>NC_138771.1:611285152-611885152 GCF_965119305.1 Pelophylax lessonae | reverse complement strand
AGCTTACATTGCCAATAGACCTCAAAATACATCCCATTTTCCATGTGTCACTACTGAAGCCCCATGTTCCTGACCAAGGAATAAGGCCTACTATCCCACCTCCTCCTCCTGTACAAGTTGAAGGTGGAGAAGAATATGAGATAAAAGAGATTCTGGATTCTCGTATCCACAGAAGAAGACTTCAATACTTAGTTTGATGGAAGAACTATGGGCCCCAAGACGACACCTGGCTAAACACCTCTGACATACATGCCCCTAGATTAATCCACAATTTTCATGTGAAGTACCCAGACAAACCAGCTCCAGAGGCCTTCAGGAGCCGGCCTTAAGGGGGGGGTACTGTAATGTTCTGGTACCTTGGGTACCCTAATTACTCTTTTCCTAAGTGTATGCGCCCCACCATTCTCTTTTGGTAAGGTGCGCATACACCTTTAAGACTGATGCTGTCATCACTGAGCGCCGGACTGCACAGCTATTTAAATCACCAGCTTTCACTCACATGTGTTCGTTCAGCCTGCTCTGACACCTGCTGTGTGCCTTGATGCTAACCTGCCTTGAAGCTCTCATGCTTGCAAGCATACCTCGCCGTCGGAACCACGCTGCGCTGATCCCTGTATCCCGCTACCGGATCATCCACTCTTGCCGAACCTCTCCTTTGCTACATTGCTACTAGTGATAAGTACCCCACAGGGGAAACCTCTATACCCTTCATACTAAAAGCTTACACTATCTAGCGCTGCATACTAAAGACTATTACTACATCTGCATTATCTAAGATTGCTAGCTCTTGAGCCTACTACCATCTGCTCTTGCACTGGGTTGATCTCTCCTGTATGTTCACCTGCTACTCTATCATCTGCTACCATACATGATTGCTAAACCTATCTGCATCCCATCTGCTACTATCTTACTTTCAAGAAGATTCCTTTCAAGTGTCTGTCATCTACCATCTCTACCCAACCTGTCTCTTCAGCCTATCATCACTGTATTACTATATACATAAGTCACTCTAGGAACATCTTATTGAGTGTGTGTATTTACTTGCTGAATTGAGATCATCCGCACATGATGAGTCTTGGGAGTTGGGATTGGTGTCTCAGCGTTTCTCTACATGACTACTGAAGTGGAATATTTCTGCAGCTGTAAATCCACATTATACATAAAACGCATGAGCGTTACAGCATCTCATACTGCCGAGGATTTGAGGGTGCTTCAGTCTGCCTCCTGCCTGTTCCGAACTCCTCCTACTCCTCATCCTGCCTTTAGGGTACAAAAAATTGTAATCGGGGCCTAGTTTGCGTTTGTACGTGTGAGATACACCGTTTTGTAAAATTTCTCCTATTCCGCTATTCAATTTACACCCTGTTTGGGTGTAAAAAATTAAATTTCGGGATAGTCTGTATCGGCACATGTGAGATACACCTTTTTTAATTTGTTTGGCGCATCTCCTTCTATCGCCGAGGATTGCAGGGCGCTTCAGTTTGCCTCCTTTTCCCAACTCCTCCTACTCCTCTTCCTCATCCTGCCTTTAGGGTACAAAAAATAGTAATCGGGGCCTAGTTTGTGTTTGTACGTGTGAGATACACCGTTTTGTAAAATTTCTCCTATTCCGCTATTCAATTTACACCCTGTTTGAGTGTAAAAAATTAAATTGCGGAATAGTCTGTATCGGTACATGTGAGATACACCTTTTTAAATTTGTTTGGCGCATCTCCTTCCACCGCCAAGGATTGCAGGGCGCTTCAGTTTGCCTCCTGTTCCCGACTCCTCCTACTACTCTTTCTCATCCTCCCTTTAGGGTACAAAAAATTTTAATCGGGGTCTAGTCTGTGTTTGTACGTGTGAGATACACCGTTTTTTATCCTTTTTCCTATTCCGCTATTCAATATACACCCTTTTGGGGTAAAAAACATTAAATTGCGGCATAGTTTACATATTTGATTGTGAGATACACCCGTGCGATAATGTTGTTGTTTTGTTCCGCTATTCAATAAACACCTTTCTAGGGCAAGATCATAAATTACAGAAATATGAGGAGACCGTCAAATAGGGGCCGTGGCCTGGGTCGTGGTGCTGCTGGTAGAGCTCCTGTTGCAAGGAGAGGACGTGGTCGATCTATGCCAGCTACACGCACAAGTGAAACACCTTCCTCAAGTGTGAGTAGGCGACAGAACCTGCATCAATATTTGGTAGGGCATCATACGCCTCTAGAAGTGATGAGGCCAGAAGAAGTAGAGGCGATAGTAGATTGCTTTGCTGCTGACAGTGCCTCCAGTTCCTTCACATTGTCTCCCACCCAGTCTACTGCAGAAAGGTCAGAGTTGGCACCTGCAGCCGATGTCCAACCGTCTTTCACCTCACCCCCTTGCAAATCGGGCAAGCAACTCAGACCAAGGCATTCAGTAGTCTCTTCTTCTTTTTGAGGACTCTGTCAGCAGGGTTTCCCAGGGCCATCCACCTAGCCCTGCCCCAGAAGTAGAAGAGATTGAATGCAGCGATGCCCAACCACTTATTTCTCAAGATGAGTACATGCAAGGACCATCGCAGCACGTCTCCGATGATGACGAAACGCAGGTGCCAACTGCTGCGGCGTTCAGAATTGTGGAGACCGACAAGGAGGGCAGGGGTGAAGACTGGGTGGAAGATGATGTGGAGGACGATGAGGTCCTCGACCCCACATGGAATGAAGGTCATGCAGGTGACCTGAGTAGTTTGGAGGAAGAGGCGGTGGTCGCACAGAGCCACCAGCACAGCAGAAGAGGGAGTAGGGTGCAGAAGCGGAGCGGCCGTGCCCTAGACACTACGCCTGCTACTGCCCAATGCAGCAAGGGAACGAGCGCAGCAAAGCCAGCTCAAAGGAGTTCTCTAGCGTGGAAGTTCTTTAGAAAATGTGCTGATGACAGGACACGAGTGGTTTGCAACCTGTGCAATCAGAGCCTGAAGAAAGGCATAAACCTTCTCAACCTGAGCACAACCTGCATGATCAGGCATCTAAGCGCAAAGCACAAGCTGCAGTGGAGTAGACACCTTCAAAACCAAGAAACGTCTCTGGCTCATCCTGCTTCCTCTTCTGCTGCAGTCTCGGCCACTCCATCCACATCTGTAGTGATACCGGCACCTGCCACCCCGCAAACAGACGATCTGTCAGCAACACCACCACCTTGGTCGCTAACCATCTCCACAATGTCCCGTGGAAGCGTTCAGCTTTCCATCTCCCAAACACTTGAGAGGAAGAGGAAGTACCCCCCTACCCACCCACGATCCCTGGCCCTGAATGCCAGCATTTCAAAATTCTTGGCCTTTGAAATGCTGTCATTCCGTCTGGTGGAGACGCACAGTTTTAAAAACCTTATGTCGGTGGCTGTCCCACAGTATGTCGTGCCCAGCCACCACTACTTTTCCAGGCAAGCCATCCCTTCCCTGCACAACCAAGTGGGGGGAAAAATCAGGTGTGCACTGCGCAACGCCATCTGTGGCAAGGTCCACCTAACTACCGATACGTGGACCAGTAAGCACGGTCAGGGGCATTATATCTCCCTAACGGCACACTGGGTAAATGCAGTGGCAGATGGGCCTGAGGCGGATAGCAATTTGGCGCATGTCCTTCCACCACCGAGGATTGCAGGGCGCTTCAGTTTGCCTCCTGTTCCTAACTCCTCCTACTCCGCTTCCTCATCCTCTACCGCCTCCTCATCCGGTCAGCGTAACACCTTCACCACCAACTTCAGCACGGCCAGGGGTAAACGACAGCAGGCAGTTTTAAAACTTGCCTGTTTGGGGGACAAACCACACACCGCGCAGGAGTTGTGGAGGAGCATGGAACAGCAGACAAATGAGTGGTTGCTGCCAGCGAGCCTCAAGCCCGGCCTGGTGGTGTGCGATAACGGGCGAAATCTCATAGCAGCTCTGGGCCTAGCCGGTTTGACGCACATCCCTTGCCTGGCGCATGTGCTGAATTTGGTGGTGCAGAGGTTCCTTAAAAACGACCCCGATATGTCAGAGCTGCTGCAGAAAGTGTGGGCCATCTGTGCGCACTTTCGGCGTTCTCACCCTGCTGCTGCTCGCCTGTCAGCGCTGCAGCGTAACTTCGGCCTTCCCGCTCACCGCCTCATATGTGACGTGCCCACAAGGTGGAACTCCACCTTGCACATGCTGGAAAGACTGTGCGAGCAGCAGCAGGCCATAGTGGAGTTTCAGCTGCAGCACGCACGCGTGAGTCGCTCTGCGGAACAGCACCACTTCACCACCAATAACTGGGCCTCCATGCGAGACCTGTGTGCCTTGTTGCGCTGTTTTGAGTACTCCACCAACATGGCCAGTGCCGATGACGCCGTTGTCAGCTTAACTATCCCACTTCTATGCCTCCTTGAAAAAACAATTCGGGCGATGATGGAAGAGGATGTGGCACAGGATGAGGAGGAGGAGGAGGATGAAGAGGTAACATTTCCAAGGCTTTCAGGGCAGTCATTCGCAAGGGGCTCAGAGGGTGGGTTCCTGCACACACAAACGCCAGGGACACAATTGTCCAGCAGGGGCACAGTTCTGGAGGATGAGGAGGATGAGGAGGAGATGGAGGAGGAGATGGAACCATGTTCACAGCAGGGAGGCACCCAGGCCAGCTCATGGCCATCACTGGTGCGTGGCTGGGGGGATATAGAGGACACAGACGATACACCTCCCACAGAGGACAGCCTTTCGTTGCCTCTGGGCAGCCTGGCACACATGAGCGATTACATGCTGCAGTGTCTCCACAACGACCGCCGAGTTGCCCACATTCTAACTTGTGCTGATTACTGGGTGGCCACGTTCCTGGATCCCCCTTACAAGGACAACGTACCGTCCTTAATTCACTCACTGGAGCACGATCGCAAGATGCGCGAGTACAAGCGCACGCTGGTAGACGTGATGCTGCTGGCATTCCCACCTGACAGCGGGGCCACAGTGGAAGCACAAGGCAGAGGAGGAGGAGGAGGAGGAAGAGGTTGCCAATGCAACCAGGGCACCGCCAGCACCTCAGAAGGCAGGGTTAGCATGGCCGAAATGTGGAAAAGCTTTGTCAGCACGCCACAACAAAACAGCAGCACCAGCAGCTCATATGGAATGTCTTAGCAGGAGGCAGCATTTCACCAACATGGTGGAGCAGTATGTGTGCACACGCCTACATGTAGTGAATGACGGGTCTGCCCCCTTCAACTTCTGGGTCTCCAAATTGGGCACATGGCCTGAGCTTGCCCTTTACGCCTTGGAGGTGCTGGCGTGCCCTGCAGCCAGTGTATTATCTGAACGGGTATTTAGCACGGCTGGGGGCGTTATCACAGACAAGCGCAGCCGCCTGTCCAGAGACAATGTGGACAAGCTCACGTTCATTAAAATGAACCAGGCATGGATCCCATGGGACTTTTCCGTACCTTGTGCAGAATAGCGATGGATACCGACCTTACCCAGCCATTGTTCAATTTTTGCTCTTTCTCACTCTTTTGGGGTGTACCCTCATTTAAAATTTCTGAAAAAAAGCAGTGTTGGCTACCTCGTCCTCCTCAGGGCCAGATTAACATAGGGGCTATTGGAGCTGCAGCTCCAGGCCCCTACCTTAATATAGGCCCCGGATTGGCCATATTCACTGTTACCGCTCTTCTGTCACTTGTAAACACAGAAGTCTGGCTTCTATGCTCGCTTCCCCAGGCAGCTCCCTCAGAACCTCCCCACACAGCACGAAGGCCGGACAAGGAGGGACAGTTGCCGATGCATGGATGTATTTATGGGCTTCAGAGACAACATCCCATGTTGAATTAGGCATGCATGGCTACACCCTTCCTCCTCTGGGTGCATGCCAAGGCACGGCCCTTAAGGCCCTTCAAAATCCTCAGCACCAAGCCCATGATGCTCTTAATCCAGCCCTGGTCCTCCTCCACCGCCGCTTCCACCTACACCACCCATAGGTGTGCGCAGCCTATTGCATTAGGGTGTGCACCCCAAAGTTTAAATACACATGCATGTGTTTGCCTACATGTACATGGCCCCGATACATTACTCTCCCTGCTGGAAAAGTGAAATAGAGCAGAGCAGGTCCGAGGGAGATCTTTCCCATCTCCTCACTGGCAAACAGAGCGATAATGCTATGTGCCCTAGGTGATTAGGGTGTGCCCAGGTACACCCGGCACACCCTGTGCGCACGCCTATGACACCGCCACATCCACCACCACCTCAACCTCCCTCCTACTCCATATGGGCCTCGTCCTTCAGAGATGAAGAACATTGTTTTATTTTTCTGTTTTTTTTTTTTGTTGTTTTAAGTTATTTCCTATCCACATTTGTTTGCAGAGCACTTGCCATGCTCTTAACTTCGTTTTGCTGCCATTTGCAGCACTCTAGCCCTTTCCATTGGTGTTTTAGAGCCATTTTAGTGCCTGAAAGTTCGGGTCCCCATTGACTTCAATGGGGTTCGGTGTCCGGGAAAACTTCAGCAAAAGTCCGGGACACGGACCCGGACTTTTTTTTCAAGTTCGGCCGAACCCGCTGAACACGGACATCCAGGTGTCCTCTCAACTCTAGTTCTGACCTTTTTTTCTTGGTTTTTGAAGCACAAAACATATGAAACACGTTAGTACAGTACAGTATAGTAATGTATAAAGAGAGAACACTAACCTTGCTTGAGATGGCTTCTGGCATGGAGGAAGGCAGGTGGGAGGTGGGTAGGAGGTGGTTATTGTTTGGAGGGAGAGTGCCCCTCCATAAGGACATCAGGGGGATCTCCTTCAGGGGTTTCCTCTCTCCTTTGTCTCCTAGCTGCAGGCTCAGTTCTTCTGAAAAATCTGTTCAATGTCGCTTGTCTCTTCTTGCGCTGCATAACCCTCCGGAAATGAGAGACCACATTATCATTCATGAGATTTAGCACTCTGTTCGTGACAGTTATGTTGGTGGTGCTTTTCAAAAAAATCATGGCACTCATTCCATTTTTGCATAATGGATTTTATGGCATCACTGCTAACCTCCTCTCTTTCTTCCTCTTCCTCAGTGGAATGCTCCTCAAGAAGTGCCTTCTGCTGCTCACTGTGGTGTTCAGAAAGCTCTTCCGTGGTCAGCTCCTCCCTATGTTCCTCAACAAGCTCTTCCACATCAGCACCATCAACGTCCAGACCCATACTGTTGCCCATAGACACAATTTCCTCCACTACAGCTTCATCAGACCCTTCTAAGTCAGGTTCACTTTCAGTGACACATTCTGGCCACAGTTTCCTCCAGGCTGAATTTAGGGTTCGGGGAGTGACCTCTTCCCAGGCTTTGTCAATGAGGTTAATGCAGTGGAAAACATTGAAATGTTTCTTCCAGAACTCTTTCAAAGTCAAGGACATCTCTTCAGTGACATTAAAACACCTAGTGAAGAGCGCCTTTGTGTACAGCTTCTTGAAGTTGCAGATGACTTGCTGGTCCATGGGCTGCAGAAGTGGTGTTGTGTTGGGGGTGGGAGGAACTTTACCTTGATGAAGTCATACTCCGCATCCATACCATCCACCAAGGTTGGAGGGTGTGCTGGGGCATTGTCCATCAGAAGAAGGCACCTTTCAGACAGCTGGTTATCAGAAAGATATCTTCTGACGGTTGCCTTGTGACCCAAGCTTTGGCATTGGCTCTCCACATGACGGGCAGTCTGGCCTTGTTCACATTTTGTTCCCTCAAATGCACGGGGGGTCTGGTACACCAGTAGTGGTTTTATTTCAGATCGGCGGATGCATTGGCACACAGCAAAAGAGTCAATCTGTCCTTCATGGGCTTGTGCCCTGGTAGTGCCTTTTCCTCCTGCGTGACATAGGTTCTGTTGGGCATTTTTTTCCAGAAGAGCCCTGTTTCATCACAGTTGAACACTTGTTGAGCGACATATCCTTCTGTCTTCATGAATTCCGCAAATTCTACCTTGTAGGCTACTGCTGCGGCCTTGTCAGAACTGGAAGCCTCACCATGTCTAATCACACTGTGGATGTCACTTCTCCTGCGGAATTTTTCAAACCACCCTCTACTGGCTTTAAATTCGTCACTTGCTGCACTTGTAGAGGGGCTTCTTTGCAGTAAATCATTGTGCAATTTCCTGGCTTTCTCACAGATCATAGCTTCACTAACGCTATCACCTGCCAGTTGTTTCTCATTCAACCACACCAACAAAAGTTTTTCCACCTCTTCCAGCACTTGCGGCCTCTGCTTGGTTAACATTGTTACTCCTTTTGCAACATCAGCTCCTTTGATGGCGGCTTGGTTTTTCAAAATTGTTGAGATTGTTGACTTTGCCATCTTGAGGCCAGATCAGTCACACGAATACCACGGTCATGCTTTTCTACAATTTCCTTCTTCAGCTCAATGGTTATTTTCTTCACAACCTTGCTGTCACCTTTACTACTGCTCTGCATTTTCTTTTTGCCACCATGCTTGCGCTGCACATTCTTGTCACCTGCATTTCCACTTGGCACATTCTCACTTGCATTTCCACTTGGCACATTGTCACCTGCATTTCCACTTGGCACATTGTCACCTGCATTTCCACTTGGCACATTGTCACCTGCATTGCTGTTCTTGTCACTTTCATTGCTGCTCCGCACTTTCTTCTTTCCACCATGCTTCTTGGGAGCCATATTGGGAGTCCAGTACAGTACAGTACTGTGTAGTAAGCACTCAAATGGTTGAACTGTACAATACAGTAAGTACTGTACAGTACGTGCTAAAAAGCACACCAAATAGCAAAAAGTGTACTGCACTTCTTTCTGTGTGTCTCTTCTCTCCACGATCTTCCTACAGGAAGTCACGCACATGTGACAGCCTGGAAATAGCATTAAAATGGCCGCAGCTCCTGTTCGTGAACCGAAGCGGAGTTCATGAACCGGAGAATATTTTTATGAACTTTTCTGTTCGTGAACCGAGTTGTTCATGAACAGAAGCCTTCGTGAACCGAGGTATCACTGTAGTTGGGCTTTTTTTCATTTAGCTTCCCCTTAGGGGGAGGCCTGAAATTGTGAAAGGACTGCTGGACTCCAGGACACCCCTTCTTTAAATAAGGTGCCTCTCATCTCTTCTCTCATGCTACATATCTCTGAACTATGCTGGACTATTTGTAACTTAAGTTGAGTGTCACCACCTTCAATGGGTGGCTGAAGTATGTAAATATCTTTGCTTCTATTGATTTGGTAAACTGATAAAAGGCATTCTTGAAGTGAAATACACCAAATCTCTATAACGTGACATAGAAAGAAAGAAAATGTGTGTCAAAAGGGCCAAGAGCCAAAGTGAAGTTTGTTGTTCTAATGCCTGAAACAGGTATACAGAGAACTGTCAGCAGGTAATGTCTAAGCCAGGATGGGTCACCCTGCAGATATCCCCACATGTAAGAGAGAGTAGGTTAGGTCCTCTGTTAAACGTCCCATTGGCTCAGGTAGAAACGGATTAAAGAGTGGGCATGCTTCCCCACTACACAAAATTCTTTGTGGATTTCTTCCAGATGTGTGCAGTAATCCAGCATGAAACCACTCCTAGGAAAAAAAAATAACTATAAATTAGGGATTGACATAATATTGAGGGCTGATATGCACTTTTCCCGATATATCAAAATTGGCCCTGGAGGTTACCGATATTGCCGATATTTCAGGAAAGTGCATGTACCACCAGAGTGATGCCTGCAGCTAGAGGCATCACCCCGGTACCAGCATCCATAGCTGACGGTCAGCTGTCTTGTAACGACAACCGATACGGCTAAGAAGTCGCTCGGCTGTCATAACAAGGAGCAGGAGAGGACGCCCCCTCCCCTCCTGCCGCCTTCTATGGCTCGCCCGGGTCTCCAGTCCCACCGGGAGACCCAGTCAACCAGCCTGCACAGCCGCTGAAGACCCGATCAAAGCCGCATTCGGCTCTGATCGGGTCTCCATGCAAAAACCTGGAAGTGATGTCATGAGTGACCTCACTTCCAGGTACTGTCTGGCGCCATATTCAAAACAATGACAGCATTCAAAACAGCCAAACTTGGCATTTTGAATGCTTTTAAGTGCAGAAGAGGGGTTTTGGTTCTTTTAGACTCCCAGATCCCTCCACAAAAGTACCTGTCAAAAAAAGCAACGAAAAACTTATATCGGTTGATCACTACTATAAATGAATTTTGTCAGTACCCCATCGAAGTCATAACTCATCTATTAGGATGTTGATGCCATAACCAAAATACAGCTCCACCTTAAACTACTTTAACCCATAGGATGGTTACACACACACAGATGTTATTTAATGTGACATCTGCGGTATGGCTAGCAATTATTTTTTTTAGTATCAAACATTCAAAAAGAAAATTGAGTACAGTAAATTGACAAAAAATTCCAGAACAATCCCCTAGATAAAAATTGACAACATTGTCCTGAAACAACTCCTGAACTTTGCCATTGAAGTTTCCTGTCATACAAACCGGTCAGTGCTTTTGTCTTTTCTTGTGCAGGGTGACTGGCCTTGTATTCTCCCCACTGTAATTTCTACAGGCAGCCTATAGCCGAAGTATCTGCTGGGTCCCTTCCACAGCCCTGCTCTCTGTACAGGCTATGTTCAGCTCAGTGAGTCACCATTACTTTACCAAGGTAATATATGAGTTTACTAGAGCATTTGGTGCACACATAGTGGGCTATACTATATCATTTGTGTCTACTCAGGAGTTTATTTAAATTATTTCATTTTGTTTAGTTTAGCTGTTATATTTACATAGAACATTCTCTGCACATTTTCCTTTTTTGAACATAATTGAACATAAAACATTGTTTAAAAAGTTTATCTCATTTGCACACTGCCTTTAATGATAAGGTTTCTACCACTAAAACAAAGACAATCTGTGACCTCAGAAAGAACTTACCTTGTCCTTTCACTTGTGGTTCCAGAGACACTGTCCTGACATTTTTTGTAAGACGAACTCCTTCTGGCTGAAAGACATTTAACAGCGATTAATTAGTTGAGTTCCTTATTGCCAAGGTCAAATCACAACATTAAAGCACCAAACATAAGAATGGGAATGTGGAGTTTTGGATTAAATGGATGGGTTTTCTATTAGGTTGCATTTTTTTATGGTAAAGCAGACCTTCACCCCAAAAACAATGTCTGTGCATGTGGCTCCAGCCTCACCCTCTTCCACCATCCCACCATTGAATATATATTTTTGCAACTGCATTTTTATTTTGTTGTTCTTCCTCCTTTCTTACCTAGGTGACAATGACATTGTGCACACATGCGCAGATGTGCAGAAAGTTTCTGGCCAGTCTTCCGGACCTTTACACACATATTTTCTCTTTACATATGTAAGAGGATGGTGCAATTAGGAGGACAAAGACCTCTGTTTTGTTTGCGCATGAATGCGGAAATCAGTATGTGCAAAATTGGTGTTTTGCCTTGCCTACAGTGCATCTGGAAAGTATTCACAGCACTTTACTTTTTCTATATTTTGTTATGTTACAGTCTTATTTCAAAATTGATTCATTACAACGTGAAAGTAGTTTGTTTGAAATCTTTGCAAATCTATTAAAAATAAAAAATGAAAAAATCATATGTACATAAGCATTCACAGCATTTGCTCAATACTTTGTTGAAGCACCTTTGGCACCAATTAAAGCCTCAAGTCTTTTTGACTCTGATGCTACAAGCCTGGCACACCTATTTTGAGCGGTTTCTCCCACTTTTCTTTGCAGGTCCTTTCAAGCTCAGAATGTAGTCTTAAGGAAGCCACACACTGAAGCAAAATGCGTTAACCAGCAGAGGCGACCCAATATATCTTGGGGTATTGTAACCTATGCTGTATCAAGTCGGGGTGGTGCTGTAAAAGGGCCACATTGTACATTTATTTGTCACATGTATTATTTTAAAGTGTTTTTCATTTGTGTGTTTGAATGCTTTTCAAACATCCTTTTTTAAAGATGTACTGTATATAAATAACACATTTATTAGTTTTAATTGATTCTGTCTTCTATTGCTGTCAAGTCCATCATTTGCAGGACTAGTTTCTGGATTCTATTGTGTATATTATATGTTTAGGAATGTGTTATGGGTAGAGGTCACTCTTTGTCTTGCAGTGAAAGTAAAATTCATAATTTTGGAGGAAAAGCTATTTTAGGCTGAATGACTCTGCTCATACCTGTTCAAGATAGTATAGTTAATGTTCCTATATTGGCCAGAATGTTCCTATAGATGGCCAGATTTGATCAATGGGTAGGGTTGAGCGTACACGGACTGTATTGTTCGGGATCATACCGGACTTTTGGGTGTTTGGTACCCGGACCCAAACATTTCACTGTATGTTAGGGATACAGTCCGTTGTTCGGTAATTTATTTCATGTTTTGGCGCGGTTTTAATGGGGCGGTTTCAACAGCTGCAAGGAAGCCAATCAGCAAGCATTTAACTAGTGTGCCCTTAGAAGCCATCAAAGCCATGCCTAATAATGGTATGGCTGTGATTGGCCAGTGCAGTATGTGACCCAGCCTCTATATAAGCTGGAGTCACATAGCGCCGCACGTCACTCTGCTCTAACTACTGTAGGGTCAGGTTCCTGCTGCTGCTGAGGGAGAGATAGGAGATTATTGTAGGGGCAGGCTGGAGATTGCTTTCAGGGAAAGAATAAGAGAATCTTCTTTAATCAGACAGCGATGTACATTGATTTTATTGTGTGGGGGTGCAGTGCACAATCTTTTTGCCCTGACCTGAGCCCAGTGAGGAGGGAGAGAAAAAAAAACTTTTATCAGTCTATTAGGTTGACGGCGTGTGGCGTGCGGCATGCAGCAGCCACGTAATGCAAGTTCAGTGCATATGTGTCTGCTTAATCTGGATTTAAAAAAAAAAGTTTTTTCCTTAATATTTTATAGTGACTTACAGTGTTTAGACACTGCTGTTCTAATTTGCTTTTCAACAAGCACCAATTTAAGGGGGAAATATTTTTTTTTTCAGTTTTTAGGGAAAAATCATTATTTTTCAGTTTTTCATTCATATGGGTTTTTTATTCAATACCAGAATAGAACAACAACAGTATCTAACCTGTTAGGTGTGCGGCATGTATCGGCCACGTAATGCAAGTTCAGTGCATATGTGTCTGCTTAATCTGGATTTAAAAAAAAAAAAAAAAACGTTTTTTCCTTCATATTTTACTGTGACTTAAAGCTTTTAGACACTGCTGTTCTAATCTGCTCTTCAAAAATCACCAATTAAAAGGGAAAAAAAAAAATTTCATTCTACATTACTGTGAGATACACCCGTTGGATACAGTTGTTCTATTCTGCTTTTCAATAAAAACCCATTTAGGGGAAAAAAATTAAATTGTAGCCTAGTCTGCATATGTTACTGTGAGATACACTCATTGGATACTGTTGTTGTATTCCTCTTTTCAACAAAAACCCATTTAGGGTAAAACAATTAAATTGCAGCCTAGTATGCATATGTTATTGTGAGATAGACCCATTGGATACTGTTGTATTCAGCCTTTCAATAAAAACACATTTAGGGGAAAAAAAATTAATTGCAGCCTAGTCTGCATATGTTACTGTGAGAGAGACCCATTGGATACTGTGATTGTATTCCACCTTTCAATAAAAACCCATTTAGGGGAAAAAATTAAATTGCAGCCTAGTCTGCATATGTTACTGTGAGATAGACCCATTGGATACTGTTGTTGTATTCCGCCTTTTAATAAAAACCCATTTAGGGGAAAAAAAATTAATTGTAGCATAGTCTGCATATGTAACTGAGAGATAGACCCATTGGACACTGTTGTTGTATTCCGCCTTTCAATAAAAACCCATTTAGGGGAAAAAATTTAATTGCGGCCTAGTCTGCATATGTTACTGTGAGATAGACCCATTGGATACTGTTGTTGTATTCCGCCTTTCAAAAAACAAAAAACATTTAGGGGAAAAAATTGAATTGCGGCCTAGTCTGCATATGTTACTGTGAGATAGACCCATTGGATACTGTTGTTGTATTCCGCCTTTCAATAAAAACCCATTTAGGTGAAAAAAAATTAAATTGCGGCCTAGCCTGCATATGTTACTGTGAGATACACCCATTGGATACTGTTGTTGTATTCCGCCTTTCAATAAAAACCCATTTAGGGGAAAAAAAATTAAATTGCGGCCTAGCCTGCATATGTTACTGTGAGATACACCCATTGGATACTGTTGTTGTATTCCGCCTTTCAATAAAAACCCATTTAGGGGAAAAATTTTAAATTGCGGCCTAGTCTGCAAATTTTACTGTGAGATACACCTTTTGGATACTGTTGTTCTATTCCGCTATTCCATAAACACCCATTTAGGGGAAGATCCTAAATTAGAGGAATATGAGGAGAAGTTCAAATAAGGGATGTGGCCTGGGTAGTGGTGCTGCTGGTGGAGCTTCTGTTGCAAGGAGAGGACGTGGTCGATCTGTGCCAGCTACACGCACAAGTAAAACACCTTTCTCAGCTGCGAGTAGGCGACAGAACCTGCAGCAGTATTTGGCAGGGCCTAATGCGCCTCTACCAATGTTGAGGCCAGAACAAGTACAGGCGATAGTAGAATGGGTTGCTGACAGTGCCTCCAGTTCCTTCACATTGTCTCCCACCCAGTCTACTGCTGAAAGGTCAGAGTTGGCACCTGCAGCCGATGTCCATCAAGCTTTCATCTCACCCCCTTGCAAATCAGCCAAGCAGTCTGAGCCCCAAATCATGCAGCAGTCTCTTCTTCTTTTGATTACTCTGTTAGCATGGTTTCCCAGGGCCATCGACCTAGCCCTGCCCCAGAAGTGGAAGTGATTGGGTGGACCGATGCCCAACCACTTATGTCTCAAGATGAGTACATGGGAGGACCATCGCAGCATGTCTCGGATAATGACGAAACACAGGTACAAACTGCTGCGGAATTCCGAATTGTGGAGACCAACAAGGAGGGCAGGGGTGAAGACTGGGTGAAAGATGATGTGGAGGACGATGAGGTCCTTGACCCCACATGGAATGAATGTCATGCAGGTGACCTGAGTAGTTTGGAGGAAGAGGCGGTGGTCGCACAGAGCCACCAGCACAGCAGAAGAGGGAGCAGGGTGCAAAAGCGGAGCAGCCGTGCCCTAGACACTACGCCTGCTACTGCCCAACGCAGCAAGGGACCGAGCACACCAAAGCCAGCTCAAAGGAGTTCCCTAGCGAGGCAGTTTTTCAGACAATGTGCTGATGACAGGACATGAGTGGTTTGCACGCTGTGCAATCAGAGCCTGAAGCGAGGCATAAACCTTCTCAACCTGAGCACAACCTGCATGACCAGGCATCTAAGCGCAAAGCACGAGCTGCAGTGGAGTAGACACCTCAAAAACCAAGAAAGGTCTCTGGCTCCTCCTGCTTCCTCTTCTGCTGTAGTCTCGGCCTCCTCATCCACCTCTGTAGTGACAGTGGCACCTGCCACCCCCCAAACAGAGGATCTGCCAGCAACAACACCACCTGGGTCACCAACAACCATTTCCACAATATCCCGTGGAAGCATTCAGTTTTCTATCTCCCAAAAACTGGAGCAGAAGAGGAAGTACTGCCCTATCCACCCGTGATACCTGGCCCTGAATGCCAGCATTTCAAAATTCCTGGCCTTTGAAATGCTGTCATTCCGTCTGGTGGAGATGCAGAGTTTTAAAAGCCTTATGGTGGTGGCTGTCCAACAGTACGTCGTGCCCAGCCGCCACTACTTTTCCATGCAAGCCATCCCTTCCCTGCACAACCAAATGGGTGACAAAATCAGGGGTGCACTGGGCAACGCCATCTGTGGCTTGGTCCACCTAACTACGGATACGTGGACCAGTAAGAACAGTCAGGGGCGTTATATCTCCCAAACAGCACACTGGGTAAATGCAGTGGTGGCTGGGCCTGAGGCGAATAGCAGTTTGGTGCATGTCCTTCCACCACTAAGGATTGCAGGGCGCTTCAATTTGCCTCCTGTTCCTAACTCCTCCTACTCCGCTTCCTCATCCTCTACCGCCTCCTCATCCGGTCAGCGTAACACCTTCACCACCAACTTCAGCACAGCCAGGGGTAAACGACAGCAGGCAGTTTTAAAACTTGCCTGTATGGGGGAAAAACCCCACACCACGCAGGAGTTGTGGAGGGGCATTAAACAGCAGATCGATGAGTGGTTGCTGCCAGTGTGCCTCAAGCCCGGCCTGGTGGTGTGTGATAGCGAGCAAAATCTCGTAGCAGCTCTGGGCCTAGCCGGTTTGACACACATCCCTTGCCATTTGGTGGTGCAGAGGTTCCTTAGAAATTACCCCGATATGTCAGAGCTGCTGCACAATGTGCGGGCCGTCTGTGCGCACATTTGGCATTCTCACCCTGCTGCTGCTTGCCTGTCAGCGCTGCAGCGTAACTTCCGCCTTCCCGCTCACCGCCTCATATGTGACGTGCCCACAAGGTGGAACTCCACCTTGCACATGCTGGCCAGACTGTGCGAGCAGCAGCAGGCCATAGTGGAGTTTCAGCTGCAGCACGCACGCGTGAGTGGCTCTGCAGAACAGCACCATTTCCCCACCAATAACTGGGCCTCCATGCGAGACCTGTGTGCCTTGTTGCGCTGTTTCGAGCACTCCACCAACATGGCCAGTGCCGATGAGGCACATTAACTATCCCACTTCTATGCCTCCTTGAAAAAACGCTTTGGGCGATGATGGAAGAGGATGTGGCACAGGATGAGGAGGAGGAGGAGGAGGAAGAGGAAGAGGTATAATTTCCAAGGCTTTCAGGGCATTCATTCACAAGTGGCTCCGAGGGTGGGTTCCTGCACCCACAAACGCCAGGTACACAATTGTCCAGCAGGGGCACAGTTCTGGAGGATGACGAGGATGAGGAGGAGATGGGGAAGGAGATGGAACCATGTTCACAGCAGTGTGGCACCCAGGCCAGCTCATGGCCATCACTGGTGCATGGCTAGGGGGATAAAGAGGACACAGTGTCTCCGCAACGACCGCCAAGTTTCCCACATTGTAACTTGTGCTGATTACTGAGTGGCCATGCTGCTGGATCCCTGTTACAAGAACAACGCACCGTCCTTAATTCCCTCACCGGAGCGTGATCGGAAGATGCGCGAGTACCAGCGCACACTGGTAGACGCGCTGCTGGGGCATTCCCACCTGACAGCGGGGGCACAGTGGAAGCACAAGGCCAAGGCAGAGGAGGAGGAAGAGGTCGCCAACACAGCCAGGGCACCGGAAGCACCTCAGAAGGCAGGGTTAGCATGGCAGAAATGTGGAAAAGCTTTGTCAGAATGCCACAACAAGCAGCAGCACCACCAGCTGATATGGAATGTCTTAGCAGGAGGCAGCATTTGACTAACATGGTGGAGCAGTATGTGTGCACATGCCTAGATGTACTATATGACGGGTCTGCCCCCTTCAACCTCTGGGTCTCCAAATTGGGCACATGGCCTGAGCTTGCTCTTTACGCCTTGGAGGTGCTGGCCTGCCCTACAGCCAGCCAGCGTATTATTTGAACGTGTATTTAGCACGGCTGGGGGCGTTATCACAGACAAGCGCAGCCACCTGTCCAGAGCCAGTGTGGACAAGCTCACATTTATTAAAATGAACCAGGCATGGATCCCACAGGACTTGTCTGTACCTTGTGCAGAATAGACATGTATACCGGCCTTATGCAGCCATTGTTGTCTTTTTGATCTGTCTCACTCTTTTGGGGTGTACCCTAATTTAAAAGAAATTTTAAATTAAAAACAAAAACCAATGTTGGCTACCTCGTCCTCCTCCACCACCGATTCCACCTACACCGCCACATCCACCGCCACCGCAACCTCCTACTCCATAGGGGCCTCGTCCTCCTAGATCAAGATGATTTTTTTTTTATTTTTCTGTTTTTTATGTTATTTTAAGTTATTTCCCTATCCACGTTTGTTTGCAGAGCACTTACCATGCTCTTAAGAAGATTTTGCTGCCATTTGCAGCCCTCTAGCCCTTTCCATGTTTTTTTAGAGCCATTTTAGTGCTCAAAAGTTTGGGTCACCATTGACTTCAATGGGGTTCGGGATCGGGGTAAAGTTCGGGTTAAGTCCAATTCACGAACCCAGACTTTTTGGGCAAACCCGGACATCCAGGTGTTTGCTCAACTCTATCTATGGGCAAATGGAACTACTAATTTCTCTCCTGAATTTTGAAGGCACTTAACTCATCTAAACCCATACTTACCATAACCTTTAGCTTTTTCTTGACACCATCAGACAAAATATTTTGAAAGACTGAAGCTTTTACTTCTATGTCATGCAGACCCAGAGAGAGTGGTACAATGATAAAAGGAACAGCAAAGGATGAATTAGGTTCAATGAAAACATCTCTGCGGTATTTCGCTTTGGGTGTAGACAGACTGCAAAATTCTGGGTTGTGAGTGAACTCCACTTTCACCTGAAACAAATCAACATTGCAATCAGGATGTTAAAGCTAAACTCCAGGTGATCACCTTAATACCTCAATGAAATACATACTTTATACACAATGTTGTTTTTTATTTCTGTCCATCCAGTTCTCAACTCTGTCTCACAGCACTGTCAGATGATGACACCACTTTCATTGTTATAGGTATAGACTATTCGGCCCTACTTTATGCATATGTTCTGACAGGAGAAGACAGTAGGCTTCGTCATCCAACTGGCAGGCTGGGTTCAGGAGGCATCACTGAGAACTGTGCCAAGTTGTACAACTTCCAATCATGTTTTTTTGTCCATGCTGCTGTCAGGCCCTGACCAATCCTACATGGAAGGTTTAGATTGGCACAGACAAATGCACAGAAAAAATGTTTGATACAAACTGTTAAGCTCAGTACACCCTTCCCTACCAGTTTTTGGTAAGATGTTTGGAAAAAGTTGATGTAGCTCTCCTGCCTTTAGCCTCGTACACACGATCAGATTATCGGACATATTTTCATCAGTTTTTTGTTGCATGCCAGTCCCATATCGAAAGTGAAGAGGTTACTTTCATACGAAAATTCTCGTACGACAGAATTCAACGTCAGAAGTGATGTAAATTGTTGAATTGTTTTATATGTGTTCTTTCATTTCCGAGCATGCGTAGTCTTGCTCTTATGATTTTTTTCCGATGAAAACTGTACTACTTAAATGAAAATCGGACGTTGTGTTTACGTATGATAAAAAAATTTACAGCCTTCACATCCAGTTTTTTTCGTACAAAAATTTGTAATCAACTGTGGAAAGCACCAAACTAACAATCCAAAAATCGTCAGTTCGTTTGCGAACTAAATTTAACCTATGATTTTCTCATCGTGTGTATGGGCCTTTAGGCTGTCTAATTTTAATTTTTATCTCTGCTGTATTTAACTGAGCAGCAATTTATTGTCCATATCTGGCCAGGTCTATACCTAAGCCTGGTGGTTGAAAAATCTTCCAGAAATAGAGTAGGTGGATTAGTCACTGCATTATAAATATTTATTTAACATCAACCAATCCCTGGGGGGGGGGCTAAAAAGTGTAACTGGGGAGAAGATAAATGTTTGGGAGGGTCTAATCAGAGTATTCTCTTCTGGGGCCTCTGGCCCTGGGAGGCAGCCTGTGTTGCTGAAGAGATTAGGCCTCAGCATGTCAGACATCTCAAGTCTCCCGCAAATCGCGGGAGACTCCCATTTTCTGCCCTGAGCTCATGGACACCCGCGAGCTCAGGGCAATATCCCCGCAAGCTGTGAAGCCGAGTGGAAGCAGCTGAGCTGTCAGTGAGAGTGTGACTCACTCTGTGAGTCATCCAAGCTGTGAAGCCGAGTAGAATCAGCTGAGCTGTCAGTGTGACTCACTCACTCTGAGTCATCCTGCGCAGCTCCGTGCAGCAAGACAGAGCCGCTACTTCTGCCTGTGAGAGGAGGAGGGATACAGAGGAAGCAGCAGCTTTCTCTCTACTCCTGACAGTGAGCCATGTACTTCAAAATAACAGGAGACAGTGGCGTAGCGTGGGGGGGTGCAGGGGGGGCTGGCCGCACCGGGCGCAACATCTGGGGGGGCGCATCCGCAGTGTCACTCTGTCTGTCTGACTCTGACATACACAGTTCACACACTGTCTGCAGCTGCCTCCATCTTTAGGCTGGGAGATGTCCAGCGCGGCTGCCCTATGGCTGAAAATGGCGGGTCGGGGCGGGGCTGGACTGTGCCTCACCTGTCCATTGGTGTAGGGTGGGGTGGCTTTGCAAGCCCCGCCTATGCCGCATCTCCTCACTGCTCAGTCAGTTTAGCGAGTGAGTCAGCAGCATGGCGCGGTAACAGAGTGGGTTTTTTTTTTTAATCACCTGATTAGAGCCAGAGGCTCTAATAGGCTTAAAAAAGGGTGGACCCGGGGCGCAGAGCAGTGCGCCCCAAGCCCACCCATTGTGTGACAATAGCGAATGAAAATTCACTATTGTCCCACAGATCCTTCCCCTGGCCAATCAGACCTCCGAGACCTGCTTCCTGATTGGCCAAAAGGCGAACGCATGCCATTGGCCGAGGAGGAGGCGGGGGGACTCGAGGAGATGCGGGGAACCGAGGAAAAGCCGCAGCTGCAGGTAAGTCTCTCTGCATTGAAGGGGGCAAGCTGGTCACTCTGCATTGAAAGGGGACACGCTGGTCACTCTGCATTGAAAGGGGGCACGCTGGTCACTCTGCATTGAAAGGGGGCACGCTGGTCACTCTGCAATGAAAGGGGGCACGCTGGTCACTCTGCAATGAAAGGGGGCACGCTGGTCACTCTGCATTGAAAGGGGGCACGCTGGTCACTCTGCATTGAAAGGGGGCACGATGGTCAGTCAAACTTGTATTTAGATGCATTTTACTTTAATTACATCAGTATTTGCATAACAAACAATACATGTGCTTAGGGGGTAAGGGTTTCTTTAACTAATCTAGTGGAAGAGACTCGAGTGCTAAAATCCCGTGGGTTAGGGGGCGCAAATTACTTGCCTTGCCCCGGGTGCTGACAACTCACGCTACGCCACTGACAGGAGATAAAAATATTCAGCACTACAGCAGTTGTCCATAGCAGCCCCTTCACTGATGTGTACTGAGAGCACAGGGGGCTCCTGGAAGCTTCTCCTCACTGCTTCTCGAACATGTGGACCTATGGTAAAGTTTACCTGAAGACATTCTTCTTTTACATTGTGATGAAGGAATAAAACTTCTGCCATAGTCATTTTTTGTGGTCTATGTGCCTCTGGGGAAATATACCCATTATTCCACTACCAGAAAGCCAACAGGAAGTCACTGTGCTTTTCCTGAAGGGAGGGGAATTACCCATTACCTAGATATGCACTGTAAAATACATAGCTAAATTCAAAATTTTTTTTTTTTTTTTGGTAAACCTCCTCTGTATACTAATTCCATTTCATTTGATCATCCTTTAGTTGTGTTAAATTAGTGCCGGGGGGGGGGGGGACGTGGCAGCGTGGGAAGAGTGTGGCGGCACTCGCGGGGGAATTCAGCGACGCGGAGTACCACCTCCCTGAAATGAGTTTTTGCAGGTTGGGATGTCTGGCATGTGTTTGACTGGGGAGGAACTTGGACTTAAAGAAACTTACTGGAGGACACATCCCGTGAAAGCTCAGCTGAAAGAAGGACACCTTTCACTGAACAGCATCACAGAAGAGCTGATTGGGAGCTGCTTCTGATCATTGTGAATGGGACCTTGCCTTGAGCTCCACGTGTGCCTGTGCTTTAAAGGTTAGACACCAGAGGTTGCTAAGGAATTTGACTGCTCTTACAGAGTCTCAGATTAGATGGCTGTCCCCCTACCTCCAGGAATATTTAAGGCTGCTATTGAAGGACTTTGCTTGAGAATCTGTCCTTCTGTACCTGCTTGTGTTTTGGAATATCCTGCACCCTCATCCCACCCCCCACCTGTGTTCAAGTACTGTAATAAATCTTCAACAAGACACCTCAAGACGAAGCCTGAACTCTGTAAGCATGCTGTGGAGCTGGTACCTGAGCAGGCAGCCTCTGGACAAGGGAGACCTGGCATGTTTCTAGCGGCCCCTCGGTGGGTAAGTGCTACTCTCAAAACACTTCCCGACGTGTCCTGTGAGGTTCAACTCACATGGCTGTATAGGGTCACATACTGCCAAGAATGAGCGTGTTTGTATGGTGGGTAGCAAAGGTAGATGTGAGCAACCACGGCCCGCAGGTCTGTTCAAATCAATGTCAGACATTTAAATGCAGCTAGGGAAAGCCGAGCGGCCCTAAATACAAACTGTCTGCATCAAGGACAGCCCATTTGCCCCAAACCACATGTAACTAGTGATGGACGAACATCGGCTGGGGCGGTTTGCGAACGTCAGCCACAAATTTTCTCAAAAGTCCGCGAACAGCGAGTTTGCAGCGGGCCCCATTGACTTTAATGGGAGGCAAACTTTAAAAACCTTTAGGTCATATTTGCAGCCACAAAACACTTACTAGCTGTGCACAAATAGTCCCAGCACATGGACAATGTCATAACAGAAGTATTGCAATTAGAAAAGTTGCCCTAATTTTTTTTTTTTTTTACAGCAAAAAAAAATTTATTTTTTTTCATAAATCAGCCAGAACTGACAGCAGCTGGTAAATACATGTCAAATACATATAGGGTCCATTCACACATCTGTAAAATGGGTCTGAATCAAATCCACAATTTGCTGAACCTTTACAGACCCATTGTTTTTCAATTCCAGTCTGAAAAATTAGGCATTCACAGGATACAGAAGTGTCGGCCACTAAAGGCCCCAAAAATTAGCCCACATGCGTTTACCTGACAGCAAAGAACGTATTCTGTGGCTGAAGGTGCATTAGGCATTCACAGGATACAGAAGTGTCGGCCACTGTAGGCCTCAAAAATTAGCCCACATGCATTTACCTGACAGCTAAGAACGTAGTATTCTGTGGCTAAAGGTTCATTAGGCATTCACAGGATACAGAAGTGTCGGCCACTATAGGCCCCAAAAACTAGCCCGCATGCGTTTACCTGACAGCTAAGAACGTAGTATTCTGTGGCTGAAGGTTCATTAGCCATTCACAGGATACAGAAGTGTCGGCCACTATAGGCCCCAAAAATTAGCCCACATGCGTTTACCTGACAGCTAAGAACGTAGTATTCTGTGGCTAAAGGTTCATTAGGCATTCACAGGATACAGAAGTAAGTGTTGGCCTGTATAGGCCCCAAAACTAGCCCACATGCGTTTACCTAACAGCTAAGAACGTAGTATTCTGTGGCTGAAGGTTCATTAGGCATTCACAGGATACAGAAGTGTCGGCCACTATAGGCCCCAAAATTTAGCCCACATGTGTTTACCTGACAGCTAAGAACGTAGTATTCTGTGGCTGAAGGTTCATTAGGCATTCACAGGATAGAGAAGTGTCGGCCACTATCGGCCCCAAAAATTAGACAACATGGGTTTACCTGACAGCTAAGAATGTAGTATTCTGTGGCTGAAGGTTCATTAGGCATTCACAGGATAGAGAAGTACGTGTCGGCCACTATCGGCCCCAAAAATTAGCCCACATGCGTTTACCTGACAGCTAAGAACGTAGTATTCTGTGGCTGAAGGTTCATTAGGCATTCACAGGATACAGAAGTGTCGGCTACTGTAGCCCCCTAAAATTAGCCCGCATGCATTTACCTGACAGCTAAGAACGTAGTATTCTGTGGCTGAAGGTTCATTAGGCATTCACAGGATACAGAAGTGTCAACCACTATAGGCCCCAAAAACTAGCCCACATGCGTTTACCTGACAGCTAATAACGTAGTATTCTGTGGCTGAAGGTTCATTAGGCATTCACAGGATACAGAAGTAAGTGTCGGACACGATAGGCCCCAAAAACTAGCCCGCATTCGTTTATCTGACAGCTAAGAACGTAATGTTCTGTGGCTGAAGGTTCATTAGCCGTTCACAGGATACAGAAGTAAGTGTCGGCCACTATAGCCCCAAAAATTAGCCCACATGCTTTTACCTGACAGCTAAGAACGTAGTATTCGTAGGAATTACGCTATGGACTTTTATACTTTTTATATACTCATGCATATATGATGGAGTGATTATGAAGCATTGGAGCTTGACAACCGCTGGTGACATTGGTATAACATCTTGCTGGGAGAGGCTGTCTCATTAAATTGAGTAGCCAAGGAGTTCTGGTAAGCTACTTGTGATACTTGTGCACAGAGGTGTCCCCATCCTTCACTTTTCCCTGGGTGTCACTGAAAAGGATTGTTCTCCTCAACACCTTGCATGCGGATTCATTTTCATTTGCATTTCTGTTTTGGGACTTTATTCAGTATTTTGGATACTATTTTGCTTATATTGTATATGTTTTTTTGTGGTTTTCAACTTGCCACATTATTATTCAAATTACTTTAGCGCTGCACTTTTTGTAAAGATTTTGGTTATTGATCACTGTTAGTTGATTTTGGTGCTAGCTGCTCACATAATTCATATCGAATACACTGTTATTTATTTAAATTAGCGCAGGAATTTTTTTCTCCCCTTTTATATTCACAGGATACAGAAGAGTCGGCTACTATAGGCCCCAAAAACTAGCCCACATGCGTTTACTTGACAGCTAAGAACGTAGTATTCTGTGGCTGAAGGTTCATTAGCCATTCACAGGATACAGAAGTGAGTGTCGGCCACTATAGGCCCAAAAATTAGCCCGCATGCGTTTACCTGAAAGCTAAGAACGTAGTATTCTGTGGCTGAAGGTTCATTAGGCATTCACAGGATACAGAAGTAAGTGTCGGCTACTATAGGCCCCAAAAATTAGACCACATGCGTTTACCTGACATCTAAGAACGTAGTATTCTGTGGCTGAAGGTTCATTAGCCATTCACAGGATGCAGAAGTAAGTGTCAGCCACTACAGGCCCCAAAAATTAGCCAACATGCGTTTACCTGACAGCTAAGAACGTAGTATTCTGTGGCTGAAGGTTCATTCGGCATTCACAGGATACAGAAGTGTCGGCTACTATAGGCCCCAAAAATTAGCTCACATGCATTTACCTGACAGCTAAGAACGTAGTATTCTCTGGCTGAAGGTTCATTAGGCATTCACAGGATACAGAAGTGTCGGCCACTATAGGCCCCAAAAACTAGCCCACATGCGTTTACCTGACAGCTAAGAACGTAGTATTCTGTAGCTGAAGGTTCATTAGCCATTGGCAGGATATAGAAGTAAGTGTCGGCCACTATAGGCCCCAAAAATTAGCCCACATGCGTTTATCTGACAGCTAAGAACGTAGTATTCTGTGGCTGAAGGTTCATTAGGCATTCACAGGATACAGAAGTGCCGGCTACTATAGGCCCCAAAAATTATCTAACATGCAATTACCTGACAGCTAAGAATTAGAGATGTCCCGAACTGTTCGCCGGCGAACAGTTCCCGGCGAACTTCGCATGTTCGCGTTCGCCTCTGAGGCGAACATATGCGATGTTCGGTCCGCCCCCTATACTTCATCATTGAGGCAAACTTTGACCCTGTACCTCACAGTCAGCAGACACATTCCAGCCAATCAGCATACCCTCCCTCCCACACCCTCCCACCTCCTATAAAAAAGCAAGGGCAGCATCCATCTTAGACAGGGCCGGCCTTTGGGGTGTGCGAGCTGTGCGGCCGCACAGGGCACCATAGGCAACAAGGGCGCCGTGCGGCCATCACAGCTCGCATAAGATCAGGTGATTCAGGCCGCACAGTGGGAGGTGAGCGGCGACTGCAGCCTGGACAGGGTTAACACAGGCTGCGGCCGCCGCTTACCTCCCGCCGTGCGGCTGTGCCTTGGTCACCTACTGATGCAGTGAGGTAAGCTGTGTATCACACACAACTCAGCCTCTGATCCTTTCATGCTGACAGATCTCTCCTCCCTCCCTGCACTGACGCCAGAGGAGAGATCATCAGCTCCTCCTCGCCCCGCCCCTTCTCCTCCTCCTCCCGCCCTGCCCACACTCCCGGGGATGTGTGGGCGGGAAGTTTAAAGAAAAAAAAAAAGCTGCAGAGAGCGTAAGGTAAGTGAGGTCTCTCTCCTTCAAAAAATGTAAGTGGGGGGCTCTGTGTGGGGGGGCTTTGTGTGGGGGGTCTGTGATGTAAGGGGGTGCTCTCTGATGTGGGGGGCTCCATGGGGGGGTCTGATGTAAGGGGGCTTTGTGTGTGGGGTCTGTCATGTAAGGGGGGCTCTCTGATGTGGGGGGCTCCATGGGGGTCTGATGTAAGGGGGCTTTGTGTGTGGGGTCTCTGATGTGAGGGGGGCTCTGATGTTAGGGGCGCTTTGTGTTTGGGGTCTCTGATGTTAGGGGGGCTCTGTGTGTGGGGTCTCTGATGTGAGGGGGGCTCTGTGTGGGGGGGGTCTCTGATGTGAGGGGGGCTCTGTGTGGGGGGGGTCTCTGATGTTAGGGGGGCTTTGTGTGTGGGGTCTCTGATGTAAGGGGGGCTTTGTATGGGGGGGTCTCTGATGTAAGGGGGGCTTTGTATGGGGGGTCTCTGATGTAAGGGGGCTCTGTGTGTGGGGTCTCTGATGTGAGGGGGGCTTTGTGTGTGTAGGGGGTCTCTGATGTGAGGGGGTCTCTGTGTGGGGGGTCTCTGATGTAAAGGGGGCTCTGTGTGGGGGGTCTCTGATGTAAAGGGGGCTCTGTGTGGGGGGTCTCTGATGTAAAGGGGGCTAAGTTATTAGTGATCATAAAAAAGAAAAAAGTCAAATAAAGTGCAAAAAAGGTGCAAGAAAATGCGTGGGGGGGGGGGCACAGGATTAGCTCGCACAGGGCGCCTGAACACCTAAGGCCGGCCCTGATCTTAGATCATTCTGAAGCGGTGTGTTAGTGAGAGAAGGGAGAGTGTTGCTGCTGCTGCTGCTGCTGCTGTTAATAGGGACAGTTGTTAGTCAGTGTTCTCGGTCTTGTTAGTCAGTGTTCTCGGTCCACTCCTGCTGTGTAAGGACAGCATCCTGACAGCACCCCAAAAAGCCCTTTTTAGGGCTGTTATTTGAGTAATTTATATATATATATATATATATATATATATATATATATACAGGGAGTGCAGAATTATTAGGCAAATTAGTATTTTTGAGGATTAATTTTATTATTGAACAACCATGTTCTCAATGAACACAAAAAACTCATTAATATCAAAGCTGACTATTTTTGGAAGTAGTTTTTAGTTTGTTTTTAGTTTTAGCTATTTTAGGGGGATATCTGTGTGTGCAGGTGACTATTACTGTGCATAATTATTAGGCAACTTAACAAAAATCAAAGATACAGTATACCCATTTCAATTATTTATTTTTACCAGTGAAACCAATATAACATCTCAACATTCACAAATCTACATTTCTGACATTCAAAACAAAAACAAATCAGTGACCAATATAGCCACCTTTCTTTGCAAGGACACTCAAAAGCCTGCCATCCATGGATTCTGTCAGTGTTTTGATCTGTTCACCATCAACATGGTTCCAAGTTCCAGCCGGAGGCGGCGCTGAGAGAAACCGGAAGTGTGTGTACGTGCGGCAAGGGAGCGAGGAGGAAGAGGAGCTGCGGGGACACGTGCAGGGGGAGCCGCACAAGGGGTGCGTGTGCACCGTGCAGGGGGCCGGTAACCATCAACTGAGCGGAGGTGGAGGACGGGAGCCGCTAGAAGAGCAGAGGGAGCGGCAGCAGGGACATGAACAACCGCACCAGGATACCGGGTGCAGGGACCGAGGCAGAGCGCGGCGGTGGAGGTCGGAAACTGCCTCCCTCCCTTAGTGCCTGGAAGAAGAGGAGGAGGACCGTCCGTGCCCAGTGAGGAGGAGGAAACATCCGTCCCAGTGTGTGTGTGTGTGTGTGTGTGGCAGCAGCTGTGAGTAAGGCAGCAGCTGCATCCGTCCCAGTGTGTGTGTGTGTGTAAGGCAGCAGCTGCAAACAGGGAGAAAGCTGTGTGACTGAGCTCTGTGAGAAATCAATAGCTGTTTGACAGTGCTGCGACTGATTGCTGTGTGACTGTCTCTGCAACTGAGTACCTGGGAAGTCTGGTGAGTATCCTTGCGACTAGTAAGTATCTTGTGACTGGTGTGTATCCTTGCGACTGGTGAGTATCATTGCGACTGGTGAGTATCCTTGCGACTGGTGAGTATCTTTGCGACTGGTGAGTATCCTTGCGAATGGTGAGTATCCTTGCGACTGGTAAGTATCTTGCGACTGGTGTGTATCCTTGCGACTGGTGAGTATCCTTGCGACTGGTGAGTATCCTTGCGACTGGTGTGTATCTTTGCGACTGGTGAGTATCTTTGCGACTGGTGAGTATCTTTGCGACTGGTGAGTATCTTTGCGACTGGTGAGTATCTTTGCGACTGGTGAATATCCGTGCGACTGGTGAGTATCCTGCGACTGGTGAGTATCTTTGCGACTGGTGGGTATCCTTGCGAATGGTGAGTATCTTTGCGACTGGTGAGTATCCTTGCGACTGGTGAGTATCTTTGCGACTGGTGAGTATCCTTGCGACTGGTGAGTATCCTTGCGACTGGTGAGTATCTTTGCGACTGGTGAGTATCCTGCGACTGGTGAGTATCCTTGCGACTGGTAAGTATCCTTGCGACTGGTGAGTATCCTTGCGACTGGTGAGTATCTTGCGACTGGTGAGTATCTTTGCGACTGGTGAGTATCTTTGAGTCTGTTGGATCTTTGCGACTGGTGAGTATCTTAGTGACTGGTTAGTATATTAGCGACTGGTGAGGACCCCAGGTTTAGTACCAGGGGAGACAGAGGTAGTGTAGGTAAGGAAGAGCAGGTCGTTAATATATCCCCATAGAGTAGTGGGTAATAATGTCCGACAGGATTGCGGATGCCACTCAGTGCACTTCTTGCGGCATGTATGCGTTCCTTGATGAACCAATCGAGGGCGAATACTGCTGTGCAAGATGTGAGCGACTTGTTGCTCTGTTAGACCAGATCCTGGACCTACAGAACACAGTGGCAACACTGCGTGGCATCAACAACCTGGAAAGGAGCTTGGACATTACCTATCAGGCGCTGGCAGGGGCCAGCATAGAGGAGGGAGGAATAGAGGAGACGCAAGCAGCAGAGGTACGCAGCTGGGTGACTGTTAGGAAGGGTAGAGGGATGAGTGCCAGGGAGGCCAATCCTGAGTTGGTACACCCTAACAAATTTGCCGAGTTGCAGGTTGAGGGGGATATCAACTCAGGGGTGGCAGAGCTGGAGCATGCACCCTCCCCCAGCTGCCAGGGGAGGGACGGCTCCAGGAAGAAGGGGGGCTGTAACTCAGGAAAGGTTAGAAAGGTTGTGGTAGTTGGGGACTCAATTATCAAGAGGACAGAGAGGGCAATCTGTAAAAAAGATCTCGTGAACCGAACAGTTTGTTGTTTACCGGGCGCCCGCGTTCGGCATATCGCAGATCTGGCAGACAGATTGTTGTGCGGGGCTGGGGATGACCCAGCGGTCATGGTGCATGTGGGCACTAATGACAAAGTTAAAGGTAGGTGGAGGATCCTTAAGAACGATTTCAGGGACTTAGGTAATAGATTGAGGAAAAGGACCTCCAAGGTGGTTTTCTCTGAAATACTGCCTGTACCTCGAGCCACACAGGAGAGGCAGAAGGAGATTAGGGAACTTAACAAGTGGCTGAGGAATTGGTGTAGGAAGGAGGGGTTTGGGTTCCTGGAGAACTGGGCTGACTTCTCAGTCGGCTACCGCCTCTTTAGTAAGGATGGGCTGCACCTTAATGGGGACGGTACAGCTCTTTTGGGGAGAAAGATGGCCACCAAGTTGGAGGGGCTTTTAAACTAGGTGACGGGGGGGGAGGGCTCAGAAGTAGAGTCAGTCAGGAGGGAGCAGAGGACTGAAGGCAGCTGTAGGGTCAGCAGCGACAGTAGGTCCACAATGTCAATTGGCAGGTCTGTGCGGGAAAATCTCAGACCAAACAGGAATAAACATAACCGCCAATTGCGCTTAACTTCTGTAAAACTAAGAGGGGTATATGCTAATGCCAGGAGCCTAGCTAATAAAATGGATGAGTTGGAAATATTGGTACATGAGGAGGACATAGACCTTGTGGGAATAACAGAGACTTGGTTCGACCCCTCACATGACTGGCTGGCCAATATCCAAGGGTATTCGGTGTACCGGAAGGACAGGGTAGGAAAAAGAGGGGGAGGGGTATGTCTCTATGTCAAGAACAATATAAAGGTGATAGAAAGGAGTGATATTACGGATGGGATGAGCATGGATTTAGAATCTGTGTGGGTTGAACTCCATAGGGAAGGAGAAAAGGGGAAAGTTATTGTGGGGGTTTGCTATAGGCCACCTAACCAAGGGGAGGAGGTAGAGCTGGAATTCTTAGCACTAATGAGTAAAGTGGCAAAATTGGGATCAGTCATCATATTGGGGGACTTCAATTATCCCGACATTGACTGGGACGAGGGGACTACACACTCACAGAAGGCCCGCCTATTCACCTTACTGGATAATTACATGTCACAGTTGGTGGATTCTCCGACTAGAGAAAATGCAGTCCTGGATCTATTGATCACTAATGACCCAGACATAATCTCGGAGGTAGGAGTCCAGGACAACCTGGGCTCTAGCGATCACAGGATAATCACATTTAGTATAAATAACAATATAACAAGGCAAGTGGGGAACATAAGAACCCTAAACTTCAGACGGGCAAACTTTCCAAAATTGTACTCATTGATGGAAAGGGTAAACTGGGACCAAACCCTGGGATCCCTGACCACAGAGGGAAAATGGGAATGCTTTAGGAACATATTAGGCAAACGCATCTTGCAGTGCATTCCTATGGGAAATAAATTTAGAAGAGACAAAGCCAAACCTGGCTGGTTAAACCGTAGCGTCAAAAAACTTATTAGGGGAAAAAAATTGGCCTTCAAGAAGTATAAATCAGAGGGCACAGTATCGACATTATCGAGCAATACAAGGAGGCAAATAAGAAAAGTAAACAAGAAATCAAGATGGCTAAAATCAACTTTGAGAGACAAATAGCGGAGGATAGTAAAAAAAAACAAAGAAATTCTTTAAATATATCAACAGCAAAAAAACTAGGGCAGAGCATATTGCACACATAATTAACAATGATGGGAGGATAGTTACAGAGGACACTGAAAAAGCAACCGTGCTGAATGCTTTTTTCTCGTCAGTCATCACACAGGAAACGGAGGGGTACACTGACCATGACTGTATGGTTAGTAGTAATACACAGGACTTGCCACTATGGCTAACAGAGGGTGAAATCAGGGAAAGGCTGGATAAACTTAACACAAACAAATCACCAGGCCCGGATGGCGTACATCCGAGAGTACTCAAGGAACTCAGTAAGGTTATATCCAGACCACTGTTCCTGATCTTTGCTGACAGTATTAGGACAGGAGATGTACCAGGGGATTGGAAGAAAGCTAACGTGATTCCGATATTCAAAAAGGGCCAGAGGCATATCCCGGGAAATTATAGGCCTGTCAGTTTGACATCAATAGTATGTAAACTTCTGGAGGGGATGATAAGGGACTATATCGTAGAGTTTGCTAAAGACAACAACATCATCAGCAGTAATCAGCACGGGTTTACAAATGGGCGTTCTTGTCAAACCAATCTATTAACATTCTACGAGGAGGTGAGCTGTGAGCTAGATAGGGGGAGACCAGTGGATGTGGTGTACTTGGATTTCGCTAAGGCGTTTGATACAGTTCCCCACAAGCGCTTAATTTATAAAATAAGGTCTGCAGGTATCGACAGCAGGGTTTGCTCTTGGATACGGAATTGGCTTAAAGGGCGTGTCCAAAGGGTGGTAATAAACAGCGCATACTCAGACTGGTCTGAGGTTGTAAGCGGGGTGCCCCAGGGCTCAGTCCTGGGACCAACCTTGTTCAATTTATTCATAAACAACATTGAGGTCGGGATCAGTAGTTAGATATCAGTTTTTGCAGATGACACAAAATTGGCCAGGGCAGTAACTGCACAGCATGAAGCAGATATCCTACAGAATGACCTGGACAAAATTACAGAGTGGGCAACGACATGGCAAATGAGGTTTAACGTGGAGAAGTGTAAGGTTTTGCACTTGGGGACTAAAAACATAAAAACACAATACACGTTAGGAGGGGAACCCTTGGGGGAATCAAAAATGGAGAAGGATCTGGGAGTCTTGGTTGATGATAGATTAGGCAACAGCATGCAATGTCAAGCGGCAGCTGCCAAAGCCAGCAGAATATTAGCATGCATAAAGAAAGGGATGTATTCCAGAGATAAGACTATAATCCTTCCACTTTATAAAACTCTGGTCCGACCGCATCTGGAGTATTCTGTCCAGTTCTGGTCGCCAGTCCTCAGGAGGGATGTGTTGGAGCTGGAGAGAGTCCAGAGAAGGGCAACTAAACTAATTAGGGGATTGGAGGACCTTGACTATGAAGAGCGTCTACAATCGCTCGATTTATTCTCCCTGGAGAAGAGACGTCTGAGGGGGGACATGATAGCAATTTATAAATATCTTAATGGGGATCCCAGCTTAGAAAAAAAGCTGTTCATTCGAAGGGATTGCATGAGGACTCGAGGGCATACAATGCGATTAGAGGAGAAGCGTTTTAACCTCAGGCAACGTGGGGGGTTCTTTACTGTTAGGGCTACAAGATTGTGGAATTCTCTACCACAAGAGGTGTTTTCTGCGGGTAGTATGGTGGCTTTCAAAAGACTCTTAGACTTACATCTCAAGGATCAGAACATTCAGGGGTATGTGAGATGATTACAGCCACACACACCTACACAGGTTGAACTGGATGGACTATTGTCTTTATTCAACCTCACCTACTATGTAACTATGTAACATTGCGTGCAGCAGCAACCACAGCCTCCCAGACACTGTTCAGAGAGGTGTACTGTTTTCCCTCCTTGTAAATCTCACATTTGATGATGGACCACAGGTTCTCAATGGGGATCAGATCAGGTGAACAAGGAGGCCATGTCATTAGCTTTTCTTCTTTTATACCCTTTCTTGCCAGCCATGCTGTGGAGTACTTGGACGCGTGTGATGGAGCATTGTCCTGCATGAAAATCATGTTTTTCTTGAAGGATGCAGACTTCTTCCTGTACCACTGCTTGAAGAAGGTGTCTTCCAGAAACTGGCAGTAGGACTGGGAGTTGAGCTTGACTCCATCCTCAACCCGAAAAGGCCCCACAAGCTCATCTTTTGATGATACCAGCCCAAATAAGTACTCCACCTCCACCTTGCTGGCGTCTGAGTCTGACTGGAGCTCTCTGCCCTTTACCAATCCAGCCACGGGCCCATCCATCTGGCCCATCAAGACTCACTCTCATTTCATCAGTCCATAAAACCTTTGAAAAATCAGTCTTGAGATATTTCTTGGCCCAGTCTTGACGTTTCAGCTTGTGTGTCTTGTTCAGTGGTGGTCGTCTTTCAGCCTTTCTTACCTTGGCCATGTCTCTTAGTATTGCACACCTTGTGCTTTTGGGCACTCCAGTGATGTTGCAGCTCTGAAATATGGCCAAACTGGTGGCAAGTGGCATCTTGGCAGCTGCACGCTTGACTTTTCTCAGTTCATGGGCTGTTATTTTGCACCTTGGTTTTTCCACACGCTTCTTGCGACAGTGTTGACTATTTTGAATGAAATGCTTGATTGTTCGATGATCACGCTTCAGAAGCTTTGCAATTTTAAGAGTGCTGCATCCCTCTGCAAGATATCTCACTATTTTTGACTTTTCTGAGCCTGTCAAGTCCTTCTTTTGACCCATTTTGCACAAGGAAAGGAAGTTGCCTAATAATTATGCACACCTGATATAGGGTGTTGATGTCATTAGACCACACCCCTTCTCATTACAGAGATGCACATCACCTAATATGCTTAATTGGTAGTAGGCTTTCGAGCCTATACAGCTTGGAGTAAGACAACATGCATACAGAGGATGATGTGGTCAAAATACTCATTTGCCTAATAATTCTGCACTCCCTGTATATATATATATATATATATATATATATATATATATCTATTGTGTGCAGTTGCCCGCCGTGTGAGAGAAGCCACAGACCCACATATCTATTGTCCCCAAAAAGCCCTTTTGAGGGCTGGCATTTGAGTAATTTTTTATATATATATATATATATATATATATATATTGTGTGCAGTTGCCTGCCCGCCGTGTGTGAGAGGCCACAGTCCCACCACAGACTTTACTGTGTGCACACCACACTCATTTCGGGTGGCACAGGCACAGTACCTTGCAGTTTAAAAAATATTTTTTTTTTCCTCTGTCATAATTGCAGTGAGTGTCAGGTCCACAGAGTGTACTGTGCCCACTGCAGTGCCCACCACTGATATATATACGGTGGCACAGCAGCTTGTTGCAAATTGAAAAAAAATATATTTTTTATAATTGCAGTTGCCTGGCCTGCCAGTGACTGTCAGGTTCACAGAGTGTACTCTGCCCACTGCAGTGCATACCACTGATATATACGGTGGCACAGCAGCCTTTAAATTAAAAATATATATATTTTTTTATAATTGCAGTTGCCTGGCCTGCCAGTGACTGTCAGGTCCACAGAGTGTACTGTGCCCACTGCCCAACACTCCTATAGGGTGGCACAGCACCTTGCACTCATAGTACCACAAATCTAAAAAAAAATGACAGGCAGAGGCAGGCCACCCCGCAAGGGCCGTCGTGGTCGTGGTGCTGTGATTTCCTTTGGCCCTAGAATAATGCCCAGTGTTCAGAAGCCACGTACCCTGAACTAAAAAATTCTGAGGACATAGTTGACTGGCTTACACAGGACACCCATTCTTCTACAGCTTCCGCTCGGAACCTTAATGCACCATCCTCCTCCAGCTCAGCTTCGGGCACCTCTCAATTTACCACTCGCCCGCCCACCGGCACCACCACCAACACTAGCACCACAGCCGCTTCACTTGATCTGTCAGAGGAGTTATTTACACATGAGTTGGAAGAAATAAGTGATGCGCAACCATTAGTGCCAGAGGATGTAGATAACGGGGATATGTCTCAGTCAGGCAGCATTATACACATGGACGTACATTGTGATGATGATGATGATGATGTTGTACCTGCTGCTGCTGCCTTTGCTGAGTTGTCAAGTGAAGCGGCTGATGATGACGATGTGTCCGTGGATGTCACCTGGGTGCCTGCAGAAGAAGAGGGGGAAAGTTCAGATGGGGAGACAGAGAGGAGAAGGAGATGAGTTGGAAGCAGGGGGAGGTCATCGCAAGGAGCTAGTGGCACAGTCAGACAGCATGTATCGGCACCCGGGGTCAGCCAGACAGCACGCCAATCAACGCAAGCTGTTGCCATCACCAGAATGCCGTCATTGCAAAGCTCAGCAGTGTGGCATTTTTTTTGTGTGTCTGCCTCTGATAGCAGCGATGCCATTTGTAACCTGTGCCAAAAGAAACTGAGTCGTGGGAAGTCCAACACCCACATAGGTACAACTGCTTTGCGAAGGCACATGATCTCACATCACAAACGCCTATGGGATCAACACATGAGTAAAAGCAGCACACAAACTCAAAGCCACCATCCTCCTCCTGGTCCAGCATCTTCAGCCACGTACACCACTGCTGTCCTCCTTGCCCCCTATCAACAACCCGCCCCTCCGCCTCTCACCTTCAGCAGTTCCTGCTCATCTGCCCACAGTCAGGTGTCTGTCAAGGAAATGTTTGAGCATAAGAAGCCAATGTCACAGAGTCACCCCCTTGCCCGGCGTCTGACAGCTGGCTTGTCGGAACTCTTAGCCCGCCAGCTTTTACCATACAAGCTGGTGGAGTCTGAGGCGTTCAAAAAATTTGTTGCTATTGGGACACCGCAGTGGAAGGTACCCGGCCGAAATTTTTTTTCACAAAAGGCAATACCCAACCTGTACTCTATTGTGGAAAAGGAAGTCATGTCATGTCTGGCACACAGTGTTGGGGTAAGGGTCCATCTGACCACTGATAGCTGGTCTGCAAAGCACGGTCAGGGCAGGTATATCACTTACACTGCGCATTGGGTAAACCTGCTGGCGGCTGCCAAGCATGGAATGCATGGCTCTGCTGCAGAGGAGTTGGTGACACCGCCACGACTTGCAGGCAGGCCTACTGCCACCTCCTCTACTCCTCCTACTCCATCCTCTTTGCTAACCTCCTCGGCTGAGTCCTCTTCTGCTGTTGCGTCTTGCTCCACACCAACTGCACCCCCCCAGCTCCCCAGGGGCTATTCCACATGCCGGATACAACAGTGTCACGCTGTCTTGGGGTTGACTTGCCTGAAAGCAGAGAGTCACACCGGACCAGCACTACTGTCCGCCCTGAACGCACAGGTGGATCAGTGGCTGACCCCGCACCAACTGGAGATCGGCAAAGTGGTGTGTGACAACGGAAGCAATTTGTTGGCGGCATTGAATTTGGGCAAGTTGACACATGTGCCGTGCATGGCACATGTGTTGAATCTGATTGTACAACGCTTTGTGCAGAAGTACCCAGGCTTACAGGACGTCCTCAAGCAGGCCAGAAAGGTGTGTGGCCATTTCAGGCGTTCCTACATGGCCATGGCGCACTTTTCAGATATTCAGCGGCGAAACATGCCAGTGAGGCGCTTGATTTACGACAGCCCGACACGTTGGAATTCAACACTGCTAATGTTCGACCGCCTGCTCCAACAAGAAAAAGCGGTCAACGAGTATTTGTATGACCGGGGTGCTAGGACAGCCTCTGCGGAGCTGGGTATTTTTTTGCCACGTTACTGGACGCTCATGCGCAATGCCTGTAGGCTCATGCGTCCTTTTGAGGAGGTGACAAACCTAGTCAGTCGCACCGAAGGCACCATCAGCCCATATGTTTTCTTCCTGGAGCGTGCCCTGTGAAGAGTGCTGGATCAGGCCGTAGATGAGCGTGAAGAGGAAGAGTTGTGGTCACCATCACCACCAGAAACAGCTTTACCATCGCTTGCTGGACCTGCGGCAACACTGGAAGAGGAGTCTGAGGAAGAGGAGTCAGAGGAGGAATGTGGCTTTGAGGAGGAGGAACACCAACCACAGCAGGCATCCCAGGGTGCTCGTTGTCACCTATCTGGTACCCGTGGTGTTGTACATGGCTGGGGGGAAGATCACACCTTCAATGACATCAGTAAGGACGAGGAATTGGACATGAGTAGCTCGGCATCCAACCTTGTGCAAATGGGGTCTTTCATGCTGTCATGCCTGTTGAGGGACCCTCGTATAAAAAGGCTGAAGGAGAATGACCTGTACTGGGTGGCCAGGCTACTAGACCCCCGGTATAAGCAGAAAGTGTCTGATATGTTACCGAATTACCGGCAGTCGCAAAGGATGCAGCAGTTACAAAACAAGTTAGAAAGTATGCTTTACACAGCGTATAAGGTTGATGTCACAGCACAACGGGAATCCAACAGGGGAAGAGGTGAAAGTAATCCTCCTCCTACCACAACCACGCCGGCAAGGACAGGACGCTTTACAGATGTCTTTTTGATGGAGGACATGCAGAGCTTTTTTAGTCCTACGCATTGCCACATCCCTTCGGGGTCCACCCTCAGAGAACGACTCGACCGACAGGTAGCAGACTACCTTGCCTTAACTGCAGATATCGACACACTGAGGAGCGATGAACCCCTTGACTACTGGGTGTGCAGGCTTGACCTGTGGCCTGAGCTATCCCAATTTGCCATTGAACTTCTGGCCTGCCCCGCTTCAAGTGTCCTGTCAGAAAGGACCTTCAGTTCAGCAGGAGGTATTGTCACTGAGAAGAGAAGTCGCCTAGGTCAAAAAAGTCTAGATTACCTCACCTTTATTAAGATGAATGAGGCATGGATCCCGAAGGGACTGACAGTGGGGGATGCATTTGACTAAAAAAGACCTGATGAGATGCCTTGGGCTAAAAATGGTCCACACGCTGCTGTATTTAATCTCTGCATGCCGGATGATTTACGTGACGTCTCCGCCACCAACTACAGTTCAAGCCGCAATGTTTTAGTGCACTTTCTGCCTTGAAAACCTCAACTTTTCCGGCCGCTGCTACAGCAGAGGCTGCAAAAATACCTACTTTTTCATGCATGTGTACATGCCTAATTTTTCTGGCCTCTGGTGCTACACTGTGGCTGCAAAAAAACAAAAAAAAGGCACATACATGTGTCAATTCCCCTTCGTGATCGTTACCTTGTTGTGGTGAAGGGGCTTGCGTATCACAATGAAGCGATCACCTCTAGGAGTGTGTTGGCACACCCCAGATGATAAGGTCATTGCTTCATTGTGAACAGACCAAAAGCGATCCGCGGGATAATTTTTCATAGAAAAAACATTAATTTTCTTTAATTTAATAAAAAGAGGACAGCCACTGCGGAGCTGGGTATTTTTTGGCCGCGTTACTGAATGCTCATGCACAATGGCTGTAGGCTCATGCGTCCTTTTGCGGAGGTGACAAACCTGGTCAGTCGAACCCAAGGCAACATCAACGACCTCATCCCATATGCGTTTTTTCTGGAGCGTGCCCTGCGAAGAGTACTGGATCAGGCCGTAGATGAGCATGAAGAGGAAGAGTTGTGGTCCCCATCACCACCAGAAGCAGCCTTGTCGTTGTCGATTGCTGGACCTCTGGCAACGCAGAGAGAGGAGTCTGGAGAAGAGAAGTCAGAGGAGAAAGGTGGCTTTGAGGAGGTGGAAGACCAACCACAGCAGGGGTCCCAGGGGGCTTGTTGTCGACTTTCAGGGACCCTTGGTGTTGTACATGGCTGGGTGGAGGAAGAGACCTTCAATGACGTCAGTGAGGACAAGGAATGGGACATGGCTAGCTTGGTATCCAACCTTGTGCAAATGGGGAGTTTGCGGTTGTGCAAATGGACTGACTGACTGTTAAATGGGTGTCAGGTCACCTGTGGCCAGGTGACAAATGCACCCTGTTGGAGGCAGGGGCGCAGCGCAAGGTAGGGAACCCGATAGCAGACTGCTGCGGATGAACTGGAACATGAGCCCAAGATTCCCCAGGGCGCGGAGTCTAAGACCCAGCAGGTGTTCACCAGAGCCTCTAGTGGTGAGGATGGACTTGGCTGCAGCTGGGCCCAGGTCGCGCTCTGTAGGGAGAGAAGGGAAGCAGCCACTCAGGACACACAGAATGGTGATGGGTAAGCCGAGGTCGGGGTAACAGGCAGACAAGGGTAACCACGGGACAGGCCAAAGGTCAGGGTAACAGCCAAACAGGAATAGTCAGAGACAAGCCAAAGTCGGTACACAGAACAATAGATCAAGCACACAGGAAACAGGAAACTAGCAACAGGGAACAGCAAAGCTGACCTGCAGTGCACTGGTTAATATAGACTTCCTGGAATGACCTGGGGTAGAGCCAAACAGGGAAGAGAGATGATAAAAGCAGTCAGAAGGAAGAGTATGGCCCTTTATGCAGACATGAGGATGAGGAACAGGTAAACTACCAGACATTTATTGCATGTCCATGACAATGGGGAGTTTTGTCTGTCAGAGTTTGGTCAGACTGTCACTGTGAAGCGGGCGTAACCCTTACACTACCTGATTGATACAACATCAGCACGGTATTCCAAACAATTTAGGAATGTTAGGTGATTTATGCCCTTTATGGATTAAAACCCGACTCTGCGTCAACTACCTAATTTTCCATGGGAGTTTTGCCATGGATCCCCCTCCGGCATGCCACAGTCCAGGTGTTAGTCCCCTTGAAACAACTTTTCCATCACTATTGTGGCCCGAAAGAGTCCCTGTGGGTTTTAAAATTCGCCTGCCTATTGAAGTCTATGGCGGTTCGCCCGGTTCGCGAACATTTGCCGATGTTGCCAAAAACTAGCCCACATGCGTTTACCTGACAGCTAAGAACTTAGTATTCTGTGGCTGAAGGTTCATTAGCCATTCACAGGATACAGAAGTAAGTGTCGGCCACTATAGGCCCCAAAAATTAGCCCACATGCGTTTACCTGACAGATGGTAAATACATGTCAAATACATATAGGGTCCAATTACACATCTGTAAAATGGGTCCACATCCAATCCACAATTTGCGGAACCTTTACAGACCCATTGATTTTCAATTCCAGTCTGAAAAAGTATTCATTCAGAGGATACAGAAGTAAGTGTCGGCTACTATAGGCCCCAAAAATTAGCCCACATGCGTTTACCTGACAGCTAAGAATGTAGTATTCTGTGGCTGAAGGTTCATTAGACATTCACAGGATACAGAAGTGTCGGACACTATAGGCCCCAAAAATTAGCCCACATGCATTTACCTAACAGCTAAGAATGTAGTATTCTGTGGCTGAAGGTTCATTAGGCATTCACAGAAAAAATAATTGTCGGCCATGAAAGGCCCATAAAATTTGGCATTCCATTGACATTAAATGCCTTTTATGCCGCTGTATTTAGTGAAGACAAGGACCAGGAATTGTTGTGGGTGGATGGCAGTCTGGCAGATATGGCGGTGGCCTGTCATGAGGAATTTCAATGAAACATGGTCACATGTGTTGAATTCCTCAGAGATCCATGCCTCATTCATTTTTATAAATGTGAGGTAGCCTACACTGTCATGAGCTAGGCGAGTGCGCTTATCGGTCACAATCCCCTCTGCTGCGCTGAGGTCCTTTCGGACAGGACACTAGACGGGGGGCAAGCCAACAGTTCCATTGCAAATTGTGCAAGCTCTGGCCAGAGGTCAAGCCTGCCCACCCAGTAGTCCAGGGGTTCATCATTTCTCAGAGCGTCCATATAGACCATTAACCCGATGTAGTCAGACACCTGTCGGTCTAGGCATTCCCTGATGCTGGATCCGGAGCACAGCTGTCGATGGTTCGGCTGAAAAAAGGATCTCATATCTGAAGTGACCAAGACATCTTCAAACCGCCCTCTTCTTGCAGGCACTGTTGGATTGCTACCCGCAACTGTCTCTCTGTGACTGGAGATTCCTCTGCCAGCGCACGTAAAAGCAGAATGCAGCATTTCCCTCAGCAAGGCCTGGAAGTGCTGCATTCTGACCGCCGTCTGTGATTGTGGTAACATTTCCAGCATTTTTTGTTTTTTGCCAGGGGTCTAAGTACATTGCCACCCAGTACTGGTCCTTGGCCTTTATGCTTTTTATATGGGGGTCCCCCTTAAAACACTGGAGCATGAAGGCCAGCATTCACTCTAAACTGGTAGCGGTGTAGTGGCCTGCATCCAGCTCATCATCCAGGACAATGCCGTCCTTGTTCTCCTCCCCCCATCCACGGATAACACCAGGGATCCCAGACAGGTTTAAAGCATGCTCTTCTTGCTCCTCCTCATCCCCCCCGGCACCATCCTCCTCTGATTCCTCTTCAGACTCCTGTTGTTGAATTGTCTCAGAGGGAGTAGCACCCACTGGGAATTCATCCAACATTGCGACTTCCTCATCTTCTTGCTCCTGCTCCTCGACGGCTTGATCAATGACACTGCACGCTCCAGAAAGAAGGCGTAAGGTACAATGTCACTTATGGCGTCCTGGCCGTGACGGACAAGTTTGGTGATCTCATCGAAGGCCGCAGAAGTCTGCATGCGTCCCGCATGAGCAGCCACTGGCGAGGTGAAAAAACCCAAGCTCCCCAGAACCTGTCCTGCCGCTCAGTTCGTACAGGTAGTCGTTAACTGCACGTTTCTGCTGGAGCAGCCTATAAAGCATATGCAACAGTAAGATAAAAAGTATTAACCGCGCTAATGGACAGGCGAACAGCAGCAACTTCAAGTGTGACCACACCCTGAGCAATATTCCTATAAAAAGTCGCGCTAACTTGAGTGATGGAAAATAAAGTCCATAAAGTCCATATAAATCAGGAACCCAGTGTCCAAACAAGCTCCCTATGGATATACGCATACCAGAATTGGTAAATCAAAAGGCAGGTTCTCAGAAGCAAATCACGTCCCTTTGATAGTAGACTGGAACCAATATCTCGCGTAGACTCAATAAAAATGGAGGAAAGATAAAAACGCAATAGCGTAAAACCCAACAAAAACGGATGAACAAAATACACCAGAGTGAGTGACTAACAACTGGATGAATAAGTGGTCTCCACCAGTGTATGATAATCAAAAGAGAAGTGCTCTAAATGGGACACCTATAGGTACCCCTTACCAAAGGTAGCTGAAAACATGCAATCATATATTGTGTGATATCCTGTAACAGCCGGTGTCGCCTCTTACCACAGTGTGAAGATGTGTTTGCCAATGTGAATGGAAAATCCTAAATGGGTGTCTCCTATGTAGATAACCACCACCAATATCACTCGCCTCTTACCAGATAAAATAGATTGAGCCAGATAAAGCCAGAGAACCAAGTATGACAGGACACCAGCCTTCACCAATAGGATTTGCCTCTTACCCTAAGCAGATGGTGAATAAGCCTATGGGAATGGTGAACTTCACGGGACCTGCAGTGGACTCCAGGGCGAATGACTCCAATGTAGCCAGGGTAATCACCACCGAATGAAAGAAAAGGCTTCCATAGTGTAAAACCATACGATTTATTAATAGAAAAAAGAATAAAACTTACAGAAAATGAGGAAATGGGGAGTATGTATAACAAGGCCACCGGCCGGACGGTCTCCGCTCGTCCGCACTTCCTGGTCGCGATCGGATGACGTCAGTACGCCGTGTCCTTACGACGTTTCGTCACAGATGACGTTATCAAAGGTGAAAGCATATGCAACGTTGAGTTCGATCGCGTCTGGCAGTCACAAATAAGATGCCTGACGGGCAGGTTGTGTAGTTGCTGAATGTCAGCAAGGCGAGCCATGGCTGTGTAAGAACTTCTGAAATGGCCCAAGATTTTCCCGGACCCCAGGGTATTTGGCAATGAATCACTGCACGACCAAGTTCGGGACGTGTGCCATGCATGGCACGTGTGTTATTTTGCCCTGTTTCAGTGTGCTCATCAGATTGGCACCATTGTCGCACACCACTTTACCAACTGTCAAATTCAGCGGTGTCAGCCACTGATCTGCCTGTGAACGCAAAGCTAAATGAGTGCAGGACCAGTGTGGCTCTTGGCTTCCAGGCACAACAGACACAGCACAGCATGGCAATGTTTCACCTGGCATGTGGAATAGGTTTTGGGGATTTTGGGCAGCGCAGCGGAAGAGACGGTAGCAGCGAAAAAGGAGGAGTCAGCCGAGGAGGAGAGGGTGGATGGAGTAGGAGGAGAAGAAGAGGCAGGCCTGCATGCAATCCGTGGCGGTACAACCAAATCTACATGGGTGCCACGGGTTACATGCTTGACGATCGTCAGAAGGTTCACCCAGTGGGCAGTAAAAGTGATATTCCGTCCCTGCCCGTGTTTGCTAGACCATGTGTCTGTGGTCAGATGTATCTTGGCACCAACACTGTGTGCCAGAGATATATTCACTTGCCGCTGAACATAGCCATACAGCTCTGGAATGCCCTTCTGTGAGAAATATTTCCTGCCCGGGACCTTCAATTATGGTGTTCCAATGGCCACAAATTTATGAAAGGCCTACAGTTGATTTGGCAATAGTTGGCGGGCTATCATTTCCGACAAGCCAGCAGTAAAACATTGGGCAAGAGGGTTATCCGGTGTCATCATTTTTTTCCGCTTCAATATTTGGGACACAGAAGCTTGCCTTTTTTCAGAACAACCTGACAACGGGATCACGGAAGGTGGAGTGGAGGACAATTGGGAGGAGAGAGGAGAAGGAAAAGAGGCAGGATGGTGAGAGCCTGGAGTGTGGCTTTGTGGGTTCTGACAATGTTGCTCCCACTGGGCTCGGTGATGGGAGTTCAGGTGCCTTCTTAAGGCGGTCGTCCCTAAGTGAGTGTTGGGCTTACCGCGACTTATGCGTTGACTGCAAAGGCTGCAGATGGCAACACTGTTGTCAACAACGGACACATTGAAAAAAAACCACGCTGCGGAGCCATGTGGCGGTGTCCTGGGAGCGCCAGATGTGACTCTACATGATTGATGGCTCGCTCTTGATACATTTGCAGTCTGCTTTGTACCTCTTGTGCAATGCAAGTTCTGCCTGCCTCTCCTCCCTATCTGCCAGTCCGTCTCTCCCTCTGAACTCCCCTCCTCTTCCTCTCTTGTGGCCACCCACGTGACATCCATAGACACGACATCATCCACGTCACCTTCCCCACCACTAACATTTGAGATCTCGGAGTAGGCAGCAACACCGGGGACCAACCTCCTTGGGCTGATCTGGGTACTGTCGTCAGACTGCTGAGTGGCATCTGTTGCTACCTCCTCTTCCTGATCCGATGCCAAGAATGGCTGCGCATCACAAATGTCTTGTGATAGATGGGAAAATAATTCCAGTGACTCAAGCGGAGGCTATGTGGTGGTGGTGGTGTTTGTGGTGGTGTCTTTGGGGGTGCACACAGCAGAGAGTGAAGAGGGTGCAGATAGAGAGGATGAGGAGCATGCAGAAGAGGAAGGGTGAGTGAGCCACTCAAACAAGTCTGGTGCGTCCTTTGACGTAATCGAACGTAACTTCTGAAACTACACATTTTGGCTCTGGCCTACTGCTCCTGCCCTACCCCTACCACCCCTGGGTAAGTCTCTGCTTGTCATGTTTTTAAATTACCCTGTAAAAAAAATTGTCTCTAGAGAATCGCAATATATCTGGAAAAAGGTATATAACACTCCGCTTCAATCTGTGGTATTGGGGGGGCCACAGGTTTATCACACCAGTTCTACAAATAATTGTCCGGTAACTGTTGTCACTGTGTGTAGCACAGTTAACACAGCAAAAGAGGCCACATTTTTGCAGGACTAAAATACAATCTTAGAAAAATGTACTCTTAAATAACACCCCACTTCAATATGTGGTATTGGGGGGCCCCTAGTTTATCACACCAGTTGTTCAAAAAATTGGCCAGGGAGTTTGGCACTGTGTGTATCAGAGTTAACGCAGCAAAAAGAGGCAATATTGTTGCAGGACACAAATACACTTATGAAAGTATACTCAGATAACACCCCACTTCAATATGTGGTATTGGGGGGCCACTGGTTTATTACACTAGTTGTTCAAAAAAATTGGCCAGGGAGTTTGGCACTGTGTGTATCAGAGTTAACACAGCAAAAGAGGCCACATTTTTGCAGGACTAAAATACAATCTTAAAATAAATGTACTGTTAAATAACACCCCACTTCAATATGTGGTATTGGGGGGCCACTGGTTTATTACACTAGTTGTTCAAAAAATTGGCCAGGGAGTTTGGCACTGTGTGTATCAGAGTTAACGCAGCAAAAGAGGCAATATTGTTGCAGGACACAAATACACTTATGAAAGTATACTCAGATAACATCCAACTTCCATATGTGGTATTGGGGGGGCACTGGTTTATAACACCAGTTCTACAAATAGTTGGCCAGTACTTGTTGTCACTGTGTGTAGCACAGTTAAGACAGCAAAAGAGGCCAAATTTTTGCAGGACTAAAATTCAATCTTAGAAAAGTATGCTGTTAAATAACACCCCACTTCAATATGTGGTATTGGGGGGCCACTGGTTTATTACACTAGTTGTTCAAAAAATTGGCCAGGGAGTTTGGCACTGTGTGTATCAGAGTTAACGCAGCAAAAGAGGCAATATTGTTGCAGGACACAAATACACTTATGAAAGTATACTCAGATAACACCCCACTTCAATATGTGGTATTGGGGGGGGGGGCACTGGTTTATCACACTAGTTGTTCAAAAAATTGGCCAGGGAGTTTGGCACTGTGTGTATCAGAGTTAACACAGCAAAAGAGGCAATATTGTTGCAGGACACAAATACACTTGTAAAAGTATACTCAGATAACACCCCACTTCAATATGTGGTATTGGGGGCCACTGGTATATCGAACCAGTTGTTCAAAAAAATTGGCCAGGGAGTTTGGCACTGTGTGTATCAGAGTTAATGCAGCAAAAGAAGCAATATTGTTGCAGGGCACAAATACACTTATGAAAGTATACTCAGATAGCACCCCACTTCAATATGTGGTATTGGGGGGGCCACTGGTTTATAACACTAGTTGTTCAAAAAATTGGACAGGGAGTTTGGCAATGTGTGTATCAGAGTTAACACAGCAAAAGAGGCCAAATTTTTGCAGGACTAAAATACAATCTTAGAAAAATGTACTGTTAAATAACACCCTACTTCAATATGTGGTATTGGGGGCCACTGGTGTATCACACCAGTTGTTCAAACAATTGGCCAGGGAGTTTGGCACTGTGTGTATCAGAGTTAACACAGCAAAAGAGGCAATATTGTTGCAGGACACAAATACACTTAGGAATGTATACTCAGATAACACCCCACTTCAATATGTGGTATTGGGGTCCACTGGTTTATCACACCAGTTGTTCAAAAAATTGGCCAGGGAGTTTGGCACTGTGTGTATCAGAGTTAACACAGCAAAAGAGGCAATATTGTTGCAGGACACAAATACACTTGTAAAAGTATACTCAGATAACACCCCACTTCAATATGTGGTATTGGGGGCCACTGGTATATCGAACCAGTGGTTCAAAAAAATTGGCCAGGGAGTTTGGCACTGTGTGTATCAGAGTTAATGCAGCAAAAGAAGCAATATTGTTGCAGGGCACAAATACACTTATGAAAGTATACTCAGATAGCACCCCACTTCAATATGTGGTATTGGGGGGGCCACTGGTTTATAACACTAGTTGTTCAAAAAATTGGACAGGGAGTTTGGCAATGTGTGTATCAGAGTTAACACAGCAAAAGAGGCCAAATTTTTGCAGGACCAAAATACAATCTTAGAAAAATGTACTGTTAAATAACACCCTACTTCAATAAGTGGTATTGGGGGCCACTGGTGTATCACACCAGTTGTTCAAACAATTGGCCAGGGAGTTTGGCACTGTGTGTATCAGAGTTAACACAGCAAAAGAGGCAATATTGTTGCAGGACACAAATACACTTAGGAATGTATACTCAGATAACACCCCACTTCAATATGTGGTATTGGGGGGCCACTGGTTTATCACACCAGTTGTTCAAAAAATTGGCCAGGGAGTTTGGCACTGTGTGTATCAGAGTTAACGCAGCAAAAAGAGGCAATATTGTTGCAGGACACAAATACACTTATGAAAGTATACTCAGAAAACCCCCCTCCCTTCAATATGTGGTATTGGGGGGCCACTGGTTTATTACACTAGTTGTTCAAAAAATTGGCCAGGGAGTATGGCACTGTGTGTATCAGAGTTAACGCAGCAAAAGAGGCAATATTGTTGCAGGACACAAATACATTTATGAAAGTATACTCAGATAACACCCCACTTCAATATGTGTTATTGGGGGGCCACTGGTTTATCACACCAGTTGTTCAAAAAATTGGCCAGGGAGTTTGGCACTGTGTGTAGCACAGTTAACGTAGCAAAAGAGGCAATATTGTTGCAGGACACAAATACACTTGCAAAAGTATACTCAGATAACATCCCACTTCCATATGTGGTATTGGGGGGGGCACTGGTTTATAACACCAGTTCTACAAATAGTTGGCCAGTACTTTTTGTCACTGTGTGTAGCACAGTTAAGACAGCAAAAGAGGCCAAATTTTTGCAGGACTAAAATACAATCTTAGAAAAGTATGCTGTTAAATAACATCCCACTTCAATATGTGGTATTGGGGGGCCACAGTTTTATCACACCAGTTCTACAAATAATTGGCCAGTAACTGTTGTCACTGTGTGTAGCACATTTAACACAGCAAAAGAGGCCACATTTTTGCAGGACTAAAATGCAATCTTAGAAAAATATACTGTTAAATAACACCCCACTTCAATATGTGATATTGGGGGGCCACTGGTCTATCACACCAGTTATAATACATTAAATGTGCTTTTGGCGCTGTTTGTAGTATTGCTGCAGCAATGCTCATTGCTCAGTCACCACACCTGTCACAATGCTGCACAGTTCACAATAGAAATCCACTATTATATGCTTTCTATATTACAAAGTATATTATACCGTGGATTACACCCCTATATAGTGCACTGCACACCTATACCAAATAAATTGTAGCCCTTTAAATGACTTTTGTGGACATTAACAGAGCGATTTGTGTCACTGCTGGTCTGTCCCTACAGCACTTTGGATACCTGTCCCTAAACTGAACAGAAACTGCACACCTATACCAAATAAATTGTAGCCCTTAAAATGACTTTTGTGGACATTAACAGAGCGATTTGTGTCACTGCCGATCTCTCTTTGTCCCTGGAGCACAGACTGGATACCTGTCCCTAAACTGAAAAGAGACTGTAGTAGACCTATACTGAATTACCAGCCCTCTAAAACGACTTTTGTGGATCTTAACACAAGCTATTTGTGTCTGGCAATCTGTCCCTGAAGCATACAGCCAACCTTTCCCTATGCTGACAAAAAGCAGAATGTGAAATGGCTGCCTGCTCTGGTCTATTTATAAGGTAGGGGGCATGTCCATGTGCTGAAATGTTTCAATTGGCTGTCCCGTTCAAAGTTCTCCCCAATGTAAACTAATATGGCCGCCACGAACAATGCCATGTGTTCGCAAAATTGGCGGGTAGCGAACAAGCAAAATTCTCGGGGGAACCGCAAGGAGATCTCCACATGTAACTGCTCAATGCACAATTACATGCAAACAGTCACGGCCACCTACCAGCTTGTGATTGATTTGTATGGGCTTGCTGGCCACAGCTGATCTCATCCACCTGTGTAGCCCACTATATAAATATATGCATGTGACAAAAAATGACACCACATTAGACACTTTAATATAAATAGAGAAAATAAAAGTGAAATAGAAAAGTATTTGAAAAATTATCAAATTCACAAAAAAGAAAAAAACACAAACATTTAATGAAATAAACTAAAGTTTCCTACATACACCCACATAAAACACCCTCTGAATAAAGGAAAAATAAATCCTAAGCAGCATAATAAACACATTTTCCAGTATGAATTTATTTTATTTGGTGAAATCAGCTTTACCAAAATCAATTCACATATCCCTGTTTATGAGAGTTTGAAATGGATGGATGCCCAACCATTCTTATGTATTGATGTAAATGGAATATAGATGATGAAAAATGTTAAAGGAGCTTACCTTGATTTTGTCATTTCCATAATTGAAGAGAATGGCAAGGATCTCCACCTGTTCATTCCTCACCACGGAATAAGGCAGCTTCAGGTCAATGAAGAAGTCTTTCAGTATCCGGATCTTATATGGTTTAGCAATACAAAGACCTGAATTAGAAAAAAAAAAACAATACTGTAACACAACACAAAAATAATATAAGTTAAATTTAATTATAGATCAATTAGAAATTGGAATAATACTTTGCTGAATAAGATGCAGTAAAAAATATCCTGTTGAGATTCAAGTTTGAGTAGAGGCCTTGATATTTTAAAGGATAAGTTCACTTTTTAACAAAAAATAATAAATGTACATTTTTTTTCCATTTAAAAAAAAATGTTCATGTTATTATTGTTTATAGTAGGACCCTGTAAAGCAGCCATCATTAAATGGCGGCCCGCGGTCCGAGAGCGGACCGCACAGTGCTTCCACCCGGACCGTCAGGCCGCCACCTAAGAGCAGACATTGGTTTGCTAGGATCGCGGGTGTCCCAGCAACCAGTGACATCCACGCCCCTTCGCTTCTGACTGCGGCTCTCACTCCCAGCCGTGCCACGAGTTAGGGGCGTGATGTCTCGTGCACGCCCCTCCCCGCCCCCCCTGCTCCTCACTGCGGCTCCCGGCTCTCACTCCCAGCCAGGCCACAAATTGGGGCGTGAGATGTGTGCCCCGCCCCATGCTGTTTGCGGCTCCTGTCTCACACATTGCGGTGTGTCTCGTATTTTCTTCCCCCCACAGCCTCCTGACTCTTGCTCCAAAGGTATGTGGGGCACATTTCAAAAGGGATTGCTGATCAGAATATTTTTAAAAGTGCACACTGTTGGGCATATTTTGTTAAGGGGCACACTGATGGACACATTTTGTTGTGTAACAAATTAGGATGACCATCGCTATGAAGTTTAAATAAATATATAAAATATATAAATGTTATAAAAATAGGTGTAAGATGCCACCAACCGACCCCTGGAGTGCAAGGATAAAATGTGAATAAAATGTGCGTGGAGGCTGGTACAGAAGCTACCTATAAATGTGACTCAGAATCCCAGAGTCATCATATAGAGTGATGTAAAGTGCCAAGTGCCAATAATAAATAGTGAAATAAATAAGCGTATCTCACGGTGCCACCCAACTGATACTCAGTATGTGTGGGTGAAATGTTGTGAGTCAATAAAAGTGCAATGATCAATAATAAAGAGTGCTCAAATATAAAATTATTTATTACGGAAGTTAAAGTGCAAAGTGACAATATGAAGGTAAGTGCACATATACACAAACAAAGAGTAATTCCCAAAATAATTCCTCCAAAATACTGTGTGCAAAGATAAATCACTTTTGGTGATAGAATGGTGGGCTTCAGGTAAGTGCCCAAGATGCCAACAAAAATTAATCCTCAATTTTTTAAACAAAGAGTGAAATGGTGAATCAAAAACAAAACCGTGTTTTTCACCACAGCCTCAGCTTATAAAAGGACGTGTAAGGGAACGGCTACAATCATCATTTCTGATCAGACTATACCAATGAGCAATATATAATGAATAAAACATTGAAAACTTTATTAAATGTAAAAAAGGTAAAAATGTATAATAAATTTTAAAAAAGAAATGAAAAAGAAGAAATGAATAAAAACACCAAGTTTTGACTTAAAGAATTAGGATACATCGGACACTTGGGTGTCACAAAAAAACAATAATATATCATGGTGTGTCCATGTCCAAAAAAAAGGGGGACAGGACCTAGCCATAATACGATTGGGGGAAAGAAGGGTATTCACATAATATAGTATTTACCCAGAAAAAAAGGATGTTGGATGAGAAGGACCATACATCAAGGTGTACCTTATATATACCAATAGATGTGGGGTTTTATTTGTTGTTTATAACCCAATGTGAAACCATCCCATATATAGTAAAAGGAGGGACATGATTCGTATACTTCAAATTCCGGTTCGTATGATTCCAGATTTAGAGGGAAGGCAGGGAGGTTTTTTTTAAAAAAAGGATGCTGGATGAGAAGGCTCTAAAAAAATCTCTAAAACTTAAAAAGTACAGATGAAAAAGTATAATGGATGTACAATTATATATAAAAGTCATAAAAATTTCATAAAATCAAAAACCTCAAAAAAGATGCTGGATGAGAAAGTTCTGGGAATTTCTAATAGAAACTGATAAAAAAAAACATGTAAAACCCAAATAAAAAATTGTATTATAAAAGCAATGCTAAAAAAGGTAAAAAAAAAAGAGGGATTTTTACAGCCCCTTGTGCCCAAAGGAAGACAGATGGGGGAAAAAAGTTGGCGCAATCAGACAGTGTGGGTAGCTGCCGCAGTGTCACCTGTGGGCAGAAAATGGGGGGCGATCCGATGGCTGTACACTGGGATGGCTGCAGGCTTGTAAAGGGTGAAGTAACCCTGTAAGATACCAAGAAGAGAGAGAGAGAGAGAGCCCAGCGCCGATCTGAGTGTAGCACAGCAGTACTTTAATGACACACAAATTACAATGCTACTCACAAGAGGTAGATAAAAGCAGGCATCTAAAATCAATGGGGGGAAGTCTCTGTAGTCACATCCACGGTGGAAGGTCCGGTCAGGCGGGAGCGCTGTGATGAGGGAGGGCAGCCGATGTCCTCATGTGGGAGGCGGGGGACGTGCCGATCCTCTTTGATGTTGATGCAGCGTGGGACCGCCGGTCGGATGGGTGCAACGTCACTCAGGAGACACCAGGGGATCAAACGGCGACGCGTTGCGGAGCTCAGCTCCTTCTTCAGGCCGTGCGGGGGCCATGTTGGTTGTGGTATTTATGCCAGTAGTCCGGGGTAGGCAGTATGGTGGCTCGGGAGGGACAAAAATGGGGAAAAGCAAACCAGCAATGGGATAATATGTTGAACGAAGGGGGGAGGAGGCTAGAGGGCGGAGGAGGGGAGGTGTGGATGTGTGGGAAAGGGGGAGGGGGGGGGGAACAGGGAAATGGATGTTATTGAATTAAAGGCAATAAAGGCAATGTAGGTGTGGCCATACAGAATGAAGCTGTATGGAGAGGAGAATAATGTACATGAAGGGGCCAAATGTTCTTTTGGGTGCACTCGGGTGCGTGTATAGAGCGACTCGAGGGATGGGAGCGCACTTATCTAGGTGTCTGTGAATAAGGATGTTGTTATGATGTGAATGGGTATGTACAGGGTGTCAGGGAATGTTGGGAGTTTTTAACATGATAAGATAGATGGAATCCAAGTGATGTTAGTGAGGTATATGGACCTACGCTTGGAGGCATACATGGGGGGGGGGGGGGGGGGAGGATGGAAAATGTGTGTGCGTGCTAGCATGCATAACTGTGCACGCATGTTGACAGGTTCTAGTTCATGGTCGGAAGTTACGGATGCCAGCCCACAGGCTTGCATGTATGTGTATATAGAAACGCACACTCACAAACATGTACGTGGCGCATTGTGCATACAGATACCGAATTAAAAGTCCAACCACACACGCACAAGCACACACATGGGAATCGTTGTGCCAGTGCGTGGGCGGTTATCGAGCGGGGCATGTACAAAAGAGAGTCGTGCTGGAACTGGGATGTTGGTAAAGAAACTGTATGAAGGGGTTAACTTATATACGGTACTTACTTTGGAGTAGGCTTGGTGTAGGGAAGCATATGTAGGAGGGTTCACAAAGATCTCTGGAAGGCGGAGGGAAGAACCTGGGCAAAAAATGGTCATGTTAGTAGAAGGGTTAATGCTTGGGGAGATGGGCTACAGCAGCACATTGATTTCAATTTCTTCGTTCAGGCCTCCAGGCGAGAGCGTTTCAAGGGAGTAGATCCAGAAGGTTTCCCTCTGGCACAACCGCTTGAAACGCTCTGTCCTGGGCAAGGTGTTCGGAATTGATTCGATTACGCACACCTTGAGTCCAGAGGGAGATTTGTTGTGGGACTCTGCAAAGTGTCTGGGGACACTGTGTTTGTCCTTCCCTTTTTCGACCAGCCTGCGATGCTCGCCGAAACGTTTTCTGAGGGGCCTGATGGTGCGGCCTACATAGAATAGTCCACATGGGCAGGTTAGGCAATAGATTACATATTCTGTGGAGCAGTTGTAAAATTGTTTGATGGGATATGTTTTGCCTTTCACGGTGAACTCAGTCTGGCCGTGTTGGACATGGGCGCAAGTGAGGCACAGAGGTTTCCGGCACTGGTACATCCCTATGAGGGGGATGAGGCAGATGGTGGTGGTGGGGTGGGGAGTGTTGGGTTTGAGTTTACTCGGGGCAATGAGATTTTTGATATTTGAGGATTTTCTGTAGGAGACTTTGGGTACAGGTGGGATGGAGGATTTTAGATGGGGGTCCTCTGATAGGATGGACCAGTGTTTTCGTAAGATCTTTTCCATTTGTTTGTGTTTGGTATGGAATTGTGTGGTAAAACGGAGTGGTTGGGGCAATGAGTTCTTTGATCGTGGTGAGGCCTGGGGAGCACTAGGGTCATATTTGGACAGATAATCTGAGTGAGCTTGTTGGACCAGGGATGCGGGATATCCTTTATCTACGAATTTTTGGGTTAAGAGGGCACTTTGTTCGCGGTAATCCTGTTGTTTTGTGCAATTGCGTTTCAAGCGGCAGAATTGACTCTTTGGGATGTTTGAGATCCACCTGGGATGGTGGCAACTATGGTAATGTAGGAATGAGTTTCCTGCGGTGGGTTTTGTGTAATTTTTGGCTACGATGTTGCCTTCTTCATGATATAGGGTGAGATCTAGAAATGCCAATTGAGCCGAATCACATTCAGAGGTGAAGGATAGATTGAAGGGATTTTGATTGCAATGTTGTACAAACTGTGTGAAGGTGGGAAGTGAGCCGTCCCAGATGACGATAATATCGTCTATGTATCGGCCATAGAATATGATGTGAGGTGTGAAGGGGTTGTTATGCCAGATGTATTGGGCTTCCCAGAGACCCATGGTGAGGTTGGCATAGCTGGGTGCAAAATTGGCGCCCATCGCTGTGCCAGTGACTTGGAGATAGAAGTCTCCGTTAAACTCAAAGTAGTTCCGGGTGCGGCAGAATTCAGTGGCATCTAGGATGAATTGAGCTTGCTGGGGGTGGATCGTAGGGTCTGCAGATAGGAAGTGTGAGACGGCCCTGAGTCCAACTTGATGGGGGATGGAGGTGTACAGGGAATTGACATCCAGGGAAGCCCACATGTAAGTGGGTTCCCAGGAATAGTGGCTGAGGAGGTCGAGTAGGTAGGCTCCGTCTCTGATGTATGAGGGAAGGCTTTGTGCTAATGGTTGTAGGAATAAATCAATGTATTGGGAAAAGGGGCTGGTGATGCTGTCCATGGCGGCTACGATGGGTCGGCCGGGGGGGTTGGTGCTGTTTTTGTGGATTTTGTGTATGTGATAGAAATATGGGGTGGAAAAGAAATCTCTGTTGAAGAATGAGAGTTCATGTTTGTTGATTATTCCCTCTTCCATAGCGTCTCTGGCGAGGGACTGCGCCTCTGCTTGGAACTTAGTGAGGGGGTCCTGTGGGAGGGGGCGGTATGTGGAGGTGTCTGAGAGAAGCCGGATGGCCTCCTGGATGTAGTCGGCCCTGTTTTGGACAACTATGCCTCCACCTTTGTCCGCGGTTTTGATAATGAGGCTATGGCTCTGGGTGAGGTGTTTCAGGGCAAGTTTTTCTGCTTGACTGAGATTGGAAGCTGGAGCATGGGAGGGATTTTTTGATCGTTTGCACATTTTGAGAATGTCCGCGTAAACTACTTGATAGAACGTTTGGAGATACGGACCTTTGGACTGGGTGGGGTTGAATGTGGATTTGGGCCTGAGTGAGGAATGGCAGACTGGGGGGGAAGAGGAGGGGTGGAGGGTAAATGGAATGAGGTCCTCATCATTATGGTGTTCTATGTGTAATTCTTCTAAAATTTGGAGGGCCAGTGCGTCCATAGAGGAGTCAAGATCAGGAGTGGGAGGGGGGGAGGGTTGTGGGTCAGGAGGAGGGCCAAGAGTGGCCTTGGAGGATTGGATGTTGTAATAACGTTTCAGGGTGAGGTTCCGAATGAACCTGTTGAGGTCTTTGAACAGGGTAAATTGGTTTGGTGGGGTGGCCGGGGCAAAGTTAAGGCCTCTGTTGAGTAAGGAGGTTTCTGCAGGGGATAGTGAGTGGGAGGATAGATTATATATTTTTACTGTGTTAGTAGTTTTGCTCTTTTGTTTATGTCTAAGTCTGCCCCCCCGCTTTCCTCTGTGTCTAGTTTTCTTTTGTTTGTTTGAGGAGTCGGTACATGCGGGGGGGTTGATTCTAAAAAATGGTCTGTGGGAGGGCAACTGGCGAGTTCGTTGGTGTGTTGGTCAGGTGGCCTGTTGGGATCATGTGCTGGGGATGGGGGGACCCTGTCCGTGTCAGTGGAAGAGGGCTCGGATGCGGGGGCGGGGACCGTATGGGGAGGTGTGGGTTTTATGTGAGCTCTGGGGGAGCTGCTGTAGCCCGTTTTGGGGTTGGATGTCACCACTGCTGGGTTGGAGGGGATTTTCTGGGGGTTGGTAATGCGGTGTCCTTCTTGGACCCTGGGTTGGGGCAGTGTGGTTCTGGGTCTTCTAATTCTTTTCGGTTTGGGGGTGGGGGCTGTGGGATGTGTGTTTGCTTGCGGGGTCCAAATGAGATTAGGGCATAGAGGGGGTATAGGCGGGGCAGGGGGTGGATGGAGGGGGCGAGGGAGAGGACCCCTTCACACCTCACATCATATTCTATGGCCGATACATAGACGATATTATCGTCATCTGGGACGGCTCACTTCCCACCTTCACACAGTTTGTACAGCATTGCAATCAAAATCCCTTCAATCTATCCTTCACCTCTGAATGTGATTCGGCTCAATTGGCATTTCTAGATCTCACCCTATATCATGAAGAAGGCAACATCGTAGCCAAAAATTACACAAAACCCACCGCAGGAAACTCATTCCTACATTACCATAGTTGCCACCATCCCAGGTGGATCTCAAACATCCCAAAGAGTCAATTCTGCCGCTTGAAACGCAATTGCACAAAACAACAGGATTACCGCGAACAAAGTGCCCTCTTAACCCAAAAATTCGTAGATAAAGGATATCCCGCATCCCTGGTCCAACAAGCTCACTCAGATTATCTGTCCAAATATGACCCTAGTGCTCCCCAGGCCTCACCACGACCAAAGAACTCATTGCCCCAACCACTCCGTTTTACCACACAATTCCATACCAAACACAAACAAATGGAAAAGATCTTACGAAAACACTGGTCCATCCTATCAGAGGACCCCCATCTAAAATCCTCCATCCCACCTGTACCCAAAGTCTCCTACAGAAAATCCTCAAATATCAAAAATCTCATTGCCCCGAGTAAACTCAAACCCAACACTCCCCACCCCACCACCACCATCTGCCTCATCCCCCTCATAGGGATGTACCAGTGCCGGAAACCTCTGTGCCTCACTTGCGCCCATGTCCAACACGGCCAGACTGAGTTCACCGTGAAAGGCAAAACATATCCCATCAAACAATTTTACAACTGCTCCACAGAATATGTAATCTATTGCCTAACCTGCCCATGTGGACTATTCTATGTAGGCCGCACCATCAGGCCCCTCAGAAAACGTTTCGGCGAGCATCGCAGGCTGGTCGAAAAAGGGAAGGACAAACACAGTGTCCCCAGACACTTTGCAGAGTCCCACAACAAATCTCCCTCTGGACTCAAGGTGTGGGTAATCGAATCAATTCCGAACACCTTGCCCAGGACAGAGCGTTTCAAGCGGTTGTGCCAGAGGGAAACCTTCTGGATCTACTCCCTTGAAACGCTCTCGCCTGGAGGCCTGAACGAAGAAATTGAAATCAATGTGCTGCTGTAGCCCATCTCCCCAAGCATTAACCCTTCTACTAACATGACCATTTTTTGCCCAGGTTCTTCCCTCCGCCTTCCAGAGATCTTTGTGAACCCTCCTACATATGCTTCCCTACACCAAGCCTACTCCAAAGTAAGTACCGTATATAAGTTAACCCCTTCATACAGTTTCTTTACCAACATCCCAGTTCCAGCACGACTCTCTTTTGTACATGCCCCGCTCGATAACCGCCCGCGCACTGGCACAACGATTCCCATGTGTGTGCTTGTGCGTGTGTGGTTGGACTTTTAATTCGGTATCTGTATGCACAATGCGCCACGTACATGTTTGTGAGTGTGCGTTTCTATATACACATACATGCAAGCCTGTGGGCTGGCATCCGTAACTTCCGACCATGAACTAGAACCTGTCAACATGCGTGCACAGTTATGCATGCTAGCACGCACACACATTTTCCATCCTTCCCCCCCCCCCCCCCCATGTATGCCTCCAAGCGTAGGTCCATATACCTCACTAACATCACTTGGATTCCATCTATCTTATCATGTTAAAAACTCCCAACATTCCCTGACACCCTGTACATACCCATTCACATCATAACAACATCCTTATTCACAGACACCTAGATAAGTGCGCTCCCATCCCTCGGGTCGCTCTATACACGCACCCGAGTGCACCCAAAAGAACATTTGGCCCCTTCATGTACATTATTCTCCTCTCCATACAGCTTCATTCTGTATGGCCACACCTACATTGCCTTTATTGCCTTTAATTCAATAACATCCATTTCCCTGTTCCCCCCCCCCTCCCCCTTTCCCACACATCCACACCTCCCCTCCTCCGCCCTCTAGCCTCCTCCCCCCTTCGTTCAACATATTATCCCATTGCTGGTTTGCTTTTCCCCATTTTTGTCCCTCCCGAGCCACCATACTGCCTACCCCGGACTACTGGCATAAATACCACAACCAACATGGCCCCCGCACGGCCTGAAGAAGGAGCTGAGCTCCGCAACGTGTCGCCGTTTGATCCCCTGGTGTCTCCTGAGTGACGTTGCACCCATCCGACCGGCGGTCCCACGCTGCATCAACATCAAAGAGGATCGGCACGTCCCCCGCCTCCCACATGAGGACATCAGCTGCCCTCCCTCATCACAGCGCTCCCGCCTGACCGGACCTTCCACCGTGGATGTGACTACAGAGACTTCCCCCCATTGATTTTAGATGCCTGCTTTTATCTACCTCTTGTGAGTAGCATTGTAATTTGTGTGTCATTAAAGTACTGCTGTGCTACACTCAGATCGGCGCTGGGCTCTCTCTCTCTCTCTCTTCTTGCCCAAAGGAAGATCCTACCTTAGAGATAGCAAACAATTGCTAACAGACATACAAAATGTGATAGTCACAGAAGATGATATTCTAGTGACTATAGATGTCAATTCATTGTACACCAACATTGTACAAAGTGATAGATTAGATAGTGTGGAATGGGCATTATGTAAATATACAGATCTGAAGCAAGCACAAGTACACTCTATTCTTGAATGCCTCAAGATGGCCATGAATTCAAATTATTTTTGGTACAAGGGCAATATTATGCGCAGACCAAGGGAGTCGCAATGGGGGCAAAATATGACCCGAGTGTTGCAAACATATTCATGCAAAAATGGGAGGAGGAGCAAGTTCTTAGTGTTGATAGGCCAAATCTGAAATATTATAAGAGGTATATAGACGACATTATTTTAATATGGAGAGGAGACTCAGAAACTCTACAAACATTTTTTGATTAAATTAATGGCAATCGATATGGGATCACTTTTACAGGCAATTGGGACAAACAGAAAGTGTCCTACCTAGATCTGGAATTGTTTAAACAAGATGGCAGACTACTTAGCAAAACCTTTTTTTAAAAAAACCCCATAAAAACGGATATATTCCTGTGAGAAGCTGCCACCACCCACAATGGTTGGGAAACATCCCCAAGGGTCAACTTCTGCGAATCAGGAGAAATTGCAGTAACGCCCGGGATTTTGATATACAAGCGGATATACTTATTCAAAGGTTTATTGAAAAAGGGTACAGGAGGAAAGAATTGGAACACCTCAAGAACATGGTCAAAAGTATGAATAGAGATGATCTCATTAAAGAGAACGAACAGAAAGAAAAAAACAACAGCCATGAATTTGCTTTTATTACAGGTTTCAATCGACAACACAAAGATGTATAAAGAATAATAAGAAAACATTGGCCCATACTCACGGCAGATAGAACATTGAGAATGATTCTCCCCAAAAAAACGTCTTTTATCTACAGTAAAGCACCCACACTAAGAGATAAATTTGTGCATAATGTAGTTAACCCACCAAAAAAGATCACTCTTCCCACTAGCATCAATGGTTTTTTTAGATGCAAAAAATGCTTGCCCTGTAGGACAAATAAAAATCAACCAAGAAAAATAACCAATTTTAAATCAAATACTACGGGGATTGAATACAAAATAAAGGATACTATTACTTGCACCAGCTCATATGTAACATATGTTATAGAATGTCCTTGTCGGGTCCAATACATAGGTAGAACTACTCATCCCTTATACGTAAGAATAAGGGAACATATCAAAAACATTAAAAAGGGCTTTGACAAACATAACCTCTCCAGACACTTTAAAGAAGTACACTCTCAGAACCCTTCAGGATTCATTTTTTATGCAATAGACAAAATCAAGGGGGACTGGAGAGGGAGCAACAAAAAGAGGATGGTTTCGCGTAATGAAACCAAATGGATCTATATGATTAAATCTCTTCGCCCCGATGGGTTGAATGTGGACATTGACTTGAACTGTTTCATCACAGATGTATAACACACACCAGGATTTTTTATTTTTATTTTTAGTTTTAGTTTTATTTTTATCCATTTTTATTTAATTTAAATTTTTATCCCATTATTATTGCTTCCACAAAGCCCTTTAAATCCCTTTTTTGACCTTTTTTAGCATTGCTCTTTTAATACAATTTTTTATTTGGGTTTTACATGTTTTTTTTATCAGTTTCTATTAGAAATTCCCAGAACTTTCTCATCCAGCATCTTTTTTAACCACTTAAGCCCCAGCCCTATTTCGGACACTTTTTGTTTACAAGTTAAAACCAGAATTTTCTCCTAGAAAACTACTTAGAACCCCCAAACATTATATATATATTTTTAGCAAAGACTCTTGAGAATAAAATGTCAGTCATTGCAAAAAATTTTGTCACGCGGTATTTGCGCAGCGATCTTTAAAACGCCATTTTTTTGGAAAAAATTTGAAAAATCACATTTTACTGCATTTAAAAAATACTAAACAGTAAAGTTAGCAAATTTTTTTTGTATATTGTGAAAGATGATGTCACGCCGAGTAAATAGATACCCAACATGTTACGGTTTAAAATTGCGCCCCCCCGTGGGATGGCGTTAAACTACGGTCAATCGAGATCTCAATCTGCGACGCTTTAAATTTATTTAACGGTTACCAGTTTAGAGTTAGAGTGTAGCTCTTTTTTTTTAAATTATTGCCCACGCTCTGGCGATCGCGGCGATACCTCACATGTGGGGTTTGAACAGCGATTTCATTCGCGGCTCGACTTGCGTATACGTTTTTTTTTGTGCGCGAGCTAACGGTGACGGGGCGGCTAATTTTTTTTTTTTTTCCTAGTAATTTTTTATTTTTTTTAAACTTTATTACAGGTTTTTAAAAAAAAAAAAAATCTGATCACTTTTATTGCTGTCAAAAGCAATGTAAACATCCCTTGTGACACCAATATGTAGTGACAGGTACACTTTATGGAGGGATCGAGGGTCTAAAAGACCCTAGACCCCTCCACTACACTTCCCTGTATGCAAAACCGCATTTTTGCATACAGCCGTTTTTCAAATCTGCCGCCTTTTGCAGCACAGTAACCCGGAAGTGACGTCATGGACGCCGCCTCCGAGTTACGTCATCGGAGACCTGATCGATGACGTTTCCGGCATTTATCGGGACTCCATCCAGCTGGCAGACGTGCCGGCTGGGTGCTCGGGGCTCCCGGTGGGACGGGAGCCCCGAGCAAAAGCACGGAAGGCGGCGGGAGGGGGGGGGCGTCCCCTCCCGCCCCCCGGGTAACGATCAAGCGGCTGTAAAGTTCTGGTACCTCTGGTACCCTTTATTCCACTTTCCATAGTGTATGCATCCCACCATTCTCTTTTGGTTAAGGTGCGCATACACCTTTAAGACCTTTATGATGCTGTCATCACTGAGCGCCGTAGAGCGGCTATTTCAACCGCCGGCGTTCTCACTCACATGTTCGTTCAATGTGCCTTGTTGCATACCCGCCTTGAAGCTCATATGCTTACAGACGTACCTCGCTGTCGGACCCTCGCTACTGATCCCTGTATCCCGCTACCGGATCACTCGCTCAAACCGAACCTCTCTACTACTGCTTGCTATTAGTGATAAGTACCCCGCAGGGGAATCCTCCATAACCTTTCTACTAAACTTACACTATCTAGCTCTGCATATTAAGGACTGTTACTATCATCTGCACTATCATTTAGATTGCTAGCTCTTGAGCCTACTAACATCTATCCTTGCACTGGGTTAGTCTCTCCTGTATGTCATCTGCTATCCTACCACCTACTACCATACATGATTGCTAACCTATCTGCATCCTACCTGTTACCATCTCTACTCTCATGAACATTTCTCTCAAGTGCTTGTCACCTATTGTCATTGTTCATACCTGTCTCTTCAGCTCACCACCACTATACTGCTATATACATCTATCACTCCAGGAACATCTTATTGAGTGTGTATATTTGTATGCTGAATCAGACAGACCACAGTGATGAAGTCTTGGGAGTTGGAATTGGTATTTCAACGTATCTCTACATGACTGCTGAGTGGAGTTTTTCTGCAGCTGCAAATCCATCTTGTTTCAAAAAACGCAGGAGCGTTACAGATTGAACGAACCTAAAATGGATTCAGCAGATTTACCCACTCAGGTGACACAACTAAAACAACAAGTAACTGCGTTAATACACGCTCTTACTGAATTAAAAGAAGACAATCAGGCTCTGAAGCAGCAGGTAACCCGTCTATCACAACTTGCCACTGTTCAGCCCCCTGAACCCAAAATAAATCCTCCTCTAGTGTTTACAGGTGATCGCAAAAAATTTTGTGAATTCAAAAACGCATGTCAGTTACTTTTCTTGCTAAAACCTCGTACCTACCTTACTGATCATATCAAAGTCTGTACTATTATTTCATACCTAACGGGTGATCCACGAGCCTGGGCAGACTCTCTCTTTGAGAAAAATGATCAGCTTCTCAACTCCTATGCTTTATTCCTAGCGGAACTCGCTAGTCTATATGATGACCCCAATAGGCAGAGTACTGCCGATATTCAATTGAGGTCCTTGAAACAAGGTAGGAGACCTGTAGAAGACTTTGTAGCAGAGTTCAAAAGATGGACCCTTGATTCAGGGTGGAATGATACATCTCTGAGAACTCAATTTAGACTTGGCCTATCAGAAGCCGTTAAAGACGAGCTCGCCCGAGCGGATTTACCGGACACCCTGGATGCTTTGATACAACTCAGTATCAACATAGACAGGAGGCTACGAGAAAGAAAGGCTGAAAAATTGGGAATGCCACTGTCCAGTCCTTCTCGGATTTCGGCCGTTGACCCTACTCCTATGAAGGTAGGAACCATACGCCCACCTTTATCAACTACTGAAAGAGCCAGGAGACGATCCAGTAATCTCTGCTTGTACTGCGCATCCCCGGATCACATGATAAGCGTCTGTCCCCTTGTCCGCAAAAAAGAGGGTGAGTGTTCACATGTCCTCCTAGGGGGATTGACAACTTCATTTACTAACCCTTATCTTTTTGTTCGTTTGACATTGCAGTGGGACCAGACTAGGATTACCACTAAGGCCATGATCGACACAGGATCTTGCGGAAATTATATCGATATACGTTTTGCTACTTTAAATAAAGTACCTATTATTTCAAAACCTAAGCCTGTCTCTGTGAGTCTTATTAACGGTATTCCGTTATCTTCTGGCCCAATCACTAATCAGACACAAGCACTCCTAGTCACCACTAACGAGTCTCATACGGAGACCACTACCTTCGACCTATTATCTTCGCCCCACTTTCCCATTGTTTTGGGACTTCCCTGGTTACACACACATCAACCAACCATAGATTGGAAGAAACGGACCCTAAACTTCCTCTCTTACTATTGCGAGAGTACGTGTAACCTTCCGTCTTATGGAAAGATCCTGTCTGTGGTGTCAGATGGGATTGCACCACTATGCTATCAGGATCTGTCCAAAGTTTTTCTTGAGAAAAATGCTCAAGTACTGCCTCCCCATAGGGATTATGATTGCACTATTGATCTACTCCCAAATAGTAAATTGCCTTTTGGTCATGTTTATCCTCTTTCGCAGGATGAACTTTCCCATCTCAAGGAATACTTGGATGAGAATTTGACAAAAGGTTTTATTAGACCTTCCACTTCTTCCACAGCTGCAGGACTTTTTTTTGTCCGCAATAAAGATTCAAGTCTCAGGCCTATTATCGACTATAGGCAATTGAACGCCATTACAGTAAAAGATCGCTATCCTTTACCGCTTATCCCTGAACTCATTGAACAAGTGCGTGGAGCTACCTACTTTTCAAAATTGGACTTGAAAGGGGCATACAATCTAATCCGAATCCGTGATGGAGATGAGTGGAAGACAGCATTCAGAACCAGATACGGATTGTTCGAATATCTTGTAATGCCATTTGGGCTATGTAACGCTCCCGCAGCCTTCCAACGATTCATAAACGATATCTTTAGAGACTTACTTGATGTCTGTGTTGTGGTATATCTGGACGATATACTTATTTATTCACGATCCTTGTCTGAACATATAAAACATGTAAGACTTGTGTTATCCAGATTACTCACACACAATCTATATGTGAAACTAAAAAAATGCTTATTTCATAAAGAAGAAGTATTATTCCTAGGATACATCATATCCAAAACAGGAATCAAGATGGATATGAGTAAGATATCCTGTATTCAGGATTGGCCTATACCAACCACCCGCAAAGCACTACAGCGATTCCTTGGATTTTCAAACTTCTATAGAAAGTTCATCAAGAACTTCTCTGCCATTGTGAGACCTCTCACACAACTCACAAGTATTAAGAAACCATTTAAATGGTCAGATGAAGCAAAAGAAGCCTTTCGCTTGTTAAAAACAAGCTTTACCTCGGCTCCCATACTACGCCATCCAGACCCATCCCTCCAATACATTCTGGAAGTAGATGCGTCAAATATGGCAGTAGGAGCAGTACTTTCCCAACGACCAACGAATACTTCACCACTCCATCCAGTCGCCTTCTTCTCTAAATCTCTAAGCAGCCCAGAGGTGAATTACCCAGTGGGTGAAAAGGAACTGCTTGCTATAAAACTGGCTCTGGAGAATTGGCGACATCTACTTGAAGGCACCCGATTACCAATACTCATATATACAGATCATAAAAATCTTAAATATCTTCAGACTAACAAAACCCTCTCCCACCGGCAGGTACGATGGTCACTATTCTTCCTAAGATTTAACTTCCTAGTGACCTACACACCTGCAGACAAGAATAAAAAAGCGGATGCGCTATCACGATTAACTGAAGATAATTGCTTCGAAATCCCTTCCGTTCCTATAATACCCTACAAACGTATTATTGGGGTTGTCCGTTCCTTGAAGGAAGAGATTCTACACAGCTTAGGTTTGGATTCACCTCCACCACAACTAAGTGCTGATGCAGAAGGCTTCCTCTACTACAACGACAAACTCTACATACCCCCTACTATGCGCACCAAGATCTTGGAATTGTCACATGATGTGCCTATGGCAGGACATATGGGTATGACAAAGACCCTTAATTTGGTTACCAGGCAGTTTTGGTGGCCTGATATGAAGACATCTATACAGAAATTTGTCTCTCCATGCAACGTCTGTGCCAGGTCCAAAATTGACACTACAAAACCATCCGGTCTACTATGCAGTCTACCAATACCCCAGACTCCATGGGAAGTTGTGTCCTTGGACTTTATAGTAGAACTACCACCTTCCAAAGGATTTAATACCATTTTAGTGTCAGTGGACCATCTGACAAAGATGGCACATTTCGTTGCTATTCGCAGACTACCTTCGTCCAAACAAAAAGCGGAACTACTGATGAAACATGTCTTTAAGTTACATGGAATTCCAAAAACTCTTTTGTCTGACCGTGGATCACAATTCATCTCCAAGTTTTGGCAAGAACTATGTCACATACTACGAATTGAGCGAAAGCTCACCTCTCCCTACCATCCTCAGACCAACGGACAGACTGAAAGAGTCAACCAGTGCATCGAGCAATATTTACGTTGCTACACATCATACCTACAGGATGATTGGGTGGATCTCCTCCCTCTGGCAGAATTTGCCTACAACAACGCAACTCACAGTACGACCAAACAGAGTCCGTTCTACTTGAACTATGGGTTTCATCCCACTATTCTTCCACCACGCATCCTTCCATCAAGTAACCCAGTAGCCTCAGACTATCTTACCCAAATAAAAGACTCTCTGGGTTTACTTAATACTACCATCTCACACGCTCATAGTCAACAAAAAAAGTACTATGACCTTCGTAGAAGACCTTCTCCTCAGTATGCTATTGGGGACCTCGTTTGGCTATCAACAAAAAACTTAAGATTAAAGATCCCTAGCAAAAAGCTTGGGCCTCTGTTCTTGGGACCCTTCCCAATCAGGAAACTTATTGGAAAAGCTGCAGTACAGCTCACATTACCAACAGACCTCAAGATACATCCCATCTTCCATGTCTCGCTACTGAAGCCCCATGTTCCTGACCAAGGAATAAGGCCTACCATCCCACCTCCACCTCCTGTACAAGTTGAAGGCGGAGAAGAATATGAGATAAAGGAGATTCTGGATTCTCGTATCCACAGAAGAAGACTCCAATATCTAGTACGATGGAAGAACTATGGGCCCCAAGACGACACCTGGCTGGATACTTCTGATATACATGCCCCTAGGCTGATTCGCAATTTTCACGTGAAATACCCAGAAAAACCAGCTCCAGAGGCCTTCAGGAGCCGGCCTTAAGGGGGGGGGGGTACTGTAATGTTCTGGTACCTCTGGTACCCTTTATTCCACTTTCCATAGTGTATGCGTCCCACCATTCTCTTTTGGTTAAGGTGCGCATACACCTTTAAGACCGATGCTGTCATCACTGAGCGCCGTAGAGCGGCTATTTCAACCGCCGGCGTTCTCACTCACATGTTCGTTCAATGTGCCTTGTTGCATACCCGCCTTGAAGCTCATATGCTTACAGACGTACCTCGCTGTCGGACCCTCGCTACTGATCCCTGTATCCCGCTACCGGATCACTCGCTCAAACCGAACCTCTCTACTACTGCTTGCTATAAGTGATAAGTACCCCGCAGGGGAATCCTCCATAACCTTTCTACTAAACTTACACTATCTAGCTCTGCATATTAAGGACTGTTACTATCATCTGCACTATCATTTAGATTGCTAGCTCTTGAGCCTACTAACATCTATCCTTGCACTGGGTTAGTCTCTCCTGTATGTCATCTGCTATCCTACCACCTACTACCATACATGATTGCTAACCTATCTGCATCCTACCTGTTACCATCTCTACTTGTCATGGTCTTACCTTCTTGCTGTTCTCCTTCGTTTGACATGTGCTGGCGGCCATCTTGGTTTCTGGGTTTCTTGTAGCCTCCCACCCTGCGGCTCCTCCTTCCCACTGGGAGGAGCTGGATGCCTAGCTCATATATATATATGAGGTCTGTGGCTTCAGTTCCCTGCTTGGTCCTCCTGTGTTCACATGCTTCTAAGACTGCTGCTTCTGGTTCCTGTTCCTGGCTTCGTCTGACTACCCTGCTGGTTCCTGATCCTGGCTTCGTCTGACTACCCTGCTGGTTCCTGATTCCGGCTTCGTCTGACTACCCTCCTGGTTCCTGACCCCTGGCTTCGCAAAGACTCTGCTTCGGTTTCGCCATCCGTTTGGACTTTTGCTTTATAGCTTGTTTTTCAATAAAGCTTTCTTATTTTCACCTATCTGTTGTTGTACGTCTGGTTCATGGTTCCGTGACATTAGGACCAAGCCATGAATTCTGACGGTACAGGGCCATCCTCGCTACCCACGCTGGTTGCCAGACTTGATCAGCAGGATCACCTGTTGGGTCGGTTCGCCGTGGCGTTGCAAACCCTGCTTGAACGCACGGCACCAGAGGCCATGAATTCTGACGGTACAGGGCCATCCTCGCTACCCACGCTGGTTGCCAGACTTGATCAGCAGGATCACCTGTTGGGTCAGTTCGCCGTGGCGTTGCAAACCCTGCTTGAACGCACGGCTCATTTCGCTCCCGTTGCCGATGGGTCGATTGTCGCTCCTGGGCCCGCTCCTACTGCCGCTCCGGTTGTTGCGCCAGAGTCTACCCCGACACCTGTTGTTGCGCCTGCGGTGTTTCGGGGTATGTCCGGTTCTGCCCCCCTTCCACAGCGCTTTGGGGGAGAGCCAACTCAGTGCCGAGGTTTCCTTAACCAGGTGGGCATTTATTTCGAGTTGCTGCCACATGCCTTTCCTACTGAGAGATCAAAGGTGGGCTTCTTAATCTCGCTGCTCTCGGACAAGGCCTTGGCCTGGGCCAGCCCTTTATGGGAGAACAACAATCCGGTGGTTGCCGAGTTTTCCGGTTTTGTTGCTTCTCTTCGGAAGGTATTCGATGTGCCGGCTCGTGCTGCCTCTGCTGCGAAGCTCCTTATGTCCATTAGACAGGGTTCACGATCCGTAGCTGAATACGCCATTGAGTTTCGTACCCTGGCAGCAGAGGTGGGCTGGAATAATGAGGCTCTGGTCGCTGCTTTCTCTCATGGTCTCTCGGATGCCTTGAAGGATGAGGTTGCAGCTAAGGACCTACCAGTGGAGCTCGAGTCTCTTATTTCTTTCCTGATTTTGATTGACACCAGACTCAGGGAGAGACCTTCCTTTAAGGAGAGTCTGCGGAGGCCTCCTAACAGATTGGCGCCTACCTTTGCTGTCCCACCCGTGCCTCCCTCTCCTCCCACGCCTCCTGGGGATGACTTGTCTGGGGGTGAACCCATGCAGCTGGGGTTTGCTCGCCTGTCCGAGGGGGAGAGGGTACTCCGGAGACGCGAGGGCCGATGCATGTACTGTGGTCTCGGTGGGCATTTTCGGTTGGCATGTCCGAACCGTCCGGGAAAACGCTCGCACCTGAGATCCTGTCGGGGGCAGATCTTGGGTGGAGTCTCCTCGTCCCCGGTTTCCCGTGTTGACAAACCACTGATCACTGTTGTCCTCTCCTGGGTCGGGGGCTCGGTGACGACCCAGGCGTTGGTGGACTCTGGTGCTGGTGGTTTGTTCATTGATGGTGTGTTCGCTGCCGCCAATTCGATTCCTCTGCAGGCTCGAGGTTCTCCTCTGGCTCTTGAGGCGATAGACGGCAGACCCCTTCTGCCGCCACACGTGACTCATGAGACCCTTCCAGTGGGGTTAGCCATTGGTGCCGTCCACAGAGAGTCGGTCTGCTTCCAGGTTATTTCGTCTCCACACTACTCGGTGGTCTTGGGGTACCCCTGGCTCCAGAAGCATAATCCGACTTTCGATTGGAGATCGGCCGAGATCCTCTCGTGGTCACCGCAGTGTGGGGCTAGTTGCATCCATGGGCCTGTCAAGTTGCTGTGTACTTCCTCGGACTCTCTGTTGCCTCCTGAATACGAGGAGTACCGGGATGTATTCGATAAGGTGCGTGCGGTTGCCCTACCTCCGCACCGCCCATACGATTGTGCCATCGAGTTACAATCTGGTGCCGTTCCTCCTCGTGGCAAAGTCTATCCACTGTCGGTAGCGGAGAATGAGGCCATGGAGGAGTACGTGAGGGAGGCGCTTTCACGCGGACACATTCGCAAATCCTCGTCCCCGGCAGGGGCTGGATTTTTCTTTGTGAAAAAGAAGGGCGGTGAGTTGAGGCCTTGCATCGATTACAGGGGTCTCAATCGCATCACGATCAAGAACGCTTACCCGATACCCTTGATTTCCGAGCTGTTCGATCGCCTTAAAGGGGCCACGGTCTTTACCAAACTCGACCTGAGGGCGGCATATAACCTCGTAAGGATCAAGGCGGGCGATGAGTGGAAGACCGCGTTTAACACCAGGACCGGTCATTATGAATCCTTGGTTATGCCCTTTGGGCTGTGCAATGCGCCCGCAGTCTTTCAGGAATTCATCAACGATGTTTTCCGTGACCTGTTGCAGCAGTGTGTGGTGGTCTATTTGGATGACATCTTGGTATATTCTGCGTCCATGGAGACCCACATTCTGGATGTCAGACGAGTGTTGCAACGATTACGAGAGAACAAGCTGTTCGGTAAGCTTGAGAAATGCGAATTTCACCGATCCCAGGTAACCTTCTTAGGTTACATCATTTCCGCTGAGGGGTTCTCCATGGATCCTGAGAAGGTTTCGGCTGTCTTACAGTGGCCCCAGCCCAGTGGTCTTCGCTCCCTGCAGCGCTTTTTGGGCTTCGCCAATTATTATCGGAAGTTCATCAGGGACTTTTCCATGCTAGCCAAGCCTCTCACGGATCTGACTAGGAAGGGCAGTAATTCCCAGGTCTGGCCGCCCGAGGCCATCCGAGCTTTTGAGGCTCTAAAGTCCGCCTTTGTGTCAGCTCCGATTCTGTCGCATCCCAACCCTGGGTTGCCCTTTGTCCTCGAGGTGGACGCGTCTGAGACGGGAGTAGGCGTAGAACACCAGAGGGTCCTCTGCTTCCTTGTGGGTTTTACTCCCGGAAACTGTCTTCCGCGGAGTGCAACTACCAGATTGGTGACAGGGAGTTATTGGCCATCGTGCAGGCTCTTAAAGAATGGAGGCACTTGCTCGAGGGTTCGGTGGTTCCGGTCCTCATCCTGACGGACCACAAGAATCTGACCTACCTTTCTGAGGCCAAGAGATTGACACCACGTCAGGCCAGATGGGCTCTGTTCTTGTCACGTTTTAATTACGTGGTCTCCTACCTACCCGGTTCCAAGAACATTAGGGCGGATGCCTTATCACGGCAGTACTCCGACCTGTCCAGGGAGGAGTCGGTTCCGACTTCGGTCATACCTCCGAATCAGATCCTGGCCGCCATTCGCACCAGCCTGACCTCTCCCCTGGGTGAGCAGATTTTGGCGGCTCAATCTGGTGCTCCCTCTGGGAGACCCAACGGCAGATGTTTTGTGCCTGAGGAGTTGCGCACTCGGTTGTTGCGAACCTACCATAACTCCAAGACCGCGGGGCATCCTGGAAAGAATCAGCTGTCCTGGGCTGTTTCACGTCTGTTCTGGTGGCCTTCCCTACGTTCCGACATCGCCGCATATGTAGCGGCATGCTCCGTTTGTGCCCAGAGTAAATCCCCTCGGCACCTTCCGTTGGGCCTTCTGCAACCCATAGCCACCGGGGAGCGCCCATGGTCACACCTGGGGATGGATTTCATTGTGGACCTCCCTGCATCCCGAGGCCATACGGTCATTCTCATGATTGTGGATCGGTTTTCCAAAATGTGCCACTGTGTTCCTCTCAAGAAGTTACCCTCTGCACAGGAGTTGGCCACAATTTTTGCCAGGGAGGTCTTCCGGTTGCACGGTTTGCCCAAGGAGATTGTGTCGGATCGGGGGAGTCAGTTTGTGTCCAGGTTCTGGCGCGCCTTTTGCTCCCAGTTGGGGATTCATCTCTCCTTCTCCTCGGCCTACCACCCTCAGTCCAATGGAGCCGCAGAACGATCCAATCAGGCCTTGGAGCAATTCCTTTGTTGCTATGTCTCCGATCACCAAGACAATTGGGTTGACCTCCTGCCTTGGGCTGAGTTTGCCAGGAACACGGCGGTGAACTCTTCCTCTGGGACGTCTCCCTTCATGGCCAACTATGGGTTCCAACCTGCCGTGTTACCGGAGGTATTCTCTCCCCAGGATATTCCGGCTGTGGAGGATCACCTTTCCGTCCTACGTGCTTCTTGGGTACAGATCCAGAAGTCCCTTGAGGTCTCTGCGCAGCGCCAGAGACTCCAGGCTGATCGCAGACGAGCGCCTGCTCCTTCCTACCAGGCCGGAGACCGTGTATGGTTGTCCACCCGCAACCTCAACCTTCGAGTGCCCACTCCCAAGCTGGCGCCTCGCTTTGTTGGTCCCTTCCGAGTGCTTCGCAGGGTAAACCCGGTAGCCTATGCCCTTGCGCTTCCTCCTGGCATGCGGATCTCCAACGTGTTTCATGTCTCCCTGTTGAAGCCACTGGTGTGTAATCGTTTCACTTCCTCGGTTCCTCGGCCTCGTCCGGTCCAAGTGGGCAATCGTGAGGAGTATGAGGTGAGCAATATCCTGGACTCACGCCTGGTCCGCGGTCGGGTGCAGTTTTTGGTTCATTGGCGTGGTTATGGTCCAGAGGAGCGTTCTTGGGTTCCCTCCGCAGATGTCCATGCTCCTGCCTTGCTCCGAGCCTTCCACGCACGCTTCCCTCAGAAACCGTTCTTTACTCCGCGGAGGAGGGGCCCTTGAGGGGGAGGTACTGTCATGGTCTTACCTTCTTGCTGTTCTCCTTCGTTTGACATGTGCTGGCGGCCATCTTGGTTTCTGGGTTTCTTGTAGCCTCCCACCCTGCGGCTCCTCCTTCCCACTGGGAGGAGCTGGATGCCTAGCTCATATATATATATGAGGTCTGTGGCTTCAGTTCCCTGCTTGGTCCTCCTGTGTTCACATGCTTCTAAGACTGCTGCTTCTGGTTCCTGTTCCTGGCTTCGTCTGACTACCCTGCTGGTTCCTGATCCTGGCTTCGTCTGACTACCCTGCTGGTTCCTGATTCCGGCTTCGTCTGACTACCCTCCTGGTTCCTGACCCCTGGCTTCGCAAAGACTCTGCTTCGGTTTCGCCATCCGTTTGGACTTTTGCTTTATAGCTTGTTTTTCAATAAAGCTTTCTTATTTTCACCTATCTGTTGTTGTATGTCTGGTTCATGGTTCCGTGACACTACTCTCATGAACATTTCTCTCAAGTGCTTGTCACCTATTGTCATTGTTCATACCTGTCTCTTCAGCTCATCACCACTATACTGCTATATACATCTATCACTCCAGGAACATCTTATTGAGTGTGTATATTTGTATGCTGAATCAGACAGACCACAGTGATGACGTCTTGGGAGTTGGAATTGGTATTTCAACGTATCTCTACATGACTGCTGAGTGGAGTTTTTCTGCAGCTGCAAATCCATCTTGTTTCAAAAAACGCAGGAGTGTTACAGCGGCTCCCGAGCCGCATCGGTCGTTACCGATGGAAAGCCGACTATCGGCTTCAAACCACGGTACCGGGATGATGCCTCTAACTAGAGGCATCATCCCGGTATAACCCCGCAAAGTGTACCGACGTACCGGTACGTTAGTATGCGGTAAGTGGTTAAGGTTTTTGATTTTATGAATTTTTTATGACTTTTATATATAATTGTACATCCATTATACTTTTTCATCTGTACTTTTTACGTTTTAGAGATTTTTTTAGAGCCTTCTCATCCAGCATCCTTTTTTTTTTTTTTTTTTTTAATTTTTTTTTCATTCTTAAATTTTAAAGTTTTTCCTCAAAAAACTTTTACATAATCTGGAATCCTTCTGATTACCTCCTCATCTTACATATATATAACTTTATTTAATTTTAAATGTATATTTTAACTTTGGGGCCCCTGCATCTAACATTTCCTAATATTTTAATATGCTCTTTAACACAATTTCTTCCCAGATCCTTCTCATCGAACATCCTACAGATTACATATTTAGTTTATTGTATCCTTACAATATATATTATGGGCCTCCTAAAATATGAGTGAACCTCCCTGCCTTCCCTCTAAATCTGGAATCATACAAACCGGAATTTGAAGTATCCGAATAATGTCCCTCCTTATACTATATATGGGATGGTTTCACATTGGGTTATAAACAACAAATAAAACCCCACATCTATTGGTATATATAAGGTACACCTTGATGTATGGTCCTTCTCATCCAACATCCTTTTTTTCTGGGTAAATACTATATTATGTGAATACCTTTCTTTCCCCCAATCGTATTATGGCAAGGTCCTGTCCCCCTTTTTTTTGGACATGGACACACCATGATAAAGTTGTATTCAAAATTATTCAACCCCCCACTGCTGTAAAGGGTTTTAGGGAATTTAGTGTACATTTGTAATTGTATTCAGAATGAAATCCTACAAGGACTTCTTAAAAAGAACCATATGCAACTAAAATGACATCAATTGGTTTTCTAATACAGTAGTAAATGTTTCTTTTGTGAATTCTTCATTGACACAATTATTCAACCCCTTAAAGACTACCACTCTGAAGAACAGAGGTTCATTGAAGTGTTTTCAATCAGGTATTGAAAACACCTGTGGATGTCAGGGAGCAGCAATAAAGCCTAATAAGCACCAATTAGGCAGCTTTAAAATGACTGTGATACTCCGCTCCTTCTAGACATTTACTGGTGTGGTTACAAACATGGTGAAGTCAAGAGAATGGTCCAGGAAGACAAGAGAAGAGGTGATTACTCTTCACAGGAAGGGCAATGACTATAAGAAGATTGCAAAGATGTTAAACATACCAAGAGACACCATAGGAAGCATCATTCGCAAATTCAAGGCAAAGGGCACTGTTGAAACGCTACCTGGTCGTGGCAGAAAGAAGATGCTGACTTCGACTGCTGTGCGCTACCTGAAGCATTGAGTGGAGAAAAGTCCCCGTGTGACTGCTGAGGAACTGAGAAAAGATTTGTCAGATGTGTGTACTGAAGTTTCTGCTCAGACAATACGGCGCACACTGCGTAATGAAGGCCTCCATGCCAGAACTCCCAGGCGCACCCCCTTGCTGTCTCCAAAGAATAAGAAGAGTCAACTGCAGTATGCCAAAAGTCATGTGGACAAACCACAGAAGTTTTGGGATAGTGTTCTGTGGACTGATGAAACAAAATTAGAACTGTTTGGGCCCATGGATCAAAGCTATGTTTGGAGGAGGAAGAACAAGGCCTATGAAGAAAGCATGTGTAGCATGGCGGGGGGTCAATCATGCTTTGGGGCTGTTTTGCTTCTGCAGGTACACTGAAGCTTCAGCGTGTGCAAGGTACCATGAATTCTCTTCAGTACCAGGAGATATTGGATGACAATGTGATGCAGTCCGTCACAAACCTGAGGCTTGGGAGACGTTGGACCTTTCAACAGGACAATGATCCCAAGCATACCTCCAAGTCCACTAGAGCATGGTTGCAGATTAAAGGCTGGAACATTTTGGAGTGGCCATCACAGTCACCAGACTTAAATCTGATTGAGAACCTCTGGTGGGACTTAAAGAAAGCAGTTGCAGTACACAAGCCTAAGAATGTGACTGAACTGGAGGCTTTTGCCCATGACGAATGGGCGAAGATACCCGTAGATCGCTGCAAGACACTTGTGTCAAGCTATGCTTCACGTTTAAAAGCTGTTATAACTGTAAAAGGATGTTGTACTAAGTACTAAGATTGAATGTCACTTGGGGGTTGAATAAAACTGATAATGATGTGAGCACAGAAAAGACATTTGTGGTTATTTCATTATAAATGTTATGTTATATTTGTCTGACCTACACGTGCCTCTTTGATTTAATTGTAAGCAGGATGACTGAATGATCAAAATCAATGTCAAACTGGCCAAAACAATCAATTTCAGTGGGGGTTGAATAATTTTGAACACAACTGTATATTATTGTTTTTTTGTGACACTGAAGTGTCCGATGTATCCTAATTCTTTAAGTCAAAACTTGGTGTTTTTTTTTTTTTTTTTCATTTCTTTTTTTCATTTCTTTTTTAAAATGTATCATACATTTTTACCTTTTTTACATTTAATAAAGTTTTCAATTTTTTAATCATTATATATTGCTCGTTGGTATAGTCTGATCGGAAATGATGATTGTAGCCGTTCCCTTACACGTCCTTTTATAAGCTGAGGCTGTGGTGAGAGGAGTAACATGGCTCCTTCCCGATTCCAAGGGAGCACAAAGATGGCGTTGAGTAAAGCCCTCTGGTTGCTAGGACACGGGCGGCTACAAAACAGCCGGGAGTACGCCTAGTTGACGCCGCTCCAGTAGACGTCCTATGACAAAACGCGTAGGGTGGAGTCTGAACGTCATACGTCACTTCCGGTTATGGAGTTGAGGGCCGTGGAACGCGGAAGCTTCCCGGCGCGCACTATACTGTACTGATCCAGATCACACAACGAGTGAGTCTACACATTTTTCTGTTCTACTGCCTTGAAACTTTACAAACCTTGGGGTCATTTCTCTGTTGGATCATACAGATCACCAGGATCGCCACTGTCTAGCCCATCAGAAGTGGAATACCCCAGAGTCGCAACAGCCTGTCTGCCTATATACAGGTCACATTGCAAGTATGCCATCTAGTGGCAAACACTGATGTACACATGGTTTTGTTTATCTTTTTCTTTTTGTTTCACCATTTTACTCTTTGTGTTGCAACAGCCTGTCTGCCTATATACAGGTCGTACTGCAAGTGTGCCATCTAGTGGCAAACACTGATGTACACACGGTTTTGTTTTTCTTTTTGTTTCACCATTTCACTCTTTGTTTAAAAAATTGAGGATTAATTTTTGTTGGCATCTTGGGCACTTACCTGAAGCCCACCATTCTATCACCAAAAGTGATTTATCTTTGCACACATTATTTTGGAGGAATTATTTTGGGAATTACTCTTTGTTTGTGTATATGTGCACTTACCTTCATATTGTCACTTTGCACTTTAACTTCCGTAATAAATAATTTTATATTTGAGCACTCTTTATTATTGATCATTGCACTTTTATTGACTCAACATTTCACCCACACATACTGAGTATCAGTTGGGTGGCACCGTGAGATACGCTTATTTGTTTCACTATTTATTATTGGCACTTGGCACTTTACATCACTCTATATGATGACTCTGGGATTCTGAGTCACATTTATAGGTAGCGCCTGTACCAGCCTCCATGCACATTTTATTCACATTTTGTTGTGCCCATCAGAGTGCCCCATAAAATAAAATGTGCCCATCACTGTTTCCCTTAACAAGTGCCCATTAGCATGCTACGCTATTTATTTTATGTTAAGGGTCACGCTGATGGGCACATTATGTTAAGAGCAATGCTGATGGGCATGTTTTGTTGTGCCCATCAGAGTGCCCCTTAACATAAAATGTGCCCATCAGAGTGCCCCCTAACATAAAATATGTCCATCAGAGTGCCCCCTCACATAAAATGTGCCCATCAGTGTGCCCCTTATTTTATGATAAGGGTCACGCTAATGGGCGAATTTTTTGCTAAGGGTCACGCTGATGGGCATATTTTGTTTTGCCCATCAGAGTGCCCCAAACATAAAACATGCCCATCCGCGTGACCCTTAGCATAAAATAAGGGTCAAGCTGATGGGCAAATATAATGCTAAGGGGCACGCTAATGGGCACATGTTACGTTAAGGGGCATGCCGATGGACATATTTATGCTGTGGGACACACTGATGGGCATATTTTAGGTTAAGGGGGCACACTGATGGGCACAATTTATGTTAAGGGGGCACACTGATGGGGGCACCTGATGTAAAGGAGCACTGTCATGGGGACACCTGATGTAAGGGGGAACTCTGACTGGAATGCCTGAAGTAAAGGTGGCACTGTCTTGGGGACACCTGATGTAAAGGAGTACTGTGATGGGCACAGACCTTAGATTCCGACCTCGGCCCAAAGAAAATTTTAGCGACCAGACCTCCTTGAATTTTCATTCAATACCCCTGCTGTAAAGCATTGTACCAGTGATCAGCAGATTGCTGATGCCACGTAGGTCTCCTGCAACCTGTTTTAAAAACTTCTTATGAGCCAAGGAGGAAGGTCCACGTCTGCGACGAGGTTCCTTGCCCTTACTAGTCTGCGTAAGAAATGTACTCTTTCCCCCTGTGAGGCCTTTAATGATGTCTCCTCGAAAGGGAAGATCAGTCAAGGCCTTTTTAGAAGTCTGGTCCGCAGACCAGCATTTGAGCCAAAAGACACGCCAAAGGACCACCACTGAAACAGAAAGGCGAGCCTTTAGAGGAGTCACATCCAAAGAGGCATCACAGATAAACTTCAGCCCCTGGACCAGCTGGGTAAGCTAATACTCTCTGATAGGAAGACTCAAGGAACTACCACAGCGCAGACCCCCGGACCGCCGTGCTGTTTTCAAACAGTGACAGCTAGTACAGGGAACTTCTCCCTGTACTGTTGCCACAGGGAGGGGAGGCAGCGGGTGGCAGCTTCAGCACTGTGAACATGTTACATGTTCCACCTTAAAATCAAAATCAAAAAACCAAAGGTGAACTTATCCTTAAACTGATTATGATGGCTCCATTGGCTGCTTAATCCACATATTTTGGCACTGCAAGTCCCAAAGGAGGTACCGGAATCAAATATTTTGACACATTTTTGCCACCACCATGGACGTAATCAAGGGGCAATAGGAGTGGGGGTGGTGACAAAAAAACATTGGGGCGGAGCTTAGCAGTGACATCATGATGCCTGCTGGCTTTTTAGGTTGGCACGGCTATTGCATGCTTGTTTGTTGTAACATTGTTTGTGAGCACCCTTCCTTGCATTAATAAATTGTGTTACAATATTACAATAAGGAGCTTCTTTCTCTATTATTTCCTGCCTAATCGGGTTCATGTAATTGAGTTCCTGAGCTGAAGGTGGAGATTGGAATTGCCTACACTATGTTATGTGGCGATAAGAGCGTTTGACCTTCATCACTTTGAGATCTTTCCTTCTGATAAGCATTATATATATATATATATATATATATATATATATATATATATATATACACATATACACACAGATGCAGCTCATAAAATTAGAATATCATTAACCACTTTAGCCCCAGCCCTATTTCGGACACTTTTTGTTCACAAGTTAAAACCAGTATTTTTTCCTAGAAAACTACTTAGAACCCCCAAACATTATATATATTTTTTTAGCAAAGACTCTGGAGAATAAAATGTCGGTCATTGCAAAATTTTTTGTCACGCGGTATTTGCGCAGCGGTCTTTAAAACGCCATTTTTTTGGAAAAAATTTGAAAAATCACATTTCACTGCATTTAAAAAATACTAAACAGTAAAGTTAGCCCATTTTTTTTGTATATTGTGAAAGATGATGTCACGCCGAGTAAATAGATACCAAACATGTTACGGTTTAAAATTGCGCCCCCCCGTGGGATGGCGACAAACTACGGTCAATAGAGATCTCAATCTGCGACGCTTTAAATTTATTTAACGGTTACCAGTTTAGAGTTAGAGTGTAGCTCTTTTTTTTAAATTATTGCCCACGCTCTGGCGATCGCGGCGATACCTCACATGTGTGGTTTGAACAGCGATTTCATTTGCGGCTCGACTTGCGTATACGTTTTTTTTTGTGCGCGAGCTAACGGTGACGGGGACGGCTAAATTTTTTTTTTTTTTTTTTTTCCTATTTATTTTTTCTTTTTTTTTAAACTTTATTACAGGTTTTTAAAAAAAAAAAAATCTGATCACTTTTATTGCTGTCACAAGCAATGTAAACATCCCTGGTGACAGCAATATGTCGTGACAGGTACTCTTTATGGAGGGATCGAGGGTCTAAAAGACCCTAGACCCCTCCACTACACTTCCCTGTATGCAAAACGCCGAAAACGGCATTTTTGCATACAGCCGTTTTTCAAATCTGCCGCCTTTTGCAGCACAGTAACCCGGAAGTGACGTCATGGACGCCGCCTCCGGGTTACGTCATCGGAGACCCGATCGATGCCGTTTCCGGCATTCATCGGGACTCCATCCAGCCGGCGGACGTGCCGGCTGGGTGCTCGGGGCTCCCGGTGGGACGGTAGCCCCGAGCAAAGCCGCGGAAGGCGGCGGGAGGGGGGGGACGTCCCCTCCCGCCCCCCCGGGTAACGATCGAGCGGCTCCCGAGCCGCATCGATCGTTACCGACGGAAAGCCGACCGTCGGCTTCAAACAACGGTACCGGGATGATGCCTCTAGCTAGAGGCATCATCCCGGTATAACCCCGCAAAGTCTGATCACGTAGAGGTTACGTGACTGGTAGTAAAGTGGTTAAAAAGGTAATTTATTTTAGTAGTTCAATTCAAAAAGTGAAGCTCATATTTTATATATTGTAGATGCATTACACTCAGAGTGATATTTTAAGCATTTCTTTCTTTTATTTTTGATGAATATGGCTTACAGCTAGTGAAAACCCCAAATTTTGTATCTCAGAAAATTAAATTACATAGGACCAATACATTTTTTTTTTTTTAAAACAGAAATTTTTGGTCTTATGTAATATTCTAATTTTCTGTGATACTGTATTTGGGGTTTTCACTAACTGTAAGCCATAATCATCAAAATTTTTTTAAAAAATGCTTGAAATATATCACTCTGTGTGTAATGCATCTATTTAAAATATAGGTTTCACTAGAAATACTGAAATAAATTAACTTTTTGATGATATTCTCAATTTTATGAGATGCACCTGTATATATTTAAGGTGGAGAAAGTACTGAAGCACTCATTGAACTTGCAGACCATAGGCACCACAGTGCACATGCTCCCCATATTACTATACATTACTCATTTACTAGATCACTTGATCCCAGTTCCCACCCTCCAGATAACTAGGGCAGATAAATAGAGTGTTTAGTAACAATTGAACACTCATGTTATGCTTTTTTTTTCGCTAATGTTGTTATGACATACGTAAGATGTATCAATTTTGTACTACCAAAGGGCTATTTTGTCAACTTAAACAAAAATAAATAAAACAAAATAAAGAACAATTGGGGGAAAACAATTATGAAGTAATGTATCCAAAGATTAAAAAAAGTTTGCAATAAAATATTTAGAAAAAAATATAAAGTACTTACTTGATTTCTAACTAAAAAATGTAAATTAAATGTTTCTAGTTCCATATCAGAAACATTGATTATGAAGTAATATATCTAAAGATTGAAAAAGAATACTTTTTTTGATTTTCTTTCAGGTTTGTAATAAAATATACAAAATAAAAAAAATAAAAAACATAAATTATTTACTTGATTTCTGACTGGAAAATGTAAATTAAATGTTTCTAGTTCCATAATATGACTGTATACAAATATTATTGGGGATATTGGTACACTATATAAAAATTCTTAGGGAATATGACCCAAATGCAATATATTGAACTAACCACACGAATACTTTTCTGTACTTGCTTAAAATGTTCTTAGCATGAAAAAAGAAAACTAATGTAGCCACCACACCTAAGGACTTATAAGGGTTGATTTACTAAAGGTAAATAATAGACTGTGCACTTTGCAAGTGCAGTTGCCCCAGAACTTAGTAAATAAGGGAAGTTCTACTGACTTCCATCATCCAATCGTGTGCAAGTTCCTTTTTTTTTTCCTTGCATGTGATTGCATATTTTTTGCAAAGTGAAGCTTCATCTCATTTACTAAGTTCTGGAGCAAATGCACTTGCAAATTTTTTATTTGCCTTAAGTAAATCTTAGCCATAACCTTCAATATATTACATTTTTGTTCTTGGGGTTAGATTTACTTTAACCACATATCATTAGTGGAAAACAGTTACTTTCAGTGTTCCTTTAAACGTAAACAATAAATGTTCCACCTGCAGAACTGGCACCTACAAAGTTCTGTATTATCATTTGTGTTATTTAGATAGTTGAATCAAGATATTTTATGTGAATGATTACTTTGTTTAAGGGGATATGCAAGGAAAAATATGGAGGACCCCATTGTACTTTTTTGAGTCACTGACCTGGAACAAGTATGCAGATGAGAAAGTCACTATGACATCAGATCTTTGTTCAGATCAGAACCTCAAAGTACTAAAGCCAAAGAGTCAGCATGATATACAGGCAACTAGAACATTGAAAAGCTGTGGCTTTCCCATATTTTCTCAGTTCACATTACAGTTTCCAATACTGTATTCTGTACAAGCAGTCTAAGAGTTTTTAAATAAGCCATCCCTAAACTCTGTAGCTATAGCCATTATGAAAAAAAATGTTTTTTAAATGCCACAGCAGAAGCACCAAATTCCCAACTACAGTCCCCCTATGTTCTATTGCAGCAGAAACTTAACATCCTGCCAGCCCTGTAAAGTAACACACAGCAATTGCTGTAAGCTGTTAGAAATGGACTGATCTCCCTTCAGAGTCTTTGTTGTGATCTTTGAGAATGAATTACTTCACAGTACAAGCAGCTGGAGAGGTGAGTGAGGGATTTTATAAAGCTGGTTTACTGCTTGCTAAAGAATATAAACACCCTCCCTCGCTTTGTAAAACAACCCATTCAGCTTAAAATAGAAATGAAAGGCCAAACATTTCTGCATCTATATAAAAAAAGTATAAATACCTTTTTCCCCTTTTTAATAAGTGAACACATGACTTCTGTTCTCAGCTGCATAGGGAGTTCAAAGAGGTGGGGGAGGAGAAACAGCACCATACTGGTCTTACCAGTAAAAGGCCGCGCAGGGAGGGCTTATCAGGCCAAGTTTGATCATTGGAGGAAAACAGGCTCAGTTCTCAGCATAGCTAAAAAAACTGACCAGGATGTCCTTTCATGCATAGGGTGGTCAGTTTTTAATAGGAAAGCTGAGGAACTGGCAGGAAAACCAGGTATTTTACACAAAGGAAGCAATACAAAGAGAACAGGATATTTTTTGACACAAATACATGGTACAGCAGACAAATATCAACAATATAAAAATGTGGGCTTAACTAATTTTTTTTCTATAATTCTCCGCTAAGGGGGTGTGGCAAGGGGTGTGTCCTATGCCTGCATACTTTTGCTAATTGGTGTACCTTGTTCCCATCTCAAAAATTTGGAAGGTATGCTTTATGCCCTGCTGATAATGGTATAACCAGATAGAAAATAAGGAAAAATCTACAACAGGGACACAGATATAAATATAAATCTCAGAGTGGTTTTATCCATCCCCCTACTCTACTCTACTTTTGTAAATCTTCTATGTAGCTCTTGGGGATTTACTCGAATTTCCTGTTTGTGAAAATGTCAGCAGAATGGGAGGTGAGAGTAAATCCCTTTTACAGTTCCAGATTTATTGGAACCCCACCCTCCAAAACTAAGAAAAAGTTTTTTTCAGGTGTCTTCTAGAACATCTGAAGCCTATAGTGCTCAGTTATGCAAATACTGTGAAGGACTCCTGTTTCTCACAACTGGTCGCTAAATGTGACTGGTGCCTCACTGACCAATAGCGAAACATGGGAGGATGGAGAGGGTAGTCCAAAGCTTTACAGCTGAAATTTACATTTTACAGAACCCCTATGCAGTGGAACACCTATAAAGCCATTTGGGGTTTAAATTTACTGTATGCAGAAATATAAATAAACACAAGTTTTGGATTTTAAGCACTTAATGCCATAGGATTGTATTTACAGGATTACATTTAAAAATGTTATATTACCTTTATTTTCAGAAAGACTAACAGCAAGGACCTCCCAGGTGGTGATGGAATCTTTCAAGAACACATTGAGCACCTTGGTTGAAATTCTGAAGGAGGAAATTCAAGGAAAAAACAAGTTCATTTCTGCACTCTCACATTCTGCATTATGAATTTCTGACAAAGCAAAAGTGCTATAATGACAGTAATAATAAAAATAATAACAATTTGAACCCAGTTTCATAACATTTAATTCATTTGAACTGCTTTATTTTATTTTGGCTTCCTACACCTCACCTCAATATATATATATATAGGCGGAGAGAAATAATGATTTACTGACTGTTGGTAGTTTAGGTGATTAAGCTAAAAAAAAATATTCAGATTACACATAAAGTTACAAACAAAGGTCTCCTCTCCCATTACAAATTTTAAAGAGGATAAACAAAAGCTATGTTTTCATAGAGATTGTCTAGTGGGGCAGAATTAGCAGGTTTTAGAGAAGCATGCCAATTGCACCAAACCAAGTTCATATTATCCTTCTTTAAGAGCAAATTGAAACAAAAACCTAAATGAGCGCACCAATTCACTACCAAATCTGGAAAAACTACAAAAAATCTTTACGTAGTTCAACCACAAATAACACCACAAGCAGGATTTTACCCACTGAGTAGATTTGCCCCCACTTTCTGATGTAAGAAATGAGGTCCCTACCTATCCAAAATGAAAAAAAAAAGCAATTGAACTTGTTCCTTAATTCATATCACTCTGCCAATTATTTGTCCCTAATAATGTTTAGCAGATCTATTTAGATAGGAAAGAAGAAAGTCTAGGCATTACCCATCCTTATCCGGTCTTTCATTCATTGCCTCTATCTTCCAAAACCAGGATTCAGGAAACTCACTTCTGGATATAATATCAAAGTCTGGGATGTAGTCATCATCATCATTACCTGCAGAAGAGAATATAAAAGTTCAGGATGAACATGCAACAGTTCTAGGGGTTAAACCATCCACTTGCTTTGTATCTGATTAGATCATCTTCCTTTTCTGATCTCTAGATCTCTATTGGTGCATATTGTAGAATGTCTATGTTTTATTGTTTCCAATTTCCATGAGTTTTCCATTTAGAATGCTAGGTTCTTTTAACAACATTCTCCTTGGTTCTAGGGCTTTTTACTTAAATTGGACCCTGAACGTTTTTTGTATTTCTATATGTCTGCTGTAGGGACATTAGATTCTACTGCAAAAGAATTGGTGTGATTGTTTTGTGTGAACTGTGAGAGCCTATGGCAGTAGTGGTTCCATGGACTTTCTTAAAGGTACCTTGCTACCTTGATATGCATCAGGAAGACAGGGCTGTATTATAGCATCATACCAGCTGTGTTTTTTTTTCCTTGGGAGTTCTGACCGGACTAGTTAAATAAACTGGATGGTAAGAGCAACAGAGGAACAGGAGAGTGCCTCATTACATAGAATCTCCATGAGAGGTAAACAGACAGAGCAGTGATTGAGCTTGCTTAAAAAAAGGGGGGTCCTCCAAAGGAGTTGAGCTCCCATGCAAAAGGGGCACAGAGGTGATTTCATGGTGGAGATGGATTGATTCACTGGCAGCAAGATTTTAAATGAGAGCAAATTTAAGTTGTGTGAAGCACAACAGATTTTTTATTGACTGGAGGACTTTCTGTACAGATATATGTGAATATTTAACTCTTTAAAATCAACTGCTCTATTACTTTTAGGCATGTGTTTCTATGGACTGCAGTTGATTTTCAGAAGGAAGTGAGTTTTCCTTTAAACTTGCCGATAAATGATAGCAATAATGTGGACATGTTTTTAAATTCATAGTGGCCTCCACGTGTTCATGCCCCTGTAAACACAATTTTGGACTTTTTTGGTGTAAACCTGCAGCTTCAACTAGTCGTGGTCTTCAGAAGGTCTGCACTGCATTGAGGTCACTGAGAACTGTAACCAGTGGATCCAATGGTATGGGTGGAATGGGGCTGAAACATTTCTGTGTATGGGGGTACCATCTTTATTCTGCCATCCAATTTGCCTTCCCTGCAACTCTAATTAGGTTCCCTTATTATTTTGGGTTCCTAATTAACACAGACTGCACAAGAATTAGGCCAGACCCTCATTGACAATCATCTCCCATGTTCTCATATAAAATTCACATTGCCACAGTGTGACATTACTTCTTACTTCTTCTCAAAACATCCACACCTTTCTGAAACTTCTTCTTCTCAATGTAGGTGCAGCAATCCAGGAAGGCATCCATGCACACCTTGTCCTTTATAATATGGGTATAGTGGAAAAAAGCAAGCTCTCTGGGCCACTGTAGGGGGATCGGATGTAACCAATATACAACCAATGGTCAGACAATAAAATGGCTCATGAATTTAAAAGGATGGTATGATATAAATCATATAACAGAACAATCATATACATGGAGAACAATGGAAGATATTCAAGTCTATAGTAATAAATAAAAAGTCCCAGGGAAGAGACAGTGTGCCAATAGGAATAGGATGTAAGACTGCAGTAAGGACTAGCTCCACAGCATAGGGAAGTCAGCTCTGTGGGAGAAAGCATATGAAGAAACAAGCAGAGCGCCTCTAAGTGCAGTATTGGTTTATTCCAGGGAAGCACACAATAATATAAAAACTCACTTGGCCTTAATGAGGAGTTAGAGATCAGCACCCTTCTATATGCATTTCCCTTACATCTCCATCATATCTCCTCCGTATTACTCTATTTCACAATAGGTATAATATATTTTTTATTACTTGATTTTTTGCTATCGTTTAATTTAATTAATTTAATTATCTTTCATATTTATTTTTCAAAATAATTTTTATTTTCTTTAGTCTTATTTTTATTATTGTTTTTATTATTATTATTTTTTCATATATATTTTTTTTATTATTATTATTACTATTTTTTTTATTTTTTATTTTGAATTTATTTTTTATCTTTTATTTTTTATTTTATATTTATTTTTGATGATTACCCACATATTTTTCTTTCTCTTTACCTTGTTCTATCCGGTTACACTATGTATTTTAACTGATTGTTAGTTTCTCTTTTATATAATTATAACTCTAGATGCACAAATTTCCTTTTTCAGAATATATGGTATTGTCTAATCCGCAGCCCATTATTATTTGCCTTTAGCACTCCCATTGTTTCTTTAATTGGCTGGAATGTTGATTGAACATGCCCCTTGTTTTATCCCAGTTTGTATAAATTAGGCTCTTTCCTTGTTTCAACCATACCTACACTTGAGAAAAGAGTGTGCATGCCCGCTGTGAGCTTGGCGCATGCTTTGAAATGCATCGTGTCATTTTCCCCGACCTAGTGACGTCACACGGTGCACGCTGCGTTCCAGCTTGGTTCCCAGAAACTAGCCGAACCCGGAAGACGCAAAGCCGGGCCTCTCCGTCTCCCGGCTTAATCTACTTGGCTACAACCACCATCACATCTCCGGACGCTGGATCCCACAGCCATTCCCGCGGACCACCGGACTTATACTGAGCCTATGATCTTTTACCCCATGTGAGTTTTATATTATTGTGTGCTTCCCTGGAATAAACCAATACTGCACTTAGAGGCGTTCTGCTTGTTTCTTCATATCTATAATATGGGTGGCTCTTACCTCACAGCTGTGACCCATGGGGTTCTCCCTCATGCCATCTTTGCAGCATTGTCTTACTGGCTCTTCATACTTGGCAGCAAAAAGTGTATGGTGAGAACCATTTTTAAAACTGTCTCCAGCCCCAAACATTACCCCCTCACCACCTTCTAGTTAATCCGCTCACTTTGAAAAAGAACCTAAATGGCCCAGTTATACATCATAGGTCATGTAACATATTGGGTCCAGAGTCTTCTATTTTCTTTATATTCCCACATCGCTGTCCATTGGTGGGGTGCACACAAATCATGAGGACCCCAGTGGCAGCATGATGACGTCAATATGATGGGAGTAAAAAAGTTTGGCTGGTCCTGAATGCAGTGGTGAATTACCAGTGTGTACTTCTGGAAGAAGTGCTGTGGCCTTTACCACAACATCAGACTCAAATAATTACAAAAGCTTGTTGGAGAGTTTTTTAAACATTGAGATTGGTAGGGGAAGGGTTGGTGGGAGATATTGGAGGTGAGTACTAATTCACCCAGTAATTGGTTTTAATATGAAACTATAATGGTTAATGGCATAAACAGTAACTCACCCTAGCTCCACCGCACTGTGGGAAAATAAAGAGCTAAGTGTCGGTGCTCAGGCTGAACGTCCAAACCAAATGTTATATGAATAAAGCCGGCACACAAAGTCTTCTTCCAAGTAAAATGCTTTATTCCAACATGGATAGCGGTGACAACGTGACAGATGTTGACGCATTTCGGCTTTACGCCTTCCTCATAGCAGGCCGAAACGCGTCAGCATCTGTCATGTTGTCACCGCTATCCATGTTGGAATAAAGCATTTTACTTGGAAGAAGACTTTTCGTGTGCCGGCTTTATTCATATAATATAATGGTTAATGGCCTGTTCACCCCACAGAAATGCAGTCTGGATGCGTTCCAGATGCATTCTGCATGTGCGTTTTTGATGCATCTTCAATGCGTTTTTTCCCTCTTTTTTTCCCCGAAGGTTTACTGGGGGTCTTTTTTTTTGCTGTATTGTGTTTTTGATGCGTGTAAATGCGCTCTGGTGCATTTTTCTGCATTTACAGTACTTTTTTTTCTGCTCTTGAACTAACTGCATTGGAACCCATATAATCTACTTTTCACATATTTTTGATGCAGAAAAAAAACACACTGGACTGCATCTGGTGTGAACCAGCCCCTTATGATCAATTTCGTTTCATTTTTTTCTTCTATTAGAGTATTCATTTATTAATTGATTTATCTTCTATATTTACTATTGTATAATATACATTTTTTTTTATTACATTTTAATGCTTTAACCCTATCCAAAACCTTTCATAAAGTTTTAGCTAGAGCAGAGAATGGCTAGAGCAGGCTTTTTCAACCAGGATTCCTCCAGAGATTGCTGGGGATTCCTTGAGCAATGAGCAATTTCTGAACAGCAGAAGGGGAGCAGCCACTGCTCATGCACCTGAGTGTGTAAATATCAGGTTGAGCATTGTAAATTAAAGCTTCCTTAAGCAAAGCAGGCTTTGTCTTGAAAAATGTAACAAGGTTGTGGGAATCTAGACAACAGGAATGGCTTCATCAGTGTGCTGCTGCTCCTTCACTATCCAATCACAGGCTTGGGGAAACAATGTGACTAAAGGCTAGTACACACATGCCACATATTGGGCGGTAATGGCCAGTTTAATAGAAACCGACCAACATTTGGCCCGTGTGTACGGCAGCCGGTCGATAGAAGTCAGCCGAATGTCTGGCTCCTGACGAAGGGGTATGACCGAAAAAGGTCTGCCGATCGGCATCCGATCAGCATTCTCAGCCACCGGTGTGTTCTGGCAGAACATAAAAGCTTAGTGGGAAGATTGCTGTATCAACATCAGATTGTTAGTACAGGATCTCCTCTCGAGCTCTTCAGATTTTTTGTTCAGCCTGCTCGGTTGAACGAAAAAAAAAAAAAAAACGACCCTGTGCTGCTGCTCCTTCTCTGTTCATTCACTAGGAAGAAGGGATGTGGCTAAGAAAGCCAACAGTCTGCCTGTGCTGTTGTTCCCTCCATATCTAGTCAGAGGCTGGGCGAGGAAATGTGACTTAGGAAAGACATTGAATTAGAAAGACATTGATAGACAGAAATTTTGGCCTGTAATACTACTCCTTCACTATCCAATCAAAGGCTGGGGGAAGAGATATGACTAAGGAAGTGAAACTTTAGTCTGTGCTGCTGTTCCTTCACTCTCAAATCACAGGCTGGAGGAATAAATGCGGAAGGATGCAGAACTTCAGCCTTTGCCGCTACTTCTTCTCTATCCAATCAGAGGCTGGAGGTGGAAATTTAACTTGGAAAGTGGAGCTTAAGCTTATATTACTGCTCCTTCATTATCCAATCACAGGCTGGGGGAAGACATGTGACTAAGAATGCAGAACTTCAGACTTTGCTGCTGATCCTTCTCTATACAGTCAGAGGTTGGAGGTGGAAATTTAACTTGAAAAGTGGAGCCTTAGCTTATCTATCTAATCAGAGGGTGGAGGTGGACATTTGACTTGCGAAGTGAAGCTTTAGCCTATATTACTGCTCCTTCACTATCCATTCAGAGGCATTAGATGGGAACTTTCCATTCCTGTAATATTAGGTAGAAACTGTTGCATTGTAAAGAAGATGATTGCAGCTATGTGAAAGGTAGGACTTCTGGTAAATATAGGGGATATCGCTGAGATGCCGACATTTAGATTTTTGCCTGGAGTATTTCTTTAAAGGTGACATTTACATTTTAATGAGATTACTGGACCTGTACAGATATTACTGAATCATTTTCTCACCATATGTGTTCTGCAGTTCCATTAACTGGGCTGTGGAGCGTCGTTTCCGTGCCACAGGAGCCTCACACAGAGGTTCTAAATTACAAGAAAATAGAATATTAAACATAACATTGTTTCATTTTAAGCAGCATGGAAATGCAGATGTGTCTCTGTCCACCATTCCCATTGAGAGACCTTCCCTTGTGCATCCATCCTAAAGTTGAACTATTAGCAAAAGGTTTTTTTTTTTTTTTTTTTTTGCATTGCGTAAGGTAAGGTTTCAGATTTTTTTTCCCACCATCTATGGGGGAGATTTACCTTCATGTCCTGTCCCATAGCCAAAACAAAAAGTGAGGGAATTCCTGGTTGTCACCAGAACTAATGTTACCCTCTATTACTTTTCTGGGGATTTTATTTTGTTTTTATTTTTAATGATAATGGTAAACAGAACAAATAGAGAGGGGGAATCTCCCTAAAGGCTCGTACACACTAGAAGAAAATCAGGCGAACATTTTCGTCCAAAGAATTTTCATATGATTTTTGTATAGTGTGTACACAATTTTCGACAGCCGATTCTGAATTTTCAGACGAAAATTCTCGAAGGGACAAACTCCAAAATTTTTCTCATACAGGAAAAAACAAACGATTTTTGTTTAATGTGTACCGCTTTCATATGATTTTTGTACAAAAAAAATCAGAAAAGAAAGACCGCATGATCAGAAACATAAGCAACAACAAAAAAAAAAGCCTTTGTAGTACGAAAATTTTCGTATGAATTTTTGTTCATCAGTTCTGATTTGCTGTGAAACAACGAAGAAAATCAGAGGCCAGATTTTCTTATAGTGTGAACCCCACTTCATGGGGGCACAAACAGCAATACCAACTCAATAGGCATTCTAATTCCTCTCCACTCTATCCAAAAATAAAAAATGTTTTTTTATTTGTTATACTATAAAAATACAAGGAAAATAAAAGGGAGCCAACCTGATCTATGCGCAGTGGTCACGTTTGCACTGGATTGAAAAGCCAAACCAGCATCATAAAAAACACCCATACTATCAGCACCACTTCCAGGGGTACATCCAAGATCTGCCTTCTCCACCGAGCTCCACACCTAAATAGAATAGAGAAAGAGATAGGGCGGTGCTTCAAGCCACAATATTCCTTTATTTTTTTTAAATCTAGCTCATATTTATTTATAAACTTAGCGGGGACACATTATTTTATATTTAAATTTAAAGCAGAGGTTCAAAAGGAAAAATATTTGCAAGTACATTTTTTATTTTATTTTTTTGTAGAAGATTACGAGAGACTTTATAAATCTCTTTTGCCAATAAACAATTTTGTTTTTTTATTTTTTATTAGGGCACACTGCTTACGATGTTTGATCAATGCAATGTACACTTACTGCGCATTCTGTAAGAATAAGTCAGGATGCCAGGAATAGGCAAAAAATTTGGGGGAGCATACCCATGTATTTCTAAAGCTGCTGCAGCTATGAACCAAAAGACATGTATATTAAAAAAGAATAGCGCGCAAATGCAAAAGAAATAACTACCAAATCTGAAGACAATCCATAAATAAAAATGGGGGTTTGGTCCCACCATATGGCCATATCGTGCTCAAGCCCACTACTGCGTCAAAGTACCCCCTTATCAGTGGGTCCTACACTATCCATGAAAAAGAGATGAATCCAGCCTTTCTAACCCTTGGAGATAATACTCCTTGCTGGGAAGGATGTGCAAATGCACTACAGGGGACTCCTCCTATATCCACTTGATGGTGGACACTGATTGAGTACAGGTGTGTGTGGGGGGGTGGGGAGGGTTGCTCAACCTCGATAGTCTGGTCAGACCGAATACATAATAAACAGGCAAAAAATTTGGGGGAGCATACCCATGTATTTCTAAAGCTGCTGCAGCTATGAACCAAAAGACATGTATATTAAAAAAGAATAGCGCGCAAATGCAAAAGAAATAACTACCAAATCTGAAGACAATCCATAAATAAAAATGGGGGTTTGGTCCCACCATATGGCCATATCGTGCTCAAGCCCACTGCTGCGTCAAAGTACCCCATTATCAGTGGGTCCTACACTATCCATGAAAAAGAGATGAATCCAGCCTTTCTAACCCTTGGAGATAATACTCCTTGCTGGGAAGGATGTGCAAATGCACTACAGGGGACTCCTCCTATATCCACTTGATGGTGGACACTGATTGAGTACAGGTGTGTGTGGGGGGGTGGGGAGGGTTGCTCAACCTCGATAGTCTGGTCAGACCGAATACATAATAAACAGGCAAAAAATTTTGGGGGAGCATACCCATGTATTTTTAAAGCTGCTGCAGCTATGAACCAAAAGACATGTATATTAAAAAAGAATAGCGCTCCCCCAAATTTTTTGCCTGTTTATTATGTATTCGGTCTGACCAGACTATCGAGGTTGAGCAACCCTCCCCACCCCCCCACACACACCTGTACTCAATCAGTGTCCACCATCAAGTGGATAAAGGAGGAGTCCCCTGTAGTGCATTTGCACATCCTTCCCAGCAAGGAGTATTATCTCCAAGGGTTAGAAAGGCTGGATTCATCTCTTTTTCATGGATAGTGTAGGACCCACTGATAATGGGGTACTTTGACGCAGTAGTGGGCTTGAGCACGATATGGCCATATGGTGGGACCAAACCCCCATTTTTATTTATGGATTGTCTTCAGATTTGGTAGTTATTTCTTTTGCATTTGCGCGCTATTCTTTTTTAATATACATGTCTTTTGGTTCATAGCTGCAGCAGCTTTAGAAATACATGGGTATGCTCCCCCAAATTTTTTGCCTGTTTATTATGTATTCGGTCTGACCAGACTATCGAGGTTGAGCAACCCTCCCCACCCCCCCACACACACCTGTACTCAATCAGTGTCCACCATCAAGTGGATATAGGAGGAGTCCCCTGTAGTGCATTTGCACATCCTTCCCAGCAAGGAGTATTATCTCCAAGGGTTAGAAAGGCTGGATTCATCTCTTTTTCACGGATAGTGTAGGACCCACTGATAATGGGGTACTTTGACGCAGTAGTGGGCTTGAGCACGATATGGCCATATGGTGGGACCAAACCCCCATTTTTATTTATGGATTGTCTTCAGATTTGGTAGTTATTTCTTTTGCATTTGCACGCTATTCTTTTTTATTATAGGAGGCCAGGAATAACCTTGAGGCTTCACAACCAATTTAAGCACTTTTACTTTATTTTGTAAATTTTATTTCACAATAACATTTGTATTGACATTTTTTTATAGGGAATACAGGTAGAAAAAAGAACACGTTCCAGAGTACATACAATTCATTCATTCCGAGAAGAAACAGCATACAGCAAGCGGGAGAGAAATATTTTCAATTCCAGCCTAACATTACTAAACATATTACTGTATGTAGTTTAACATACACTATATTACTAAGAGTATTGGGACGCCTGCCTTTACACGCACATGAACTTTAATGGCATCCCAGTCTTAGTCCGTAGGGTTCAATATTAAATTGGCCCACCCTTTGCAGCTATAACAGCTTCAACCCTTCTGGCAAGGCTGTCCACAAGGTTTAGTGATTTCTTTGTGCACTGGTGCACAGTGATGTTGGAACAGGAAGGGGCCATCCCCAAACTGTGCCCACAAAGTTTGGAGCATGAAATTGTCCAAAATGTCTTGGTATGCTGATGTCTTAAGCCCAACTCCTGAAAAACAATCTCACACCATAATCCCCCTCCACCAAATGATTTGGACCAGTGCACAAAGCAAGGTCCATAAAGACATGGATTAGCAAGTTTGGGGTGGAGGAACTTGGCTGGCCTCAACCCGATAGAACACCTTTGGGATGAGTTAGAGCGGAGACTGCAAACCAGACCTTCTCGTCCACATCGGCGCCTGACCTCACAAATGCGCTACTGGAAGAATGGTCAAACATTCCCATAGACACACTCCTAAACCTTGTGGACAACCTTCCCAGAAGAGTATAAGCTGTTATAGCTGCAAAGGGTGGGCCAACTCAAAAATGAACCCTAGGGTCTAGGACTGGGATGCCAATAAAGTAAATGTGCGTGTAAAAGGCAGGCGTCCCAATGCTTTCAGAAATATAGTGAATTTTGGCTCATCAAACCAGATCATTTATTCCCTGAGAGGAATAAACATTCCAAAGAGGTAAGTTTGCAATGGTAAATAACGGCTTGAGACAGTCAGAGGAGAGTAAAATAAATTAAGAATATTTAGTAAATCTTTAGGTAATACAGGTATCAGGAAGTTTAATCATGAAGTAGAATTTATCTAAACTCTTTTTGGAATAGAGTGGTTATACTCACCTTGCTCTGGGATATCTTGTGCTTGCTGTTAAGTATGTAGACTCCTTTGTCTACAGCCACCAACCCCACATTGGCCTTGTGATCTGCTTTCAGCTTTAACTTCATGGAAGAACCGGGACTTTGAACTTCGTTGTCTCGTTCTGTGTTACCCGTCAACTCCAGCTGAAAAACAACATAAATACATCAGTTAGAAAAACCAAAACTATAAATTTTTGCAGATCTACATGAATTTACACAATATCTGTAAAGTCTATAACATGGCTTTGCAGGTTTTCCTGGGTTCAAGGGACATCATCTGTAGGTACTGCAACAAACATTACCAAGAGGTACTGGGCCAGGGATTGGATATGAGATATCTGCCTCTAATGGGATGGGACCGGCTACTTTGACCTTAATAGCTAAAACACATTTTAGCTTTAGTTTCAAATCTCCAAAACTCCCAGTTGAGAGAGAAAAAGAGTCAGAACATTTTGGACTGCCAGGAGAAACAAGTCCATTAGAGATGTGCACAATAGGAATGATCGAACTGTTGAAAAGTTTGGTTCGACCAGAACACCCAAATTTCCCAAAAGTTTGGTTCAGATTCCTGGACCCCATTGAAATCAATGGGACCCGATCTTCAGTAATCAAAAAACACAATTTTGAAGCCCTAAAACCTATTAAATGCCCCTAAAAAGTGCCTAGGGTTTTGGGTCATGCCCCAGGGACTATGAATCAGGCAAAAAAAAGTTCTTAAAAATTGTAGTTTTTGATAGAGAGCCAATTATTGAAAAAATTATTGAAAAAAAAATGAGATTTCTTTGGATTTAGTGTCTGGGGGGTCTAAAAAGTGTACCTGTGAAGTTTCGGCTCTGTAGCATGTCCAGTACCAGAATAATAGAATGCCAAACCTTCAAAAATGACTTTTTTGCTTAACCGCGCCTTTCTTTTGCTCCTAATCAACTGCACAGCCAATGTGTATGATGGGGACATAATGCAGTGCACTGGGAACAAGATAAGAGGTTTTTTTTGGAAAAAGGTGCTGTCTCTTTAAATGTGGATATAATTAACGGGTGTATTTTCACAATGGGGCTATTATTACCAAATGTTTTCAAGAAGTCAAAAGATGTATGTAGATGCACTTCATTTCATGTAAAATGGTGTTTGGTGCACATTTAACTTGAATTCTCACAAGAAACAGACATATATGCACGGATACATTGAGGGTTAGGGTTAGGGTTAGGGGTAGGGGCCACAGTGTAGTGCACGGTGAACAAGATTAGAGAGCTTTTGGATGAATACTGTTGTCTCTTGACTTTGAATAGAAGTAAAGGATGCTTAAAAATTGGGCCTTTGGTGGTGCCGACGATGCCTTGACACCATAACCCTATTAAAGTGCTGGTCATGAAGGCAATAATTGCCTTTGTAAGGAAAAAAATTGCAATGATATGCATCTGTGAAACAGATGTGCAAAAATTGTTGTTTGGGTGTTGGTAGAGCCATACCACTGTAAGCCCAAAGAGCTGGTGTTGAAGTAGGCGAAAAAATTAAGAAGATGTGTACCTGTGGATCAGGTGAGCAAACATTGTGCTTTTGGTGTTGGTGGAGCCTCCCCACCTTAAGCCCAAAGAGCTGGTTTTGAAGAAGGCGTAAAAATTTTGAAGGTGTGCACCTGTGGAACAGGTGCGCAAACATGGTATTTTTGGTGTTGGCGGAGCCTCCCCACCGTAAGCCCAAAGAATCTTTTCTAGTGGAAACTAAAATGAGGTTCTGTGAACCTAAACAGAACGAGAGGAGGGTTGGAGGGTGGCACCCTGGTCCAGGCTTAAACTGAGGCTCAGCTGCCACATCCCAAGGATAGACTAGTCTACAAGGTCTGCATCAGGTGCATCAAAGCTTGATATCCACGACTGATTCATTTTAATGAATGTCAAATGGTCAACTGAGTCAGTGGAGAGTCTCGTTCGATGGTCTGTGATGAATCCTCCTGCTGCGCTGAATGCCCGTTCCGATAGGACACTGGAAGCAGGGCAGGCCAACAACTCCATTGCATACTGCGCCAGTTCTGGCCAGTGGTCTAATCTTAAGACCCAGTATGCCAGTGGATCGAATTCGTCACATGAAAAGCCCTCTGTGTCACTTTGTGCCCTGACGTAATCGTCCACCATGTGATACAGACCCTGCCGATGCGATGTGGCAGCTGAGAGGCCTGGGCAGTGAGGACTAAAAAAAGACCGAAAGGCATCCGTCAACCGTACGCCTTCTCCAACACTCCTCTCATGATCCACAGTAGAGTCCATGGTAGGTTGTCCCCGCCCCTGCACCCTACGGGAGTCGGGGAACGTGTTCACCAGAATCCTCTTGAGACTGTCCTCAAGGGATTTGATCCTGTGGACTCTCTGGGTGGATGGGAAAAGCTCAGAGACTTTTGACTTGTACCGGTGGTCAAGTAGGGTGGCCGACCAATAGTGGTCAGTCTCTTTAATGGCCTTGATTCTGGGGTCCTTTCGCAGGCTCTGAAGCATGATGTTTTCCATGCGTCGCAAATTTGCAAAGGCCTGAGAAGCTAACTCCTCGGGGTCACTCAAAACGACATGATCTTGAACGTGCTCCTCCTCTTCCCAGCCACGTACTACTCCAAAGTGTCCCGAGGGAGTCAAAATAGGCCTTGCAGATTGCCACATGTCTTCCTCCTCCTCAAAGCCTGCAAAAGTTCCCAGCATAATGGGGTCAGGGATCTCAGGATAAAGGGGGCCTTGAGAGGCAAGGAAGTCCTTCTCTTCCTCCTGCTGCTCTGCCTCCAGTGCCCTGTCCATAATGCCACGCAGAGTGTGCTCCAACAAAAACAGTACCGGTAGGGTGTCACTGATGCATGCGCTGTCCCGGCTGACCATGATTGTGGCCTCCTCAAATGGCGAGAGGACAGCGCATGCATCCTTAATCAAAAGCCACTGACAAGGCGAAAAAAAACCCAGGCGTGCTGAGCCAGTGCTGGTGCCGTACTCACAGAAATATTCATTGAGGGCCATCTGCTGCGTGTACAGGCGCTGCAGCATAGCCAAGGTGGAGTTCAATCGGGTGGGCATGTCACAGACGAGGCGGTGTACCGGCAGGTGAAACTCACGCTGCACTTCGGCACTTTACGACTGCCTAAAGTGACTGCACACCCTTCTTGCCATCCTTAGAACATCCTGCATTCCCGAGTACGAGTTCAAAAACCGCTGTACCACGAGATTCAGGACATGCGCCAGGCATGGCACATGGGTCAACTTTCCCGCCAAAGGGCCGCCAGGAGGTTTGACCCATAATCAGAAACCACCATTCCTGGCTCCTAGACACACAAACTGCAGCACTGTGTGACACCTTTTGGCCTGAGACATAGAAGAGCCCTTTATAAACGCTTACGTGGTACCTCATCGTATTCAAAGGGCCATGTTGCAGAGGAGGGCATGGAGGAGGATGAGGAGCAGGAGGGGGTAGAAGTGATCGATCTACCTGGATTAGCGACACAACCAGCTGTTTGCAGACGTGGGGGCAATACTGGCTGCAGCACCGAGCTCTGGCTACAATCACTTTCCGCTGGCAAGCAGTGTCACCCAATGAGCAGTGACAGAAATGTACTGTACCTGCCCATGTTTGCTTGACCAAGTGTCATCCGTCAGGTGTATCTTACGGCTGACTGACTTGGCCAGGGACTACACTACATTGCCTTCCACATGTTGGTATAGGGATGGCAGGGCCTTACAGGCAAAGTAATGCCGACTTGGCAGCTGCCACTGTGGAACTGCACATTTTGCAAAGTCGCAGAAAGGAACAGACTCTACCAGGTTAAATGATAAAAGTTGCAGAGCCAGTAGTTTTGCCAAACTACTGTTTAGACGCTGGGCATGTGGGTGGAGGGGAGTATACTTTTTTTTTCATTCCAGCATGTGTGGAGTCAAAATTTGCCGTCTAGATGTTACAGCTGGTGGTGTGCTGGAGGTAGATGCGACACTGCCTGCTATATCATCATCCCTGTCAGTGGAGGCTGCCAACAGATCATGAGTGACTATAGCAGGGACAGACTGGTGTGCAGGTGGAGCATGAGGAGGAGCGCAAGGAGGACTAGGAGGCCGACTGACTGATCTTTGGCCCTTTTGTGGGTTCTTCAAATGCTCCTGCCAACGGGCCAAGTGGTGGGTTGTCAAATGCCTGGTTAGGCAGCTTGTACTCAAGTGGTTGACATTTTTGTCACGTTTTATTCCCTTATGACAAATCTTGCAGATCGCAACTGTTCGATCTGCATGAGATACCTCGAAAAAGGCCCAGCAAGAAGAGGTTTGTATAGTGGCCCGGGAGACAGCAGGTGCGGCCTTAGATGGAGTGGGCCGTCTGCTCTCCCCTCTTGCTTGCTCTGCCTCCTCCCCAACCTCAGACCCAACATCAGACTTCATAAAGGACTGAGCATCAGGCTTGGCCCGGGAAACAACAGGTGTGGCCTTAGATGGAGTGGGCCGTCTGCTCTCCCCTCTTGCTTGCTCTGCCTTCTCCTTAACCTCAGACCCAACATCAGACTCCATAAAAGATGGAGCATCAGGCGTGGCCCAGGAGACAACAGGTGCGGCCTTAGATGGAGTGGGCCATCTGCTCTCCCCTCTTGCTTGCTCTGCCTCCTCCTGAACCTCAGACCCAGCAGCAGACTCCATAAAGGACTGAGCATCAGGCTGGAGTAGATGGCCGACACTGTGGTCAAACAGCTCAGCTGACTCCTCTGCCATGTCTAAAGTTGGGTCTAAGGGAGGACTTGAGGTGGACATGGACTCATCTTTATTTGCTCTGCCAACTGCAGAAGACTGACCACTTTTCTCTGCCTGGATCACTGTAGTTGCTAATGATGAGGGTTTGGTAATATTCCTGTACATACTGAGGACGTATAGCTTGGCCACTGCGGGAGAACAATCGAAATGGTGGCCTGGCTGAGGACTGACCACCACGTCCCCCCTTGCCTCTAGACACCCTAGAAGCTGTGCCCCTTTCCACAGCAGGGCCACGTATGCCTTTCTTTGGTCTACCTGACATAGTTGTCACTGAGGCTTTGGCAACCCTGCGTGGTGAAATTCACCTGCAAAACGCACACTGCATATACGACCCAAAGCTGTCGCTAAATACAGCAGATGTGTGTGACGCAGAGTAGCAAAGCCTTTTGCACAGGCGTTAACTTGTCACTGAGGCTTTGGCAACTCTGCGCAGTGAAATTCACCTGCAAAACGCCCACTGCTATGCGACCCAAAGTTGTCGCTAAATACAGCAGATGTGTGTGACGCAGAGTAGCAAAGCCTTTTGCACAGGCGTTAACTTGTCACTGAGGCTTTGGCAACTCTGCACAGTGAAATTCACCTGCAAAACGCACACTGCTATGCGACCCAAAGTTGTCGCTAAATACAGCAGATGTGTGTATCGCTGAAATGTATTTTGCACAATAGCCTAACTACACTGCATATCCCTTTCCTCACGAACCGTTCGATCATCCCTAGTGCACAATAGAAAAATTGGTTTTATTTTATTTTGATTTCATTCATTAAATAAATCATTGTACTTCATCATAATCGTTATGTTAGAAGGATTCATTTTCAGAACAATTTGTTATTTTGGAATAGTAAATATTTGTGGTTCTGAAACTTTTTGTATTTTTGGAAGTCCTGTGATTATTTCATTATTTTGGAAGATTGGCTCTATTTGTTAACGTGTTACTGTAATTTGTTATTTTTGTAAAATTAATTATGCTCTCTGAGTCATCCCTGCTAGTCCAACCCACAAAGAGAAATGGAATGAGCGGATTGGATGATATCAACTGAAGTCACGTGGATCCGAAAGTTACAAATGAAACAAAATTATTTTTGGATTTATTTGTTATGATTATGTTATGTTATGATTCGGAGATTCCGATGGATTCACCTTCATCCAATGCAAACAAAATAAGGGTAGGTTCAGATCTATGCGGTTGTGGTTGATGCATTTTTCAGACACGTTCTGTGGTGCATTTTGCGTTTTTAAACCTGCATTTTTTATGTGTTTTGCATGCATTTTTCATGCATTTTGTGTTTATTTTTTTTTGTTCCCTTTAAAAATAAAAACTGCATATAGCTGGTTGCTAAGGAGCAGCCAGGAAGCCGGCTGCCACATCCGTAACAACTGATGAGTCATCAACTGTGAGCAGGGTTCCTTGCTGACAGCTGAATATAAAAAAATGGTTTGCCGGCAAAAAGAAAAATGGGAATGAAACAGTGTGGGGTCACCCCCCAAATGCATACCAGGTCCTTCGAATCTAGTATGGATTTTAAGGGGAACCCCACACCAAAATATTTAAAGAAATGGCATGTGGTCCCCCCAAAATCACTACCAGACCCTTATCCGAGCATACAGCCCAGCAGGTCAGGAAAGGTAGGGGATGAGCGAGCCTCCGCCCGAATCTTCTGATGAGCAAGTGCCCCCACCCACCTTGTCCGCATACCAATGGCATGTTGGGACAAGAGCCTCTTCCCCACAAACGTGGGCTGTGGTTGTGGGGGTCTGCCGGTGGGGGGCTTATCATACCCCCCTGTGTCATCGACCAGTGCATGCTGGGCCACAGATGTCATGGGGGGTAGTGCCACCAGGTGGCATTGCAGGATGACCCTGTCCCATAGCTATTTAAGAAATGTCACATGGAAGGGCAGGCAGACTGCGGGAGCATTCGTTTTTTTTTTTTCGGGTCTGGCAGAGACGGTGGCAGCGGGATTGACAATGGATCTATTTTTTAATTAAAGAATTGTCAAAAACTCCTGTACTGTCTTTATTCACACTAGGGAGGGGGGGGGGGCTGGGATTTGTTAAACAAGGCTTCCAGATTCCGATAAGCTCCCCACAACCAAATAGCCCTAGCCCCCCTACCCAAAGAACCCCCTTATATTGAGGGCATGTGGCCTGGTATGGTCCAGGAGGAGGGATGAATTAAAAAACGCATCAAGATCCCAACGCTTGCATTTCTGGTGGGAATCCATTGAAGTCTATTACACGCAAAACCCAATCTGCTGTGGGGAAAAAAGTCCCTGATCCTTTAAAAAAGTGCACCGGGTGAAAAACGCATAGATGTGAATATGTAAAATAGAAAAACATGTTAAATGGACTGTGGAATGTTACCGAAAAACAGAAAGCGCACAAAAAAGTACATAGATGTGAACGTAGGGACATTAGGAATTATTATCTTATTTAGTGATGGACGAACATCGGCCGGGGCGGTTCACGAACGTCAGCCACAGATTTTCTCAAATTTGTCCGCAAACCGCAAGTTTGCGGCGGGCCCCATTGACTTTAATGGGAGGCGAACTTTAAAAACCTTTAGGTCATATTTGCAGCCACAAAAGACGTACTAGCTGTGCACAAATAGTCCCAGCACATGGACAATGTCATAACAGAAGTATTGCAATTGGAAAGTTGCCTTAAATTTTTTTTTTTTTTACAGCAAAAAAATGTTTTTTTTTCATACATCAGCCAGAAGTGACAGCAGCCGGTAAATACATGTCAAAAACATATAGGGTCCATTCACGCATCTGTAAAATGGGTCCGCATCCATTCCACAATTTGGCGGAACGTTTACAGAGCCATTGAGTTTCAATTCCAGTCAGAAAAATTAGGCATTCACAGGATAAAGAAGTAAGTGTTGGCCATTCCAGGCCCCAAAAATTAGCCCACATGCGTTTACCTGACAGCTAAGAACTTTGTATTCTGTGGCTGAAGGTACATTAGGCATTCACAAGATACAGAAGTAAGTGTCGGCCAGTATAGGCCCCAAAATTAGCCCACATGAGTTTACCTGACAGCTAAACATTTTATTCTGTGGCTTGAGGTACATTAGGCATTCACAGGATAAATAAGTAAGTGTCAGCCATGAAAGGCCCCCAAAAATAGCCCACATGGGTTTACCTGACAGCTAAGAACGTTGTATTATGTGGCTGAAGGTACATTAGGCATTCACAGGATACAGAAGTAAGTGTCGGACCATATAGGCCCCAAAAATTAGCCCACATGGGTTTACCTGACAGCTAAGAACGTTGTATTCTGTGGCTGGAGGTACATTAGGCATTCACAGGATAAATAAGTGTTGGCCATGAAAGGCCCCAAAAATTAGCCCACATGGGTTTACCTGACAACTAAGAACGTTGTATTCTGTGGCTGAAGGTACATTAGGCATTCACAGGATACAGAAGTAAGTGTCGGCCAGTATAGGACCCAAAAATTAGCCCATATTGGTTTAACTGACAGCTAAGAACATTGTATTCTATGGCTGGAGGTACATTAGACATTGACAGGATACAGAAGTAAGTGTCGGCCTATACAGGCCCCAAAAATTAGCCCACATGGGTTTACCTGACAGCTAAGAATGTTGTGTTCTGTGATTGAAGGTACATTAGGCATTCACAGGATAAATAAGTAAGGGTCGGCCAGTATAGGCCCCAAAAATTAGCCCAGATGGGTTTAACTGACAGCTAAGAACATTGTATTCTGTGGCTGGAGGTACATTAGGCATTGACAAAAAAAATAATTGTCGGCCATGAAAGGCCCCAAAATTAGGCATTCAATGGACATGAAATGCCCTTTATGCCGCTGTATTTAGCGAAGACAAGGACCATAAATTGTTGTGGGTAAATTGCGGTCTGGCGGATATTTGTGGCCTGTCATGAGATATTTACATGAAACATGGTCTACTGGTCACATGTGTTGAATTCCTCAGAGATCCATGCCTCATTCATTTTTATAAATGTGAGGTAGTCTACACTGTCATGAGCTAGGCGAGTGCACTTATCGGTCACGACCCCCCCTGCTGCGCTGAACGTCCTTTCGGACAGGACACTGGACGGGGGGCAAGCCAACAGTTCCATTGCAAATTGTGCATGCTCTGGCCAGAGGTCAAGCCTGCCCACCCAGTAGTCCAGGGGTTCATCACTCCTCAGAGCGTCCACATCGGCCGTTAACCAGATGTAGCCGAACACCTGTCGGTCTAGGCATTCCCTGATGCTGGATCCAAAGTAAAGCTGTCGATGGGTCGGCTGAAAGAAGGATCTCATATCTGTAGTGACCAACACTTCTTCATACCGCCCTCTTCTTGCAGGCGCTGTTGGATTGATACCCGCAACTGTCTCTCTGTGACTGGAAATTCCTCTGCCAGCACACGCAAAAGCAGAATGCAGTATTTCTCGCAGCAAGCACTGGAAGTGCTGCATTCTGACCGCCCCCTCTGTGATGCTGGTAACATTTCCGACATTTTTGTTTGTACCGGGGGTCTAAGTACATTGCCACCCAGTACTGGTCCTTGCCCTTTATGCTTTTTATAGGGGGGTCCTCCTTAAAACACTGGAGCATGAAGGCCCCCATTCGCACTAAACTGGAAGCGGTGTAGTGGCCTGGCTCTAGCTCATTATCCAGGACAATGTTGTCCTTATTCTCCTCCCCCATCCACGGATAACACCAGGGATCCCAGAAAGGTTTATAACATGCTCTTCTTGCTCCTCCTAATCCGCCCCGGCACCACCCTCCTCTGACTCCTCTTCAATGACACGACGCAATGCACACTAGAAAAAAGAAGGCGTAAGGTACTATGTCACTGATGGCGCCCTGGCCGTGACTGACCAGTTTGGTGATCTCATCAAATGGCCGCAGAAGTCTGCATGCGTCGCGCATGAGCAGCCACTGGTGAGGTGAAAAAAACCCAAGCTCCCCAGAACCTGTCCTTCCGCAGAGTTGGTACAGGTAGTCATTAACTGCACGTTTCTATTGGAGCAGCCTATCAAGCATATGCAAAGTTGAGTTCCATCACGTTGGGCAGTCACAAATAAGACGCCTGACGGGCAGGTTGTGTCGCCGCTAAATGTCAGCAAGGCGAGCCATGGCTGTGTAAGATCTTCTGAAATGGCCCGAGATTTTCCTGACCTGCCGCAAGACGTCCTGGACCCCAGGGTATTTGGCAACGAATCGCTGCACGACCAAGTTCAGGACGTGTGCCATGCATGGCACGTGTGTTATTTTGCCCTGTTTCAGTGCTCTGACCAGATTGGCACCGTTGTCGCACACCACTTTACCAACTGTCAAATTGAGTGGTGTCAGCCAGTGATCTGCCTGTAAAACACAAAGCTGAAAGGAGTGCAGGACCAGTGTGGCTCTTGGCTTCCAGGCACAACAGACGCAGCACAGCATGGCAAAGTCTCACCTGGCATGTGGAATAGGTTCTGGGGATCTTGGGCGGCGCAGCGGAAGAGACGGTAGCAGCGGAAAAGGAGGAGTCAGCCAAGGAGGAGAGGGAGTATGGAGGAGGAGGAGGAGAAGAAGAGGCAGGCCTGCATGCAATCCATGGCGGTACAACCAAATCTACATGGGTGCCACGGGTTACATGCTTGATGGCCATCAGAAGGTTCACCCAGTGGGCAGTAAAAGTGATATACCTTCCCTGCCCGTGTTTGCCAGACCATATGTCTGTGGTCAGATGTATCTTGGCACTGACGCTGTGTGCCAGAGATATATTCACTTGCCACTGAACATGGCCATACAGCTCTGGAATGCCCTTCTGCAAGAAATATTTCCTGCCTGGGACCTTCCATTGTGGTGTTCCAATGGCCACAAATTTCTGAAAGGCCTCCGAGTCCACCAGTTGATATGGCAGTAGTTGTTGGGCTATCAGTTCTGACAAGCCAGCAGTCAAACAGTGGACAAGAGGGTTATTCCGCATCATCATTATTTTTTACTCTCCAACATTTGGGCCACGGAAGCCTGCCTTTTTCCAGAACAACGCGAGGACGGCATGATGGAAGGTGGTGGACAATTGTGAGGAGAGAGAAGGAGAAGAGGCTGGACGGTGAGAGCATGGAGTGTGGCTTTGTGGGTTCTGATGGTGTTGCTCCCACTAGGCTCCGTGATGGGAGTTCAGGTGTGTTCTTAAGGCGGTCGTCCATAGGTGAGTGTTGGGCTTACCGCGACGTATGCGTTGACTGCAAAGGCTGCATATGTCAACACTGTTGTCAGCAGCGGACACATTAAAAAAAGCCCACACTGCGGAGCCATGTGCCGGCATCTTGGGAGCACCAGATGTGACTGTACACGGTTGATGGCTCGCTCCTGATACATTTGCAGTCTGCTTTGTCCCTCTTGTGCAATGCAAATTCTGCCTGCTTCTCCTCCCTATCTGCTGGTCCGTCTCTCCCTCTGAACTCCCCTCCTCTTCCTCTCTTGTGGCCACCCACGTGACATCCATAGACAGGTCATCATCCATGTCACCTTCCCCACCACTAACATTTGAGATCTTGGAGTAGGCAGTAACAGTGGGGACCAACCTCCTTGGGCTGATCTGGGTACTGTCGCCAGACTGCTGAGTGGCGGCTGTTGCTACCTCCCCTTCCTGATCTGATGCCAACAATGGCGGCGCATCGCAAATGTCTTGTGATGGATCGTAAAAATAATTCCATTGACTGAAGCGGAGGTTATATGGTGGTGGTGGTGGTGGTGCTGGTGGTGTCTTTGGGGGGCACACAGCAGAAGAGTGAAGAGGGTGCAATAGAGAGGATGAGAAGGGTGCAGAAGAGGAAGGGCTGAGTGAGCCACTAAACCAAGTCTGGTGCGTCCTTTGACGTAATGGAACGTACCTTCTGAAACTTCACACTTTGGCTCTGGCCTACTGCTCCTGCCCTACCCCTACTACCCCTGCGTAAGGTCCTGCCTCTTCCTCTGCCTGTCATTTTTTACATTATGCTGTGACAAAAGTTTTAAGAGAAGCGCAGTGTATGTGAAAAAAGGTATATAACACCCCGCTTCAATCTGTGGTATTGGGGGGCCACTGGTTTATCACAACAGTTCTACAAATAATTGGCCAGTAACTGTTGTCACTGTGTGTAGCACAGTTAATGTAGCAAAAGGAGCCACATTTTTGCAGGACTAAAATACACTCTTATAAAAGTATACTGTTAAATAACACCCCACTTCAATACGTGGTATTGGGGGGCCACTGGTTTATAACACCAGTTATACAAAACATTGGCCAGTAAGTTTGGCACTGTGTGTAGCAGAGTTAACACAGCAAAATAGGCAATATTGTTGCAGGACACAAATACACTTATAAAAGTATACTCAGATAACACTCCACTTCAATCTGTGGTATTGGGGGGGCCACAGGTTTATCCCACCAGTGCTACAAATAATTGACCAGTAACTGTTGTCACTGTGTGTAGCACAGTTAACGCAGCAAAAGAGGCCAAATTTTTGTAGGACTAAAATACACTCTTAGAAAAGTATACTGTTAAATAACACCCCACTTCAATATGTAGTATTGGGAGGCCACTGGTTTATCACACCAGTTGTACAAAAAATTGGCCATGGAGTTTGGCACTGTTTGTAGCAGAGTTAACACAGTATACTCAAATAACACCCTGCTTCAATATGTGGTATGGGGGGGGGCACTGGTCTATAACTCCAGTTGTACAAAAAATTGGTCAGTGAGTTTGGCACTGTGTGTAGCAGAGTAAATGCAGCAAAAGAGGCAATATTGTTGCAGGACACAAATACACTTATAAAAGTATACTCAGATAACACCCCCAATTCAATTCAATTCAATATGTGGTATTGGGGGCCATTGGTCTATCACACCAGTTATAATACTTTAGAAATGCTTTTGTCACTGTTTGTAGTATTGCTGCAGAAACGCTCAACACACCAGTCACAGTGCACAAAACAAATCCACTATAATATGCTTTCTTTATTAGAAAGTATATTATAAGTGGATAACACCCCTATATAGTGCACTGCACACCTATACCAAATACCAGTCCTTAAAAGGACTTTTGTGGACCTTAACAGAGCAATTTGTGTCACTGACAATCTGTCACTGGTGCAAACAGCAGACCTCTCCCTACACTGACAAAAAGCAGAATGTGAAATGGCCGCCAGCTCAGGTCTATTTATAAGTCCATGTGCTGCAATGTTTTAATTGGCTGTCCCGTTTCACCTGATGGCTGTGTCATGGGTCAAATTTCTCCCCAATGTAAACTAATATGGCCGCCGCCAACAACGACATGTGTTCGCAAAATCGGCGGGCTGCGAACGAGCAAAGTTTGCCGCAAACCGACCGCCGGGCGAACCGCAAGGCCATCCCTAATCTTATTTCACATTTATATCTTACTAAATTGTTTGCTATATGTATCCATTTCATATGAAGTGTATTTTTTTATGATAAGGAAAAATGTTAATGCAAAAAAGAATCAGCTGATTATCCCAGAGTCAAATATTACCGTGCCGCACTCATCTGAATGAAACAAATTTATCCAAATTAATACGTATTAATTTGTTATGGTATTAGGTCGAATTAATTTCCTTCTTCCTAACTCACTTTGTTTGTTGGGCCGCACACATACAAATGAAATGAATGGTCTCTCAAGTTCAACCCCAATACAAAAAGAATCGGATTTGGATCATTTGTTATCTTGTTACGTTATTTCAGATGCTTCAAACATTAACAAAAGGCCCACATTATCACATCATGTCATCTGAATGAAACAAATGAATACAAATAAATTTGTTGTTTTCATTATAACTTATTTCTTATTAGTTGAAATTTATTACTATTGCGATTCAGAGATTCAGATAAATCCGAATCTCCTAACCATGCAAATTTCATCTGAATTTTGATTAGTACCAAATAGTACCAAAATGGTGTTCAAATCTTCTCCCGTTGATAATAATATCAAACACACACACACACACCGCCTCACATGTACTGATGATCCCTCTCCCCAGCAGATAACACACTCACCACAGTTCAATGCCTCCCACTCTCATGGTTGGCACAAAACACTTGTGTGAAATATCCTGCTGTAAAGATCAAAAGTTGTCGCCATGTATCTCCGCAGGAATTATTGATGGCCATTAACATGTGAAGCAAAGATATCCTCCAATAGTACAGTAAAATGTATTAAAAGTGCTAGAAAGCCACTCACATATTAAAAACACAAAGTAGTATTATTAAACCCAATGTGATCTTTGTGTTTTTATAATGTGAGTGGCTTTTTAGCGTTTTTAATACATTTTACTGTACTATTGGAGGATATCTTTGCTTCCTTTCACATGTTAATGGCCATTAACGACTGCTATAGAGATAGATCGTGACAATTTTTGATCTTTACAGAGGGATATTTTACACAAGTTTTTTGTGCCAGCCGTGAGAGTGGGAGGCACTGAATTTTGGTGAGTGTGTTATCTGCTGGGGAGAGGGATCACCAGGGCACGTGAGGCAGTGTGTGTTTGATATTATCTTTAATGGTAGAATATTTGAACACCATTTTGGCACTTTATGGTGGACTTGTTTTCTTTTTCTTTTCATTTTATTTTAATTTTGTTATGGACATTTCACTTTGATAAATTTGGGTAGTCTAGGTGAAAACTCTACCTATAACCTTAACCACTTGCCTACTGTGCACTTAAACCCCCTTCCCATCCAGGCCAATTTTCAGCTTTCAGCGCTCTCACACTTTGAATCACAATTGCGCAGTCATGCTACACTATACCCATATGAAATTTTTATCATTTTTTTCACACAAATAGAGCTTTCTTTTGGTGGTATGTAATCATCTCTGGGTTCTCATTTTTTACAAAAAAAAGAATAAAGACAGAAAATTTTGAAAAAAAAAAAGTTTTTCTTATTTTCTGCGAGTAAATTTTGAAAATAAAATTTTCTCCTTCACTGATGTGCGCTGATGAGGCGGCACTGATGGGCACTGATAGGCTGCACTGATGGGCACTGATGAGGTGGCACTTATGGGCACTGATGAGGAGGTACTAATATGCCGCACTGATGAGCACTGATAGGCGGCACTGATAGGCGGCCCTGATAGGCGGCACTGATGAGCACTGATAGGCGGCACTGATGAGCACTGAGAGGTGGCACTGAGAGGTGGCACTGCTGGGCACTGAGAGGTGGCACTGAGAGGTGGCACTGCTTGGCACTGAGAGGCGGCACTGACGGGCGGCACTGATGGGCACTGATAGGCGGCACTGATGGGCACTGGCGGATGGCACTGATGGACACTGACGGGTTGCTCTGATGAGCGGCACTGATGGGCAGCACCATCAGTGCCCACACTCAGTGCCCATAGTGCTGCCAGTCAGTGCTCATCAGTGCCTAGATGAGCAGGCACTGATGGGCAATGCCTGGCAGCACTATGGGCACTGAGTGTGGGCATTGATGGGGGGCATTGATGGTGGGCACTGTGGGCACTGATGGGGGGGCAATTTGTGTATGTTTTTACCTTTAGTAATCAGGGCACTGGTGATCAGTGCCCTGATTACATGTCTCTGTGTCCCCGGCGCTGTGAGGCTCCCCCTCCTTCCTCACACTGCAGGCTCTGTGTGAGGAAGGAGCGCCGGCGATGAGAGATGATCTCATATATTTACATATGAGATCATCTCTCATTGGACGCCCCGATCACGTGGTGAATGGCCGCGGTGATTGGCCATTCACCACGATCTGTAATCTGGTGTAATCTGCTGTAATCTGACACAGATTTTCCCCGCTGCGCGCTCACGGGAGCGCGCAGGGAGTGGGTTACTGGGAGGCCGTATAAAGACGGCCTCCCGAAAATGTGAGTCCGCGCTGCAGCCGTATATAGGCTGTAGCGCGGATGGGGGGAGGTTGAAAATTTCTGTGCATCATTTCTGAGCCAGTGTCGCTTGACTTGCACCAGACTCCATTAACCCAATTACCTGTCACCTCATCCCAGTGACACTTCACCCTGCTTGTAATCAAACTTGAATCCCAGGAAGCTTGACTTTTTTCCCTTGAGGCCTCACTCCATCTTCTGTTACAGACAGGGTGGCCCCATATCACAAATCAGACCTGGGCTTGGGGTACTGTTCTCCAGGAAAGGAGCCTAGGCACACAAGCTCTTCCACTACTGGGGCTCTCTGTCACCTATGCCAGGTCACTTCCACTTCCTGACTGGCTGGCTGCTATATTCACATAGACACTGTAGTCCTTAGCAACTGCAATATAAACTTCTCTGGTTAGGCTGCCTGCACATTAGACCTTTGCACTGCATCTTCTCTTTGTAGTGTCTTGTAACAACAAAGCTATTTTTCCTAAAACAAATTCAAAAGCAACAGAATGATACAGATAACTTCTTTACAAATATCCTTTCCAAGGATATTCCAAGGATATTCCTTTCCTTTCCAAGTGCGTTCATACCTTTCGGAGAATTGGAAGACTTTTTAAAGTTTTTATTCAAGTCCGTTAGTTCATGTCCTGGAACCCCTGCTGGGTTCCTGCCAAGGGGGTAAAAATAAGTAAGGTAACAATCACATACTTAGCACAGCTTATTAACTGTTGACCCCAGCATAGGGTGGTATCACCCATAAAGCCCCGGTAAACCTGACCAGCAGAGTTTGAATTCCCAGAGGCACCAACTCAGCAAAGCAACATAATTAAACAACACAATTTTTAGTACAAACAAAGAATTACTAAAAAAAAAAAAAACAGACAAGGCATAACAACCCCTTAGTAAGCACCTGTTTACAGGGTGAATATATTATTACATACACACTAATCATATTATTATTACATATACAGCATTCATATAAACTGAGTTGGAAAAGAGCAGAATAATTAAGTTTAAGGAAAGTGATGGTTCTCACCGTTCCCATACAGGTATCTTCCACGTCCACCCAAATGGAGTCAGATACAATGTCGTTTCCTACAATATAATATGCTATCAGGCGGAACGATGGTATGAAATCCACTGTGATCGGAAGGTTCATTGTCACCAGGGCCTGGCCAGCCAGCCGTTGTTGTCTGTCTACTTTCAACACCCTGCCCTTGTTCATGATCTGTTTAGAGGTAAGAGACATAATAAGAATCACATAAAAAGTGCCCTCCTTAACTCCAATGCAAAGGAAAAAAAAAAAAGAAAAACATTTACATTTCATCGCTGGTAATATTTGTGTTAGCACTGTCCTACACATTAAGCTTCCATTTTTTTTTCTCTCCACTGAACACAGTGTCACTTTGGGCTGCTGTAAAACACTCCTGTCTAAACAAAACTGTTTTTATAATGTGGTTTCTAATGACAGAGCTGGGATTTGTTAACCTAGCAACATTTTTGTCTCCGAAGTTGAGTTAGCAAAACAAAAAATCAAAATGAATATCTCAATCCCAATACCCAGACAAATACCTCAGTCTAAAAGAAACTGTCTTTGTAATTTCTAATGATAACATTTTTAAAATCAGTGGTATACCTAGGGTGGGCCAGGGGCAGTCAATTGCCATAAGTACAGCCAGTTGCAGAGTGTTACGTAAATGCAGGTACAGCTCAATGGCTTAATATCTCTTCCAATTGTGCCTGTATAGAGTGCTTTATCTCAGTGACAGCTCATCACCTAAAGCGCCAAGAATGGTAAGGGCAGCACTTAACAGCAGCATGGATACACAGGCCATCTGCCTGACATGTAGGGATCTACAGTAGTAGTAAAAATCATGGTTCTAATAAGGAAACACTTTACTAAACAGTGAGGCAATGACATTATAAGAGAAGGGGCTTCCATAATATATTGTGTCATCCACCAATTAATCAAGGTGGGATGCCAACTGGGTCTTCATCACACATAGATGGAAGGTTTGTCTTTGGGTGGGGGCCTCCCAAATGAACCAACAAAGGATTCAATAATCTTAGTATAAATTGCTTTGCCTTATCAAACTGGTGGGGTGGCATTTTATCTTATTCTAAAGACTAACATCCCATGGAGAATAAATAAAACAGTGGAATTACCACGTAGGTGATGTGATTGATTTGGTTTTGAACTTCAGCATTGGTGTTGTGGATGTTGAAGAGCACATTAAGGTGATCTCCAGCTTTGACCTCGGAAGTGGTGATACCAATAGATAGGTAATTTCCATTTGAGTTGTAGGCAACCGCTGTCATTGTTGCAGAGGCTTCTCTGTCCACTTGCAAACCCTGAGATGTTCTCACCTATAGAGGAGAAGGTGATATAATATAAAGTTTAATTTCGAAATTGATGAAATTATGCAGAATTTATTCCTCCCGCACTGAACCAGCCTCCATTTCCAGATATATTAAGGCAGATCTGGTAGACTCACCTGATATTGAAGGCCTCAGGTGTGGCCCCTGACATCACCAAAGGGTCACATAAAGTATTCAGTGAATGTAATGGTATAAGGAGTTGCAGAGACTGCAGACATGCTACAGTAGATGGTCAGAGACTGCAGACATGCTACAGGAAATGTTCTGAGGCTCCTGACATACTACAGGAGAAGGTCTACGACTCCAGACATGCTACAAGAGATTGTCAGAGGCTGCAGACATGTTTCAGAAGATGGTCAGCAAAGACTGTAGACATGCTACGTGAGATGGTCAGACACTGCAAGCACTACAGGAGATGGTCAGAGACTGTACATGCTTCAAGACACAGTCAGAGACTGCAGACATGCTATAAACATGGTTGAATACCAGGGACTTGCTGCAAGGAATTATTACAGACTGTTAGCATTTCACAAAAGACCACTAGAGATGCTTTTATAATCTCCTTACAAATGAATGCTCCAACAATTGTGCACCTTATGTACAGTAGTGATCGACCAATATCGTTTTTTCGTTGCCGATACCAATATTTTGCCGATCGCATATCGGTATTGGCTGATATTGGCCGATATTTTCACACATGTAAAAATTATCCAAAAAAAGCACAAAATTCAACACAAATCTCTTAACCACTTAAGCCCCGGAAGATTTTACCCCCTTCCTGACCAGACCCCTTTTTTCAACTTGGCACTTCGTAACTTTAACTGACAATTGCGCAGTCATGCAATGCTGTACCCAAACGAAATTTATGTCCTTTTTTTCCCACAAACAGAGCTTTCTTTTGGTGGTATTTGATCACCTCTGCGCTTTTTATTTTTTGCGATATTAATAAAAAAAAGAGCGAAAATTTTGCGAAAAAATGACATTTTCAACTTTGTCTTTTAAAAAATATCCAATATACTCAATTTATGTCCTTTTTTCTGGCCAAAATATATTTAGCTACATGTCTTTGACAAAAAAATTCAATGAGTGTATTTTTATTGGTTTGCGCAAAAGTTATAGCGTCTACAAACTATGGTGTAAATACTGAAATTTACGCAGCTTTAATTTCTGACTGCCTATCTCATTTCATGAAGTGCTAAAAGGGCAGGGCAGTAAAAAAAACCCTCAAACTACTCTGAGAGGCATGTTGAGCTCATTGAATATTTCATTTTTTTGTCACAGGTGTTTGAAAAATGACTAAAAAGAATTATTTATTTTTTTTACACAAAGTTGTCATTGAAATGATATATTGCTCACACATGCCATGGGTATGTGTGTAATTACACCCCAAAATATATTCTGCTGCTTCTCCTGAGTACAGAGATACCACATATGTGAGACTTTTTGGGAGCCTAGCAGTGTACGGGAGCCCGAAAACAAATCACCACCATCAGAATTTCAAAGGGCGTACATTTTTCATTGCATTTTATCACTACCTATAACGGTTTAGGAGGCCCTGAAATGTCAAGATACCACAAACCCCCCCCCCCCAAATGACCCCATTTTGGAAAGTAGACACCCCAAGCTGTTTGCTGAGAGGCATGGTGAGTCCATGGAATATTTTATATTTTGCCACAAGTTTTGGGAAAATTACACATTTTTTTAAATTTTTTTTTTTACACAACGTTGACACTAAAAGATAAATTTCTCACACATGACATGGGTATATGTGGAATGACACCCCAAAATACATTCTGCCGCTTCTCCTGAGAATGGGGATGCCCCATGTGTGAGACTTTTTGGGAGCCTAGCTGTGTACAGGAATGCGAAAACCAATCTGCACATTCTGGCTTTCTAAGGTCGTAAATTGTTGATCTCACTCCTTACTACTAGAGTTGAGCGGACACCTGGATGTCCGTGTTCGGCGGGTTCGGCCGAACTTAAAAAAAGAGTCCGGGTCCGTGTCCCGGACTTTTACCTAACTTTTCCCGGACACCGAACCCCATTGAAGTCAATGGGGACCCGAACGTTCAGTCACTAAAATGGCTCTAAACACCAATGGAAAGGGCTAGAGTGCTGCAAATGGCAGCAAAACGTAGTTAAGAGCATGGCAAATGCTCTGCAAACAAATGTGGATAGGGAAATAACTTAAAACAAAAAAAAAAACAGAAAAATAAAACAATGTTCTTCATCTCTGAAGGACGAGGCCCTTATGGAGTAGGAGGGAGGTAGAGGTGGTGGTGGATGTGGCGGTGTCATAGGCGTGCGCACAGGGTGTGCCGGGTGTACCTGGGCACACCCTAATCACCTAGGGCACATAGCATTATCGCTCTGTTTGCCAGTGAGGAGATGGGAAAGATCTCCCTCGGACCTGCTCTGCTCTATTTCTCTTTGCCAGCAGGGAGAGTAATGTATCGGGGCCATGTACATGAAGGCATACACATGCATGTGTATTTAAACTTTGGGGTGCACACCCTAATGCAATAGGCTGCGCACACCTATGGGCGGTGTAGGTGGAAGCGGCGGTGGAGGAGGACCAGGGCTGTATTAAGAGCATCATGGGCTTGGTGCTGAGGATTTTGAAGGGCCTTAAGGGCTGTGCCTTGGCATGCACCCAGAGGAGGAAGGGTGCAGCCATGCATACCTAATTCAACATGGGATGCTGTCTCTGAAGCCCATAAACACATCCATGCATCGGCAACTGTCCCTCCTTGTCCGGCCTTCGTGCTGTGTGGGGAGGTTCTGAGGGTGCTGCCTGGGGAAACGAGCATAGAAGCCAGACTTCTGTGTTTAAAAGTGACAGAAGAGCGGTAACAGTGAATATGGCCAACCCGGGGCCTATATTAAGGTAGGGGCCTGGAGCTGCAGCTCCAATAGCCCCTATGTTAATTTGGCCCTGAGGAGGACGAGGTAGCCAACACTACTTTTTTTCAGAAATTTTAAATGAGAGTACACCCTAAAAGAGTGAGAAAGAGCAAAAATAGAACAATGGCTGGGTAAGGTCGGTATCCATCGCTATTCTGCACAAGGTACAGAAAAGTCCCGTGGGATCCATGCCTGGTTCATTTTAATGAACGTGAGCTTGTCCACATTGTCTCTGGACAGGCGGCTTCGCTTGTCTGTGATAACGCCCCCAGCCGTGCTAAATACCCGTTCAGATAATACACTGGCTGCAGGGCACGCCAGCACCTCCAAGGCGAAAAGGGCAATCTCAGGCCATGTGCCCAATTTGGAGACCCAGAAGTTGAAGGGGGCAGACCCGTCATTCATTACATGTAGGCGTGTGCACACATACTACTCCACCATGTTGGTGAAATGCTGCCTCCTGCTAAGACGTTCCATATGAGCTGCTGGTGCTGCTGTTTGTTGTGGCGTGCTGACAAAGCTTTTCCACATTTCGGCCATGCTAACCCTGCCTTCTGAGGTGCTGGCGGTGCCCTGGTTGCGTTGGCGACCTCTTCCTCTTCCTCCTTCTCCTCCTCCTTCTCCTCTGCCTTGTGCTTCCACTGTGGCCCCGCTGTCAGGTGGGAATGCCAGCAGCATCGCGTCTACCAGCGTGCGCTTGTACTCACGCATCTTGCGATCGCGCTCCAGTGAGTGAATTAAGGACGGTACGTCGTCCTTGTAACGGGGATCCAGCAGCGTGGCCACCCAGTAATCAGCACAAGTTAGAATGTGGGCAACTCGGCTGTCATTGTGGAGACACTGCAGCATGTAATCGCTCATGTGTGCCAGGCTGCCCAGAGGCAACGAAAGGCTGTCCTCTGTGGGAGGTGTATCGTCTGTGTCCTTTGTATCCCCCCAGCCACGCACCAATGATGTCCATGAGCTGGCCTGGGTGCCACCGTGCTGTGAACATGGTTCCATCTCCTCCTCCAGCTCCTCCTCCTCATCCTCCTCATCCTCCAGAACTGTGCCCCTGCTGGACAATTGTGGCCCTGGCTTTTGTGTGTGCAGGAACCCACCCTCGGAGCCCCTTGTGAATGACTGCCCTGAAAGCCTTGGAAATGTTACGTCTTTATCCTCCTCCTCCTCCTCATCCTGTGCCACATCCTCTTCCATCATCGCCCGAATTGTTTTTTCAAGGAGGCATAGAAGTGGGATAGTTAAGCTGACAACGGCGTCATCGGCACTGGCCATGTTGGTGGAGTACTCAAAACAGCGCAACAAAGCACACAGGTCTCGCATGGAGGCCTAGTTATTGGTGGTGAAGTGGTCCTGTTCCGGAGAGCGACTCACGCGTGCGTGCTGAGGCTGAAACTCCACTATGGCCTGCTGCTGCTCGCACAGTCTTTCCAGCATGTGCAAGGTGGAGTTCCACCTTGTGGGCACGTCACATATGAGGCGGTGAGCGGGAAGGCCGAAGTTACGCTGCAGCGCTGACAGGCGAGCAGCAGCAGGGTGAGAACGCCGAAAGTGCACACAGACGGCCCGCACTTTCTGCAGCAGCTCTGACATATCGGGGTCGTTTTTAAGGAACCTCTGCACCACCAAATTCAGCACATGCGCCAGTCAAGGGATGTGCGTCAAACCGGCTAGGCCCAGAACTGCTATGAGATTTCGCCCGTTATCACACACCACCAGGCCGGGCTTGAGGCTCACTGGCAGCAACCACTCATTTGTCTGCTGTTCCATGCTCCTCCACAACTCCTGCGTGGTGTGTGGTTTTTCCCCCAAACAGGCAAGTTTTAAAACTGCCTGCTGTTGTTTACCCCTGGCCGTGCAGAAGTTGGTGGTGAAGGTGTTACGCTGTCCGGATGAGGAGGCGGTAGAGGATGAGGAATCGGAGTAGGAGGAGTTAGGAACAGGAGGCAAACTGAAGCGCCCTGCAATCCTTGGTGGTGGAAGGACATGCGCCAAATTGCTATCCGCCTCAGGCCCATCCGCCACTGCATTTACCCAGTGTGCCGTTAGGGAGATATAACGCCCCTGACCGTGCTTACTGGTCCACGTATCGGTAGTTAGGTGGACCTTGGAACAGATGGCGTTGCGCAGTGCACACCTGATTTTTTCCCCCACTTGGTTGTGCAGGGAAGGGATGGCTTGCCTGGAAAAGTAGTGGCGGCTGGGCACGACGTACTGTGAGACAGCCACCGACATAAGGTTTTTAAAACTGTGCGTCTCCACCAGACGGAATGACAGCATTTCAAAGGCCAAGAATTTTGAAATGCTGGCATTCAGGGCCAGGGATCGCGGGTGGGTAGGGGGATACTTCCTCTTCCTCTCAAGTGTTTGGGAGATGGAAAGCTGAACGCTTCCACGGGACATTGTGGAGATGGTTGGTGACCCAGGTGGTGGTGTTGCTGACAGATCGTCTGTTTGTGGGGTGGCAGGTGCCGGTATCACTACAGATGTGGCTGGAGCAGCCGAGACTGCAGCAGAAGAGGAAGCAGGATGAGCCAGAGATGTTTCTTGGTTTTCAAGGTGTCTACTCCACTGCAGCTCGTGCTTTGCACTTAGATGCCTCATCATGCAGGTTGTGCTCAGGTTGAGAAGGTTTATGCCTCGCTTCAGGCTCTGATTGCACAGGGTGCAAACCACTCGTGTCCTGTCATCAGCACATTTTCTAAAGAACTTCCACGCTAGAGAACTCCTTTGAGCTGGCTTTGTTGCGCTCGTTCCCTTGCTGCATTTGGCAGTAGCAGGCGTAGTGTCTAGGGCATGGCCACTCCGCTTCTGCACCCTGCTCCCTCTTCTGCTGTGCTGGTGGCTCTATGCGACCACCGCCTCTTCCTCCAAACTACTCAGGTCACCTGCATGACCTTCATTCCATGTGAGGTCGAGGACCTCATCGTCCTCCACATCATCTTCCACCCAGTCTTCACCTGCCCTCCTTGTCGGTCTCCACAATTCTGAACGCCGCAGCAGTTGGCAAATGCGTTTCGTCATCATCGGAGACGTGCTGCGATGGACCTTGCATGTACTCATCTTGAGAAATAAGTGGTTGGGCATCGCTGCTCTCAATCTCTTCCACTTCTGGGGCAGGGCTAGGTGGATGGCCCTGGGAAACCCTGCTGACAGAGTCCTCAAAAAGAAGAAGAGACTGCTGTACTCGGGGCTCAGACTGCTTGCCTGATTTGCAAGGGGGTGAGGTGAAAGACGGTTGGACATCGGCTGCAGGTGCCAACTCTGACCTTTCTGCAGTAGACTGGGTGGGAGACAATGTGAAGGAACTGGAGGCACTGTCAGCAGCAAACCAATCTACTATCGCCTCTACGTGTTCTGGCATCATCACTTCTAGAGGCTTATGATGCCCTACCAAATACTGATGCAGGTTCTGTCGCCTACTAACACTTGAGGAAGGTGTTTCACCTGTGCGTGTAGCTGGCACAGATCGACCACATCCTCTCCTTGCAACAGGAGCTCTACCAGCAGCACCACGACCCAGGCCACGGCCCCTATTTGACGGTCTCCTCATATTTCTGTAATTTAAGATCTTGCCCTAGAAAGGTGTTTATTGAATAGCGGAACAAAACAACAACAGTATTGCACGGGTGTATCTCACAGTCAAATATGCAAACTATACCGCAATTTAATGTTTTTTACCCCAAAAGGGTGTATATTGAATAGCGGAATAGGAAAAAGGATAAAAAACGGTGTATCTCACACGTACAAACACAGACTAGGCCCCGATTACAATTTTTTGTACCCTAAAGGGAGAATGAGGAAGAGGAGTAGGAGGAGTTGGGAACAGGAGGCAAACTGAAGCGCCCTTGGCGGTGGAAGGAGATGCGCCAAATAAATTTAAAAGGTGTATCTCACACGTACCGATACAGACTATGCCCTAATTTAATTTTTTACACTCCAAAAGGGTGTATATTGAATAGCGGAGTAGGAAAAATTTTATAATGCGGTGTATCTCACACGTACAAACACAGACTAGGCCCCGATTACAATTTTTTGTACCCTAAAGGCAGGATGAGGAAGAGGAGTAGGAGGAGTTGGGAACAGGAGGCAAACCGAAGCGCCCTGCAATCCTCGGCGGTAGCAGGAGATGCGCCAAACAAATTTAAAAAGGTGTATCTCACATGTACCGATACAGACTATCCCGCAATTTAATTTTTTACACTCAAACAGGGTGTATATTGAATAGCAGAATAGGACAAATTTTACAAAATGGTGTATCTCACACGTACAAACACAAACTAGGCCCCGATTACAATTTTTTTGTACCCTAAAGGCAGGATGAGGAGTAGGAGGAGTTCGGAACAGGCAGGAGGCAGACTGAAGCACCCTCAAATCCTCGGCAGTATGAGATGTGCCCCAAAAATTGGAAAGGTGTATCTCACACGTACCGACACAGACTATCCCGCAATTTAATTGTTTATACCCAAGGGTTTTGATTGAATAGCGGAATAGAAAATATTATCAAAAAAAGTGTATGTATCTCACACGTACAGAACCAGACTAGGCCCCAATTACTATTTTTTGTACCCCCAAAGGCAGGATGAGGAGTAGGAGGAGTTCGGTACAGGCAGCACCCTCAAATCCTCGGAAGTATGAGATGCACCCCAAAAATTGGAAAGGTGTATCTCACACGTACCAACACAGACTATCCCGCAATTTAATTGTTTATACCCAAAGGTTTTTATTGAATAGCGGAATAGAAAATATTATCAAAAAAAGTGTATGTATCTCACATGTACAGAACCAGACTAGGCCCCAATTACTATTTTTTGTACCCCCAAAGGCAGGATGAGGAGTAGGAGGAGTTCGGAACAGGCAGCACCCTCAAATCCTAAGAAGTATGAGATGCACCCCAAAAATTGGAAAGGTGTATCTCACACGTACCAACACAGACAATCCCACAATTTAATTGTTTATACCCAAATGTTTTTATTGAATAGCGGAATAGAAAATATTATCAAAAAAAGTGTATGTATCTCACACGTACAGAACCAGACTAGGCCCAAATTACTATTTTTTGTACCCCCAAAGGCAGGATGAGGAGTAGGAGGAGTATGGAACAGGCAGCACCCTCAAATCTTCAGAAGTATGAGATGAACCCCAAAAATTGGAAAGGTGTATCTCACACGTACCAACACAGAATATCCCGCAATTTAATTGTTTATACCCAAAGGTTTTTATTGAATAGCAGAATAGAAAATATGATATTAAATTGGTGTGATTTCTCAATAGCACATGTGAACAGCAGTGTCTTATATCATTCAGCTCTGCTGCAGGCTATGGGAGGGAAAAAAAAAATTCCCCTTTTAAGTGTAATTTTTAACTAGATTAGTACAGACTATGCCACAATTTAATTTTTTTAACCCAAGGCTGTATATTGAATAGTGGAATAGAAAAAAGTGTATGATTTTTGAAACCACTCAATAATAGCACAATGTGAACACACACAGCGGTGTATTAGCACAGTCAGCAGAGCAGCACTGAAGGAAAAATGCTGCACACAGTGACTGATAGAAAAATACTTTTCTCCCTCCTCCTCAGTGGGCAAAAAGATTGTTTTCACTGCACCCCACACACAGCAAAATCGATGTGGACCAGCTCTGCTGCAGGCTATAGAGGGGGAAAAAAAAATTCCCCTTTTTAAGTTTGTAATTTTTAACTAGATTAGTACAGACTATGCCACAATTTAATTTTTTTAACCCAAGGGTGTATATTGAATAGTGGAATAGAAAAAAGTGTATACCTTTTGAAATCTCTCAATAATAGCACATGATGTGAACACTGAACACAGCAGTGTATGATCACAGTCAGCACAGCACAGCACAGCACTGAAGGTCGGAAAAACGCTACACACAGTGACTGATAGAAAAAGACTTTTCTCCCTCCTCCTCAGTGGGCAAAAAAGATTGTGTTCACTGCACCCCACACACAGCAAAATCGATGTGGACCACTGACACCTGCCTATCTCCAGCCTCTCCCTAAAAGGATCGATAAGATCGGTCACTGCAAACCCCCCCCCCTCCCACACAGCAATATCGGTTGTAGAACACTGACCCTAAAAATCAGCAGCCTCGCCCTAAAATGCCCTACAACTCGCCCTGCCTAACACACTCCGACCTGTCCCCTAATTCTATCCGGACACAAATGGTTTTTGCCTGTCTGTCCCTAATCAGCAGCCAGCACGTATGATGTGTGCTCTGTCCCTGAACTAACACAGCAGAATGACGCAGCGGCGCTGGCTCGAACTTATAAAGACTTGGTCACATGCTTCAGATGGCCAATCACAGCTACTAATACATTTGTAGGCATGGCTGGGATGGCTTAAGGCACACCAGTTAAACGCTTGTTGATTGGCTGTTGAAAGCTGCCATGAAAAGCGCGCCAATGCATACAAAACCTGGAAATAAAATGACCGAACACGGATTTTTACCCGAATATACAGTAAAGTTTTCGGGTCCGTGTTCGGGTAACAAAAATCCAATTATTCGGTACGAACACGAATAATACAGTCCGTGTTCGCTCAACCCTACTTACTACCTATCACACTTTTGAAGTCCATGACATGAAGATGGGGATTGGTTTTCGGGGTCACGTACACAGCTAGGCTGCCAAAAAGTCTCACACATGGGGCATCCCCATTCTCAGGAGAAGCGGCAGAATGTATTTTGGGGTGTCATTCCACATATACCCATGTCATGTGTGAGAAATTTATCTTTTAGTGTCAACGTTGTGTAAAAAAAACAACAACAAAAAAAGAAATAATAATTTTCCAGACACTTGTGGCAAAATATAAAATATTCCATGGACTCACCATGCCTCTCAGAAAATAGCTTGGAGTGTCTACTTTGCAAAATGGGGTAATTTAGGGGGGGGGGGGGTTGTGCTATCTTGAAATTTCAGGGCCTCTGAAACTGTGACAGGTAGTGCAGTGGTAAAATCCGCAATTTACGCCATTAGAAAACCTGAAGATGGGGATTGGATTTCGGGGTCACATACACAGCTAGGGTCCCAAAAAGTCTCACACATGTGGTATCCCTGTACTCAGGAGAAGCAACAGAATGTATTTTGGGGTGTCATTTCACATACTGTATTGCCATGGCATGTGTGAGCAATATATCATTTAGTGACAACTTTCTGTAAAAAACAACAAAAAAAAATAAATAAATAATAATTTTCCCGACACTTGTGGCAAAATATAAAATATTCCATGGACTCACCATGCCTCTCAGCAAATAGCTTTGGGTGTCTACTTTTCAAAAAGGGGTCATTTGGGGGGTGTTTGAACTGTCCCAGCATTTTATGCTCAATCTTATCCACACATCACCCACTCTTCTAACCACTTGAAAACCAAGCCTTTTCTGTGACTTTTTGTTTACATGAAAAAATATATTTTTTTTACTAGAAAATGACTTTGAACCCCAAAACATTATATATTTATTTAAAGCAGAGGCCCTATAGAATAAAATGGTGGATGTTGCAAAATTCTTTGTCACACGGTATTTGCGCACAGATTTTCCAAACACAATTTCTGCGAAAAAAAATAATTTTTTTTTTAATTTATTGCACAAATACACTATATAATTCCAATTTGTTTAATAAAATTTAAAATATGATCTTATGCCGAGTACATACATACAAAACATGACATGTGCAGCGGCAACAAAGTACGTACATTTTTAAAAACCTTTAAAAGTCTTTACAGGTCACCACTTTAGACTCACAGAGGAGGTCTACTGCAAGAATTACTGCACTCAACCTGGCGTTCGTGGCGATACCTCACATGCATGCTGCAATTGCGGTTTACATATGACACTAGACCAAGGCTTGCGTGCGCCATTGCTCGCAAGCACGGGGGGACGGGGGGGCTTGATTTTTTTTTTTTTGCTTTTTTATGTTATTTTGACACCTTTACTTTCATTTTTTTTTAAATCCTTTTTATTGTTATCACAGTGAATTTAAATATCCCCTATGATAGCAATCTGTAGTGACAGGTACTCTTTTTTAAAAAAAAAATTGGGGTCATTTAGACTCTAGATCTCTCCTCTGACCTTAACGCATCTGACCACACCAAAATTGGTGTGATAAAATACTTTCCCAATTTCCCAATGGCCCTGTTTATTTCTGGCGAAACAGAAATCATGAAATGCTCGTAGCTTCCGGGATCTTAGGCCATAGAGATGATTGGAGCCATTCTCATCTCCAATTAACTCTATGGTTAGATAATTAAACCACCGGCTGCACTCTCGGGTTAACCAGTGGGACAGGAGAGACAGAGAAAAACCACGGAAGGCTGCGGAAGGCGGCGGTGGGGGGGGGGGAGTCCCCTCCCACTGCATGTAAAAGCAGTCTAGCGGCCAATTACCTGCTAGGATTGCTTTGTAAGCCGACCGCTGGCTGTAAAAAACTATGCCAAGATGATGCCTAAATCTGCAGGCATTATCCTGGTATAACTACTCAAAGTCCAGAAACGTACCAGTACATTGCTGGTCCTTGTTTGGCATATAGTGTAGGTTTTTCTTTTTTTCATGCAGCCTGTGGGCTGAACGAAAAAAAAGAGAACCTATCAGAAATCAGCACAGGAATAATGTGTAGTATTACCCACCATTAACCGCCCAAATATCCACCCACTTAATTTAATGATGGGTATACACGACACTATTCCATGTATGCCAAAATAGGATTTTAGCTGCAGTGCTGAAATCAGAAAATCACCACAGCTGCTGCCAGCAAAGGTATCCATATATGCTGAGCGCAAACGCTGTTTGTGTCAGAATATATAAAATCAATGTGGCAGCCAACGAGTACCTGCAAGAGAAACAGGTCACAAAAGAATGAAAAACAAACAAAGTACAGTAAATGTACAGTAGGAAGAGTAGAAGAACATATAAAATGACTGACACAACAACAGTTTTTGGATCCTTTTATTTTTCTTTCTAACTGTTGTGCCTCGATTTGCGACTGCGATTTTCCAGCTTGGGTCTCTCAAAATGTCGATGAACATCCATCATCTTTCGAGACCCTGTGTTTGTGTGCCCTACATTGTGTCGTGCTGTACCCTACACTAAAACTCCACTATTGTATGGTAGCGCTCGAAATATTCCCCGATGCAGAGACCAGGTTGGTCAGGACATTTGGGACAATAATAGCGGGTGTCACACCTAAATCCGCGCCTGCTACAGACACGACGTCGTCTTTAGGGTTGTCTTTGGGTAGGGGTACTCGGGAGGACATATGGAAAATGTCTCTCATGCAGCCGGCTCACTGCATCTGGAAGGGGAAGTTGGGCAGGCATGCCTCCTGGGTACACTTAGGCAAGGATGATCGCTTCCTGGAATTCCCGGAAGGATCCAGTTTGTCCTGACGCCCTGTATAGGACAAAGGCGTTCAGCATAGCTAATTGGTAAAGGTAAACAGACACTTTTTTTACCAGCGTCTGGCTTTACGGGCAACTAAATAAGGCGCCAAAAGCTGGTCGTTAAGGTCCACCCCTCCCATATTAAGGTTATATTCGTGGACACAGAGGGGTTTTTCCATAACGCCAGTTGCCGTAGTAATTTGGATTGTCGTGTCTGCGTGAAGGGAGGACAGAACATAAACATCCCGTGTATCCCTCCACTTCACTGCAAGCAATTTGTCCTTTTTCAAGCAGGCTCTCACCCCCCTGACTAAGACGGGAATTTACAAGCCGTTGGAGGAAGCCCCGGCGATTAGGTCGCACGGTGCCACATGCGCCAATTTGTAATTCAGAAAGATGACTAAATAGTGGCACGCTTGTGTAAAAGTTTTCCACGTACAAATGGTACCCCTTTCCGGATAAGGGTGACACCAAGTCCCAACCAATCTTCCTGCTGCTCCCTATGTAGTCTGGGTAGTTCGGAGGCTCCACACAGCTATCTTTTCCCTCATAGACCCGGAAACTAACTGTATAACCTGTGGCACTGTCACACAGTTTATACAGCTTGACCCCGTACTTGGCACGCTTGCTGGGGAGGTACTGTTTCATAGCAAGGCGGCCAGTAAATTTAATCAGGGACTCGTCAACGCAGACAACTTGTTCGGGGGTAAACAAGGCTGAAAACCGCTGATTGAAGTGGTCTATGAGGGGCCGAATTTTGTGGAGCCGATCACATTCAGGGTCTCCCCGAGGATGACAGATTTCATTGTCGCTGAAATGCGTAAATATCAGAATTTGCTCATATCTCGCCCTGGACATGGAGGCAGAGTACATGCGCATATGGTGAACTGGGCTAGTGGACCAATATAGCCGCAATTCACTCGTTTAGTTATGCCCATGTGGAGGGAAAGGCCCAGAAAGATTTTAAAATCTGAAACCGTTAGAGGTTTCCAGCCGAATGGTCTGGCAAGGGGCGAATTTGGGTTGGCGGCGATGAATTGTTGTGCATATAAATTTGATTGATCCACAATAGATCTGTAAAGATCTTCCGTGAAGAACAGCTCAAAAAAGTTCAGGGGCGTAAAACCAGCTGTCTCCACATGGATTCCAGGTTGGGCAGTGAATGGGGGAAGTACTGGCGCTGTAGAATCAGTGGGTTGCCAATTGGGATATTCCAGCGCATCAGGGAGGGCACTATGGGCTCTACGGGCCTGTCTTCAAATACACGTTGGCTGCGGGCCACTACTCGTGCTAGCCACCGAACCAGCTTCAACTGCACTTATGGGACTCGCCATGTCACCAAGTGATACTGCAGTGCTGGTTGTACTAGGTCCAGGGTGTACTAGGCCGCTGGCGCTTGCCAGGTCGCCAGAAGGATGAGCGGCACTAGTAACCACACTCTGCTCCATACGAGCACCCTGCGATTCCTGCATCCCAACAACTCCAGAATGGGGTCGGGTAGGCCTGGGTCTAACAGGGGCCCATCTGTCGTCGGAGCTATCTGTCAGGGAGCCGCTGCTGTCATCTGGTTCGTTTTCTGACCCTGATTCTGCCAGTGTAGCTTCCCCATCGCTATCATCTGACACGGCCAGGATACTATAAGCCTTTTCACCACTGTACCAACGTTTGGTCATTTTGGTAACTAAATTTACCGGTACAGTAGTGTGACTCACAGGTAATAAAAGCCCCTGGTTGTCAAGGACTATTTCAAGTGCTACCAAAAAAACTGCTAATGCTAGCAGGGATCAGGCCTGACTGCTAACACAGCGGTTTTGTGTGTTGTGTTTTTTTGGAAGTGACAGTAATCTATTGATTACTACACTTGCCTGGGTGAAAGGGTTAAACGCAGGCGCTGGCAGGAATCAGTGCTGACTGTGCAAACACCGCGTTTTGGGAGCCCTAAACTATGGGGATGCTAGTATAGTTCTGATCAGATCAGATATTGATCTGTTCAAACACTATACTAGTAATGGAAGTGTATGTGTGCGTATGTGTGTGTGTTTGTGTGTGTGTGGTAATCAAGGGGTAATTTCTAACTGTGCGCCGGGATCTGCGCTTTTTTAGACTGACACTAATACTAGCTAATGTCACTTGTGTCACTAATAATAGTGATCAGAAAAAAAACTGTACATTATAAAAGTGACACTGTGACAGGGCACGGAAGGGGTTAACTGGAAGGGATCAGGGGGGGATCAGGGGATCAAATCTTTATTGGGGGGGGGGTGGCGGGGACCCTAAACCTCCTTTGGGACAGAAACTAAGTCGCTAGCGCAACCTCAAGTCACAATCACACTAATACAAAATACAGTAAAAACAGTATATTACGTGTGTATTAGTGTGCAATGTGACAGGGGGGAAGGGGTTAACTGGATGTGATCAGGGGGGGATCAGGGGGTTAAATCTTTATTGGGAGGGGGTGGCGGGTATCCTAAAGGATAAAAAGAACGTTGGCAAGTGCTAAACCTAGTCACACTTATACGGGTATATAGGAAAATGCTATATACTGTATACAGTGTGTGTTGTGTCAGGGGGTGTAGGGGTGATCAGGGGGGGATCAGGGGGTTACATTTTTATGGGGGGGGTGGCGGGGACCCTAAACCTCCTTTGGGAGAGAAACGAAGTCGCTAGCGCTAAGTCAAGTCACAATCACACTAATACAAAATACAGAAATACAGTATATTACGTTTGTATTAGTGTTGAATGTGACAGGGGGGTAGGGGTTAACTGGGGGTGATCAGGGGGGGATCAGGGGGATCAGGGGGTTAAATATTTATTGGGGGGTGTCGGGTATTTTTAGTGATAAAGGGGGGGTCGCAAGCGCTACACCTGTTCACAAATCACACTTATACAGGTATATAGGAAAATGCTATATGCTATATACAGTGTGTGTTGTGACAGGGGGTGTAGGGGTGATCGGGGGTTAAATGTGCCTATCTAAATGTAGAAGTGTGTGCTTGATGCAGTACTTACAGTTAGATGTGCTCTCCTCTCACGTTGGATCCAAAAAGGATGATGGGAGGGGAGGGCACATCTTTTCTGAGCCTGTGTTTACATTTCACAGGCTCAGAGTGTAATCTGATTGAGCAGAACCGATCTACAGGTCCAGGCCAAAAATGATTGGCCTGGACCTGATGACTGATCGGTTCTGAACACAATCGAGTCATCGGTGGGACCGGGCGTGCGCGCCAGAGGCTAGTGATATACCAGTACGTCACTTTGCCTGGTCGGCAAGTGGTTAATAAACATGTTAATATTTATTTATTAACATTTTTAACATTAAGTGCTCGTTCTTCACACCTTAACTGCATAAAAACTGATATGAAAACTTCCATTGCAGGGACATTTTCTTTGCATTTCATATCATCTGATTGTGCATTAATGCATAATAAAGTGCTGCAGTAGTGGACTTACACACTGCAATATGTTAAGTCCACTACTGCAACAACAGCTAGGTACCAACAACAGCTACACAAAATACACATACACAGTGGATTGGATGGACTGGAGTCAATGGAAGAGGACTACCTCTGCAGTAAGGCACTGACTGCAACTAATGCAGTGCAGTGCAGTCAGTGCAAAACTGCTAGAAAAAGAGGTAGGCAACAACAACAGCTACACAATATACACCACATACACAGTGGATTGGATGGACTGGAGTCAGTGAAGGAGGACTACCTCTGCAGTATGGCACTGACTGCAACTAATGCAGTGCAGCCAGTGCAAAACTGCTATAAAAAGAGCAAGGCAACAGCTACACATGTCACAATGGATTGGACTAGAGTCAGTGGAGGACTACTTCTGTCTGCAGTATGGCACTCACTGCAACTTCTGCAGTCAGTGCAATACTGCTAGAAAAAAAATCAAGCCAACAGCTAGATAGACTGGATTGGATTAGAGTCAGTGGACTACCTCTGCAGTAGGGCACTTACAGAAATGACAGCAGTCAGTGCAAAACTACTAGAAAAAAGCTAGGCAACAGCTAGACAGTGGATTGGATTGGAGTCAGTGGACTACCTCTGCAGTAGGGAACTCACTGCAACTACAGCAGTCAGTGCAAAACTGCTAGAAAAAAGCTAGGCAACAGCTAGACAGTGGATTGGATTGGAGTCAGTGGACTACCTCTGCAGTAGGGAACTCACTGCAACTACAGCAGTCAGTGCAAAACTGCTAGAAAAAAAGGTAGGCAACAGCTAAACAGTGGATTGGAGTGGAGTGGAGTGGACACTACTATTTTCAATACTCCTAGGTAAGTAAAACAATATTATAATGCAGAAAGCAGAACATTTCAGCATGTCCATGGTTACCAGTTAAAGGTCTTCTGTTTTGTTCAAACAATGCTGCAACTTCGTAAACATGCTCAGGAGGAATGGAAGACAGAGGAGCAGAGAGAGAGAGAGAGAGAGAGAGGTATCTTCTAGCATGGGAAGCAAGTGTTTTGTAGCGTGCCTCATTTTCTCTCCACCACTGAAGAGGATGACTTCTTCTGTCAATTACGGCATCTTTCAAATAGAGATGAAGTTCATCATCAAGGCTCATCATTGCAGATTCAGAAGAAATTGAATCCTCCGCATGAGGCCCCAATAAAACACTGAAAATGTCCTGATCAATTAGACGAGGATGAAGCAGATTCTCTTCTGTTCATTGACGTATTTTTGGACATTTGTCTGTTTTTTTAGCATGCTGCTCTTCATAAAAGTAGTGTTCTGGACTTGTCTTTTTGGCAGGAACCTCCTGCACCTCCATATCTTCACTCAGCCATTGTTTCACCTTAGCCAATATATCATCAGAAGAAAAAGCATGGTTCTTGCATTGAGGATTAGAGATGGACGAACATCGGCCGGGGCGGTTCATGAACGTTGGCCGCAAACTTTCTCAAATGTTCGCGAACTGCAAGTTCGCGGCGGGCCCCATTGACTTTAATAGGAGGCGAACTTTAAAAACCTTTAGGTCATATTTGAAGCCACAAAATACTAACTATCTGTGCACAAATAGTCCCACCACAAGGACACTGTCATAACAGAAATATCACAGGATAAATAAGTAAGTGTCAGCCATTACAGGCCCCAAAAATGAGCCCACATGAGTTTACCTGACAACTAAGAACGTTGTATTCTGTGACTGGAGGTACATTAGGCATTGACAGAAAAAATAATTGTTGGACATGAAAGGCCCCAAAAATTAGGCATTCAATGGACATGAAATGCATTTATGCCGCTGTATTTACCGAAGACAAGGACCATGAATTGTTGTGGGTTGATGGCAGTCTGGGGGATATTTGTGGCCTGTCATGAGGAATTGTAATCAAACATGGTCTACTGGTCACATGTGTTGTATTACTCTGAGATCCATGCCTCATTCATTTTTATAAATGTGAGGTAGTCAACACTGTCATGAGCTAGGCGAGTGCGCTTATCGGACACGATCCCCCCTGCTGCACTGAATGTCCTTTCGGACAGGACACTGGATGGGGGGCAAGCCAACAATTCCATTGCAAATTGTGCAAGCTCTGGCCAGAGGTCAAGCGTGCCCACCCAGTAGTCCAGGGGTTCATCACTCCTCAGAGCGTCCACAACGGCTGTTAACCCGATGTAGTCGGACACCTGGTGGTCTAGGCTTTCCCTGGTGCTGAATCCGGAGTACAGCTGTCCATGGTCGGCTGAAAGAACGATTTCATATCTGAAGTGACCAACAGATCTTCAAACCGCCCTCTTCTTGCAGGCGCTGATAGATTGCTACCCGCAACTACGTTGCCACCCAGTACTGGTCCTTGCACTTTATTCTTTTTATATGGGGGTCCCCCTTAAAACACTGGAGCATGAAGGCCCCCATCCCCACTAAACTGGAAGCGGTGTAGTGGCCTGCCTCCAGCTCATCATCCAGGATAATGTCGTCCTTGTTCTCCTCCCCCCATCCACGGACAACACCAGGGATCCCAGAAAGGTTTAAAGCATGCTCTTCTTGCTCCTCCTCATCTGCCCCAGCACCATCCTCTTCTGACTTCTCTTCAGACTCCTGTTGTTGACTTGTCTCAGATGGAGTAGCACCCCCTGGGAATTCATCCAACATTGCAACTGCCTTCTCTTCCTGCTCCTGCTCCACGACGCCTTGATCAAGGACAACGCAATGCACGCTCCAGAAAGAAGGCGTAAGGTACGATGTCACTGATGGCGCCCTCTCCGTGACTGACCAGTTTGGTGATCTCATCAAAAGGCCGCAGAAGTCTGCATGCGATGCGCATGAGAAGCCACTGGCGAGGTGAAAAAACCCAAGCGCCTTAGAACCTGTCCTGCCGCAGAGTTCGTACAGGTAGTCGTTAACTGCACGTTTCTGATGGAGCAACCTATCAAGCATATACAAGCATGAGTTCCATCGGGTAGGCAGTCACAAATAAGACGCCTGACAGGCAGGTTGTGTCGCTGCTGAATGTCAGCAAGGAGAGCCATGGCTGTGTAAGATCTTCTGAAATGGCCCGAGATTTTCCTAGCCTGCTGCAAGACATCCAGGACCCCAGGGTATTTGGCAATGAATTGCTGCATGACCAAGTTCAGGACGTGTGCCATGCAAGGCACATGTGTTATTTTGCCCTGTTTCAGCGTGCTCAGCAGATTGGCACCCTTATCGCACACCAATTTTCCAACTGTCAAATTGAGCGGTGTCAGCCCCTGATCTGCCTGTGAATGCAAAGCTGAGAGGAGTGCAGTAGCAGTGTGGCTCTTGGCTTCCAGGCACAACAGACGCAGCACAGCATGGCAACGTCTCACCTGGCATGTGGAATAGGTTGTGGGGATCTTGGGCGGTGCAGCAGAAGAGACGGTAGCAGCGGAAAAGCAGGAGTAAGCCGAGGAGGAGAGGGAGGATGGAGTAGGAGGAGGAGAAAAAGAGGCTGGCCTGCATGCAATCCAAATCTACACGGGTGCCATGGGTTACATGCTTGACGGCCGTCAGAAGGTTCACCCAGTGGGCAGTAAAAGTTATATACCTTCCCTGGCCATGTTTGCTAGACCATGTGTCTGTGGTCAGATGTATCTTGGCACCGACACTGTGTGCCAGAGATACATTCACTTGCTGCTGAACATGTCCATACAGCTCTGGAATGCCCTTCTGCGATAAATATTTCCTGCCTGGGACCATCCATTGTGGTGTTCCAATGGCCACAAATTTCCGAAAGGCCTCCGAGTCCACCAGTTGATATGGCAGTAGTTGGTGGGCTATCAGTTCCAACAAGCCAGCAGTCAAACGTTGGGCAAGAGGGTTATCCGGCGTCATCATTTTTTTACGCTCCAACATTTGGGACACTGAAGCCTGCCTTTTTCCAGAAATGCGTGAAGACTGCATTATGGAATGTGGAGTGGAGGACAATTGTGAGGAGACAGGAGAAGGAGAAGAGGCTGGACGGTGAGAGCCTGGAGTGTGGCTTTGTGGGTTCTGACGGCATTGCTCCCACTGGGCTTGGTGATGGGAGTCCAGGTGCCTTCTTAAGGCAGTCCTCCCTAGGTGAGCGATGGGCTTACCGCGACTTATGCGTTGACTGCAAAGGCTGCAGATGGCAACACTATTGTCAGCAGCAGACACATTAAAAAAAGGGTTTGTTGTATGGGCGCTTCCGTGGAATACAGCAGGCTTTAGGTGAGACACTGCACTTCGGCAGCACTGGAGAGGAGAAGCTGCTCTGAAAGTGATAAAGATAAAAAGACAAGGCACCTCTAAGTGCAGTAGGCTCTGAGTATTTATTAGGTTAAAAGCATAAAAGCACTCACATTTGGTAAGTATGACATGGGCATAGCAAAGATCTGTCTGGAGTCTTCCTATCCGCTGTGCTGAGTGGTTGCAGGGGAGGTCTGACGAAGGAGCTGAGCTCCGAAACATGTAACCACCCACCACCCGCTCTATTGGACACCAGCCGCTGCGTCCACACCCTGCCTTTAGGAAATCTCATGCCGACCAGGCTGAGACACAGACGAAAGGACGCATCTACAGGAAGCGGATCACCGGATGTCCCCATTGCAACCACTCAGCACAGCGGATAGGAAGACTCCAGACAGATCTTTGCTATGCCCATGTCATACTTACCAAATGTGAGTGCTTTTATGCTTTTAACCTAATAAATACTCAGAGCCTACTGCACTTAGAGGCGCCTTGTCTTTTTATCTTTGACACATTAAAAAAAGCCCACACTGCGGAGCCATTTGCCGGCGTCCTGGGAGCACCAGATGTGACTGTACATGATTGATGGCTCGCTCCTGATACATTTGCAGTCTGCTTTGTCCCTCCTGTGCAATGTAAGTTCTGCCTGCTTCTCCTCCCTATCTGCTGGTCTGTCTCTCCCTCTGAACTCCCCTTCCACTTCCTCCCTTGTGGGCACCCACGAGACGTTCATCATAGACACGTCATTATCAACGTCACCTTCCCCATCACTAACATTAGAGATCTCAGAGTAGGCAGCAACAGTGGGGACCAACATCCTTGGGCTGATCTGGGTACTGTCGTCAGACCGCAGAGTAGCGGCTGTTGCTACCTCCTCTTCCTGATCCGATGCCAAAAATAGCTGCGCATCGCAAATGTCTTGTGATGGATCAGAAAATAATTCCAGTGATTCAAGCAGAGGGAATATGGTGGTGGTTGTGTTGGTGGTGGTGTCTTTGGGGGTGCACACAGTAGAGAGTGAAGAGGGTGCAGATAGAGAGGATGAGGAGAGTGCAGAAGAGGAAGGCAGAGTGAGCTACTCAACCAAGTCTGGTGCGTCCTTTGACGTAATCAAACGCACCTTCTGAAACCTCACACATTGGCTCCAGCCAACTGCTCCTGCCCTACCCCTACCACCCCTGCGTAAGGGCCTGCCTCTTCCTCTGCCTGTCATTTTTTAAATTACCCTGTGACAAAAAACTCTAGAGAAGCGCAGGATATATGGAACAAGGTATATAACACCCCGCTTCAATCTGTGGTGTTGGGGGGGCCACTGGTCTGTAAAGGGTTTTTTTCCCTGTGGTAGGTGCAATGCCTGCCTTATGACAAGAAAAAACCCTAGGAAAATTACCAGTTTCCAGTCGAAAGTCACAGGACAACAATTTGCAATCAAAAAGCTCATTTCATGCAGATCTACACATGTGACTTACTTGATAAGTTGTCCATGTGGACTACAATATATAGGCAGGACCACACGAGAGCTTTCTATCCGGATCAATGAGCATGTAGGAAATGTTAGGAGAGGCTTTCCCAAGCATAGCCTTTCCAACCATTTCCGTCTATATCACAATAAGGATCCATCTCAGATGACCTTCTGTGGTATTGACAGAGTAGATCGTCATTGGAGAGGGGGAAACATGACTAAAAAGATCTCAATGAACGAGACCCAATGGATCTACAAAATGCAGACTTTACAGCCGTCAGGTATGAATATTGACATCGACCTAAATTGTTATATTTCCAATTTTTAAAAAAATGTAATTTTAAAAAAATGTAATTTTAAAAAAATGTAATTTTAAAAATACTTTATAAAATACTTGTAAAAACATACCTTTGAGCAATTTCATAAATTATAGGAATATATAGTGCACTTTATCTTTCCATACCATTATTAATATTAATATGAATAAAATATATTTTTTAACAATTTTTAATGAATTTTTACTACACATTAATATTTTTTAGGGATATGTTTAAACCAATAAATTTTATTTAAGATTTTATTAAAATATAGTTTATGTAGTATGGTATTAAATATCGCATTGAGGGTATTATATCTATATACAACATTCATTATTGTAAACAGCATCCCATCGCCTTAATTTGTTATACATTGATTGGCATTTAATTATTCCTTCAATCTTTAGTATGGCAATCGGACCCTCTTTTTTCCTTTTTTGTATTAGTATAATACTGCCGATTGTCTATTCGGGCTTGTTTTAGTAAACCACTGGCGATTTGCCCAAATAAGAAATGGCCGCGGAGCACTTCCGGGTATGGGAGTGAACCTAGCATCCCGAAAGGAATGGGCGGTTCTGAAACCGCCGGCCAGCGATTGGATGTTGTCAGCTAGATACCTCTATTTATTGTGAATGGAAACGTACGGTCACATGATCCCCTGATGACGTCAGCGCGTCTGACGAAACGTGCGTCGGGAACGTGAGACCGTGGAGTTCCGGGTTGGTGATACGCAGAAGCATAGGAGCGTCCCGTACACCGAACCCATGCTGCATTTACTGCATGAAGGCATTTGAATCTAATGTTTTGAGTAAGTGCAATTTCATTAATAAACCCTAATTACCAGAACATACTACACTATCGGAGTTTCCTTATCTTTCTCCCCACAAATATCCTGAAATACTTGGAGTTCCTTATGCGAGCTGAGTCTTATATCAAGGGACCTGAAGGATAGCTTGGAGGCATTTGTGGACCATCTACGCTGTTTTAGACCCCCTGTAATTAAGGGGTCCATCAGCTTTGGTAAGAAGTATTTACCCCGAGCACTGGGTGGAGAAAAGTTTCTTAAGGTGGAGGTCCCTCACTTGAAGTTGGAGTGATATTCAGTCATTGCTGAGAGATCTGTATTGCACTGGGCACTTTAAAGACTGTTGTTATTTATTTACCAAGGACCTTTTCACATTTAGGATTTTGTATATATTTATTTATTTATAACCATTTATTCACATATTTATGCACACAAGCACTTTTTGGTTGTGTTAAGTGTTGAGCGCAATTTATTCCACTCTTTTCACATTTATGCGTTTTATACGTTTTTATTGCAGCTTGCACTATGGAAGCAATTCCTCTTATATATATTTAATTAATTTATGACAATTTGATTGATTAATTTATTATCGAATATCACCAATTTTGCGCAGTTTCTTTTGGGCCACCAAAATTCTTTTTATTTATTTTGCACATTTGTGTTGATCCTGCAGCAATGGATATATTTGATTTCATGAAAGATAGGACCACAGCAGATATTTTTTCAGCACAAAGTACTGTTTCAAAAGACATGGAGCAGAGTGTTAAAACTCTCAAAAATGTACTTGAAAAGAAAATCCGTGTATGGTGGGACTTGGCCACCTTAGAACAGTACATAAAAATGAAAATAACGCCAAGAAGGTTACGTTGGGATCTAGGTCCCAATGATGGTCTGGCAGATCCCGACCTAGATAAAGAATGGTTTAATTTTTTTAATCACAGCGAATCCAGACTACTTAGTCTTATTATATCGCGAAGGAAGGCGAAAATGACTAAGCTGGAGGAAAAAATTAGTGAGTTAAAAACCACTTTAGAACCTTATAAAGACAATGCTGATTTTAAAGAAAAAATTATATTAACCCAGAAATTTTTAGAGAAAATAGATAAGGACACCCGAAACAAAAAGATTAATAAATACCAAAGAGATTTATTGGACTACAAAGAGTCTAAAGTGTACAAATGGCAGGATATTCCGATAGGACCAAATGCCACAAACATTAATAATATCCCTACACAGTCCCCGGCATTGAGAGAGATGGGAATTGAGAGATTCATAGATCCTAATTTCACTCCCACTGGGGGGACTCCAAACTTTGATGATAATGGTAGGAATGAATATACTGGAAATAGAAACAATAGACCACAATATTTTAACACCTCCCAGTACAATGTACCCACATATAACAGCTACTCCCCTCTGGCCTATACCCCAGAAAATCAACAGAAGGGTTTTCGGGGGAGGGGGCGAGGTGGCGCCCCGGGTCAAAGAGGGAGGGGAAGAGGCTCCAACCACCCGAATGGAACCTGGCGGGGACACAGAGGAGGTGGGAGAGGCCAGCCTTGGCAACGAGGGAGGGGTTCACAGAATTGGAGACCCCAACAACAACAATGGAACCAAGGGAATTACTGGCAGAAAGAGAACCATTGGCAGCAATGGGGAGGGGATACTTATCCCCATTATCAACAGGAAATGACACCCCAAAGAAATCCTCCACCAAACGAAAGAACGGAAAACAGAGGAGAGGGTGCAGAGGTGGACGAAAGAAACAAAAGGAAAAGAGAGTCCTAGGGGCTGGGATTTTTAATCTCAGTAATGCCCAGTTCACTTCTGACGAATTAAAAATACTGGAACTTGGTCTTAAATTTGCCCCTGACAAAAGTGTTGACAAGTTCAACACCTTTATAGATATTGAAAAATATGTCAGGAAGCTTAAAATTAAAAAACATTTTTTAGAAAAACCGTTTAATCCTACCTCTAATAATGCTGATTATCAGGACAGTGGATTGAAAAATCGTTCTGTTTTTAATCCTCCCAAAGCTTCCAACCATTGTTTGGAAGTTTTTAAAAGTATGGTAGAAGATGATGTGCGGAAAATTAAATTAAAACACTACTACACCAAAAAAGAATTAGAAAAGGGCCTCAAGGAACTAGAGGACCGTAAAGACATAGTCATACGAGGAGCAGACAAAGGGGGGGGAATAGTAGTTCTCAACAAAAGTGATTACAAACTAGAACTGGACAGACTAGTGGGTGACCAAGTCACCTATCAAAAGTTGAGAACCAACCCCACCCAGAGTCTAAAATCAAAACTTGAGAAAATTGTGAAAAAGGCTAAAGAAAAAGGTATACTAACCAAAAAAGAGGCACAGTATCTTGTGCCCAAAGCACCACGCTTACCCACAATTTACCAGTTGCCAAAGGTCCACAAAAACAAGACTAAGCCCCCTGGGAGGCCTATTATTAGTGGCATTGAATCGATTTTTTCCCGGATAGGGGAATATGTGGACCATTTTTTGCAACCGATTGTACCACTTTATCCTTCTCATCTGAAAGACAGTAAACACTTGATCAACCTATTGGAGCAAGTAGAAGTACAGCCAAACACTTTCTTGGTAACAGTTGATATCGAATCCCTGTACACCAGTTTGAAGCAGGATGATGTACTTAACACTACCATAGCTGCCCTAAACACTAAAACCAACATAAAACCACAACAAAAAAAGTTTATTTGTGATGCCCTGAGCCTAGCCATGGAAAATAATTATTTTTGGCATGATAGAGGTTATTATAACCAAATTAGAGGCGTGGCAATGGGCGCCAAATATGCCCCTAGTGTGGCAAATATCCTTCTTGGGCAATGGGAAGAGAAAGAAAACTTTGCCAATCTGAACCCGTCACTCATTCTATACAAAAGATTCATTGACGATTTACTGTTAGTATGGAATGGGTCAGAGGAATCTTTAAAAATATTCCTTGATGACATGAATAGGAATCAGTACGGCCTTGTATTCACAGCCACATGGGACAAAGTATCTGTAAACTTCTTAGACCTAACATTGGTGAAACAGGGTTGTTCTATCGCTACAAAGAGTTTCTTCAAAGAAACAGATAGAAATAGTTATATCCCTACCCGCAGTTGTCACCATCCCAAATGGCTGGGTGCCATCCCAAAAGGACAATACATGCGCATCAAGCGAAACTGTAAAAATGATGAAGACTTTTTAGCCCAATCTAATTTATTGACACAAAGATTTGTAGAAAAGGGCTACAAACAAGAAGAGGTTACTAAAATTAGAGACCAGGTACATCGGATGCCTAGGAGTGAGTTACTGAAAACTAAAAAGAAGGAAGCAGAGACAAAAGGGGAATTAGCGTTTTTAACAGATTTTAGCAGGAATTATAAACAGGTTGAAGCAATTGTGCGTAAGCACTGGTCGATTTTATTGAAAGACAAAACTCTGAATAAAGTCCTCCCTGAAAGACCGCATTTTATTTACAGGAAGGCCCCAAATCTGAGACATATGCTGGCACCAAATATACCTGACCCCCCAAAAAACAAACCGACCTTTTTGGATGTAAAGGGTTTTTTTCCCTGTGGTAGGTGCAATGCCTGCCTTATGACAAGAAAAAACCCTAGGAAAATTACCAGTTTCCAGTCGAAAGTCACAGGACAACAATTTGCAATCAAAAAGCTCATTTCATGCAGATCTACACATGTGACTTACTTGATAAGTTGTCCATGTGGACTACAATATATAGGCAGGACCACACGAGAGCTTTCTATCCGGATCAATGAGCATGTAGGAAATGTTAGGAGAGGCTTTCCCAAGCATAGCCTTTCCAACCATTTCCGTCTATATCACAATAAGGATCCATCTCAGATGACCTTCTGTGGTATTGACAGAGTAGATCGTCATTGGAGAGGGGGAAACATGACTAAAAAGATCTCAATGAACGAGACCCAATGGATCTACAAAATGCAGACTTTACAGCCGTCAGGTATGAATATTGACATCGACCTAAATTGTTATATTTCCAATTTTTAAAAAAATGTAATTTTAAAAAAATGTAATTTTAAAAAAATGTAATTTTAAAAATACTTTATAAAATACTTGTAAAAACATACCTTTGAGCAATTTCATAAATTATAGGAATATATAGTGCACTTTATCTTTCCATACCATTATTAATATTAATATGAATAAAATATATTTTTTAACAATTTTTAATGAATTTTTACTACACATTAATATTTTTTAGGGATATGTTTAAACCAATAAATTTTATTTAAGATTTTATTAAAATATAGTTTATGTAGTATGGTATTAAATATCGCATTGAGGGTATTATATCTATATACAACATTCATTATTGTAAACAGCATCCCATCGCCTTAATTTGTTATACATTGATTGGCATTTAATTATTCCTTCAATCTTTAGTATGGCAATCGGACCCTCTTTTTTCCTTTTTTGTATTAGTATAATACTGCCGATTGTCTATTCGGGCTTGTTTTAGTAAACCACTGGCGATTTGCCCAAATAAGAAATGGCCGCGGAGCACTTCCGGGTATGGGAGTGAACCTAGCATCCCGAAAGGAATGGGCGGTTCTGAAACCGCCGGCCAGCGATTGGATGTTGTCAGCTAGATACCTCTATTTATTGTGAATGGAAACGTACGGTCACATGATCCCCTGATGACGTCAGTGCGTCTGACGAAACGTGCGTCGGGAACGTGAGACCGTGGAGTTCCGGGTTGGTGATACGCAGAAGCATAGGAGCGTCCCGTACACCGAACCCATGCTGCATTTACTGCATGAAGGCATTTGAATCTAATGTTTTGAGTAAGTGCAATTTCATTAATAAACCCTAATTACCAGAACATACTACACTATCGGAGTTTCCTTATCTTTCTCCCCACAAATATCCTGAAATACTTGGAGTTCCTTATGCGAGCTGAGTCTTATATCAAGGGACCTGAAGGATAGCTTGGAGGCATTTGTGGACCATCTACGCTGTTTTAGACCCCCTGTAATTAAGGGGTCCATCAGCTTTGGTAAGAAGTATTTACCCCGAGCACTGGGTGGAGAAAAGTTTCTTAAGGTGGAGGTCCCTCACTTGAAGTTGGAGTGATATTCAGTCATTGCTGAGAGATCTGTATTGCACTGGGCACTTTAAAGACTGTTGTTATTTATTTACCAAGGACCTTTTCACATTTAGGATTTTGTATATATTTATTTATTTATAACCATTTATTCACATATTTATGCACACAAGCACTTTTTGGTTGTGTTAAGTGTTGAGCGCAATTTATTCCACTCTTTTCACATTTATGCGTTTTATACGTTTTTATTGCAGCTTGCACTATGGAAGCAATTCCTCTTATATATATTTAATTAATTTATGACAATTTGATTGATTAATTTATTATCGAATATCACCAATTTTGCGCAGTTTCTTTTGGGCCACCAAAATTCTTTTCATCTATCACACCAGTTCTACAAAAAAATGGCAAGTAAGTTTGGCACTGTGTGTAGCAGAGTTAATGCAGCAAAAGAGGCAATATTTTTGCAGGACACAAATACACTTATAAAAGTATACTCAGATAACACCCCACTTCAATCTGTGGTATGGCGGGCCACTGGTTTATCACACCAGTTGTACAAAAAATTGGCCAGTAACTGTTGTCACTGTGTGTAGCACAGTTAATGCAACAAAAGAGGCCAAATTTTTGCTGGAATAAAATTCACTGTTCTAAAGTAAACTGTTAGATAAATCCCAACTTCAATCTGTGGTATTGGGGGCCACTGGTTTATCACACCAGTTATACAAAAAATTGGCCAGTAAGTTTGGCACTGTGTGTAGCAGAGTTAACGCAGCAAAAGAGGCAATATTTTTGCAGGACACAAATACACTTATAAAAGTATACTCCGATAACATCCCACTTCAATATGTGGTATTGGGGGGCCACTGGTCTATCACACCAGTTTTACAAAAAATTGGCCAGTAAGTTTGGCACTGTGTGTAGCAGAGTTAACGCAGCAAACGAGGCAATATTTTTGCAGGACACAAATACACGTATAAAAGTATACTCAGATAACACCCCACTTCAATCTGTGGTATTAGGGGGCCACTGGTCTATCACATCAGTTTGTACAAAACATTGGCCAGTAATAGGGTTGAGCGAACACGGACTGTATTATTTGTGTTCGTACCGAATAATTGGATTTTTGTTACCCGAACACGGACCCGAAAACTTTACTGTATGTTCGGGTAAAAATCCGCGTTCGGTCATTTTATTTCCGGGTTTTGTATGTATTGGTGCGCTTTTCATGGCGGGCTTTCAACAGCCAATCAACAAGCATTTAACTGGTGTGCCTTAAGCCATCCCAGCCATGCCTACAAATGTATTAGTAGCTGTGATTGGCCATCTGAAGCATGTGACCAAGTCTTTATAAGTTGGAGACCGAGTGCCGCTGCGTCATTATGCTGTAGTACAGGGACAGAGCACACATCATACGTGCTGGCTGCTGATTAGGGACAGACAGGCAAAAAAATCATATTGTGTCCGAAATAGAATTGAGGGACAGGTCGGAGTGCTGCAGGCAGGGCGAGATATAGGCATTTTTGGGCGAGGCTGGAGATATTTAGGGTCAGTGTTCTACAATCGATTTTGCTGTGTGGGGGGGGGGGGGGTTTGCAGTGCCGGCAGTGACTGATCTTATCAATCCTTTTAGGGAGAGGCTGGAGATATTTAGGGTCAGTGTTCTACTACAATCGATTTTGCAGTGTGGGGGGGGGGGTTTGCAGTGCCGGCAGTGACCGATCTTATCGATCCTTTTAGGGAGAGTCTGGAGATAGGCAGGTGTCAGTGGTCCACATCGATTTTGCTGTGTGTGGGGTGGTGTGAATACAATCTTTTTGCCCACTGAGGAGGAGTGAGAAAAGTATTTTTTATCAGTCAGTTGTGTGCAGCGTTTTTCTTTCAGTGCTGCTGTGCTGACTGTGATAATACACTGCTGTGTTCACATGTGCTATTATTGAGTGATTTCAAAAGTTATACACTTTTTTCTATTCCACTATTCAATATACACCCTTGGGTTAAAAAAATTAAATTGTGGCATAGTCTGTACTAATCTAGTTAAAAATTACAAACTTAAAAGGGGATTTTTTTTCCCTCCATAGCCTGCAGCAGAGCTGGTCCACATCGATTTTGCTGTGTGTGGGGTAGTGTGAACACAATCTTTTTGCCCACTGAGGAGGAGGGAGAAAAAAGTATTTTTTATCAGTCAGTTGTGTGCAGCGATTTTCCTTCAGTGCTGCTGTGCTGACTGTGATAATACACTGCTGTGTTCACACATGTGCTATTATTGAGTGATTTCAAAAGTTATACACTTTTTTCTATTCCACTATTCAATATACACCCTTGGGTTAAAAAAATTAAATTGTGGCATAGTCTGTACTAATCTAGTTAAAAATTACAAACTTAAAAGGGAATTTTTTTTTTCCCTCCATAGCCTGCAGGAGAGCTGACTGATATAAGACACTGCTGTTCACATGTGCTATTGATAAATCAGCAATTTTATATCATATTTTCTATTCCGCTATTCAATCTACACCTTTGGGTATTAACAATTAAATTGCGGGATAGTCTGTGTCGGTACGTGTGAGATACGCCTTTCCAATTTTTGGGGTGCATCTCATACTGCCGAGGATTTGAGGGTGCTGCCTGTTCCGAACTCCTCCTACTCCTCATCCTGCCTTTGGGGGTACAAAAAATAGTAATTTGGGCCTAGTCTGGGTCTCTACGTGTGAGATACATACCCCTTTTGATATCATATTTTCTATTCCGCTATTCAATCAAAACCTTTTGGTATAAACAATTAAATTGCGGGATAGTCTGTGTCGGTATGTGTGAGATACACCTTTCCAATTTTTGGGGTGCATCTCATACTTCCGAGGATTTGAGGGTGCTGCCTGTTCCGAACTCCTCCTACTCCTCATCCTGCCTTTGGGGGTACAAAAAATAGTCATTTGGGCCTAGTCTGGGTCTCTACGTGTGAGATACATACCCCTTTTGATATCATATTTTCTATTCCGCTATTCAATCAAAACCTTTGGGTATAAACAATTAAATTGCGGGATAGTCTGTGTCGGTACGTGTGAGATACACCTTTGCAATTTTTGGGGTGCATCTCATACTTCCGAGGATTTGAGGGTGCTGCCTGTTAAGAACTCCTCCTACTCCTCATCCTGCCTTTGGGAGTAAAAAAAAATAGTAATTTGGGCCTAGTCTGGGTCTCTACGTGTGAGATACATACACCTTTTGATATCATATTTTCTATTCCGCTATTCAATCTACACCTTTGGGTATAAACAATTAAATTGCGGGATAGTCTGTGTTGGTACGTGTGAGATACACCTTTCCAATTTTTGGGGTGCATCTCATACTGCCGAGGATTTGAGGGTGCTGCCTGTTCCGAACTCCTCCTACTCCTCATCCTGCCTTTGGGGGTACAAAAAATAGTAATTTGGGCCTAGTCTGGGTCTCTACGTGTGAGATACATACACCTTTTGATATCATATTTTCTATTCTGCTATTCAATCTACACCTTTGGGTATAAACAATTAAATTGCGGGATAGTCTGTGTCGGTACGTGTAAGATACACCTTTGCAATTTTTGGGGTGCATCTCATACTTCCGAGGATTTGAGGGTGCTGCCTGTTCCGAACTCCTCCTACTCCTCATCCTGCCTTTGGGGGTACAAAAAATAGTAATTTGGGCCTAGTCTGGGTCTCTACGTGTGAGATACATACACCTTTTGATATCATATTTTCTATTCCGCTATTCAATCAAAACCTTTGGGTATAAACAATTAAATTGCGGGATAGTCTGTGTCGGTACGTGTGAGATACACCTTTCCAATTTTTGGGGTGCATCTCATACTTCCGAGGATTTGAGGGTGCTGCCTGTTCTGAACTCCTCCTACTCCTTATCCTGCCTTTGGGGGTACAAAAAATAGTAATTTGGGCCTAGTCTGGGTCTCTACGTGTGAGATACATACACCTTTTGATATCATATTTTCTATTCCGCTATTCAATCAAAACCTTTGGGTATAAACAATTAAATTGCGGGATAGTCTGTGTCGGTACGTGTGAGATACACCTTTCCAATTTTTGGGGTGCATCTCATACTTCCGAGGATTTGAGGGTGCTGCCTGTTAAGAACTCCTCCTACTCCTCATCCTGCCTTTGGGAGTAAAAAAAATAGTAATTTGGGCCTAGTCTGGGTCTCTACGTGTGAGATACATACACCTTTTGATATCATATTTTCTATTCCGCTATTCAATCAAAACCTTTGGGTATAAACAATTAAATTGCGGGATAGTCTGTGTCGGTACGTGTGAGATACACCTTTCCAATTTTTGGGGTGCATCTCATACTGCCGAGGATTTGAGGGTGCTGCCTGTTCCGAACTCCTCCTACTCCTCATCCTGCCTTTGGGGGTACAAAAAATAGTAATTTGGGCCTAGTCTGGGTCTCTACGTGTGAGATACATACACCTTTTGATATCATATTTTCTATTCCGCTATTCAATCTAAACCTTTGGGTATAAACAATTAAATTGCGGGATAGTCTGTGTCGGTACATGTGAGATACACCTTTCCAATTTTTGGGGTGCATCTCATACTTCCGAGGATTTGAGGGTGCTGCCTGTTCCGAACTCCTCCTACTCCTCATCCTGCCTTTGGGGGTACAAAAAATAGTAATCGGGGCCTAGTCTGGTTCTGTACGTGTGAGATACATACACCTTTTTTTTGATAATATTTTCTATTCCGCTATTTAATCTACACCTTTGGGTAAAAACAATTAAATTGCGGGATAGTCTGTGTCGGTACGTGTGAGATACATACACCTTTTGATATCATATTTTCTATTCCGCTATTCAATCTACACCTTTGGGTAAAAACAATTAAATTGCGGGATAGTCTGTGTTGGTACGTGTGAGATAAATACACCTTTTGATATCATATTTTCTATTCCGCTATTCAATCTACACCTTTGGGTATAAACAATTAAATTGCGGGATAGTCTGTGTCGGTACATGTGAGATACATCTTTCCAATTTTTGGGGTGCATCTCATACTTCCGAGGATTTGAGGGTGCTGCCTGTTCTGAACTCCTCCTACTCCTCATCCTGCCTTTGGGGGTACAAAAAATAGTAATTTAGGCCTAGTCTGGGTCTCTACGTGTGAGATACATACACCTTTTGATATCATATTTTCTATTCCGCTATTCAATCAAAACCTTTGGGTATAAACAATTAAATTGCGGGATAGTCTGTGTTGGTACGTGTGAGATACATACACCTTTTGATATCATATTTTCTATTCCGCTATTCAATCTACACCTTTGGGTAAAAACAATTAAATTGCGGGATAGTCTGTGTCGGTACGTGTGAGATACATACACCTTTTGATATCATATTTTCTATTCCGCTATTCGATCAAAACCTTTGGGTATAAACAATTAAATTGCGGGATAGTCTGTGTTGGTATGTGTGAGATACATACACCTTTTGATATCATATTTTCTATTCCGCTATTCAATCTACACCTTTGGGTAAAAACAATTAAATTGCGGGATAGTCTGTGTTGGTACGTGTGAGATACACCTTTCCAATTTTTGGGGAGCATCTCATACTGCCGAGGATTTGAGGGTGCTTCAGTCTGCCTCCTGCCTGTTCCGAACTCCTCCTACTCCTCATCCTGCCTTTAGGGTACAAAAAATAGTAATCGGGGCCTAGTTTGTGTTTGTACGTGTGAGATACACCGTTTTGTAAAATTTGTCCTATTCCGCTATTCAATATACACCCTGTTTGAGAGTAAAAAATTAAATTGCGGGATAGTCTGTATCGGTACATGTGAGATACACCTTTTTAAATTTGTTTGGCGCATCTCCTTCCACCGCCGAGGATTGCAGGGCGCTTCAGTTTGCCTCCTGTTCCCAACTCCTCCTACTCCTCTTCCTCATTCTGCCTTTAGGGTACAAAAAATTGTATTTGGGGCCTAGTTTGTGTTTGTACGTGTGAGATACACCGTTTTGTAAAAATTTGTCCAATTCCGCTATTCAATATACACCCTGTTTGAGTGTAAAAAACTTAAATTGCGAGATAGTCTGTATCGGTACATGTGAGATACACCTTTTTAAATTTGTTTTGCCACATCTCCTTCCACCGCCGAGGATTGCAGGGCGCTTCAGTTTGCCTCCTGTTCCCAACTCCTCCTACTCCTCTTCCTCATCCTCCCTTTAGGGTACAAAAAATTTTAATTGGGGCCTAGTCTGTGTTAGTACGTGTGAGATACCTCCCTTTTTATCCTTTTTCCTATTCCGCTATTCAATATACACCCTTTTGGGGTAAAAAACGTTAAATTGCGGCATAGTTTGCATATTTGACTGTGAGATACACCCGTGCGATACTGTTGTTGTTTTCTTCCGCTATTCAATAAACACCTTTCTAGGGCAAGATCATAAATTTCAGAAATATGAGGAGACCGTCAAATAGGGGCCGTGGCCTGGGTCGTGGTGCTGCTGGTAGAGCTCCTGTTGCAAGGAGAGGACATGGTCGATCTGTGCCAGCTACACGCACAAGTGAAACACCTTCCTCAAGTGTGAGTAGGCGACAGAACCTGCAGCAGTATTTGGTAGGGCATCATGCGCCTCTAGAAGTGATGAGGCCAGAACAAGTAGAGGCGATAGTAGATTGGTTTGCTGCTGACAGTGCCTACAGTTCCTTCACATTGTCTCCCACCCAGTCTACTGCAAAAAGGTCAGAGTTGGCACCTGCAGCCGATGTCCAACCGTCTTTCACCTCACCCCCTTGCAAATCAGGCAAGCAATCTGAGCCCCAAGTCATACAGCAGTCTCTTCTTCATTTTGAGGACTCTGTCAGCAGGGTTTCCCAGGGCCATCCACCTAGCCCTGCCACAGAAGTGGAAGAGATTGAGTGCAGCGATGCCCAACCACTTATTTCTCAAGATGAGTACATGCAAGGACCATCGCAGCACGTCTCCGATGATGACGAAACGCAGGTGCCAACTGCTGTGGTGTTCAGAATTGTGGAGACCGACAAGGAGGGCAGGGGTGAAGACTGGGTGGAAGATGATGTGGAGGACGATAAGGTCCTCGACCCCAAATGGAATGAAGGTCATGCAGGTGACCTGAGTAGTTTGGAGGAAGAGGCGGTGGTCGCACAGAGCCACCAGCACAGCAGAAGAGGGAGCAGGGTGCAGAAGCGGAGCGGCCGTGCCCTAGACACTACGCCTGCTACTGCCCAACGCAGCAAGGGAACGAGCGCAGCAAAGCCAGCTCAAAGGAGTTCTCTAGCGTGGAAGTTCTTCAGAAAATGTGCTGATGACAGGACACGAGTGGTTTGCACCCTGTGCAATCAGAGCCTGAAGCGAGGCATAAACCTTCTCAACCTGAGCACAACCTGCATGATCAGGCATCTAAGTGCAAAGCACGAGCTGCAGTGGAGTAGACACCTTCAAAACCAAGAAACGTTGTCATGGTCTTACCTTCTTGCTGTTCTCCTTCGTTTGACATGTGCTGGCGGCCATCTTGGTTTCTGGGTTTCTTGTAGCCTCCCACCCTGCGGCTCCTCCTTCCCCCTGGGAGGAGCTGGATGCCTAGCTCATATATATAGGAGGTCTGTGGCTTCAGTTCCTTGCTTGGTCCCCCTGTGTTCACATGCTTCTAAGACTGCTGCTGCTTCTGGTTCCTGATCCTGGCTTCGTCTGACTACCCTGCTGGTTCCTGATCCTGGCTTCGTCTGACTACCCTGCTGGTTCCTGATCCTGGCTTCGTCTGACTACCCTGCTGGTTCCTGATCCTGGCTTCGTCTGACTACCCTGCTGGTTCCTGATCCCGGCTTCGTCTGACTACCCTCCTGGTTCCTGACCTCTGGCTTCGCAAGACCCTGCTTCGGTTTCGCCATCCGTTTGGACTTTTGCTTTCAGCTTGTTTTTCAATAAAGCCTTCTTATTTTCACTTATCTGTTGTTGTACGTCTGGTTCATGGTTCCGTGACAAACGTCTCTGGCTCATCCTGCTTCCTCTTCTGCTGCAGTCTCGGCCGCTCCAGCCACATCTGTAGTGATACCGGCACCTGCCACCCCGCAAACAGACGATCTGTCAGCAACACCACCACCTGGGTCACCAACCATCTCCACAATGTCCCGTGGAAGCGTTCAGCTTTCCATCTCCCAAACACTTGAGAGGAAGAGGAAGTACCCCCCTACCCACCCGCGATCCCTGGCCCTGAATGCCAGCATTTCAAAATTCTTGGCCTTTGAAATGCTGTCATTCCGTCTGGTGGAGACGCACAGTTTTAAAAACCTTATGTCGGTGGCTGTCCCACAGTACGTCTTGCCCAGCCGCCATTACTTTTCCAGGCAAGCCATCCCTTCCCTGCACAACCAAGTGGGGGAAAAAATCAGGTGTGCACTGCGCAACGCCATCTGTGGCAAGGTCCACCTAACTACCGATACGTGGATCATTAAGCACGGTCAGGGGCGTTATATCTCCCTAACGGCACACTGGATAAATGCAGTGGCGGATGGGCCTGAGGCGGATAGCAATTTGGCGCATGTCCTTCCACCACCGAGGATTGCAGGGCGCTTCAGTTTGCCTCCTGTTCCTAACTCCTCCTACTCCGATTCCTCATCCTCTACCGCCTCCTCATCCGGTCAGCGTAACACCTTCACCACCAACTTCATCACAGCCAGGGGTAAACGACAGCAGGCAGTTTTAAAACTTGCCTGTTTGGGGGAAAAACCACACACCGCGCAGGAGTTGTGGAGGAGCATGGAGCAGCAGACAAATGAGTGGTTGCTGCCAGCGAGCCTCAAGCCCGGCCTGGTGGTGTGCGATAATGGGCGAAATCTCATAGCAGCTCTGGGCCTAGCCGGTTTGACGCACATCCCTTGCCTGGCGCATGTGCTGAATTTGGTGGTGCAGAGGTTCCTTAAAAATTACCCCGATATGTCAGAGCTGCTGCAGAAAGTGCGGGCCGTCTGTGTGCATTTTCGGTGTTCTCACCCTGCTGCTGCTCGCCTGTCAGCGATGCAGCGTAACTTCGGCCTTCCCACTCACCGCCTCATATGTGACGTGCACACAAGGTGGAACTCCACTTTGCACATGCTGGAAAGACTGTGCGAGCAGCAGCAGGCCATAGTGGAGTTTCAGCTGCAGCACGCACGCATGAGTCGCTCTGCGGAACAGCAACACTTTACCACCAATAACTGGGCCTCCATGTGAGACCTGCGTGCCTTGTTGCGTTGTTTTGAGTACTCCACCAACATGGCCAGTGCCGATGACGCCGTTGTCAGCTTAACTATCCCACTTCTATGCCTCCTTGAAAAAACAATTTGGGCGATGATGGAAGAGGATGTGGCACAGGATGAGGAGGAGGAGGAGGAGGATGAAGAGGTAACATTTCCAAGGCTTTCAGGGCAGTCATTCGCAAGGGGCTCCGAGGGTGGGTTCCTGCACACACAAACGCCAGGGACACAATTGTCCAGCAGGGGCACACTTCTGGAGGATGAGGAGGATGAGGAGGATGAGGAGGAGGAGATGGAGGAGGATATGGAACCATGTTCACAGCAGGGTGGCACCCAAGCCAGCTCATGGCCATCACTGGTGCGTGGCTGGGGGGATACAGAGGACACAGACGATACACCTCCCACAGAGGACAGCCTTTTGTTGCCTCTGGGCAGCCTGGCACACATGAGCGATTACATGCTGCAGTGTCTCCACAATGACCGCCGAGTTGCCCACATTCTAACTTGTGCTGATTACTGGGTGGCCACGCTGCTGAATCCCTGTTACAAGGACAACGTACCGTCCTTAATTCACTCACTGGAGCGCGATCGCAAGATGCGCGAGTACAAGCGCTGGTAGACGCGATGCTGCTGGCATTCCCACCTGACAGCGGGGCCACAGTGGAAGCACAAGGCAGAGGAGGAGGAGGAGGAGGAGGAGGAAGAGGTCGGCAACGCAACCAGGGCACCGCCAGCACCTCAGAAGGCAGGTTTAGCATGGCCGAAATGTGGAAAAGTTTTGTCAGCACGCCACAATAAACAGCAGCACCAGCAGCTCATATGGAACGTCTTAGCAGGAGGCAGCATTTCACCAACATGGTGGAGCAGTATGTGTGCACACGCCTACATGTAGTGAATGACGGGTCTGCCCCCTTCAACTTCTGGGTCTCCAAATTGAGCACATGTCCTGAGCTTGCCCTTTACACCTTGGAGGTACTGGCGTGCCCTGCAGCCAGTGTATTATCTCAATGTGTATTTAGCACGGCTGGGGGCGTTATCACAGACAAGCGCAGCCGCCTGTCCAGAGACAATGTGGACAAGCTCACGTTCATTAAAATGAACCAGGCATGGATCCCACAGGACTTTTCCGTACCTTGTGCATAATAGCGATGGATACCGACCTTACCCAGCCATTGTTCTATTTTTGCTCTTTCTCACTCTTTTGGGTCCTATCCTCATTTAAAATTTCTGAAAAAAAGCAGTGTTGGCTACCTCGTCCTCCTCCACCGCCGCTTCCACCTATACCGCCCATAGGTGTGCGCAGCCTATTGCATTAGGGTGTGCACCCCAAAGTTTAAATACACATGCATGTGTTTGCCTACATGTACATGGCCCCGATACATTACTTTCCCTGCTGGCAAAGTGAAATAGAGCAGAGCAGGTCCGAGGGAGATCTTTCCCATCTCCTCACTGGCAAACAGAGCGATAATGCTAATGTACCCTAGGTGATTAGGGTGTGCCCAGGTACACCCGGCACACCCTGTGCGCACGCCTATGACACCGCCACATCCACCACCACCTCAACCTCCCTCCTACTCCATATGGGCCTCGTCCTTCAGAGATGAAGAACATTGTTTTTTTTCTGTTTTTTTTGTTGTTTTAAGTTATTTCCCTATCCACATTTGTTTGCAGAGCACTTGCCATGCTCTTAACTACGTTTTGCTGCCATTTGCAGCACTCTAGCCCTTTCCTTTGGTGTTTTAGAGCCATTTTAGTGCCTGAAAGTTCGGGTCCCCATTGACTTCAATGGGGTTCGGTGTCCGGGTAAAGTTCGGAAAAAGTCCGGGACACGGACCCGGACTTTTTTTCAAGTTCGGCTGAACCCGCCGAACACGGACATCCAGGTGTCCGCTCAACTCTAGCCAGTAATTGTTGTCACTGTGTGTAGCAGAGTTAATGCAGCAAAAGAGGCAATATTTTTGCAGGACACAAATACACGTATAAAAGTATACTCAGATAACACCCCACTTCAATCTGTGGTATTGGGGGGCTACTGGTCTATCACACCAGTTGTATAAAAAATTGGCCAGTAAGGTTGGCACTGTGTGTAGCAGAGTTGATGCTACAAAAGATGCAATATTTTTGCAGGACACAAATACACTGTTATAAAAGTATACTCAGATAACACCTCACTTCAATCTGTGGTATTGGGGGGTCACTGGTCTATCACACCAGTTGTACAAAAAATTGGTAAGTAAGTTTGGCACTGTGTGTAGCAGAGTTAACGCAGCAAAAGAGGCAATATTTTTGCAGGACACAAATACACTTATAAAAGTATACTCAGATAACACCCCACTTCAATCTGTGGTATTGCACCAGTTGTACAAAAAATTGGCCAGTAAGTTTGGCACAATGTGTAGCAGAGTTAACGCAGCAAAAGAGGCAATATTTTTGCAGGACACAAATACACTTATAAAAGTATACTCATATAACACCCCACTTCAATCTGTGGTATTGGGGGGGGGGGGGTGCACTGGTTTATCACACCAGTTCTACAAAAAAACTGGCCAGTAACTGTTGTCACTGTGTTAGCACAGTTAATGCAGCAAAAGAGGCCAAATTTTTGCAGGAGTAAAATACACTGTTAAAAGAATATACTGTTAGATAAATCCCCACTTCAATCTGTGGTATTGGGGGCCACTGGTTTACCACACCAGTTATACAAAAAATTGGCCAGTAAATTTGGCACTGTGTGTATCAGAGTTAACGCAGCAAAAGAGGCAATATTTTTGCAGGACACAAATACACCTATAAAAGTATACTCAGATAACACCCCACTTCAATCTGTGGTATTAGGGGGGCACTACTCTATCACACCAGTTGTACAAAAAATTGGCCAGTAAGTTTGGCACTATGTGTAGCAGAGTTAATGCAACAAAAGAGGCAATATTTTGCAGGACCCAAATATACGTATAAAAGTATACTCAGATAACACCCTACTTAAATCTGTGGTATTGGGGGGCCACTGGTCTATCACACCAGTTGTACAAAAAATATGCCAGTAAGGTTGGCACTGGGTGTAGCAGAGTTAAAGCAACAAAAGATGCAATATTTTTGCAGGACACAAATACACTGTTATAAAAGTATACTCAGATAACACCCCACTTCAATCTGTGGTATTGGGGAACCACTGGTCTCTCACACCAGTTGTACAAAAAATTGGCCAGTAAGTTTGGCACTGTGTGTAGCAGAGTTAACACAGCAAAAGAGGCCACATTTTTTCAGGACACAAATATACTTACACAAGTATATTCAGGTAACACCCCACTTCAATCTGTGGTATTGGGGGGGGGGGCACTGGTTTATCACACCAGTTGTACAAAAAATTGGCCAGTACGTTTGGCACTGTGTGTAGCAGAGTTAACACAGCAAAAGAGGCAATATTTTTGCAGGACACAAATACACCCCACTTCAATCTGTCGTTTAGGGGGGCCACTGGTCTATCACACCAGTTATAATACTTTTTTAAAAGTGCTTTTGTCACTGTTTGTAGTTGCAGTATTGCTGCAGAAAAGTTCACCACACCAGTCACAATGCTGCACAGTGCACAATACAAATCCACTACAATATGCTTTCTATATTAGAAAGTATATTATAAGTGTATTACACCTCTATATAGTGCATGCACACCAAAGAATAGTACACCTATACCAAATACCAGTCCTTAAAAGGACTTTTGTGGACCTTAACAGAGCAATTTATGTCACTGACAATCTGTCCCTGGTGCACACAGCAAACCTCTCCCTACCCTACACTGACAGAAGAGAAAGTACACCTATACCAAATACCAGTCCTTAAAAGGACTTTTGTGGACCTTAACAGAACAATTTTTGTCCCTGGCAATCTGTCCCTGGTGCACACAGCAAACCTCTCCCTACACTGACAAAAAACAGAATGTGAAATGGCCGCCAGGTTATGTCTGTTTATAAGGTAGGGGGTATGTCCATGTGCTGAAATGTCTCAATTGGCTGTCTTGTTCCACCTGATGGCTGTGTCATGTGTCAAAGTTTTCCCCAATGTAAACTAATATGGCCACCACGAACAATGCCATATGTTCACAAAATCGGCGGACTGCGAACGAGCAAAGTTCGCTGCAAACCGACCGCCGGGCGAACCGCAAGGCCATCCCTATTGAGGATTCAAAATACTTGCAAGCACAACATTTTTAATCTCTTCATGCTTCTCAAAACATATTTCAATCAAAGCTATTTGGCTTGACAGACCATAATTTGAAAGTTGGAGGGTGTTGTGTGCCATGATGACACAGAGGTCTAACGTATCAGTAAGCCTCATTCCTTTAGGCATGTTTGCTCCACTGTCTCGAAGTTGCGCAAGCATCACTTGGTCTTTGTTGATTCCCCTTTCTTCAAGCATGCCTAGAAACATTTCTCTACTGTACTCAGCTGTGTGGGATCCTTGCATCACTTTTGTATTCCACACCAATTTCCTTTTTGTCCATCCGCTGTCAATGAAGTGGCATGTAAGAATGAGTAGTGACTCTGACTCTGATTGTGACCAGCAGTCCATGAATGAGAGTGAGTTGCCATCATTTTCTGGTTGAAGCATAGCCTTTACTTTGTCAACTACCTTTTGGTGTAGCTTTGCCAGAATTTTGGTTCGATAATACTTCTCACTCTTCAGTGTGTAGCTTGGCTCAAGCATGGACATCAACCACTTAAATCTTGAGTCAGACACCATTGTAAATGGCTGGTTATCAGTGACAATCATCTCTGTGATTACTCTGCCCAGCTGTTGGGATCATCCATCTGAATCTAGACAGTAACATCTGTTTTTTTTTTTTTTCACAAACATATCTGTTATTGTTGCCTAGGATAGTGGAGGAGGTATTGAATCAAAATCACATTGATATTCATTTTGTTTTTTCTGTGCTACATGACACAATTCAATATGATGAACTTTTATATGGGCCCAAAGATTTGACGTGTTTTTGTTTTTTTGCAGTTACTGATTATGTTGTTTGTACATGTGTTGCACACTGATGCTTTTCCTGGAGATGGTTGAGATGAGAAATAGTCCCAGACCACACTTTTACTCTTTCTCTCCTCATCCATCTTCATTTCAACTTGAAAGACACAAAAAAAGATAAAAGAAATGGCTTGCTGAAGCTGAAGTTGCTGCTGATGCTGGCACTGGCACCCTGATGTGGGTTGGTGGCTGACACCTGGCAGTGTGGCTGGCTTGGTGTCAACCTGTTGTGGGTGGCTTGCTTGCCAGAACACTGTGGTGGCTGGCATCACCCTGTTCTGGGTGGTTGGCTTACTGGAACACTGTGGTGGCACTGGCTGGCTGGCTTAGTGTCACCCTGTTATGGGTGGCTGGCTTTCAGGAACACTGTGGTGGCTGGCTTGCTTGGTGTCACCCTGTTATGGGTGGCTGGCTTGCAGGAACACTGGTGGGTGGGTGGCTGGCTTGATGTCACCCTGTTATGGGTGGCTGGCTTTCAGGAACAGTCTGTGGTGCCTGGTTGGCTTGCTTGGTGTCACCCTGTTATGGGTGGCTGCCTTGCAGGAACACTGTGGTGGGTGGCTGGCTTGGTGTCACCCTGTTATGGGTGGCTGGCTTGCAGGAACACTGTGGTGGCTGGCTTGCTTGGTGTCACCCTGTTATGGGTGGCTGGCTTACAGGAACACTGTGGTGGCTGGTTGGATTGGTGTCACCCTGTTATGGGTGGCTGGCTTGCAGGAACACTGTGGTGTCTGGCTATCTTGGTGTCACCCTATTATGGGTGGCTGGCTTGCAGGAACACTGTGGTGGCTGGCTGGATTATTGTTACCCTGTTATGGGTGGCTGGCTTGCAGGAACAGTGTGGTGGCTGGCTGGATTGGTGTCACCCTGTTATGGGTGGCTGGCTTTCAGGAAAAGTCTGTGGTGCCTGGTTTGCTTACTTGGTGTTACCCTGTTATGGGTGGCTGGCTTGCAGGAACTCTGTGGTGGGTGGTTGGCTTGGTGTCACCCTGTTATGGGTGGGCTGTCTTGCAGGAACACTGTGGTGGCTGACTGGATTGGTATCACTCTGTTATGGGTGGCTGGTTTGCAGGAACACTGTGGTGGCTGGCTGGATTGATGTCACCCTGCTATGGGTGGCTGGCTTGCAGGAACACTGTGGTGGCTGGCTTGCTTGGTGTCACCCTATTATGGGTGGCTGGCTTGCAGGAACACTGTGGTGGCTGGCTGGATTGGTGTCACCCTGTTATGGGTGGCTGGCTTGCAGGAACACTGTGGTGGCTTGCTGGCTTGGTTTCACCCTGTTATGGGTGGCTGGCTTTCAGGAACGGTATGTGGTGCCTGGTTGGCTTGCTTGGTGTCACCCTGTTATGGGTGGCTGGCTTGCTGGAACACTGTGGTGGCTGGCTGGATTGGTGTCACCCTGTTATGGGTGGCTGGCTTGCAGGAACACTTTGGTGACTGGCTGGCTTGCAGGAACACTTTGGTGGCTGGCTGGCTTATAGGAACATTGTGGTGGCTGGCTTGCTAGAACACTGTGGTGGGGGGGGGGGGCTGGCTTGGGGTCATCCTGTTGTGTGGGTGGCTGGCTTGGTGTCACTCACTCACCCTGGCCTGTTGTGGCGGGTAGCTGGCTTGCTGGAACACTGGTCACGGTGGCTGGCTTGGTGTCGTCTGGGTGGCTGGTTGCTTGATCGCTGGGGTGGCACCCTGTTGTAGTGCGTGACTGAGGCGAGGGCCTGTGGGTGGAGGGATGGCTGGCAGCATGACCGGACTGCAGCTGGCTGTAACACGAAGCTGTGTGAGGCGGTCTTAAGTGCAGCGCGCGTAGTGAAATGGCATCACCTACGGGCCGCGCAGGCATGGGAGGCGGTGTTAGAAGGCATAACGTGTGCGTGCAACATATAGGCAAATCAAGAGGCCAATTCCGATATATCGGGGAAAGTGCATATCTGCCCCCAATATATCGGTGTTGCCGATAATCAGTCGATCTCTAATGTACAGCCCCCTTAAAATGACTGTCATCACATATGACATTTCTTTCAGAAAGATCAACGATAAAAGGTCAGAGAAAAAAAATAAAATGAAAAAAAAAAAATAAAAAAATAGAATGAACACAGAAAAAGGTAGATGTTCCATAAAACATTATGGTAATAGTCATGTCCACTAGATTAATGTTATCAGCTACCTTCAAATATAACAGATGGGGATAGCAATCACATAAAGTAGAGATGACCAGAGATTGCAGCAGACAATAGGAGACCTACTTTCAGAGCAGAAAGGTACAGAGGGTCACTCACAGTTATTGGCAGGTGGTTGATATTAGCAGAGGTGTTCAAGGTTAGTCGAGATGTTCCCTCAGATCCAGTCAAACCTACAACATTTCCTGGTTGTGCCACCAACCTGATCCGGTTAGCTGGAGAGCCATCGGGGTTTGTGACAAACACCTGAGGAATAGGAAAGAACGCAGAGCAAGCCTTAGATTCTATGGTGCAACATTTTTCGAAAGGCACCCCCTTCCCAGTGAAAGAAAAAATATTTTCTACTACGTTTTCTCAAAATCTTACAAAATTGGCATGTTTTCCTTTTATGAACTTCTCAGAGAGACTTTCACTACAAGATTTTGGGGTGGCAACAGACACACTAACAAGAAGGAAAGAAAAAGGAAAATAAAAAGTCAAGGGAAAGGGGAAAAGAAAGAAAGGAAAAGGAAAAGAAAGGAAATGGAAAAGAGAAAGGGAAAGAAAAAGAAAGTAAAGGGAAACTAAAGAAAATGAAAAGGAAAAAAGAAAGGGAAACGGAAAAGAAAGGAAAGGAAAAGAAGAGAGGAAGGGAAAGGAAAAGGTAATGGAAAAGTAAAGGGAAAGGGAAAAGAAAGGAAAAAGAAAAAAGGGAAACCATAGGATAGCAAAGGGAAAGGAAAAGGGAATAGGAAAATAAAGAAAAGGATAGGGAAAATAATGGAAAGGGAAAGGGATATATTAGACAATGTACTCATTGAAAGCTCATTTCTCTAATAGAATCAGTGAATTAAATTTGACCTATGTTGTACTTTTATCCATTAAAAATATATTGAGCACTATGTGATTCCCAAATGTTGAGTGATATCAGGTAGGTGTACAGCATTACTTTATGTTTGGTGATCTGTTTGAATCATAACACTAATCCATAATTCCTCCTGCAGTAAAGCTGTGTTTGGGTCAGGCCAACTGAAGAAGCTATTTATGCCTTCAAGATGCGAGGTTAAATTCCAGACATTTAATTTTTTACATGTTATCAACATATTTTAGATAATCTGCACGCTGTCAGGATTATTGGGGGTGATTAATATAATAATAGGAAAAAAATGGATTTAAAAAGCCATGTATATTCCATATTATGCATATAAGATTCTGAACAGTATAGTTTCCATCTTGTTTTTAAGGTGAAGGAGAGTTCATATGTACTTGTTAAACAAAATTTCTCTTACAATAGGGTCTTATACTTTCAGCAGATGTCTCTGTTTTCTTTTGGGCATAAATAAGTGGAAAATTGATGTACTTTTAGATAAGACTCAGTCAAGCTGACGCTATGTTAAGGGGGTGATATCTCCTTAATTGTCTGTATTTTAAAATGAACTATATATAAGTTTTAAAGATACATTATTATGTGTGAGAAGATATTAGCCATAATTATGTCATTATATTATGTAAGGCATATACATATATATTTAGGAATGTTATATCACAATGTGGGTTTATATTCTTACAGCAGTAATCTTAGAATTCTTTTTCTAATAAGTGTAAGAACATATGTATCTCGACACTAATTACCTCATTTCAGAGAAGTTTGTGTTTAAGTGTTCAAAGGTATCATAGATCTTCTAGTCCTAGACGCTATGTCTGACTGTTATGTCAGAATTCAAATAAGTAATAAACTTTCACTGGCCATAGTTCAATAAGGTCACTTTTAAATAGTAGGCCATTGTATGTTGTGACGTATTCTAAGCACAAGATTTAATGAACAGTGCAATACTGCCTCCTGTGGAGATAATACCAGGTGCAGTCTTGGGATAGTTGAGATATTTCCAATGTAGGAATGTTATATTGTATTAAAAATATAATTATTGAAATGGCATTACTTGCCAAGGTGAATGATGGAGATACAGATGGACATTTATGTATGTACTGGGAGTATGGACAAAGTTTTATGTTGTGTTTTGTGGAATTACATATAGAGAAATCATCCTTTAATTTTATTATCATACATAGGGTTAATTATTTAAAGAGGTGTGACTCTGACCTCACCAGTTAAGGTATAGAATATCCCAACCAATGGGGATAATGTTTCATCCCTCTGGGTTTAACTTATGGTAATTTTTATAGCCCTTTGTTTATACCATATAAAAGAACAGCCCAGATATGAGAGAGGACATCACATCACTACTGACAACACACCTTACACTTACATCACACACACTACTACATCCATCGATATACTCATCCAGACATACTCCATCTTGCTCCACCTCTCAACTGAAACTTTGAGGGACGCCAAACGAAACTCCTCCCTCACTGGCATCCATCTTAAGACTCTGGTACCGACCATTTGAAGCTAGCCGCCATCTTAAGTGTGGTAAATATGCCTTGCTGTATTATTTGATTTTATTCAATATTGTTTATTTCCTTCCTTATATGTTTTATATTGCATATTTAAGGGTAATAAGATTACAATCCCAGCCGTATAAACCATAGTAGAGTTTTCTCTAAAAAGCTGATTTTTGTTTTTATACATTTTTATTAATATCAGGTTTAGTGCATTATTTGCAATTTTATGTCTTCCGTTTTGCATGGCCTATTCTCACTCCATCTGCAGTGGAGTGACTTTCGGCCGTGTGATTCCCAGACAATTGTAGTCTGTTTATATAGAACACATACCTATGGCTTATGCTATACCTGGAGAAATGGTAATCTTGCTTTCGTTTTGCTTTCACTTTGTTTCACTTTCACTTTCATTATTGAGCTAAACATCACATTGCATTGATTGTTTGAAGTTAGTATTTTCTGTAGAAGTTATCTTTTTTTGTGTCACTCCTTGTTTGATCATATATTGTGATTACATGTCTTGAGAATAAATATTATATATATATTTCATACTGTAGACTGTACTCACTAAGATTGGTATATGCTTTTAAAAAGAAATTAATCAATTAAAAAGAATTCACGACATATTGATTTGTGGCAATAGGTGAAGATTCTCTTTTCTCATAGATCTTTGCTTATTAACCATAAATAGACACTGCTATATTCAGAGCAGTATAAATATTCTGACATAATGAAGTATGAGCGCGAGATATTATTATTAAATATTCTTACAACGCCATCCTTACCGTAAGGTCAAAGGGCATTCCAGGCTTGAAATACTTGGACGTTTTAGTGAAGAAGATTTTATACGGAGATTTCACAATATGAATATTTTCTAACTCGGCTTCCACCATTTCACTGCCTGGAAGAGAGAAGGAACAGGTGTTTAAAGTCACATTACTAAAATGGAACAGATAAATATAAAATATTTCAAACAGCTACAATGCTTTTTCTTACTTAGAAAATAATCCTTTCATGTAGTCAATATTTCCAACTATAACATTATTTTTTTTTTGGTTGTAACGGGGAAAGGTTTTCCCTTCTTTTTGTTTTATTGTGCCCAAACAGGAAGTGAAGGAAGTCTCTTCAATTGGGTTGCAGACAACAAATAAAGCTATTTTTATTTATTTATAAGTATATATAGTTATAATTTTGGGATGCAGCTCTGGGAATACAGATAAATAAAAATATGTTTTTCTCTATCTTTTTTTTTGTGTATGTTTTGATAGTGCCAAGGTGCATGATCATTTTTTGAAATGCTCTCTTTACATTGTTGTATCCATGGGGATGGACACATAGCTTCACAGCTCCCTGCTCAGCAATCGTACCGGAGCTTACAGTGACGCCAAGGGTCACACCAGCAGATCGCAACTCACCTCAGGAGATGCCTGGATGGTCAGCCACCATGCCGGGGAAGAGGAAAGGGGGATCAAAGCCCGGTAAGCTGCTTAATTTCTTCAGCCTGGCGGGCGGGCAGCCCTGATCCTAGCATCTGCTAGCAGCCTAGACCCCTCTCCATCCCAATTTGCATGCTCTAGCCCTGTCAAATCCAAGTTTAAATTGCATCACACTGGGGGGGGGGGAACGCTGCCTCATCCTGCAGAGTAGATGACACCCTGGTGTTCCATGACACCATTTCCTACTACTGGCTAGCCTGTAATGGATTCCATGTTAAAGGAGATGATGCTGTCCTTACGAAGTGCCATCCACGCTGACATGTTACAATTGATGACCCAGTGCAATTCTGCTGTTGCAGCAGTGGATAATAGAGTTGCACGAATTGAGAATAAGATGGGGGAATTTGCTGATGCATTCAACGATATGGTTAATGTCCATAATGAGCGTGCGAATGACATAGATTGGCTGAAATCCAAAGTTGTGGACTTAGAAGATCATTCGAAGCGCAACAATATTAAAATCAGAGACAGTAAACCTCCTGACCTATATGAGTATCTAACTACCATTTTTCAGGAAGAAATTCTAGATATCCCATTATGTGACTTGGCTATAGACCTGATCCACAGGCTCCCAAAGCCCAAACACATTTCAGCCTCTCTTCTGAGAGACACTATAGCAAGGATCCACTTCTTCACAGTTAAAGAAAGGTTTATGTCGTTGGTGAGGAAGGGTTCCAATTTACCACCTGCCATGAATAATCTTACCTCTCCGCCTTTACCATGAATAGGAGACGTAACCTCTCCACTATCACGAAACCTCTGCGAAACCACCATATTCCCTATAGGTGGAACTATCCAGCTATCCTTGTCATTACCAAAGGTGATAGGGAGCACCGGATCTCGTCTATGGATGACAGTCTAACCCTTCTCAAACGTTGGGGTATACTTGAGCCGGTTGAGGAAACCATGCCCACTCAAACCTGATGACTCTTCCTTGTTGTTATCTGGATGATCTCAGTGACCCTCCATGTTCTACTTCCCGAAACCACCATGCTCCGGGCGACTTGCTCGGCTAAAAAACTTCTCACACCCCAAAACAGCGGTTTCTTACACCGTACAGACTACCTCACAGTGTCGCCTATTTCTATTTTTTCTACATATCTTGTGTTTTGCAGTCTCTTTTTTGTTTGTTCTCTTTTTATTTTTTTTCCCCCAGTATCAGTGTGCTACCTGCCAACCTCTTCAACTTACCTACCACTTCGGACATTCACCTGCCGCACCTATCTGTCTTCCTGGACATTGGAACTTGCCAGCAGTTGCTGATCCACCTGATCCGTTCTTCATCTTCCTTCCTAAAGCGGTACGGATTAACACCGATACTGAGTAAGTGCATTACCTACTATTGCCATATCACACTTTATCCACTGAAGCATAATGTCATTTAAGCTCCTCTCGCTCAATGTGAATGGGCTTAACAGCCCCCACAAACGACATATGCTCTGGAGAGAATTGAAAGAACACAACTGGGATATTGTGGCCATTTAGGAAACTCATTTCATAGCGAATACTCACCCAAAATTGACGTCCAAACACTTCCCGCATGTCTTCTACTCTAATGGTCCTAAAAAGAAGTGCGGAGTGGCAATCCTTGTAAGAGACACTCTGGACTTTACATTGCTTTCGCAAACTGCTGACCCTGAGGGCAGATTCCTGGTGATTTCATGCTCAATTGCCAACACTACTTATACAATTGTCACTCTATACTCCACGAATACAAGACAAACCGCATACATTGTTGTATCCATTATTATAGTTTGGAGTTGACGTGAGGACCCTAGATTTGTGGTGTTATTTTCCCCTTAAGGGGATTCTTTTGAAGCTAGTAAACAAATAAAACCTGTCAGATATTCTAATTTTTCTCATTGTCAAATAAAAAATGTTGGCTTTCATTCATTCTAAAGTCCCCTTCATGCTATATTCAACTCTGTATGGAGACCCTTTAATGTTTTTTTTTTTTCTAAATCAAAATGTCCGGGAGTCTCATCATTGTCTTTTGGTATATGTATGAACTCTACATAGACTTAATTTGCTGCCTAAATAACTGCCTAAAAATATTTTAGGACTCAATAAACCAAACACACATCCAACAGCATATTTTAATCAACTATAGTTGCCCTAAATAACAACATCCATGCTTACATTGTGACTAATCATTAATTTAAGGTGCTAAATTCATACATATACAATTGGTACTGCTTAATATTTTGGAGGTCTTCAAAATCCATAGGTTCCTGTTGTGTTAATTGTTCTTATGAATGTTTACAGGTCTATAATATCTTGTTTGATTTGGGGAATCGGCTGCCTTAGATCTATTTTAGGTCATTTTATAATGTTACAAGTGCATTTGGCCTGTTGGGTCGCAAAATGGTTTTGAAGAGAGATTTTTTGTGTAGTTTGATGGTACTGGAGACTCTGGACTGCCTGTAAACGAGTTTACAGGTCAGTTGGTGTGTTTTGTTGCCTACAGAACGGTTTTACAGAGCTTGAGGGTTTACAGTATGAGAGTTGCAGATAGAGGAGACCACAGACGTGGAGTTATCCCAGATTGAAATTAGGGGCACTGATAACACTATTATTATTATGTCTACTATAAATATTAATCCAATGTTTGCCTTATAGATGTAGAATTTCCTTCCATTGCTCAGGAACTCAGGGTGTTGCACAGCTCGTCTGTGAGATTCAGAGACATGCAATAGCCAGAATATTGCTGCACTCCTTGGTAACTTTATTGAAGCATTAACCACTTGCCGGCTGCCCGCCGCATGAATACTACGGCAGGCTGGCTCGGCTGCGTGAATCGGCGTACCTGTATGGCGGTTTGCGGTAGTGCGAATGCTGAGCCACAGGATCCGGTGGCACCGATTGCCAACGGGCACCCATGATTGCTCCCAGCTGACAGAGAATGACAAAAAACACAGCTGACCATTGTTCTCTCTGAAATGATCAGAGCACCTGTGATCCTTCTATATAGGATCACAGGGGAACTAAATTCAAATGTGGTTTTCTACCATTGAGTGCATTGATTTTCATAGAATGAATGTTCTACTTCTGGACCTTGGCAAGTGCATGGGCATAAGACTAGTCACTATTTTCTGGTCCAGGAGCAAATTCAATGATTAGAAATTTGTTAGTTCCCATTAGATTCAACCAAAATTTTCCATCCTTGTTCTTCGTTTTTTGTTTTTTTTTACTCACTCTGGTCAAAAACGATTATCTAAGCGCCCGTTTTAACTTTTAGATGATTGAACGAATGTCCTGAAACTGAAAATTTTCTAATAAATAATTCTAAAGGTGTAAGGTCAGCTTTAGTGATTGCATGGTCGAATGAACCTAAAAAAGTATACTGTAAGTATATTCCTTTTGCTGATTAGAAAATAAATTTCTCCCTGCAGGAATTAAGGAAAAGCAGCAGTCTGTCAGTACCTAACATGTTGCTGTAATGTAGACAATAGGTACATATTTCATATGCCCACTCCCACTTTAACCTATTGGCAAATGGGCTATTGTCCCCCCTCCCCTTTAACTTTATGCAGAGGAACCAGACAGAGATGCTCTTTATCCCTTCTTTCATTTGCTATAATGATAGAGCCACTGGGCTTCGGATTTAGACAATCAGTGTCCCTTAAGGGCAAAGCTCTGGGAGGTTGAACAGAATGTATCGACCTTTATGCCAATGATATCATTTTGTATATGCAGGACTCTTTTACCACCTTAACAGAGCTTATGCAGACAATTGAAAACTTTCGTACTTATTCAGGACTGAAGATTAATTGATAGAAATTCGCTTTGATGCCTTTATATCCTGCATCCCTGGCTGATGACTGGTCCCACTCCCCACTCAAGGTAGTTACCTCTTTTAAATATTAGGGGCTCTTTATCACATTGTACCCCCCTTATGCATTTGCTGCTAACATCAAAGCTCCCCTAATGGAATTTTTCAAACTGATATATTTTGCTAAATGTGGAAAAAAGTGCAGCGCTAATAAATACTAGCAATATAAATGTGTATATATATAAACCCAGAAAAGGTAAATACAAATAAATTGCAAAATGAATAAAAGTGAACATCAAATCAACAGTCCCATATGTGAAGTAAAAAAAACAGTCCACAACGGTGATAATTGAAGTGCTCACTGGATCCCAACACCAACAAGATATAGAGATATAATGTGCTCACCAGAACGATATGACTCAAAATGCCATATAGCATATGAGTCAAATCAGCTTGTTGTACAATGGATGGATAATCCGAAGGGATGACTGAGGTCACTGATGTTGAGGTGAAGAGGTAATAGCAGATATGAACCGTCACACCAGAGAGGCTCTCACTCCGTCAAATGGCAAACATCTCGTGGTAAAGAGCGTATACAGATGCAAAGGTAGGCTGTCAGCAGCGTGGCCTTGACGCGTTTCAGCATAAATGCCTTTTTCAAAAGATAGTGCCAGCCGAACACCCACAAAAGCCACTTATTTATAATCTAAGTAGTAATAAGTCACCCAATAAGAAGATGCCTACTGTGCAGACAGTAGGCATCTTCTTATTGGGTGACTTATTACTACTTAGATTATAAATAAGTGGCTTTTGTGGGTGTTCGGCTGGCACTATCTTTTGAAAAAGGCATTTATGCTGAAACGCGTCGAGGCTACGCTGCTGACAGCCTACCTTTGCATCTGTATACGCTCTTTACCACGAGATGTTTGCCATTTGACGGAGTGAGAGCCTCTCTGGTGTGACGGTTCATATCTGCTATTACCTCTTCACCTCAACATCAGTGACCTCAGTCATCCCTTCGGATTATCCATCCATTGTACAACAAGCTGATTTGACTCATATGCTATATGGCATTTTGAGTCATATCGTTCTGGTGAGCACATTATATCTCTATATCTTGTTGGTGTTGGGATCCAGTGAGCACTTCAATTATCACCGTTGTGGACTGTTTTTTTCACTTCACATATGGGACTGTTGATTTGATGTTCACTTTTATTCATTTTGCAATTTATTTGTATTTACCTTTTCTGGGTTTATATATATACACATTTATATTGCTAGTATTTATTAGCGCTGCACTTTTTTCCACATTTTGCTATTCACAATTTTCTTGTCAGTTGTTTGGTGTAGCAGCTTTTTTATGGTTAGCGCAATATTTTTGCTTTTCACTTTTTGATATATTTTGCTGCCAAAAGCCCATGGCCTATGTTGGGTTTCTACAAATCGGGCCTTTTTGTAGAAGCATACCCTTCTCTGCATCTGGGTTGCACAGGTCTGTAGCCACCAGGAACCAACAAGCTGCTTTTTCCAGTAGACGGCAAAAAAACACTTATACTATTGTCACCCAAAGGAGGGGGGGGGGGGTATCGGGCAGCAGTTACAGCATTGGGAACATGTTGCATGTTCCTCCCTAAAAACAGGTGAACGTATCCAAAATTCTACTAGGTTATGGCCAGCTTAAGAATTGAACATGTGCACGCTTTCATTTAGTTTGGATGCATCCGTACATTGTAGAAGTTCGTTTCACCATGTTCATTATGTTGACCCGATTCATTTTCGGAATTCTTTTTATAGCTTCACCATTCATTTTCTATATTTTGTTGGTCCCGGTGGATTCAACTTTTTCGGAAGATTGTTAAATATTCAATATATTACCGAATCAGATGGATTTGAATTCGAAGGATTCAATATTTTCGGACGCTAGTACAACCCACCAAGAGAAATGGCATGGGCTGACTGAAAAATATCGACTGCTGCCATGTGCCTCCGAATTACCGAATGCAGCAGAATTTGGATCCATTCATTATCCGTATTATCACACTCATTTGAATTTTGTATCAATTTCCCCATGGGCCAGAACTACTATTGCATCATGGGACGTCATCCAAATTGTTTGGTAATTTAGTTATACATTTTTTTTTATAATTCATTTTCATTTGTTACTATGTTTATTCAGAGATTCAGATACATCCGAATCTCCAAAAATTCTTCAGAAAAAACGAAATAAAACAAAATACACAGTGCACTTTCCAGATGGGCCATTGTTGGAGCGCAATTGCATTGTTGGTCCATTTACTCTTACTTTTGTTTAGAAGATTTCTTTCTAAATGTCGTTCAAAGAACTAATTTTGATGATTATTCAAGGAACCCTAAATATCAAATGCCATTCGCCTCCGTTTCCAATCAAGGACTGTGTATAGCAAAATGAGTCACGCTAACGCCGCTGGCTTTTCTAGTGGAAAGTTAATTTGCAACTGTAGAATTTACCATCAAGGGTGAAATATTCTTGCAATGGGCTCAGTGGTGAGAGGCAAAGTGATTTACAAAGACAGAGCCACCAGAAGTCTCAAATACATAAAAAGCTAGAAGGTCATTCAGTGTATCTGTGTCTACATAGCACTAAAATACCATTGTTAACATGTAATAGATTCTCTGTGAAGGTCCCTTTACTCACCTGAGTCAGTAACCACTGTGACAGACATATAAATGGAGAACTGGAGCATGTCTTCAACATTCTTAAAGTTTTGCACAAAATCTTTTCTCTCTAAGGTAACCGTGCCTTCTCCATTTCTGATCTAGGAGATAAAATATGAGGAAAAAAAAAAAGAATATATTGTTAAAAAGAGAAGACAAGAACTATGGTGCATGTGTGTGTATATATACAGTACTGTGCAAAGGTTTTAGGCAGGCATGAAAAAAATGCTGTAAAATAAAAGAAAGCTTTCAGAAATAGAAGTGTTATTCATTGATTTATTATTTTTTTTATCCAGAGTTTAAACAAAAAAAATGTTTGTTTTCATTCAGTGCAAAAACATCTCAGTCGTATTTTGATGTTATACAAGGATCAGCATGAGAACCAATGCTAGTAGAACAAAATACGGAGCGAAGAACCGCTAATGCAGAGAAATTATTAATGAAAACAGTAATCATTGATCAGCTACTTGTTAACATCCGACATCTGGGGAAGTCCCAGCATGCCAATAGGGTAGGTATTTGAAGGATTCGCAAAAAAAGAAAAAAATGTGTATATTATATATACACACATATATACATATATATATATATATATATATATATATATATATATATATATATATATATATATATATATATATAAATAAATAAAATACAAAAATAATAAAAAAGGGGGGGCACATATGTCAGAGGGAGGGGGGTGTGGTGGATGAACAGTTGGTGCTGCAAAGGAAATGATTGGAAACTATGGTCAATAAGACCCTCCAGACCAGACTTTTTCAATCAGGGTGTCCGGGTACCTTGGGGTGCCTTGAGGTTTCCTCAAGGATGCCTTGGCACAATGCCTAAAAATTATTCAAAAATTGTATACAAGCCAGCAGGTGAATCAATCCTGGCTTTCAGTTACACAAAGCCATGGGTTTTCATTATGCACCATTACGACTTTCTAGACATCTTTTGATAAACAGAATATCTGTTGCCTCCACAGCATCCTTGTTTGACCCTCCTCTGCCCCTGTCCCTCAGCACTGGTGAGACATTACCTGACTGATGCAGAGAAATTGAGGGAGAAGAGAAACATTGGAGTACTGATCAGTACCAGTGTGCAAAAGTGTATTTGCTTTGGAAGAATAAATCATCTTTAATGTTGGGTGTCCTACATGTGGATTTTGCTGCATTATTTAAAGTTATTAGAATCGTTTTTTACATTTTAGAATGGGGTGCCTGGAGACTGTGTATAGTTTTAAAAGGTTCCTCGAAAAAACAAAGGGACTTCCAGCGCTAACTGTGATATCTCTCACTCTCAGGAATGAATAAAGTCAAATTACCGTGTGGTGCTGCTGCTAATTAATGCTGATTCAGCATAAGTCAGTGAATGGGGGGGGGGGGGGGCAGCAGCGCTATCCCACGGTACATAGTCTACAATGTAACTCAGGCAGGCTTGATGGAAAACCTTGAAAAGTTTATTTATAAAAAATATATATAGTGATGATTAAAACATAATAGAATGTATTCCAAACCAGATCTGTGGCGTTGCTGGGGGTCACAGGATGACCGAGCCGCTGGGTGAGCCGGAACTGTGTAGATGATCACAACAGGGAACCAGGCATAAGGGAGAAGGATCTTATGTGCCAAAAGCAGACCGGACCAGCCGGTAAGGTGGCGTGGCTTCCTCCCACCCCATAGTGTGGCTGCTCGCACTGAAGCAGTGTAGACGTGCCGCGGAGCCACCAACCAGAGGTATCCACAGCGGAGGCCGCTACTCGTAAGCGGCGTCAGCAAGCATCGGGACCCGGCCTGGAAAGCATCAGGGTTGCCGTGACGACATGTTTCGCACTGCTGTGCTTTGTCAAGGCAGACTGGTCCGGTCTGCTTTTGGCACATAAGATCCTATCCATTCATTAAAAGGTTCCTCAAATGAAAAAAAAGGTTGAGAAACACTGCTCCAGACAAAGGCTGGGTCAGAGGCTGTACTGAACCAGTCAAAAAGAAGAGAACAAAATGGGGGTGTTGGGGTTTGGGGGAGAGATAAAGGATATGGGGAGGCAAGAAAGAGGAGAAGGATAAGTAACAAATCAAAAAAAAAAAAAGGGGGGTGGCCATTGCAAGCTCCCTCCAGCAAAGATCCACCCGCATCCCTTCTCATCTCCTAAAGGGGTGAGGCTCAGTCATACAAAAATGTTGCTAAAAAGCCCCCTAAGTTAATTTTTTTTTCAGGCGAAAAGGCGACTGGCCTAAGTAAGATCCAAACGGTATTACCTGTGAGACTTTTTTTTTGGTCAATGGTTTGAAGGTGAAACCTAGAGGCCAAGGAGGATGTAAATTTGGATGAGAAATCTTTATGTCAGGTCAATGAGTTCTTCCACATCGGCAATTTTAGGGAGGTGTGTACACCATTCTAACAGGGAGGGGGTGTGGGTCGTACCCCAGTGGATCGGGATACACATTTAGTCTGCATTCACCATATGCATGGTTTCCTGCTGCAACCAAACATTTTGACTCATCAGTCCAGAGCACCTGCTGCTATTTTTCTGCACCCCAATTCCTACTGTTTCATGCATAGGGCATGGAAACAAGGCTCAACTATGCATTTATAATTAAAAAGGCATAAAAGTGATAATGGGACAACATTTGTGAAACAGTGTATCAAAACACCAAACTCATTTCTAAAGGCCAAATTTGAATAAAAGTTATGAGCATATACTGTAGATGCTGTGCATATATAAACATATAAATAGGCCCCACCTTTTATATATATATATATATATATATATATATATTTTGTGACAGGAAGTCAGGTAAATCGGTGAGTGGTGTCACAGATGGGAGATACACTTCTGCTTGGTTTAGACAATTCACCAATTACTATAGGGTGTCGGCTGCAAAGGCAGCAGGAAGGTGTAAAGAAGTTGAAAACCATTCAGCTATTCAGAATGAGGAAATTAAGGCCTCTATAATTTGTCCAGAGGAAGTCCTATTGATTGCTGCCTCCTGACGCTGTGTGAGTAGAGGAGGACAGTCAGATGGGTCCCTCCCGACGCTGTGTGAGCATGGGAGAAGGAATACCTCCTGAAGCGATGTGCGCTGAGGAGGGTAAAAAGTGTGAAGACTTCTCAAGGTTTCTATGTGAAGAGTGTGAAGAGAAAAACCAAGGATGTTTTCTATGTGAAAGGAAAGTCCAATGAACATGTGCTGTGTGAAGAGAAAAGGGACATTCTCTATGAGAAGAGATAATAAATGGCCTATTGATAGTCTGCTGTATGATCAGCCAAGTCTGCCCAACAGTAGGTTGGGGACAGACTCCGTAGGTAGGTTCCTGTGTGTGAGAAGGTAGCCGCCCACAGTGGCAAGGATTTATTTAGTGTTTTATTTTATTTTGGATGTTTTTGACGCTTGCAGTCTGGTGAAGAAAATTGCATGAATAAACCAAACTGTTGTTTGCAACCACTTCTCGGCTATCTCCCTGTGTAACTAACCCCCCCAAGGGGTCATCCACACCCACCACCGAGCTAGTCCCTACATATGGTGGAGGTATGCATTGGGCAGAAGCAGAGATCCCTGCAAAGAAGTTCATCTGTTCTATGAACTTTGTCTGGTGCATGAGATTGCACAATCTGTGTGTGCAGAATAGAAGATCCTGAAAGAGAGAAAAACTACTTGTGTTAAAGAGACAGTGGTCTCAAGATTTTTGATGAACTTTGTCTGGTGCATGAGACTGCACAAACTGTGTGTGCAGGAAAGGAGATCCTGCAAGAGAGAGAAAAACTACTAGTTTTAATGACAGTCCGAGGAGCCTGCGGCACGCCACGCTGGGACACACGAGGGGATATGGCGGCCATTTTCTAGGTTGGAAACCAGGTCCCGAAGGTGATTCTTGAGAGAGATACGCTGTATGACTTGCTACGAAATGTGAGTTGCCAATTTTTAAGCTAGTGCATCAATAAAGACATTCACTACTGTACTTCATTATGGGAGTTGTTCCCTTTTTTTACACATGCACCTCTACCTGTGCCTACACCGAGCGGAGTTGATGCGGATATCGCTACAAGCCGGGTACTGTCTGCAAGGGTTCCATTGATGTGTGTTATGAGCTGGATTTGATCTCTGTAGTGGGGATCGATACATTGCGGTAAGGGGCCATCTTTTCTCTTGGTGGTGGTCTCTATACACTAATCTGTTGGAGTGTGAAGTACTTGGCAATACTTTTGGGAGCACGTTTTTCTGAAAAGACTTGATTTCCATCCAAGGATTATATTTATCTGTATATGGACTGTGGAGTTCATTTTTTAATATCATAAGCGCTACACCATTCACCTCTACATGCCTGAACAAAGTCTGCTAAAGAGAAAGGTTGTTGTCCCTAGCAACACTCAGGCAAATGCGGATTTTCAGCGGAGCTTTGCAGCTCAACAAAAGGCTCACCAAGAGAGCATGGCAGGCTGGAAACAGAGACACCAGCAGCAAATGGAGGCCATTGGTTTGGAGGAAACCAAGTATGTGTGCAGGGCTGAGCTGGATGCCTTGCAACGGAAAATGGAAGAAAAGGAACACGCCCTGGAGTTGCTTAGGATGGAGCATAGAAACTTGCAGGCTCAGGTGTTACAGTGGGAAGAATCCACTGCTCTTCTTTTTTCCGAGTTACAAAAACGTAGAGAGACTATAATGGAGAAAGATACCATCCTCATGGAAAAGGAAATTGAAATTCAGACTTTGCAGAAGCAAAGTATGTGTGAAATGTTGGAGTTGCGTAATCAGCTGGAAAAAAGTCTTCAGTCTTTGGAAGCTACAAAAATAGACCTGCAGGAGGAGCAGGAACAGAATGTTGCTCTGAAAAAGACATTGGCTCTCAGCTACAAGGAGAAAAATGAGAGAGAGGCTAAATTACTGAGTACTGTGTATGAGCTCACCACTTTGAGCAATGTGGTAGATGAATTACGTACGGACTGTGAAAGTTGGAAAGATGAAGCCCAACGTGTCCAGCAGCAGCTAAAGAAGAAAGAAGCCTGTGTGGCAGAATTACAGTCTCATTCCCAGAAACTAGCCAAAGAGGTGAAGGCTCTTATGCAGGGAAAAGTAGATTCTGAACACAAGAGGAAAAAAGTAGAGGCACAGCTGCAGGAATTGCAAGTCAAAGTGTCAGAAGGTGACCAAGTGTGCGCTAAGCTGTCAGAGAAGGCAAACCGACTGCAGGTTTAGTTGGACAATGACACAAATCAGCTTTCTCAAGCAGACAGCAAATCTAGAGAAATTGCCAAAGATTTCTCTATCTTGGAATCGCAGCTGCAAGACACTCAGGAACTCTTACAGGAAGAGAGGTTTTAAAGGCTGAGTTTTAGCACAAAGCTCAAACAAATGAAAGATGAGAAAAATGGTGTCCTGGAACAATTTAAAGAGGAGGAAGAAGCAAAGAAAAACCTATCAGAGCAAGTCGCAACACTGCAAGCTCAGAGAGCGGATATGAAAAAACGCATGGAAGAAAGCGTTGGTTCATTAGAGAGTGTTGCAGATGTGAAAAAGAAGTTTGATCAGATGCTTGGTGAGGAGAAGACTGTGTCTGCAAAATATGCAGAAGAACATGACCGTGCAGAAGCGGAGGCGCGTGATAAAGAGAGCAAAGCCCTGTTCTTGGTTCGCTCCTTGGAGGAAGCTCTAGAGTGTAAGGTTGATCTAGAAAGAGTTAACAAACAGATGTGTACAGAAATGGAAGATTTGGTCAGCTCCAAGGATGATGTTGGGAAAAGCGTTCAGGAGCTAGAAAAGTCTAAGCGAGCCTTAGAACAGCAAGTAGAAGAGATGAAGATTCAGTTGGAAGAACTTGAAGAGGAGTTACAGGCAACAGAGGATCTGTCCCAAAGAGGGGATAGTGTGCCTGATGCAGTTTTTAAAAGCATCAGTGTTTTGGAGTCTGTCCTGAGTGAGCATCAGCAATTTGATGACATGTTGCTTGAATCACCCCTCTGGAATAAACAGTTCCTTCAAAAACTTCAAGCACTGGAAAATGTATCATTAGAACTTCAGCAAACAAAGGAGCTGTGTAAGAAATGTGATGATTTCTCAGTTCAGGCTGAAAACCTAGTGGAGAAAACTAAAGCAAGTGATATAAAGCTTGGAGAAAAAAGCAAACCCCACCTAGTGGAGAAAACTAAGGCTGTTGGTGAAAACGTGAAGCAAATGAATAAGTGCCTTTCAGGGAATATTTCCAAAATGGAACTGGTGAAAGACAGGTGGCAGAAGTTTGAGCGTGATCTTGAGATACATTCCATGTGGAGTTCAGAAATACTAAAGGAGCTACATGGGAAAAGTAGTGCAATAGCAGAAAGTGCATTGAAGAAACCTATAATAGACTGTGTTGTTGCCTTTGACCCATATGTTGGTGGAAGGAAAGTTGATGATGTCTCTGGAAAAAGGAGCAGGGGTCACTTTGAAGAAATGTGTGACCGCCTGTTGTCACAAATAGAAGGCCCTCTGCACAGCATCTTAGAGCAAGCTAAGCTCAATAAAGAAGACCATTCCCTTTTACAATAAAGAGTCAATGATTGTGTACAGCTGTATGGAGAGGCAACTCAAGCCACAGAGGGATGTTAGGGGTCCCTACTTGGAACAAAGCTAAGTGAAGCAGAGGTTCTCAAAGTTTTGTGGAAATCATTTATTGATTGCAGATCAATCAAGAATGTTGAAGACATTAAGACTAGCACAATTGAGTTGCCTATGGATCACGGTCCTCCATGGCGGATAGGACAGACGGTTATGCAGGACAAACTTGAAAAGGAGCAAACTGATGCCAAAAATGCAGTTGAAGAATGTATATATGAGATGAGGGACAAACTGTGTGGCATTTATGAGAAATCTGTCAATGAAGATGACAGAAACAGTTTCATCCTGAAGCTTGAAGATACTAAGAGGCTTATCAATGAGAGTCAAGAGCAGTGCCTGACACATGCGTGCCTGGAAAACTGTGTCCCAACCCTAGGGTTGAAACAAGAGGGGGGGGGTATGTGACAGGAAGTCAGGTAAATTGGTGAGTGGTGTCACAGATGGGAGATACACTTCTGCTTGGTTTAGACAATTCACCAATTACTATAGAGTGTCGGCTGCAAAGGCAGCAGGAAGGTGTAAAGAAGTTGAAAACCATTCAGCTATTCAGAATGAGGAAATTAAGGCCTCTATAATTTGTCCAGAGGAAGTCCTATTGATTGCTGCCTCCTTACGCTGTGTGAGTAGAGGAGGACAGTCAGATGGGTCCCTCCTGACGCTGTGTGAGCATGGGAGAAGGAATGCCTCCTGAAGCGATGTGCGCTGAGGAGGGTAAAAAGTGTGAAGACTTCTCAAGGTGAGAAAATTAACTATTTCTATGTGAAGAGTGTGAAGAGAAAAACCAATGGATATTTTCTATGTGAAAGGAAAGTCCAATGAACATGTGCTGTGTGAAGAGAAAAGGGACATTCTCTATGTGAAGAGATAATAAATGGACTATTGATAGTCTGCTGTATAATCAGCCAAGTCTGCCCAACAGTAGGTTGGAGACAGACTCCGTAGGTAGGTTTCTGTGTGTGAGAAGGTAGCCGCCCACAGTGGCAAGGATTTATTTAGTGTTTTATTTTATTTTGGATGTTTTTGATGCTTGCAGTCTGGTGAAGAAAATTGCATGAATAAACCAAACTGTTGTTTTGCAACCACTTCTCGGCTATCTCCCTGTGTAACTAGCCCCCCCAAGGGGTCAAACACACCCGCCACCGAGCTAGTCCCCACAATATATATATATATATATATATATATACACACACACACACACACACACACACACACACACACACACACACACACACACACACACACACACAAGAGTTGAAGCTGTTATAGCTGCAAAGGGTGGGCCAACTCAATATTGAACACTAAGGACTAAGACTGGGATGCCATTAAAGTTCATGGGCGTGTAAAAGCAGGCGTCCCAGTACTTTTAGTAATACAGTGCATATGTATTGTACATATACAAATAAACATAAACCCCACTTTAATTCACTCAAGCCCCAGACCAGTGTATTAGGTCCTCGTGGACAATGGGTGTTTTCCCAGCTCTTCTGAATGTTTTTTTCTGCTGGCATGAGAAAGGCAGTGCAAAAACAACACACTTAAAGCCGTTTAGGTATGTCAAGCAATTGGGCGTTTATTCATTCCACTGGCCAGAATAATATTCTTCCTATTTAAATGAATAAATGCTCAAATGCATAAACGCGCCTAGTGTTTAGCCACGTTTACACATTTAGGTGTGTTAAGTGTTTTTTTCTGCCTAAATGTTCCTCTCCTGGACATGCAAGTGATGTTTTTTTTTTAGCCTCTAATCCCCTGTAAACGCCTGTGTGCATGGACACATAGTCTAATATGATGGAGCATTTAGAGGCAGAAAAAAAAATGCACCCTTAAAAGCGAAGTATTTGATGCCCAGTGTGCATAAGGCCTTAAAGCGGTATTAAACCTAAAACAGACTTACTGGCCAGATCACCAGGTGAAAACAAGGCAAAAAAAAAAGACAAAAAAATAAATAAAACTAAAACAGCCGTCACAGCTAAGAATTGTTAAACTGCAATATAATACATGTTCGCTTTTGAGTGTAATACCGCTTTAAAGTGGAAGTCCACCTATCGATTTAACAGTTTAAAAAAAAATGACATTACCGGCACGTGCTGTGAACTGTCACATTGGTTGTGCATTCAATCAAACTGTTAAACCATCCAATTGCTGGTGTCATAACTGATCATATGTGCAGCTCCATGGCAGTTGAAGATTAAACAAAGGCCAATATGGCAGCTTCCTTGGTTGAAAACAATATAAGGGTTTAGTTCCACTTTAACCACTTCCATGATTTCCCCCCCCCCCTTCCGCCACCCTCTGGGGCTTCTACCTGCTCACCCGTACGATTGGCGAGCCGAAGAAGGAATCTGCCGGCAGTGGAAGTTCACCCTACAAAATACCAAGGACCAGATGGTCCCTGGCAGCCTCTATGACTATCGGAGACCCAGGCGTGATGTTATGACGTCACGTCTGGCCTGGCAGCTGCAAATACTGCCTCTGTTCTTAGCTTTTTTTCTTTTGATCCCAGGCTTTCCAGCCTGATGGAGCGATTTAAAGGGAAAGTGTAAAAAAATAAAGAAAAAATAAAGAAAAAAAAAATTGAAAGTGCCTTGTTCCAGCGTGCTTGCACGCAGAAGCGAACGCATACGTATGTCACGGCCACATATGTAAACAGCGTTCAATCCACACATGTGAGGTATTTCCATGAACATTAGAGTGAGAGCAACAATTCTAGCCCAAGACCTCCGCTGTAACACTAAACTGGTAACCTGAAAAAAATGTAAAACTTTGCCTATGGAGATTTTTAAGTACCAAAGTTCCACGACTGTGCGCAATTTTAAAGCCTGACATGTAAGGTATCTATTTACTAAGCATAACATCTTTCACATTATACAAACAAATTGTGCTAACTTTAGTGTTTTTTTTTTTTTTATTCACGAGAAATAATTTGCTGCACACATACCATGTGACATAAAAAGTTGCAACAACCGCCATTTTATTACCTAGGGGTCTCTGCTAAAAAATATATATATATAATGTTTGGGGGTTCTGAGTAATTTTCTAGCAAAACAAAATTATGTTTTTTTACATGTAGGAGTGGAGTGCCAGAATTGGCCTAATTTTGAAAAGTTTAGAGAGTTATGAAAACATTGCTTAGCAAAAGTTGAACTGAAATATAATCTTCTAACCTTAATCCACCTAAGGGTATTCGGGAAGCTTGTCTTTACCCCATCCTTTGCTACTCCAAACAATACAAATGCTGACCCTTCCACATCTTTGCCATAGAGGTACCTGGGAAAAGAAATAGAAGAACGCAGTAAACAAACCAACCAATGAAACATTTGTCAATGAGCAACGCAAACTTCATGTACAGATATTACAGATCACTAGAATAGATATCACCATTCACTGAGAAATCTGAATATTTTTATAGATAGATAGATAGATAGATAGATTTCCCCATCACATTTATGCTGTACTCACCTTACTCTTAAATCTATGACAAAATCTTGATCATCAATGTAAAAGAATTTTTGGTCTGGGATCAGTTGGATTTCAAATGTTGGCAATACTAAAGACAGAGAAAGACGGTATTAGTAAGTTACACATTTATTTTTACCATGACAGTACAGGACAAAATACTTACAGCCCAACTGAACTTTCACTTTAAACCACTTACCTTCCAGGTGCATCAAAACAAAGGTGTTTAAAAATCTTACATTTTATTTTCCTCAGAAAGTAGTCACATCCAAGAGCCCCACAGCATGTTGCATAGTGGGGCTCTTGCTCTCTTTGTGGAAGCAGTGGTCTCTCATCAGAGGAATACACGCCCCCTGCTGTGTCAGGCCCAGGCCTATGGCTCTGCATTTATCAGTAAGTGTGATCTTTTCTAATCCATAGGTCTGACTCGGGAGGGGCTGTGTTGGACCTCTGTAGAGAGAGACCACTGCTTCCACACAGACAACAAAGATCCTTCTCTAAATCCTGTTGGCACTTCATCCTGCTTTTCTACTCAGGATGTGGATGCTTTCAAAAGAAAGTAATCGGCTCACACATGTATTAAGAATAAGAATCCTTATGGTGTTGTATTCTTATTAAAAATAAAAGGTAGACTTACAGGTAAAATAACTGCTATGTGTATAGCAGCTGGGACCGTGCGATCAACCCTTGAGAAAGTTGTGTGCCAGTGACGCAATGTGTTGTAAGGAGTCGGGTAATGTCACTTCCGGTCATGGCCGAGACCAGAAGTTCGGATACTACAGCGTTCTACCTGTGTGTAAACCCACAGTCCCAGCTGCTATACACATAGCAGTTATTTTAACTGTAAGTCTACCTTTGATTTTTAAGAAATTTGCTGACAATACTACACCATGAGGATTCTTATTCTTATTACATGTGTGAGCCGATTGACTGCTACCAACTACTGAATAACATATACTATACAGAGATCAAGTCTGCAGATGAGGCGTGTTGCCATTTAATTGAAGGTGAGCGGCCATTGTACATGGTGGTGGAGTGTATCTTATTTCTTGGATTGAGCACTGGACTATATGATTGCCCATATTTCCCCGGGTTTATTTGGAAGCACTTTTTTGGCATTTCACCAAGAAGTTTATTATCGTGTTTATTCACATTTTTTTGCACTAAACATTTTGCAAAACTATTGTGGACACTTTGACATTTATTGTATGTTTGTATTACTTTATTTGCACTTTACCAATTACCACTTACCAATATATATAATTTTGTTCCTTTTGTAATTTAGCGCCACTCCATTACTATATTATTATACTGTTTATGTATGTGGTGACACTACAGTTGGGAGCTTTATTTAGTTGTTTATTGTACACATTTTGGTTTATTATATCTTTTTAAAATCATATTCACATTATTAACTATACAATGAGTAGCGCAGAAGTTCACTTATTTACATTTTAAAAGAAAGACTTTGAACATCCTTTTGTTTTGATTTACCTGGAATCCTCTGGAACTCACTACCCCAATCTGTCCGACTATCTCCTACTCTGTCCATTATTAGACAATCCCTGAAAATACTTCTCTTCAGAGAGGCCTACAGCTATTATCTTTTATATCACTGGGCTCCTCCTCCTAGATTGTAAGCTCTAATGAGCAGATCCCTCTGATTCCTCCTGTATGGAATTGTATTGTATCTGTACTGTCTGCCCTCGCGTTGTAAAGCGCTGCACAAACTTTTAATGCTATATAAATGCTGTATAATAATAATAATCTATCTAGATGATGTTAACTACCGGAAGTTTATTTAGGCTTTAAAAAATGTATATAATAATAATCATAATGTTCAAAAATAACATTCACTTTTGGACGCTTTGAGGTCTGTTTTATTTATATATATATATATATATATTTTTAAGAAGATACACACAACTTTCAAACCCAGATTCATACATTTTTCTACTTTTATTCAACTGAAAAAAACTATGACTCCTGGGTGAAAGTTGTGTGAATCTTGTGTGAAAACATTTGTTAATAACTTCTCATTATTATTAATATTATTATTACTTTTTTTAAATAAAGTAGTTCACAGTAAAAGGATCTATAATTTAAATGTAGCAACCTGCAACATATCCTTTTTTTTTTTTTACTTTGGGAGGGTTTGCTCAGCATGCATTGCTGTATTCTTCTTTGAACAGTCTCTTATTGGTGACTCTACATTTTTTTTTTATAGTAAAAACCTCTTACCGTATTCCCTCACTTCGAAATTTGCAGTATAGTTCTGAAGAGGAGAGTCTTCGAATTTTGCTGCTATGGTCCAAGTCCCCACACTGCATAAGAAAAATGTGCATACGTTTCATCCCCATGCATACTGAACAGCTCATTCATTTACAGGAGATGATATACACCTGTAGCACCCTCCTAGGCAGGTGCTAGGAAAATGCATTTATCGATCCTTCTGCTTATAAGGGGAGCCTGATTTATTAGGTTGCCTGTTGCATGTCTCCAGGTGTGATTCACTGGGTCTGAGGGAGTGTCTCCACAGTATCCAATGAGGGAGCTTGTGGGACAGTGGAGGAAACCCAGCCAGTGACACATTGGCTTTTGTGGGAGGGCATTCTTGCAATGCATCCTGGGATTGCTCATAAAGGCTGGGGGGACATGTGACAGGGGTCAGCTTTGGCGGGAAGCAGAGTCCCAGGAGGAGGCAGAGGAGGCTGTCTCTCCTCCTTCTGTGTATGAGGAAGGTGGTCTTAGGCAGTCGGCCTAGTGAACAAGGTGTGGAGCTGAGCTGCACAGGATCCAGTGGAGCTGACGGTTGATCTTCTGGCAGAACCTCTCAGGAAAAACAGTGTCTGTGAGTACCAGGAGATTTGCCTAGGGGTCTGCCCAGAAAGGGGGACCACTCCAGTGAAGTCAGAGGATCAAGGGGGCCAACTCACACGGAGTGTTGCAGTAAAGGGCGTGCCAGTGTCAGAACCCCGAAGAATAGGAACAAAGGGAGTACCATGTAGGGCCCTGAAGAGCGATTCACAGAGTAGTACATTTCATCAAGTTCTTCTTCACTGCAGTAACAAGGTGAAGCAGGTGCCTTGCCGAATTGAGCTATATTTAGACGTCCTACCAAACTGTGCATAGTTGTTCAAGTTGGAGTATCCCACCCATCCCTTCTCCTATCCAAGTTCCCAAATAAATCTACAAAAAACCAAAACCCCTAGACTGTTTTCTGGCTGAGCCAAGCACTTTGAACCTGCTTTATTATCAAGTTGTTGCTATGGGTAACCCAGGGGGATCCATAACCAGCAGCTCCCAAGGGAGTAGTGCTACACACTGATCAGTCATAACATTATGACCACCCATCATAACCCATCAAGGCATGGCCTCCACTAGACCTCTGAACCTCTGAAGGTATGCTGTGGTATCCAGCACAGAGCCGTCAGTAGCAGATCCTTTACGTTTTATAAGTTGTGAGATAAGACTTCCATGGATCAGACTTGTTTTTACAGCTTATCGCACAGATACTTAATTGGATTGAGATCCAATTGGAGAATTTGAATGCCAAATGAACACCTCAAACTCATTGTTGTCTTTCTAAAACCATCATGAATTCATCAGACCACCTTCTTCTCATGCTCTGTGATCCAGTTTAGATGCTCATGTGCCCGTTGTAGGCAATTTTGGCTGTGGACACAGGTCAGCATGGGCACCCAGCCCCATACACAACAAACAGCGATACACTGTGTGTTCTGACATCTTTCTATCGGAATCAGCATGAACTTTTTCAGCATTTTGAGCTACAGTAGCCCTTCTATTGGAATGGATTACATGGGTCAGCCTTCATTTCCCATGTACATCAAAGACCCCTGGCCAGCCATAACCCTGTTGTCGGTTTGACATTTTTACTTCTTTGGTCGGTCTTGACCACTGCAGACCTAGAACATCCCACAATAGCTGCAGTGATCCAGTCATCTAGCCATTACAATTTAGCCCTTGTCAGTGTTGATTAAATTCTTACACTTGCCCATTTTTTCTGCTTTGAAAACATAAATTTCAGGGACAACATGTTGCTGCCTAATATATCCCACCAACCTTCAGGTGCCATTGTACCAATATTATTCACTTTACCTGTCAGTGGTCAGAATGTTATGGGTGATCGGCGTAGCTACTGTGTAACAATGTGGTCTTAGAGTTGAAGAGTTGAGTGTTTCCATAAATGTTGACCAAGTGCCAGACCCTTTTTATGATAGTAATGTGATTTTTCTTACTCATTTCTTTTTGTTCTTCTGAATCTATATTCTTGTGTTTATGTCTCCTTAAAAACAACATTTTGATTGCACCTTGGATTGTCGAGAAATCCATCTTATATGGGAAGAGTCTGTCTGTTTGAATGAGTTTCCACACATGTGTATTATCTACTGTAGAAATCTAATTGTGGCCCAAAACAATGAAAATGGTACCACTCAAATGCCTCCTGAACCTGTATCATTCAGATAAGCATGTGGATAGACTGGTGCAAGGCAGACAGGATTAGGGATGATCGAACGGTTCGGGTCGACCATCGTTTCGGCCCCAACATTGGGTGTTCGAGGTTCGGCCGAATTTAGAACTTTTTGCCCAAAAAGTTCAGAATTCGGCAACCAGAACCGACCAAAATGCCTCCTGAACCTGTATCATTCAGATAAGCATGTGGATAGACTGGTGCAAGGCAGACAGGATTAGGGATGATCGAACGGTTCGGGTCGACCATCGTTTCGGCCCCAACATTGGGTGTTCGAGGTTCGGCCGAATTTAGAACTTTTTGCCCAAAAAGTTCAGAATTCGGCAACCAGAACCGACCAAAATGCAATGGGACAGGAAATGGGCTTTAAAAGCCCGTGATTGGACCAGAACCATTAGCAAAAGCCAGTTGAGGGGGCAGGAGAATGCTAGGAATGTGATTGGAGTGCCTAGGGGGTCCCTAGACCAATCATTAGTGAATACGCCCCCCAGTATATAAGATAGCCCCCACCATATTCCTAGCATTGTTATACAAGACATGGAAGAGAATGGAAGCAGTTCTGTTAAATTTACTTTAAAAGTGTCATTTAGCATTTATTAGTGTGAGGAAAGGGATATCTAGTGTAGTTAGAGTGCTCCTTTACACTTTAGTTAGATGCAAAAATTCAGTTTCTGTAGGCAAAGTGTGAAGTGTCAGGGTGACCGTAATGTAGTGTAGGGTGAACTGACAGTGACTGCTATGGCAGGGTGACCAAACCCTTCCATAGCAGGGTGACCGCAATAGAGAAAAGCTAGTTTCTCTGAAGTCACTTTCGTTTCTGTAATATGGCTTCGCCGCCGCCAGCATTTTTGGCTGCAGGCGTTGCTAGTGCTTTTTTGAGCACATGTTTGGAGTCAGAAATGACATCTGAACATGTGTATAGGGGGTATATATACACACCAATGTCTGTATATATACACCTGCACATATACAGGTGTGAAAGGAGCAGAAAAAACTACTTGCGCTAATGAAATAATTAACACCAATATATTTCTGCTCCTATCACACCTATATATGTCTAGGTGTGTATATACATATAACTATTTGTGTATATACACCACTATACACAAGTTCAGATGTTTTGCCTGCCTCCAAAGAACCCCAAAAAATGCCCAAAAAAAACACTAGCGTCAAAAAAAAAAAACACCCAGGTGTGTTGTTGCAGGCATTTTTTGGGGGGTTTTTGGAGGCATACAAAACATCTGAGTAAAGTGTACCTGTGTATAGTGTACCAGTGAAGTTTCAGCTCTGTAGCATGTCCAGAACCTATATGATCTTTTTTTTTATGGTTGTGGACATGCTATAGAGCTGAAACTTCACAGGTACACCTTTTAGACCGCCCAGACACAAAATCACACAAAAAAAGTTCTTCAAAATTGTCATTTTTGATAGATTTTTGATAGAGAGCCAATTATTGGAAAAAAAAATCTTTGGATTTAGTGTCTGGGGGGTCTAAAAAGTGTACCTGTGAAGTTTCAGCTCTGTAGCATGTCCAGAACCATAAAAAAAAAAAGATTGTTTGTATTAGAACACTTTCAGCACAGGAGGTTGGCTTCTCGCTTTTCACACCTTGCCGGTTTAATAGCAGGCGTTTTTTGGGGCATATGTGTGTATATATACCCATATACACAAGTTCAGATGTTTTGCCTGCCTCCAAAGAACCCAAAAAAATGCCCAAAAAAACGCTAGCGCCAAAAAAAAAAAATGCCCAGGTGTGTTGTTGCAGGCATTTTTTGGGGGTTCTTTTGAGGCAGGAAAAACATCTGAACTTGTGTATACGGGTATATATACACACATACTTATATGTATATACACACCTAGACATATATAGGTGTGATAGTAGCAGAAATATATGCTTGCGCTAATGAAATCATTTACACTAATAGATTTATGCTCCTATAACACCTATATATGTCTAAGTGTCAAATACATATAAGTATGTGTGTGTACACAAGTTCAGATGTTTTGCCTGCCTCCAAAAACCCCAAAAAAATGCCTGCAACAACACACCTGGGCATTTTTTTTTTTTGACGCTAGCATTTTTTTGGGCTTTTTTTTGGGTTCTTTGGAGGCAGGCAAAACATCTGAACTTGTGTATAGTGGTATATATACCACTATACACAAGTTCAGATGTTTTTCCTGACTCCAAAGAACCCAAAAAATGCCCAAATAAACGCTTGCTACTAAACCGGCAAGGTGTAACAGGGGCGAAGCCAACTACCTGTGTTCTAAGTGACAAAATACAGACAATCTTTTTTTTATGGTTCTGGACATGCTACAGAGCTGAAACTTCACAGTTACACCTTTTAGACACCCCAGACACTAAATCCAAAGACATTTTTTTTTTTAATTTTTTTTTTTCAATAATTGGCTCTCTATCAAAAAAATATAAAAAAATGACAATTTTTAAGAACTTTTGTGTGATTTTGTGTCTGGGGGGTCTAAAAAGTGTACCTGTGAAGTTTCAGCTCTGTAGCATGTCCAGAACCCCAAAAAAACATCATATAGGTGTAAAAGGGGGGTCCCACCCTCCCCGCTCTACTGAAAAATGATCTTTTTTCTGGTTCTGGACATGCTACAGATCTGAAACTTCCCAGGTACACTTTTTAGACCCCCAGATACTAAATCCAAAGAAATTTTTTTTTTTTTTTTAATTTTTTTTTTTCAATAAATATCTCTCTATCAAAAAAATATAAAAAATTACAATTTTTAAGAACTTTTTTGTGTGATTTTGTGTCTGGGGGGTCTAAAAAGTGTACCTGTGAAGTTTCAGCTCTGTAGCATGTCCAGAACCATAAAAAAAAGATTGTTTGTATTTTGTCACTTAGAACATATGTAGTTGGCTTCGCCCCTGTTACACCTTGCCGGTTTAGTAGCAAGCGTTTATTTGGGCATTTTTGGGGTTCTTTGGAGTCAGGAAAAACATCTGAACTTGTGTATAGTGGGATATATACCCGTATACACGAGTTCAGATGTTTTTCCTGCCTCAAAAGAACCCAAAAAATGCCCAAATAAACGCTTGCTACTAAACCGGCAAGGTGTAACAGGGGCGAAGCCAACTACCTGTGTTCTCACTTCTAAGTGACAAAATACAAACAATCTTTTTTTATGGTTCTGTACATGCTACAGAGCTGAAACTTCACAGGTACACTTTTTAGACCCCCCAGATACTAAATCCATCTATCCATTTCATCCATTTCAAAATCAAAAAATCTCTTTTTTTATTTTTTTTTTATTTTTTCAATAATTGGCTTTTTTTTCAAAAATGACAATTTTTAAGAACTTTATTTTGTGTGATTAAAGCGGAGTTCCGGGCACAGAAGTCATTTTTCAATAGACATACCCCCGGGACAGTCAGGGCTAGCACATTCCACAATGGCTAGCCTCTGATCTGTCCCGGTTCGCACTTACCTTTTAGAAGAAATACTCACTTATAAAATTTCTTCCACAGCGTTTCCATCTCTCTTGTGGGCAGCTGAAGCCGGCGCGGTCCTCTTTGGCGTCTTCTTCCGCGTCTTCTTCTCCCAGAATGCGCCTGCACCGACCCCTCTCGTCACTTCCGGTGCGGCGCCGCATTCCTCCACAGCTTCTGGGCATGCCCGGGCGTCGCCCGGAAGTGACAAGCGGGGCTGGTGCCGTCGCATTGATTCCTGGGAGCGATGACGTTCAGCTCCCAGGAATCAGTGCAAGCCCGGAAGAAATGACTGAGCCTCGGCACAGAGGGAGGAAGTGAAGACTAGGTGAGTATCTTCGATCTTCAATTACAAGGTGAGTAAATAAAAAAAAAACCTAACTATCCAATTCCTTTTCAGGTGAAGGTGTAGAAGCGGACGGGCACAAAAAAATAATATCGATTTTGTGCCCGTAACTCCGCTTTAATAGTCCCTGGGGCATGACCCAGAACCCTAGGCACTTTTTAGGGGCATTTATTGGGTTTTATGGCTTTAAAATTGTGTTTTTTGATTATCGAAGTTTGGGTCCATTGATTTCAATGGGGTTCTGAAATTTCGGGTAGTTCGAATGTTCTGGCCGAACCAAACTTTTCAAAAGTTCGATCATCCCTAGACAGGATCAGATTGTAAGACTCCAGTAGACTTCAACAAAATGGTGGCTGTAAGCACACAGTTACGAACTCTCTGTTGAATAAATGTGAATAAAATGGGTAAAAGATGGCTTCAGCTTCTGTTCTCAACCTGTAGAGAACTCCTCAAACGCATTTCACCCCCTTTTCAGGGCTTAAAGTGATACCAAAGCCTTACATTTATGTTTTAACCGCTTGCCGACCGCCGCAAGTACATATACTGCGGCGGTCAGCCCCTCACAGGCAGAGTGACGTATCGGTACGTCACTAGCCTGTGAGGCTCTGGGGAGCGAGCGCGCGCCGCGCGGTCACGGACCCCCCCGCTCGTGTGACCGGTGGACCCGCTCACTCTGCGATCGTCGGGGGAGAGGGAGAAAGGCAGGCAGCTTGTGTAAACAAGCTGCCTGTCATTCTCCCCTGTGTAGAAACACTGATCATACGGTTCTACTATGTAGGACCGTTGATCAGTGTTCCTAGAGCTCAAGCCACAGCCAATCACAGTTAGAATCACGCCCCTAGGTACACACATAGCCCCTCCCTCTCAAATAAAGTTAACCCCTTCACTGCCAGTGTAATTTTACAGTAACAGTGCATATACAGTATATAGCACTGATTACTGTAGAAATGTCACTGGTAACCCCAAAAGTGTCAAAAATGTCAGTCAAGGGTCCGATCTGTCCGCCCCAATGTCGCAGTACCGCAAAAGAAAAAATGGCAGATCGCCGCCATTACGCGTTAAAAAAAAAACAACAAAAATGACAAAAATCTTTCCCTTTGTTAGTAAACGCGATAACTTTTGCGCAAACCAATCAAAATACACTTTTTGCGATTTTTTTTACCAAACATATGTAGCATAAAACAAATTGGCCGAATATGTTAAAAAATTTTGATTTTTACTTTTTTTTTTGGGGAATTTCATATAAAAAAAATGTGAAAAATATTGTTATTTTTGCAAAATTGACACTCTTTTTTTGTTTATAGCGCGTGATCAAAAAAAAAAAAAAATTGCACAGGTGATCAAATACCACCAAAAGAAAGCTCTGTTTGTGGGAAAAAAAAAGGACTTCAAATTAGTTTAGGTACAGCGTCGCACGACCGCGCAATTGTCCGTTAAAGTCACGCAGTTTCGGATCGCAAAATACCCCCTGGTCTTTTAGCAGCCAAATCCTCCGAGGCTTAAGTGGTTAAATAACAAATATGTTATACTTACCTGCTCTGTATAATTGTTTTGCACAGAGCAGCCCTGATCTTCCTCTTCTCTCCAATGGCTCCTCCTGCTGTCTCTCAGCCAATGAGGAGGAAGAGAGCTGGGACAGCAGCCGCTCTCGTGCAAATCACTGGATCGGGATCAGGCTCAGGTAAGTATTGTGGGGGGGGGTGGCTGTGAGGCAAGATGCATTTATGAATGTTTTTTAACTTCATACATAGAATGCAGGAAGTTAAAAGAACTTCCGGCTTTACAAAAACTTTATAAAGGCCCCGAAAAGGGTGAAATGCGACAGAGTTCTCTACAATTGGAGAACAGGAGCTAAAGCCATCTTTTACCCATTTCATTCACATCTATAAATCTAACTGACCCTGATTAAATGTAAAAAAAAAAAAAAAAAAGAAAGATACAGTATATACTCACCTTATAAGTTCAGGCAGTTTATAAGACAGGGAGAGGATGCCTGAGGATAATTCCTGTCTGACAGTATCCCTCTTAACAATAATGTTATCAGGAGTCTGGAAAAAGAGGAGAAAAATGAGTGGTCAGTATAAAAACAAATAAGCACATCTGAAGAGGACAGCTGGTGGCAGATTAAAAAATCCTGTTTGAATTTGAACTGAGTACACAAAGCGGAATTAAGCCCAAAACCAAAAATGTTATATATTGCAGCTTACCAATCATTAGATGTTTTGGCTGCATTTGTTTTCTTTTTTTTTTTTAGGCTTTTTTTCCCTCTGTTTTTATCTGGTGATCTGGCCAGTACCACACCATCCTGTACTCTGGATGAAGGAGCACAGAGGGGCAACATTATTGTCAGTATGGGGGGAGGGGTGTGTTAGATGGACTAGCAGATGTAGATACACTAAGAAATTGAAGCCAAACTCCAACTCAAACTTTTTCAGCAGTTACAGTAACAGTTTTGTTCCTTTTGGGATAAAGGTTTTACATAGAGCAAATTAATAAAAGCTGATCATTGTAGGCTCCCTTGTCAGCGTTAAATGGTTCCTCTCAACCCTGTAAATGCTATGTCTGCATCGGAGCTTGTTCTGTTGAAAAAGAACAGACTTACTAACAGGATCACCAGGTGAAAACAAAAGGAAGAAATCCTAAAAATAGGAAATGAATGCAGCCATCAGATCTAAGAATTGGTGAGCTTCAATATGATAAATATTTGCTTTTTGGTTTAATATTGCTTTACCATACAGTACTTCCCAACTGTTCCTGATATTGAGGGACAGATTTTGGAACAAAGACCCTCTTTCTTCCTCATTTGTCCCTCATTTTGGTCTGATCTATATAGTTGTGTATAAAATGCACTTTTTATCTTTCAGTGTTTTCTCAGTGCTAAACCTTTCATCCAATTTCTAAGTTGCTGCATTTGTAAATTTATTTTATAATTCTCCATTAAGTGGGCGTGGCAGGCGGTGTGTCCAATGCATACATAGTTTTGCTAATAGGTATCCTTCGTTCCCATCTAAAAAAGTTGGGAGGTATGCTTCAAGACATGCTTAATCAAAGATTACCTTCAGTTAAAAAGTGTATTTCATAATGATTAGAAGATACAACCATCTTTACCTACCTACCTACCAGGTTACCAACAAATTATACTTTTCCTGTAAAAATTGAGGTTGACCACTCCAACCTTCCAAGCCTCCATGCTGATCCTTTTTAGAAGGAAGCAGGTGATGGCAAGCTTTGTATTTCATTGAAGGTCACTTGTTTTCCCCCACTGCAGCTGCACATACAGCATATTTTCCCTCACTACCTCTTCTACTCCTTTCCGCCACTTTAGGCCCGAGAAATGCTGCATACTTTGTGGTATAGAGGACACATGACTACCCACCCTTTCTCCCGTGTGACAGCCCTGGTGATTTTGGTTTGATTTTTTTTACCCTGTCCTGGACTTTTGATTGAAAAGGAAAGTTAACACTTACCAAAAATTCCACAATGATAGCTTTTTTTATCGGGGACATTTTATAATTCATCGAAAAAATGCGGTAAAGAACTATGGAAAGAAGGACACAAAAATGATTAGTAAGAAACTTTGTACTAAAAAACTAAAAGTTGAAAGGATTAAGGGGGGGGATCAGGGGTTAAAGGTTCAAGGAAATTTGTACTAAGCCTAAAGTGTATGTAAAAAGGACACATAATTATCTACATATAGGCAAAATTTTAATAAGGACAGGCACAGAGCAATGTACATTCTTGGCATCTGTAAACCACTCAATGGCCAAAGTGATCGAATTGGAACCTGCAAAAAGACCAGGAGAAGACGGGGGCAAACCAAGCAATGAGGGGCATTATGGGAGAACTGTGATCTGTCTAGGCTGAAGGAGTGCAAACAGCTAGGGAATCTGCCATAGGGGTGCAAGTTCATTATGGCAAGAGGGGTAGGACTACAGTTATGCTTTTTTTTTTTGTTACATTTAATATCTGTTTATTTAGAAGATAAACAAGAAAAAACAAATAAGCGGGTTACAAATAATCTTCTATAAATGTTTTAGCAACCGTACAACATGCCCGAAAACCAACAGGGTCAGGAGTGTCAAAGTTTAAGGAAAGCAACAGCAAAAACTACCTGGGTTCGGGTCAACTGTGCGTAATAGACACAAAACATTTAACATCAAAAGAAAAAGGGAAAAAGGTTTTATGGAAAATAATGTAATACAGGGAATATACTGTAGAGGGGGAAGGGGGGGGGGTAGAAAAGAGTAAACAGGGGGTAGGGAGAAAGGGGGGAGAAAGAGGGGGTAAATAGAATTGAGAATAGGAGAGAAATGAGAAAGAGAAGGGTAAATGGAAAAGAAGAAGTTGAGGACAGATGAATTATACCATGTTTGTAAACCTCCACAAGAAGGAATACAAAGTTGAAGAAAATATACAGAGATAAAAAGACATAGATTTATTGGCCAGGAGGGTTTAGTACAATTTCCTTAAATTCGAACCAGCGGGCCTATATTTTGGTATAGCAACTAGTATTGCCTTTAGAAATACAGGTGAGTTCTTCTAAGAGGCAAATGTCATCAACCTTACATAGCCATTGTTGCAATGAGGGAATCAATGGTTGGCCCCACAATGTTGATATAATGGACTTTGCTGCATTTAGGAGATGAGTGGTAAGAGAGCGTTTATATAGACCGGCTGGTTTGTGGGTGCATACAGTTCCACTTTAATGGACCTACTTTTCAGTAAAAACAATGACTCACCTTGCAACCTCAGCTGATGAATATAGAACCAGTGTGGGAATCATTCCCATTTTAATAGTGTGCAGCAATAGCCCTGAAGAAGGGAGAGCCACCCTCCTTGGCTTGATGTACTTGTTGCTACTCTCAATAATGACTGAACAGCGGTGGACAAAAAGCCGCTCAGGTGTGTGTAGTAAAAGCCTGGAAGCCGGGTGCTCGTCTAGGTCCATAATCCAAACAGCAATGAGCACAAGAGAAGATTGGCAGCACTCTGAATAAAAGGCAATTAGGATATTTATTGGGCAAAAGTATCCAAAATGACAAACATCATGGAAATACAGCTAGCAAGATGGTTAACGCATTTCACAAAAAGATTTGCTTAGTCATAACCAAGGTCCATGATATTTTATCATTCTGGATTCTTTTGCTCAATAAATATCCTAATTGCCTTTTATTGGGAGTGCTGTCAATCTTCTCTTGTACTCCCAATAAACGCCTCAATCTACCATCAAACTTATATTCTTTTGAACACCGGGCGCTTACTATTCCAAGTATTAGTCAGGACATAAAACAAGGTATTTTTTTTTTGCGCTATATGAAAATTTGAGAAATATGTGTATACAAAAGAAGCCGCTTGCACTAATCTATATAAAAAAATAAAAAAAACATAATGTGGTACAATGTGCTGGAGAGCTAGTGGGAAGTGGAGACTGACTTACAAAGTGCGAGGAAAGGAGAGCAAAAGGAAACAACAGGTACCCCCTGGCTCTGCGGTGAGAGTAGAGAGCAATGTTTAGATACAACAGAGCTCCTCTCCTTTTTACAATGGGGTCAATTCACTAACAATTACTGCATGCAATATTTGTGTTCTTTCTGGAAATAAAGGAGTCAAGTCATCATGGTAAAATCCCGAATTTGAGATTATCTATGGTCATACCTGGTACTGCATCATGAGTGACCGCATATGATCCTGTGCATCAGCTCTGTTACAAGTGCTTGGGGCTATTCCATGAGGTTGGACAGCCATATTGTTTTGGTAAGCAGCCATCCATATGCTCTTTTGTCCACGGGTGATTTTTTCCTGATCACACTGGAAAGAGCTCTCTTGGATAGCCTATCTCTGCTGGAACTTGTGGTCTACTTTGTGTGCTGCACTATTTCACACAACTCATTTTGGATGATTTTTTGATTAATGTCATCTCTGTTCATGGACTCTTTATACATTTTATTATTTGTGGAATTTGGTTATATACTACTGTCAAGGATTGTCACTGTATTTCCTTGTTTTTTTTATATTTCACATATATGGTATTTCACTATTTCACATATTAGCGATGCACGTTGTAGCACATTAACCACTTAAGCCCCGAAAGATTTTACCCCCTTCCTGACCAGGGCCTATTTTGTGATTCGGCACTGCGTGACTTTAACGTACAATTGCGCGGTCGTGCAACGCTGTACCTAAACAAATTTGACGTCCTTTTTTTTCCCACAAACAGAGCTTTCTTTTGGTGGTATTTGATCACCTGTGCGATTTTTTTGATCATGCGCTATAAACAAAAAAAGAGAGTCAATTTTGCAAAAATAACAATGTTTTTCAAAATTTTTTATATGAAATTCCCCCCCAAAAAAATGTAAAAATCAAATTTTTTTAACATTTTCGGGCAATTTGTTTTATGCTACATATGTTTGGTAAAAAAAAAATCGCAAAAAGCGTATTTTGATTGGTTTGCGCAAAAGTTATCGCGTTTACTAACAAAGGGAAAGATTTTTGTCATTTTTGTTGTTTTTTTTAAACGCGTAATGGCGGCGATCTGCATTTTTTTTGTGGTACTGCGACATTGCGGCAGACAGATCGGACCCTTGAATGACATTTTTGACACTTTTGGGGGTACCAGTAACATTTCTACAGTAATCAGTGCTATACGTATGCACTGTTACTATAAAATTACACTGGCAGTGAAGGGGTTAACTTTATTTGAGAGGGAGGGGTGGTGTTGTGTGTCCCTAGGGGCGTGCTTCTTACTGGGATTGGCTGTGGCTTGAGCTGTAGAAACAGTGATCAACGGTTCTACATAGAACCGTGTGATCACAGTTTCTACACAGGGGAGAATGACAGGCGGCTTGTTTACACTAGCCGCCTGACTTTCTCCCTCTGCAGAGACGATCGCAGAGTGACCGGCGGAGTGGGGGGGGTCCGTGACCGCGCAGGAGTGGGAGCGCGCCTCCGGCGCCGTGCGCTCGCTCCCCAGAGCCTCACAGGCTAGTGACGTATATATACGTCCCTTTGCCTGTGAGGGGCTGACCGCCGCAGTATATCTACTTGCGGTGGTCGGCAAGTGGTTAATCAGAACATCCCTTGCTTTGCCACAACATTATAGTGGAAAGAGGAGAACAAAAACATAGATCTTGAGAGCATTGGGAGTTATTTTCCCCATTTCATTGATGGCAGGCTACTGGGCTATATAATGGCATGTGAAGTGGCCCTTTTTTTTTTTTTTTTTTAAGTTTTTTAATGAGCAGGGAAGGCTTAAGACCTCAGATTTTCATTGCTGTTCCCATTGGGAAAGAGCTGAGCTTGGGTTCGGCCTACCAACAACAGGGCCTGTTTGCATATGCAAGTCCAACTGTCTCATATCTTTAAGTAATCTGGGGGATCATCCAACCCATCATTGCTTTCTCAGAACTTAAATATTAGTTTTTGGAGGAGTGGTTCTCTAACACTGACTTCATTACACTTTTGGATGACACACAAATACCTAAATAATCATATATGTGGATCACTACTCCCATGGGAGCTGCTTAAAGTGGATTCTTAGTACTTTAGATTCTTGGCTCAGTCAGTAAACAGTCCAGGGGATTTGGTTTTTCTTGTTTTTATTTTATGATGGGATAGGAGAAAGGATGAGTGGGATACTCCAATTTAGCAAACTATGCACAATCTTGAGGAATTTTATCTATGTTGAATGCTGCAAGGCTGCTGCTTCACCTTGCCACTGAAGTGAAGTATTTGAAAGGCAAACTACTTGGTAGATTACTCTTCAGGATTCTACTTGGCACCCCCTTTGCTCACTGACTGTGTGTGCTGACCTTCTGTCCACCGACCTCACTGGAGTGGTCCCCTTCCTGGGCAGATGCCTTGGCAAGCCCCCTGGTACTCACAGACACTGTTTTTCCCAGGTAGCTCTGCCTTCAGCTCCACTGTCAGTTTCTCCTGGACCTTTATGGCTAAGCTCCACACCTGGCTCACCAGGCCAACTGCCTGTGACCACTTTCCTCAGCATACAGAAGGAGAGACAGCCATCACCCTCCTCCTGGGACTCTGCTTCCCGCCAAAGACACCCTGCCTCATGTGCTCTTGGATTTTAAGGTCAATCCTAGGATGCACTGCAGTGGTGCCCTCCCACTGGGACTCCCACAAAAGCCTATGCATCATTGGCCAGGTTTCCTCCACTGTCCAACAGGCCTCCCTATTGGATGCACTGGGGACACTCCCTGAGACCAAATGAATGCACACTTATTAAAGAGAGCACTAAACTAAAAGATCAGGCTCCCCTGATAAGCAGACGGAGAAAAACAAATGCTTTACCTAGCACCTGTCTAGGAGGGTGCTACATCTGTATTATACTGTATGTATAGACAATAAAAATTATAGTTGTATAGAGTTCAAAGGTCTGTCTGTCTATGGATTACCTGTAGATCCTGGAGTATAGATGGTCTTGTCTGTCTGTATAAAAACATATCCACTCTGATGTCCAAGCAGGACAACCTTTTCTAGATTGCATAATTGAGACCTTACTGTAACGTACACAAATTGTTTTACACTGCGATGCTCCAGTAGGTCCTTAGAGGGAATCTGTAAAGATCACACAAAAAATGTTAGAAAGTAATAAAATGCAAACTCTAAGTTTGGTAAGATGATTCCTCTTCTGGATTGGTACTATGTACTAAATATTTACCTTCACTACTGCCGAGCCAAGATATTTGTTGGCGCTGGTAAGGGAGACTTTTTGCTTGGCCAAACGTAACTTTCTATGTGGGAAGTCCTGAATTTCAACATCAGCCTCAAATGCCCGGCTCTGCCCATCCACCACTATGGTCTCCTCACTCTCCAAGTGCAGGACATTGGGAGTAATGAGCATACATCTGTCAAAGGACATAGATAAAGGTAAAATATCAAAACTTTACTTATGGAATAACGTAAAGAGGACTTGTTGTAAAATGCATGGTCCAATTACAATATCTGGGCTTCAGTAGGTGTAAAAAAAATTCAGGTTTATACTTACCTCCCCCTGTCTTCTGGTCATGGTGTCAAGGCGAGGATGACATCTCACTTCTTCCTGATAGATCCTGGAAAATACAGATCAGCCAGGTCTCATGGGAAGATGCTCTTGCAATGGACTGGAGTATCTTCTTGTGAGACTTTATCAGCTCTGCATTATCAAGGAATCTTCTGGAAAGAAAGGTGAAGTCACGCCCAGGAATGCAGAAGAAAGGGGTAAGGTAGGTATAAATCTAACTTCTTTACAGGTTAATTTTATACCAACTTACAATATTTTAGCAGACTGTGAGGTCCCCTTTAAAGTGAACAAGTTAACAAAATTTGTATTCGTTTTGGGTAGAGTAAGCACAGATGAAACCTCAACGCCCCCATCAATTTTTTTTTCTGTTTATGTCCCATTAGGACAAAGTAATGGAAATTCCCATCTAAGACAATTATCACCAGAAAACATTTTCCAGCTGGAGGATTCCCTACCACTTGTTCTGATGTCAACATTAAAGCGGAGTTCTACCCTAATGTTATACTTTGCTGATTCCAGCAGTGATCTGTAGGCTAAAGAAGAATTGGGCATTTACATTTTTTTTTTTGGGGGTGGGGGGGGGGGGTCGCTTACCTTATTTTCAGAGGATAGTTTGTTCAACTTCCGCCTTCTTCCCCTCTGCGGCCGCGGCCCTAGATGTCACTTCCGGCTTTGCATTGCATCCTGGGAGATGTGTGTCATCAATCCCAGGAGGCAATGGGCATGGCTGGCAGCTAGTCTCATTGCCTACAGCGCATGCTTGAGATTGCGATCGGCATTCTGGGTAGCCAGAAACCAGGAAGAGGGGACACAGAGGCTTCAGATGCCCACACCGGAGATGGCCACACTCTGCAATCAATTTTAAAGGTAAGAAATGATCTACTGACGCCGTCCAAGGCTCCACGCTCTATTCTGACCCATCCCGTCACGGGTGCAACCCTGCGCCTCTTTCAAACGATCCGCCATAAATTAGATCTTTCCCCGAAACTTAGTCCACTGCTACCCCTGTGCGCTTCTCCAGAATTCCCACCTGATCTCCCTTATGTCCCTTCCACGGGGCCCACCGTGGACATGCCCTTTCAGGCACGTCACTTTTTTGCTGACGCTCGCCCTCTTACGCACCAGGCCCTTCGCCTCAAATACCCGTCCGTAGACGTTCCATTCTACAGCTTTTTACAAGTTAGACACTTCCTGCACAGCGCACAGCCGGTGGCGGATTGGACCCGCTCCCTTACTTCATTTGAACGACTTTGTGAAGCGCCAGGGCCACATCGTCATTTGATATCCATATTATATACTATACTCTTTCCGGTTGACCACGCACACACGAAGGCACTTCGGTCTAGGTGGGAAAGGGACCTTGGCAGGAGCCTCTCTGAGGACGACTGGACGAAAATTCACTACCACATGCACAAGGGATCCCTAAATGTCCTTGCCCAGGAAACTGGCTACAAACTCTATGCTAACTGGTACCGAACTCCTGAATTATTACACAAGTTCTCCTCGGCTAACTCTCCTACTTGTTGGAGATGTGGCCTGCATCCGGGCTCCCTTTTGCATGTCTGGTGGGACTGCCCTTTGGTCCAGCCGTTCTGGAGAGAGGTGCAATCCCTGATTCCCCGGATCACCACATATACTCCTGATTTTACTCCGGCGCAATATTTGCTTCACCACACCTCCTTACCCTACTCCAGTTACAAGAAGTCCCTCACACTACACCTTATCAACGCTGCCAGGATGTGTGTGCCCTGTCACTGGCGTTCTACCTCCCCCCCTACGGTCGCGGAATGGTTGAAGAGGGTCCAAAGGGTGGCAGAAATGGAAGACACTATTGCGCAGGCTAAAGATACCCACCACAAATATTATACGACCTGGGCTTCCTGGATACACTTCACGACACTTCCGGACTTTAGGACATTGACCACCACATCCTAGCTGCTAGCTATTGTCGTGTCGGATTCGGGTCGCTTCGGGCATATTTTCCCGTCAACCACTAATTACGTCCTTGGTCGAGTCCCTCCCACTAATGCCACGGGGCGTCACACATCTCTTCTGAGTATATCTTTCCTTGCTCTCTCCCCCTTTTTTTTTTTTTTTCCCCTTTCTCTTTCTATCTAGCGTCCTCTCCTTTTGTCTCTCCACCTACCCCCCCCCACCCCCTCGTCCCCCCGCCCCCTCCCAGGTGCTCCCCTGTTTCCCCCCAAACCGCAGTCCCGACCACGCTTATGGGCCAGAACACTTAACTCCACCGACCCCTCCAGTGGATTTCTTCGGAACTCCCTGCCCCAGGACGACCTACACACCATTAATGGTTGCCCCCTGTGCCCGGACACAGCGTGTTCCCCTCTGGGGGTGTCCGGACACGTGAAGGGAGCCACCACTGCCCTTGAAGATGCCTTGGTCGTGGCACACCTAACAGAGGTGGAGGTTGCAATTGATTCATGTTTGTGTTCTCACCATGGTCCTGCACCAAGGGAAGGGGGAACAAGATTGTCCTCACCTCCTTGAACGGTTTACAATGTCTATCGTACGTTGATCTTGTACTTTCCTATACTTCCCGATATGATTGAGTCATGGTTTGTTCATCCACCCTATTTTCTGTGCATGATACTGCTGTTCATCCTGTTTTTTTTTTCCTCTTTTCAATGATCTTTGTATTGCTTTGTATTGCTTGAAAGTGATGTTCACTTCTTATGTCATTCCATTTTGTCACAATAAAATGTTTTGGAAAAAAAAAAAGAAATGATCTACAATCAAATGCTGTACTGTAATCTGTGAATAGTGTTAATGTAATTGACGATATGTTAGGATTAAAGTGGTATTTTTATCTTAAAAAAGTATTTTCGGCCGGAACTCCACTTTAAGATTTGGCTCTCAAGCACTTTCTGTCTTGGTGACAATGGCCAATAACACAAACAGAGAAGATGAATATTTTCACCAGCAGACACAGTAAAATAAAATGTAAGGGGATCTAACCCCTAAATAAAAAAATAAAAAAAGTTTTGCCTTTAGATACAAATGTATATTCAAAAAAAGAAGGAGACGGAATGGTCAAAATTAAAACCCCTGTCATTTTTTTTTTTTTTTTTTTTAAGTCTACAAAGTAAAGGATATCCCCTCTAAAACAGCTGTCTCGGGAACTGGTGTTCTGATTGGAAGATTTCCCCTCTATTCCTGTCCTGGAGACAACTTGGTATTTTGCATTTACTATCATTTTCATACCTGCTATCAAAGACCCCTGGGGGGCAAATAGAGAGGGTAAACCTAGCTAATTGTGGATTACATTTTAGTTTTCTTTTTTTTATAATCATTTATTATCAAGCACTGGGGATTTCTGCCCATTTGATCTCCTCCCTCCTTCAGCCCGGGTTTACACTATTAGGGTGCAGGACACTGCATGTAATTCACACAGGAGTCACAGTACATTCCTGAGTGAAATACATGCGGTGTCTCTGGGGTGCAATTTCAGCCATGGATTTGTATGGCTCAAATCGCACCGCATTCGCACCAAACTCATACAGGACCCTTTTTTTTGTCCACACCAGAATTGGATCGCATTGGGTGTTTACACCCATACGATCAGATTCTGCAAATCGCACTGTGTTTTGCAAAATGATTCCATAGTGTTGTTAACTTATCATATACTCTGCAATCGGTTCGCATGAATGGGTTGCGATCTTGATGCGGTGCGGAATCCGCAGCAAATTCGCTGTGAATTCGCACTGCATCTAGTGTGAGCCAAGGCTCATATATATTAACATGCACTATCCATTACTGCACCATTGGAACAGTCATTAGATAAAACATTAAACTCAAAAGCAAACAGTTATTTTACTGCAGCTTACCAATTCTTATATGTGCTGATTAAATCAGTTTTCTTTTCTTAGGATTTCTTTCCTATTATTTTCATCTAGTGATCTTGCCAGTAAATCTGATGTTTTTCAACAGAAGTTTCAATTAGTTAGTGTATCTAAATTTGCTAGTACCAGGATCACAGACGGCTTCTGCAAGTCCTACAGTGGGACCCATCATTGACTATGGTTACCTTGTCTACTGCTCCCCTTCATACCCCTATGCAGTGGCTTAGAGGCAACAGGCCTTATCTTACATCAGTTCTATTCCCTCACTACCATATATACCTGCTATGCTTTTGAATATCTAGCTCTGCAGACAGATCCTCTGACACACATAGTCTCCCAGTTATACTCTATTATCTTGGCCGCTGCTTATCCAGACCTTCCATCGTACATGTGGACCTGGGAGAAGGAACTTCAGTAAACTCTTTATCTCTCAGATTGACAAAACTATCTTTGGCCACAAAAACCTAGGAAAAAGGGTTTAACCACTTGGGGCCCGCACTATAGCCAAAAGCCGCTACAGTGTGGGCCTAAAATGCTGGTAGGGTGTCCATGAACAACCTCCCGTTCTCGCGCTGCCAGCGCACCCCCTGGGTGGGGCACACGGGTGGCATGCTCTATGATCACCGAGTCCTTGGGACTCGGCTGATCACAGTTAGGGGTAAAGGGCCAATCACAGTGGGTCCTTTACCACGTGATCAGCTGTCAGCCAATGACAGCTGATCACGAAAGTAAACAGAAGCCGGTTACAGGCTTTTTTTTTTCTCCTCACGCTGTCAGCATGAAGAAAAGAATAAAGCTGTTAACTGGCTTCTTTTAGAGGGACATCGGTACCCTTAGTGCCCACCAGTGCTGCTAATCAGTGCCCATCAGTACTGCCAATAAATGCACACAAGTGCTGCTAATTAGTGCCCACCAGTGCCACCTATCAGTGCCCTTCAGTGCTGCTAAGCGCTGCTAAGCAGTGCCCACCGGTGCCACCTATAAGTGCCTATCAGTGCTGGCAATTAGTGCCCATCTGTGCTTCATCATCAGTGTCACTTATCAGTTCTGCCTACCAGTGCCTATCAGTGCCCATCAGTGCCACCTATCGGTGCCCAATCAGTGTCACTCATCAATGTCCCTCAGTGCCACCTATCAGTGCTACCTTTCTGAGTCACCTATCAGTACCTATCAGTGCCACTTCTCTGTGCCACCTATCAGTGACCATCAGTGCAGCTTTATCAGAGACATTAGGGAAGGAAAACATAAAGATGAGTTTACAATGTTTATAACAAAATATGAAAAACATTTTTGTTTTGTTTTTTTCAAAATATTCTGTCTTTTTTTGTTTGCTTAGCAAAAAAAAATAAAAAACCCAATGGTGATTAAAAACAACTTAAAGAAAGCTCTATTTGTGTGGAAAAAAAAATCATAAGAATTTCAGATTTGTACAGTGTTGCATGACCGCGCAATTGTCATTCAAAATGTTAAGGCACTGAAATCTAAAAATTAGCCTGGACAGGAAGGGGGTATAAGTGCCCAGAAAGCAAGTTGTTAAACTTGTTGCACATTGGTGCAGGTGTCCCTCTGTAGAGATCTGAAGAAAAGGTGAAATCCCCCCCTCGGCTTGCTGGACACAGTCCCATTAAACTGGTTGCTTTGTGTCCTGATAAGGTGGCACTGATGGGCACTGATTAGCAGTACTGATGTACACTGGTTGGTGGCACTGGTGGGCACTGGTGAGTACTCGTTGGCAGCACTGGTGGGGATAGTGTGGAACCGATGTCCCTCTTACAGAAGCCGGTGATCGGCTTTATTTCTTTTTCCTAATGCTCTCAGCGTAAGGGAAAAAAGCCAAAGAAAGGCTTCTGTTTACATCACGTGATCAGCTGTCATTGGGTGACAGCTGATCATGTGGTAAAGGGCCATGCGATCACCCAAGTCCCAATTTCTCATCTTTGGGCTGTAGCGTGGGCGTGAAGTGGTTAAGTGAGTGCGTACCCAGTAGCTATTATTTTTCTCAGAGCGCCAGATGTCAGCTGCAATTATTTTTTCACAGAAAGCCATCTTAGCCCTTCACTAGTGTGTAGAATGCCATGAGGCAGCAGGAATATGAGGAGCATACCTGGGCAGTTTTAGCAATCCCATACTTGCCATTGCCAACTGTCCAGTTTTTGCCGGGGCAGTCCTGGCAAATAGGAGCCTGTTCTGGGTAATTTACATTGTCCCGGCAAGCGCCCGTTAATCAGGCTGTCCATAAATGCCCGTTATGGACAGCCAGTGCCCGTACTTATTTCAGGGGGGTGGAGCCGTGCTGCAGATGTCACACCCTTCCATGGAAACATTGCTGTATCACACTTGTATACTACAGCTTTTCGTGAGTACCCTGATTTTCAATTAAACTTCTGCCTGATCAAGTTATACAGAGAGCACTAGATTTCTTTGATTTGTTCCCCTTTTTTCATCTATGGCCCTGTGATATGGATGGATGAGCTGTACTGATCCCGGACCCTCTTGCTCATACCTTGTTGCTGATAACTGATTACCCCTGTTAGGGGACTGCTTTGTCTGACCCTGGGTGGCACCTGGTGAGAGGCTTGCACTTCTGGTGGTGGATTTTCTCACAGTCACTGAGAAGTTTTGGTCACCTTTGTGTTAGAGGAGTTTTTATCTAGAGATCACAGCACTTTATATACACGTGGATTTTTATATATGTTATTTCCGAAAGGGCTTATTTAATATTCATGTCACATATTTAATATTAATATTTAATAGTTCCATTATGCCCTAGGATTCCCACCATCTACTACCTTCCGAAAATACATAAAAGCTTGACCAAACCACCGGGAAGACCGATTGTAAGCGGAATTGACTCGGTCACCTCGAGAATCGGAAGGTATGTAGATTACTTCTTGCAACCACTGGTACAAGAGACTCCTGCTTATTTAAAAGACACCTCTCAATGCATAAAGGAAATGACTCAGTTAAAAGTTACGGGCGAAGTTCTGCTAGTTACAGCAGACGTAACCTTACTATATACTGTAATTCCACATGATATGGGTTACGAAGCCGTCAGCGTGTTTTTAGACACTAACTATAAAATTCCTTTTAAACAGAAAAATTTTATCTTGGATCTCCTCACCTTCGGAATGGAACACAACTATTTTTATTATAACCAAAGATTTTATCTTCAACGTACGGGTGTTGCAATGGGGGCCAAATTTGCCCCGAGCCTAGCCAATTTGTTTATGGCATTATGGGAAGATCACAATATTTTCTCCAATAGAGCCAAAGAATTGGTGATATGGAGGAGATATATAGACGACGCCCTATTTGTCTGGCAGGGAGATGAAAAATCACTGGCAAAATTCATGGAAAATTTAAATTGTAATGACTGGGGGATTAGGTTCACCTACCAGTTTAGTAAACATTCCATCAACTTCCTTGATTTGACTATTTATAGAAAAGGACCCGCTCCTATTTCAAGCCTACAGACAAAAATGGCTTCATTGCCATGGACAGTTGTCACTACCCCACGTGGTTAAACTCCGTACCGAAAGGTCAATTTAGAAGGATTAGGAGAAACTGCACTGAGGATAATGACTTTCAAGATCAAGCAAAAGTCTTAAAACAGAGGTTCTTGGAAAAAGGATACCATTCCCATAAATTAGATCAGGAAATACATGAAATAGGTTCATTTGAACAAAAAGCACTGATAGAACCAGTAAAGAAAAATGACCAAAGAAAAAATCTAATTCATTCTGAATTTGCATTTACCACACAGTTTTCTACTAGTTATAAGTGGTTAAATCATGTGTTCCGTAAATATTGGGGAGTATTGCAAGAGGATAAAATCTTGGGGCCGGCCATTCCCCCACGACCTAAAATTATTTTCAGAAAAGCCACTAGCATCAAAGATCTAGTAGCATAGAATCCTGTAGAGAAACCTACAATCACTAGAATTTTCCCCGACATGAAAGGATTCTTCCCATGCGGAAATTGCAGAATCTGCAAAGAATCACATACGATTAGAACCAAAAAATTCACATCTACCATCACTGGTAAAGAATACCCCATTAGAGAGTTTATCTCATGCCATACAAAAGGAGTAATTTACCTGTTACAATGTGAATGTAAGAAGCAATACGTGGGAAGAACTATCCATACCATCAGTATAAGGGTAGGGGAGCACCTAGCCAATATATACAAAGGTTTCCCAGGACACAGTGTCTCACACCATTATGTGAAACGCCACCAAAAAAATCCCAAAAAGATGAAAATTATTGCCATTGAAAAATTCACTCCACACTGGAGAGGGAGTAACCTTAAAAGATCAATATCCAGAAGGGAAACTTTCTGGATATTTGAACTCAAATGTTCTCGGCCATGAGGACATAACATTGAGTGGGATATAAATTCCCAAATCAATAATAGCTAACTTTCCCGCTTTTAGACATTTTAACCATTTTATCCTTTTATTCTATTCAGCGTTTTTAAAGTTTTTAGGGATATTTTAACTAATAAAATTTATGTATTTTATGTAATTTTATTCATATCATCCTAAACTTTTATTCCAGTTATTAGGGATGTGTTCAATGATATATTTTTATCGCATTATATTTTTATTGTATAATATTTATTTGGCACACCCACATTTTTAACATGGAAACAGGAAGATTGGCATTTTTTAACTTCCGTGGTCAATAGGACATATATTAAGAGGCACACAAATATTTTAATATAGTATTCTTTGATAAACATTTATTTTAATATATGCATTCCTTTAATTAACTTTGGTAGTTATATTCAATAATAATCTTAATATTATCCAATAAAGGCTCCTCATTATTATGTTCCGGGCGGAATAATACCAATTCCGGTTTTCCCAGCCCTCCTTTGAAGACACCGGAAGTTGAATGCCTCTCTTCCTGTATAAAATGGCGGATGTGACGGCGCACGCTCATCTCCCATTCTCAGTTGAAGCCCTATTGGAGGAAACGCGTCATTAGGGGAGGCGTGCCATCACAACGTCACTCGCGGTCCGTGCTGCAGCCAGACCCGAGTTGCCTAGAGATTTCTCTGCTCAGAGTATATTCATCGCCCATTTATCCACCGTGTTCATGTAAGTGTGATCCTTGATGTAAATAAATGTTATCAAAGGTAACGCACTATCAGCCTCCTCTTTACATTGTATGTGAATCGGTATAACACCGCTGTAACCAAGAGGGAATTGCCATCATCAGAGGGGAACCAAGCTCCGGTCCTAGATTCTTATCATCAACTGTTGAGCCTGTGTCTTTCCTAAATCTGGTAAGAGGCGCCCATTGTTTGTCTGCACTGGTATTTGTGCACATTTTGGAGGTGGATCACATCAGGGTATATAGGTTATACCAGCAAAAATTATACTCATCGCACTTACCTTTTATCCGCCGGGTAAGGAGGAATTTCACCAGGTGGAGGGACATTCCGTTCACTTTTATGTTGGACTTTTGAATTGGACTTTCACATTAATTTATTTATTGTTTGTATTTATTTTTCATACCAGTATACACTTTGTGGGAAGTTTTTTTATGTGTATTAGCACCTGAAAACTTGTATCACTTGGAGTTGCTTTTATTATGTGTATCAGCACTGGAAAACTTGTATCACTTGGAGTTGCTTTCATCACTGTCACAGGTCGTGTGTGTCACAATTTGAGTTGTTGACTCCCTATCAGTCACAAGCAACACTACACGTTTTTGATAAGTCTTTATTTTACATCACTTTTAGTGGTATACTTCACATTTGGAATAAGCGCACCATCATTTTTTCACGTATTTAATCACATGGACTTTTGTTGCAATATTTTGAGATTGAATATCTTTAATATTTTTCATATGCAATTTGTTTAATTTAGCGCAGCACATACAGTGTTGCCAACCGTCCGTAGATTTACGGGCAGCCCGTAAATTTTAGCCCATTTTCAGGCTGCCTGTAAATGCCCGTTACGGGCAGCTGCGCCCGTAAATGCCCGTTACGGGCAGCTGTGCCCGTACAAAAATATGATGGAACGCCCGCCACGCAACTGCGCATGCACCGTTCCGAAGCCGGTCGGGCTCGGAAAAGCTTGCCTATTTCCAGCTGGGCGGGCGCATGCGCAGTGACGAACTGGCGACGGTTGGCGCCATTTTTAAAAGACAGTGACACTGTCTTGCTGGCGCTGGCCGCACTGCGGCAAGTTGTGACCCTGGGTATGATATTTGTCACATGTCAGGGAAAGTAGCCCGCATTAGTGTTCAGGTAATGCTTAGGTAAGACAGGCACACACACATTCATGGGGCGGGGATAAAAGCAAGGCCTGAACTCTTACAGAATGAGGAAGAAGATGAAAGAAGGCACAGAATATTGTTTCACTTCAGAAAACACAAACAGGTGCAGCCTGTCTCTAATTATTATCTGAGAAGGAGGGGGGAAGTATGCGGAGACAGGTGAGCTGAGTGATGCTGGGTGCAAAACAGTCTGGCCCCAAGAACTAGCAATCTGCTACTGACATTTCAGAGGAGAACACTTCTATCCTCTCATTGCAAAGTCTTTCATATTAGGCACAAGCTATCCTACCTAAAATGCTGATAACAGTGGGCGAATATGAGGCTGCGCAAGATGATGAGAGCGTGGACGAGTTTGCTGTGCCGCAGGGATCAGAGAAAGCACTGCGAAGACAGCAAGAGTGCATTGAAAGACTGTTTGTAGTCACCGTGAACATACTTGGAGTGCTTATGCAGGATCCCTTACCCCTGCAAGCCACGAGACACCAGCAAATATGGGTTCAACTTAAAGGAGAAAGAAGGAGCATCATCTAAGATAAGGCTGTGGAAAGATCTAGCTTAACATGTTTTGATATACATAATATTAAGTAGAGAAGAAGAGGAGAGTATCAAGTTCCTGATAAACTTGAAGAGAGGTGGGAAGTTCCCAGTGACAAAAAGCTGTAATCCAGTTTAGCTGTGCTTCTGTGGAGCTGGAAAATGAGGAGGAAGAACAGCATGGGGTGAAATATGGTTTATGACTTTTGTTTAACTTAAGCACATTGCTAATAGCACTATCTACATGTTTATAGTTTAATTATTCATATTTGCACGGTTTAGCACTGAAAACGGCTATTTTATGTACATTTTTGCAGTGCCAGTAAAAAATTGGTGCCATCCGTAAATGTTGGCGTTCTGGCAGTAAATTCCACTCCGGTGGGATTGGCAACACTGAACACATATTATTTACTGAATCATTTATTTGTATAGTGGGATCACATTTAGTGTTTGCAGCTGATTATATGAGTTATATGGCGGCAGGTTCCTGCAAATCGCCGTACCTGTACGGCGATGTGCGGGAGTGATCCTGGGGGTGCGAGCGCCCACGCCCACTTGTCAGCGGGGAAGCCAAGGCACAGAGCCAGCAGCCGCGATTGTCGCCGGGCACCCGCGATCGCTCCCTGTGAAGATAGAACGACGGTCTGCAGTTGTAAATGCAGCAGACCGTTGTTGTCTCAGGAATCACTGCAGAGCTCCTGTGTTCCTCCTATTTAGGAACACAGGTCTCTGTGTTGATATTACAAGCCCACCCCCCTCCACAGTTAGAAAGCACCCCCCAGGCTCACACTTAACCCTTTGATCGCCCCATGGGTTAACCCCTTCCCTGCCATATTTTTAGCACTGATTACTGTAGTAATGTCACTGGCCCCCCCAAAAGTATCAAAAATGTTGGTTAGGTGTCCAATCTGTCTGCTGCAATGTTGCAGTCCCGCTAAAAATCGCTGATCGCCGCCATTACTAGTAAAAAAATAAAAATGACAGTTCCCCTCCAGAGGTTAGACTCTGGATCCGCCCCTGGTTCACACTGAGGGCGGATGTGAAATCATTCAGCTGAACGCGCACGATTTCAAACTCGCATGTCAGTGCGAATTCAGGGAGATTTGATAGGCATCTGTACGGGTTCCTGCACAGATGTCTATTGAAATCACCCTGAAGTCGCCAAAAGTAGTGCAGAAACTACTTTTGGGAATCGATGAGCCACAAGAGTCTCTTTTCCACAACCCTGGACTGTTAGTTGTGGGGGTTTGTGGGTGGAGGGCTTATCAGAATCTGGAGTTACCAGATACTGGCACCCCTACTCACTCACAAGAATAAATGACCAGGACCAGTGGCTATTTTTGGAAAGATGTCCCCCACTCTTTCTGCCTCTTTGCTTACTGGGCCTGGGATTCCTGGCCTTGTAAGTCAATGATGCCAGTGATGTCGACCGTTGATAGGGGTACCGCGTGTGTCAGCACCTGCAGTTCCTTAGCAATCATGAACATTAGGAAGCTGTTATATATAGGAGCATTCAGGGGACAAACAGGCAGAAATTTGTCTGAGCCTAGGTTCAAATCAAACCATTAGTTCATCCCTCATCACAGCTAAGCACAATGTCAAAATGGCTTCTGTAAACTCTGCTTTTATAGTGAGGGACTGGCATATATTTAAGCCATTTTAAGCCAACATCTAACCAAATTTCAAAGCCATGATGCCCAATTATTTGTAGCACCCTCCTAGGTAGGTGCTAGTGAGAGAGTATAGTTTTGGCTCTGCCTATCAGAGGAACAGCAGGAAAATCTGTATTGCTTTCTGCCTACCAGAGAGCAGGATCTGTGAGTTAGGTCTGCTCAGTGTGCTCAGTGTGTGATTCATTGGGTCTAGAGAGTGTTTCACACTGGTCCAATAGGGAGGTATGTTGGACAGTGGGAGAAAACCTGTCCAATGGATGCACAGGCTTTGATACAGTACCGGTGATTGACAGAGACTGGCTGTCTCAGTGCATTGTGGGATACTGTATAAAAGCCAGGAGCACATGTGCTGCGGGGTCTTTGGCTGGTGAGCAGATGGAGGGTGGTGGCTGCCTCCTCCTCTGTAGCAGTGGCACTTTGTCACAGGCGGTCGGCCTGGGGACCAGAGGAAAGAACTAAACCCAGAGGTCCAGGAGAACTGACTGGAGGGGTAGAGACACTGGAGACCCTCGAAAAACAGTATTGTGAGTAGAGAAGATTGTGTCTAGGGGCCTGACCTGAGGGGGGCCACCCCGGTGTAGGATAGTCAGAGGACGGGTGTCAGTGAGACGAGTGAAAGGGGATACTAGGCGGGTATCCTGAAGATAATGTACCCAACTAAGTCATCTGTACAGAGACTTAATCTAAATTCATCTAGTGGCTAGGTGAATCTGCAGCCGAGCTGCATCTTCAGACAGGAGTCCTCATCCATTCTGAATAGTTTGATCTGGAGTATCGCACTCTTCCCTTCTCCCATCCCTATTTAAAATGAAACAACAAAAACAACTAGATACCCCTGGACTGATCATTGACTGAGCCAAGAAGTAAAGTGTTAATCTTTGAATGCCAGTATTGCTAACGGTAACCCAGGGGGACCCGAGAGTGCGTTATCCAGCAGTCCTCAAGGGGGCAGTGCTACATATTCATAGTTGGTTGCTCTGGCAGTGAAATTGTGTATTAGCTTGACGCATGCTTGACCCAAACACGAAACAACTCTAAAAAAAAATACTTGAACTTGAAGTATTTATTCCCATAAAACCTCTAAGCCTAACTCCTATGTCCTAATCTCATTCTCCATATAACCTTTGAACCTCAACCATAAACCATATTACACTACTGACAGGAACATTAAAGCGGCTTTGTGATTTTTATAATAAGGCTTACCTATAGGTAAAATGAATATCTCCTAAATGAGCACTGTTTAGGAGATACTAGATATAGACTGGGAGCTACCCCTTTAGTGCCATAATCCTAGTAATACATAACAAAAAGAAAATGAATGGTACAACGAATCGTTGTCCAAGCATCTATTGGCGGACTTTAAGGGCACACACTGAGTGAACACACTTATTGATTTAAAAAATTACTTTAATAATTAAGAAAATTTAAAAGAAACAAAGAGCACTTTACAAATATTGGCATATATATTGTTTCTTATACATTCAAAGTTGATATGCAAGCATTGTTGACAATGGGTGAGGATTGTGGTTGTTATACCAATCTGATACAGTCAACGCGTTTCGCATTTGCGCTTCATCAGGACCTCGGATGATTGGATAACCTCTTAATAAAACAGAAGCATATCATACATTACTTATTTATACATATATGTCTAAATGCATACATTTACAATAGTATTTTACATACATAGGTGTTTGTTGTATATGCATGTATGTTGCCATATGGCTATGAGAGCAAAAGAAGAGCGGATAAACCCACCTCCTCAAACTGCAGTGCACGATACTGTTCGACCGGGGGCTCGATGGGAGAGCACCTCAGATCACGACCACCTGAATTGGTATATTATCAAGTAACATTTGTATTGTTTTCTTTGTTATTTTTTGATTATTTTTTTGAAAAGTTAATTTTGGCATCTATTATATGATATTCTATAACACAATCATAATTACCTTGAACTATATTTGATGGATATGGGAACAGATAGGACGGCTGGATTGAGAATAGTATGTGGATCGCTTGAGCGTCTTACACCTGGATGTAAACAATATATTGATATTTATATTCTAATAAAATTCCTTGGTTCTATTCTAGTATGTACCTCCCTTCCTCAGAGCATATTAGTGAGCATTCTAAGCACCGTTTTGTGAGATAGATACATCGCACCAAGGAGGGAGATAGAGTAGGAGAGGACAGAAAAGGGAGATGGAGGAAAAACGGGGTGGGGGGGGGGAGGGGAAGGGAGGGGGAAAAGGGAATCACATATCTATACCCTTTCTAGATATAACTATATCTATTACAAATACCGGGAAAATCGAGACAACTCTATACCGCAAACCAACCGCAGGTAACACTGTGCTACATGCACAAAGCTTCCACCCAAAACAACTGGTGAGAAGTATACCATATTCCCAATACTTACGATTGCGACGCATATGCTCAAGTGAGGAGCAATTTTCGAATGGAGGCCAATAACCTACGTAATAGACTGTTGGCAAGAGGCTACACAACCACCACATTACGTAAGGCTTTTAATAGAGCGTGCCAAAAAACTAGGGAAGAAATTTTGTTTAATAAAAAAACTAAGAATATAGAGGAAAATGTACGTATTGTCACCTCATATCACAAACAGCATCAAACAGTCCGAAATATCTTGCAACAACACTGGTATTTGCTCAGGAATGACAACATCTTGAGCAAATATCTAAAAGATTATCCAGAAATAACATATAAGAAGGCTAGATCAATTAGGGACCAAGTAACTAAAAGTCACTTTGTGGATAAAAGTGTTATGGAAGAAGAAAACATATCGGGTACCTGGCGATGTGGCAGATGTGACTTCTGCGAATGGATATATGAAAATCAATCCCTCTATTTACCCAATAACCAATTACATGCAATAAAACACTATGTGGACTGCCAAACCATAGGCATAGTATACATCATGTTCTGTGAGTGCGGCGCCTACTACATAGGCAAAACCAAGAGACAGTTTTGGCGCCGCATTAAGGAACATATAGGTTACGGCAAAAATAACCTCCTATCTACGCCTATTGGAAGACATCTTGGTGTCTACCACAAAAACAACACCAAAGTGATTAAATTCGCCGCCCTCGAACGGATCTTAGAAAATCCGAGAGGGGGAGAATTCGACAAAATTATACTCCAACGAGAGGCTAAATGGATTTATAACCTCAAGGCCACCATAAGTCCAGGCTTAAATGAGGCTCTCAGCTTCAAACCATTCCTCTGAATTGGTATATATATATATATATAAAAAATTTGATTGCTGTTGTGATGTCCGGTGACAATGTAGAAATCTAATCCAAATCCTAACTTCCCAAATGATTTAGAGAAATCTGCACCCAAAAAGATGCCACCATATCAGGATAAGGCATATACTCACTTGCCTTCTGTTGCCTCAAATGATGACCTGCTGCTACACAGTGAGGATCGCAATAGTAGATATAGGATCCAATACCTAAGTAATCCTCCCAATATCCCTTTAAATTGAAACTCCTCCTGATAGGATTGTCATAACCCAATCCACTGTACACCATATAGGCATAATAACCTAACCAGGACTTAATAGGTGTCCGCCTAAACGCTCACAAGATGAGCGATCCTACTCTCTCACCATTTTAACTATTATATAAAAAACATAAATGGTGGTATAACAAATAAATTATCACAAGAATCCTGATATAAATTAACAAAAGGTACCGTATATACTCGAGTATAAGCCGAGTTTTTCAGCACATTTTTTTGTGCTGAAAACGTCCCCCTCGGCTTATACTCGAGTCAAGGAAAAAAAAAAAAAATTCTGTCCGCTCCGACGGGTTTAAGGTTTAAAAATGGCGCCGCCCGTCGCATACATATCACCGCGCACGCGCCGCCGCCGCTCGTGTAATTTCGGCTATTCCCGGCGCCGCTCGGGAGAGGCCGGGAATAGCCGAAAGTATACGAGTGGCGGCGGCGCGTGCGCAATGACGTGTCGGCGCCGGGCGGCGCCATTTTTAAAATGAAGCCGCCTCTGGAACAGGTAAGTGAAACAGCTTCACTACCTGCCATGGGCTGCGGGCACACTATGAGGGATGCAGTGCTGCGGGCATGGTCCACATGTACCATGCCCACAGCACTGCATCTCCTGTAGTATGCCCACAACCCCAGATCCTCTTGTACCATGCCAGTACCCTGCAATCTCCTGCACCATGCCAGTGCCCTGCAATCTCCTGCACCATGCCAGTACCCTGCATTCTCCTGCACCATGCCAGTACCCTGCAATCTCCTGCACCATGCCAGTACCCTGCAATCTCCTGCACCATGCCAGTACCCTGCATTCTCCTGCACCATGCCAGTACCCTGCATTCTCCTGCACCATGCCAGTCACCCTGCATTCTCCTGCACCATGCCAGTACCCTGCAATCTCCTGCACCATGCCAGTCACCCTGCATTCTCCTGCACTATGCCAGTCACCCTGCATTCTCCTGCACCATGCCAGTCACCCTGCATTCTCCTGCACCATGCCAGTACCCTGCATTCTCCTTCACTATGCCAGTCACCCTGCATTCTCCTGCACCATGCCAGTCACCCTGCATTCTCCTGTACCATGCCAGTACCCTGCATTCTCCTGCACCATGCCCGCCGCCCTGCATTCTCCTGCATCATGCCAGTCACCCTGCATTCTCCTGCACCATGCCAGTCACCCTGCATTCTCCTGTACCATGCCAGTACCCTGCATTCTCCTGCACCATGCCCGCCGCCCTGTATTCTCCTGCACCATGCCAGTACCCTGCATTCTCCTGCACCATGCCCGCCGCCCTGTATTCTCCTGCACAATGCCAGTACCCTGCATTCTCCTGCACCATGCCAGTCACCCTGCATTCTCCTGTACCATGCCAGTACCCTGCATTCTCCTGCACCATGCCAGTCACCCTGCATTCTCCTGTACCATGCCAGTACCCTGCATTCTCCTGCACCATGCCAGTCACCCTGAATTCTCCTGTACCATGCCCGCCGCCCTGCATTCTCACCCTAGGCTTATACTCGAGTCAATGATTTTTCCCATCTTTTTGTGGTAAAAGTAGGGGTCTCGGCTTATACTCGGGTCGGCTTATACTCGAGTATATACGGTAAATAAACGAAAAAATAACTTTAGATGGTAGAAATAAAAATGAAAATGTTTTAACTGCTCAAATATAATTTTCTATATGTTGTGTTGCATAAATAGGTGTAACGCTATGTGGCCGTGATAGCTCTGATTATGTGGATACCCATCCGCTTAGCAGTGTAGGGTACCTCCTCTGGGTACAGTCCAGCACTATATCGGGAGTGGGGGGGGCCTTCTGGAGGCGATAGGGCGGCGATGACCCACCCCTTCCGGGTCGCTGGTGAGCATCCTGCGCTTCCATTGGCTCCCTCTCACTTCCGACATGAGATACGTTCTGACGAACGTCATATCCGGCGACGACCGATGACGCACATCCGGTGCGCCGCGGCCGATGCCGAACACCTGTGCTGATTAGCAGCCGGTGTGTTGACCCTATTTAGGCCACAGACCACCAGGGAGCAGGATATGGCGGCTGGAATATGAGCGTGGACGCATGTGAGTACACTTCCTATGAGAAAGAGAGTCAGATTATATTACATATTCGAATACAATCTGTATTACTTGTATAGCTAATACCAACAAAGTATATATTTTTACCTTCCAGCCTTAGCACAAAGGGATCTTCTTACTACTATCAGCTGGATGAGGGTCTATCCAACTTTCTAGAATAAAAAGACATCAGAGATTGTCTATAACAGGGACATCTTTATGTCTGATGTATAAGAATACAAGTCAATTGTAAGTATACATAGATAGAAAAAACTCTTCCCCTCCCCCCCTTAAATAGACTGGGTGGGGCTCTTTTTAGGGGGATTTTGTTACCCGATACAAATCTAATCTTTGGACCTGCATTGACATCCTTTATACCCTTCCTTCTGTTTCCTTGAGGTATATTGAGATAAAATACTTAAAAAACATACCTAAATTACATTGTATATCTGTGATTATATATATGCACACCAACTCTGCTCCCTCCTATCCCATCCCACTCTTTCCCCCATCCCACCTTTCCTTCCACTTTCAATCCCTTTCTCCTCTCTCTTTCCTATTTCTTGTTTCACTCACCCCCCTTCTCTTTCCCCCCCCCTCCCCCTTGTCCTGTTTTTTCCTCCCCTCCCATCCCTTTCCTTTTCCCCCTCCCTTCCCCCCCCCCCACCCCGTTTTTCCTCCATCTCCCTTTTCTGTCCTCTCCTACTCTATCTCCCTCCTTGGTGCGATGTATCTATCTCACAAAACGGTGCTTAGAATGCTCACTCATATGCTCTGAGGAAGGGAGGTACATACTAGAATAGAACCAAGGAATTTTATTAGAATATAAATATCAATATATTGTTTACATCCAGGTGTAAGACGCTCAAGCGATCCACATACTATTCTCAATCCAGCCGTCCTATCTGTTCCCATATCCATCAAATATAGTTCAAGGTAATTATGATTGTGTTATAGAATATCATATAATAGATGCCAAAATTAACTTTTCAAAAAAATAATCAAAAAATAACAAAGAAAACAATACAAATGTTACTTGATAATATACCAATTCAGGTGGTCATGATCTGAGGTGCTCTCCCATCGAGCCTAGCCCCCGGTCGAACAGTATCGTGCACTGCAGTTTGAGGAGGTGGGTTTATCCGCTCTTCTTTTGCTCTCATAGCCATATGGCAACATACATGCATATACAACAAACACCTATGTATGTAAAATACTATTGTAAATGTATGCATTTAGACATATATGTATAAATAAGTAATGTATGATATGCTTCTGTTTTATTAAGAGGTTATCCAATCATCCGAGGTCCTGATGAAGCGCAAATGCGAAACGCGTTGACTGTATCAGATTGGTATAACAACCACAATCCTCACCCATTGTCAACAATGCTTGCATATCAACTTTGAATGTATAAGAAACTATATATATGCCAATATTTGTAAAGTGCTTTTTGTTTCTTTTAAATTTTCTTAATTATTAAAGTAATTTTTTAAATCAATAAGTGTGTTCACTCAGTGTGTGCCCTTAAAGTCCGCCAATAGATGCTTGGACAACGATTCGTTGTACCATTCATTTTCTTTTTGTACTGTTTAGGAGATATATTCACCCTGGGAGCAGCCAGGGAGGTCACGGGTAAGGATAATCAAACTTTTGAAAAGTTCGGTTCGGCCAGAACATCCGAACTTCCCGAAAGTTCGGCCCGGATTTCAGAACCCCATTTAAATCAATGGGACCCGAACTTCGGTAATCAAAAAACACCATTTTAAGCCCTAAAACCCAATAAACGCCCCTAAAAAGTGCCCAGGGTTCTGGGTCATGCCCCATTAACTATTAATCACACAAAAAAAAGTTCTTAAAAATTGTCATTTTTGATAAAAAAGCCAATTATTGAAAAAAATTTTTAAAAAAAGAGATTTTTTGATTTTGACTTTGGATTTAGTATCTGGGGGGTCTAAAAGGTGTGCATGTGAAGTTTCAGCTCTGTAGCGTGTCCAGAACCATGAAAAAAAAAAAAGATAATTTTTCAGTAGAACAGGGATGTGGGTTGGGACCCTCCTTTAACTTTAACACCTATATGATCTTTTTTTCTGGTTATGGACATGCTACAGAGCTGAAACTTCACAGGTACACCTTTTAGACCCCCCGGACACCAAATCACACAAAAAAAAGTTCTTAAAAATTGTCATTTTTGATAAAAAAGCCAATTATTGAAAAAAAAAAAAAGATTTTTTGATTTTTACTTTGGATTTCAGATCTGGGGGGTCTAAAAGGTGTACCTGTGAAGTTTCAGCTCTGTAGCATGTCCAGAACCAGAAAAAAAGATTGTTTGTATTAGAACACTTTCTTTCAGGACAGGTAGTTCGCTTCTCTCCCGGTTTAATAGCAGGCATTTTTTGGGGTTCTTTGCAGTCAGGAAAAACATCTGAACTTGTGTATAGTGGTACTGTGCACAAGTTCTGATGTTTTGCCTGCCTCCAAAAACCCCCAAAAAATGGCAGCAAAAACACACCTGGGCATTTTTTTTTGGACGCTAGCGTTTTTTTGGCATTTTTTTGGGTTCTTTTGAGGCAGACAAAACATCTGAACATGTGTATAGGGGGTATATATAGACATATATGTCTGAATATATACCCCTAGACATATATAGGTGTGATAGTAGCAGAAATATATTACTGTAAATGATTTCATTAGCGCAAGCATTTATTTCTGCTACTATCACACCTATATATGTCTAGGGGTATATATTCAGACATATATGTCTATATATACCCCCTATACACATGTTCAGATGTCATGTCTGGCATCAAACATGTCCTCAAAAAAGCACTGGCAGTGGCAGCCCCTGCAGCATAAAAAATGCTTGGCTGGTGAGAAGCCATACTCCAGTTCCGAAGCTATTCAGAGAAATGATCATTTCTCTATAGCGGTCACCCTGAAATGGAAGGGTTTTGTCACCCTTCCATAGCAGTTAACCCTACACTACACTACAGTCCCCTGACACTTAACACTTTCCCTACAGAAACTAAATTTTTGAAGCTAACTAAAGTGTAAAGGAGCACTCTAACTACACTAGATATCCCTTTCCTCACACTAATAAATGCTAAATGACACTTTTAAAGTAAAATTAACAGAACTGCTTCCACTCTCTTCCATGTCCTGTATAACAATGCTAGGAATATGGCGGGGGCGATCTTATATACTGGGGGGCGTATTCACTAATGATTGGTCTAGGGACACCCTAGTCACTCCAATCACATTCCTAGCATTCTCCTGCCCCCTCAATTGGTTTTTGCTAATGGTTCTGGTCCAATCACGGGCTTTTAAAGCCCATTTCCTGAAGCATTGCATTTTGGTCGGTTCTGGTTGCCGAATTCCAGACTTTTTGGGCAAAAAGTTCTAAATTCGGCCGAACCTCGAAACACCCAATGTTCGGGTCGAACCGATGGTCGACCCGAACCGTTCGATCATCCCTAGTCACGGGTGCATGCACTATGAAGGTCTGGCATACCTTGCCGGAACTTCAGAGCTTCATGCCAGAAACAAGGACTTGTGAGAACGACGTCATTACGGCTCCGGCAAATCACACAGCCAGAGTGTGCGAACCTAGGAGAAAGACTGAGGGAAGATGCCAGCCCTCTCAGTGGTGACAACACAGCACTGGAGGGCTTCGATCTAAGGTAAGTATTTCATAATGTGCTAGCATGCAATGCATACTAGCACATTATGCCACTGTCTTACAGTTTTTTTTTGTTTTGTTTTTTAAAATCAGCCACGGTTTACAACCGCTTTAAAGCATATCTAAACCCAAGAGCAAAAATGTATGATATTGCAGCCTACCAGTCTTAAGCTAAATTACTTTTCTTTGTTCAAACTCTATATTTTTCTCTTTATGCCAACCTGGTAACCCTGCCACACTTACTGTCCTGGGGTGACAACCATGCTGAGCAAAATTGTCACCCTAGGACAGGTAAGTGCAAAAAACTATGTCAGGAGGACTATATAACACCTCCCTCTTCTCACCATAACAGGAGAAGGTGTTTTTAGTACACGAGATAGCAGAGAACAATGCTGATAACAGTCCAAAGGCAGAAAGTGCAGGAAGTTATCAGCTCACAATATTTCTGGCTGCATGAAAAGTTTTTTTTTTTTTCTTGCACTTGTTGAATAGATATAATAAAACGATTTGAATGCAGTGCGGGAAACTGGCACAGGACCTGGGCTTCCTGCAAGGCCTTCTATTGTGAATGGACGCTAAACCTCAAGCTAAACCAAAAAAGGTATCTACAGACAAAACCTTTTTTTTTAGTTCTGGAAAGATTGAGAACATCTTTAAACTTCAATAAGGTTTTAGATGTTGTCTGCTTCCCCCTCTGGGGTCTCCTGGTGACCAAGGTCATTGGCAAAGAAAGTCAAGTGAAATCCAAAATGTTACAATTTACACCAGAAGTGGAAATCAGGGGAAATGTCCCACTGGTACACCTGTTCGGTGGAATAACTGTCTAAGGGTCATCTAACGCCCTACAATCTGACCATACAACCTTTGTGAAATCAACTTTAGATATACTGAATCTAGGCAATATGAAGACCTACCTCATTTATTTAAAAACAATGTGTGCAATCAGGCAGGCCCTTGCACTATGAAGTTGTTGGTGGATCTAAAGAAGTTTGAAATTGTGTGTGATGACCTTTAAGCTGGATACACACTATACAATTTTCTTTAGATTTTTTTTTCCTTTAGACTTACCAAAACCATATAATATGAAGTAAGACCTAAACACTTTCAGTTTGTATGCAATCAGGCAGGCCCCTTGCACTACATAGTTGAAGGTAAATCTAAAGGAAATCTACCAACACAAGTTGTATAGTGTGTATCCAGCTTTAGAGGCAATTTCCCTTTGATTTGAACAGATTTTTCTTCATTGTTGTATGTCTCCAAGTCAGGAAGTAAAGGCAAATTTCTCCAAATGGGACTTAGACCATAAAAATGTCTAACAAGGGTATTGACCCTTAAAAATAAAGTCTTGTCTATATATACAATTTAACTGCAAATGTGTTTTATAGTATCACAGCAGATGTAGCAGCATTATTAAAATCTTGCCAGTGGTATATAACATGCTTTACAAAAGAAAAAAAAAATCCACAGAAATTGAAGTATATATTCAGGTTGAAATACCAGAAGTTAAAATATTCTATTTCAGATTGCAGATGTAACAGAAGACAAAGGCAGCTAAACAACAAATGAATCTCTTAGAGCTACAGAGAATATTTGTATCTCCATTGTATTAGTTATTAAGGTCACTAATAAGGTCAAATACAGTGCCTTGCGAAAGTATTCGGCCCCCTTGAACTTTGTGACCTTTTGCCACATTTTGCCCAATTTTTCAGTTTTTTATTTGTTAAAAAAGTTTGAAATATCCAATAAATTTCGTTCCACTTCATGATTGTGTCCCACTTGTTGTTGATTCTTCACAAAAAAATACAGTTTTATATCTTTATGTTTGAAGCCTGAAATGTGGCAAAAGGTCGAAAAGTTCAAGGGGGCTGAATACTTTCACAAGGCACTGTATTTAAGCTGTTTTAATCCTTTTTTTTTTTTTGTCTACTTACGGTTGTGCGTAGGTTCCAGCCAGAAAGGCCAGCAGGAGGAGGCACAAAGCTCTGCACCCCATCATCACAAGCTGTGGACTGCCTGCTGGGCAGCTGGTTTTATACTGGCCAAAGGGGTGGACAGAGCCCAAGGCAAAGACTCAGACAGCAAGAGGAGTCCCAGATATTTCCAAACTGTAATTTCCAGTGAATACTGCACCCATTACACAATAAGTACACAGGGATTGTGTGTCCTTCAGAAATAACTGATAGGCATGCACATATTTAGGATTCCACCTGTGTCCTGAACCTTTACAGAAACACACAGCAAGCTTCTCAAGAACCCTAAAGTGGCAAAGGTTACCCATTGTCGATTTGTTGAGGTTGCAAACATACCAATATTTACAATTTTTACATTGATTGAGATTGGAGCAATGGAAGTATGCATTTGCCATACCTGTGGGATCTCTGTGAACAATGGAAGTCACTGTAGTAGGCACTGCTACTAAGGTGATTGGCACTAACTTCCGGGTCCCGTGCCAAGCTGCTGCCCTGCTGCTTACTGAACACAGGAGGTCACCCACTAGGCATGGGCCCATTTCAGAGAACGCTTTGTGTTTTCTCAGTGAATGCAAAGTGTTTTCTGATTGGACGAGGAGGAGATAATGACATCATCACCTCAACTCTCCACCTTGTCTAATCAGAGAACGCTTTTCATTCATTGAGAAACTACAAAGTGTTCCCTGTGAGTCAGTTCACACCGAAATTTCTGTGCTCCAGATGCATTTCTGTACGAGTTTTTGATGCATTTTTATGCATTTTGTTGCTTTTTTTGATGCGCTCTGGTGCGTATTTGCCACTTATTTTTTTCTTCATCTTAGTCCAGCACATACGCATTGCATTTTTTATGTGTTTTGCCGTGTCCCAGATGTGTTGCATACAGAAATAATGCAGCATGCTCTACTTTTGTGGACTGCATTGGAACACACTGGACTGACATGGACTAGGGCCATTGGAATACATGGAAAATACTGTGCATGTGTTTTTCATGCAGATTAAAAATGCACTGGACTTCATCAGATATGAACCAGCCCTAAATGGTGCTCATGCTAAGTGAATGACCCCCCTATGTTTACAATGCAGCAGGGCAGCTGTTCTCAGGGGACTCCAAAGCTAGTGGAGAACACTGAAGTAGCAGTGTGCCTACTACAGTAATTTCCAGCTTCCACTGGGATCCTACAGGTAGGGCACATACTAATTTATATTGGTCCAAGCTGAACCAATGTAACTATATCAAAATTGCCCAACATGAAATTCAACTTTGAATGTGTATATTGTTTTTTAAAGGATTAGCAGCCCTCCCAAAATGATACCCTACTGTTTGGTAGATTACAGATAGTTAAATTTCCAGGTAGTATCTAACCCCAGATCTGCACACTTGTTGTGCCCATTATGAAGGGTTCCCACCATCCCTGCTGGATTTTTTGACGTCTTTTATATTATGAAGAATATAACAGGAGGAGCTGGAAAGCACAAAGATGGGCAGGAACACCTTAAACTCCTAGGTGGACAAGAGTTAAGAATTATGGCAAGGAGATCCCATTGTTGGAGTATCCAGTAAGCCAGGGGCTGACTCAGTCAACCAGGTTTCACTTATAGTTAAAAAATCCTTTTTGAATTGAACTATTATCTGGGGGTGAGATCCTGAATGACTAAGCCTAGGCACAAATATGGGCAACCTCACAGTTTTCCAGAAGTAGAATCAACCTATAAAGTCCTAACCAGATGGTACTGTGTGCCCTCTAGGATTGCAACCTATGTTCCGGCAGCATTTTAGATTAAATCAATGAATGTCCATATTCCCATCACACACGTTCCTGGAACGCGCTTCAAAAAGTACCCGGTTCTGCAGCGACCACCAGCTGGATACTGGAGCATGCACGATATTGTGTAATATTTGCCAGCACACCACGGGTCTTCAAATAAGTCCAATCATTTTTTTTATTATTGAAGAAAGATCACGTTACAAAAAAGTGCAACGTTTCAGAGCCATGCGCTCTCTTTCTTCAATAAAAAACTTGACTTATTTCTGGATTAAAAGCAAGATTTTTCAGAGAGCACACTTATTAACTCTTTGTATTCCATTGCCAAACTTCTACACTGGTGACACATCTGCACTACAGACACACTTCTGTTAGTCTTTACATCTCAGGGATCAGATAAATTGCAATTAGCCATGAAAATGAACCTAATCCCATAAAAAACATTTCCACTGCATTTGTGAAGAAAGTCCAGCAAGCACCAGGACCATCTCCTACAGTTGATTCAGCTGCAGGATCGGAGCACCACCAGTGCAGAGCTTGCTCAGGAATAGCAGCAGGCAGGTGTGATTTCATCTGCATGCACGGTGAGGAGAAGACTTTTGGAGGATGGCCTGGTGTCAAGAAGGGCAGCAAAGAAGCCACTTCTCCCCAGGAAAAACATCAGGGACAGACTGATATTCTACAAAAAGTATGAAGTTGGACTGCTGAGGACTGGGGTAAAAGCATTTTTTTTCTGATGAGACCCCTCTCTGATTGTTTGGGGCATCCAGAAAAAAAACTTGCCCCCCCATAGTGGTCATTCTCTGAGCCGTTGCTCCTGGCTGTTTCGCCTAGTCTTTCTGACTCCTCTCCCCTCTGGTGCTAGCATCACTCCTGCACAAGAGGAGCTGGAGCATGCTGACCAATAACGAGGTACTGGGCGGAGGCATAAATTTAGTTATCACTGATTGGTAATGCTGAACTAAACCCTTCTATCATATTCAGCCAGTGAAGCTACACGTGTCAGGAATGTAACTGTTTTATGAAACTCTTAAATTGATGGGTTTAGTTCCGCTTTAAGGATGCCGGCTACATAACAACCAGTGAATAACAGAGCCGGCACCCGCAATAGTTGGCTGTTAAGGAGCTAGAACCTGCTGGCATCCTTAAAAACTTGCTTACTGGGCACTTTCACCCCTACTTTCCCAAGCCAAATTTCAGCTTCCGGGGCTTTTGCACTATAAATGACAATTGCACGGTCATGCAGGACTGTACCCAAATAAAACTTTATCTTTTTTTTTTTTTAGACAGATAGAGCTTTTCTTTGGTGGTATTTATTTACCATCAGGTTTTAATGTTATGCAGACAGAACATTTTGAAAAAAAAAAAAAAAAAAAAAAAACTTTCTTTATTTCTGTTATACATTTTTACAAATAAGATTTTTTTTTCTTCACTGATGTACACTGATGAGACTGCACTGATGAGCACTAATAAGTCTGCACTGATGGTCACTGATGAGGTGGCACTGATGGGCACTAATGAGTAGGCATTGATGAGGCTGCTCTCATGGGCACTAATGAAGCTGCACTGATGGGGACATATGGGCACTGATGAGGTGACATCAATGGGCACTGATCAGGAGGCACTAATGAGGCAGCACTGATATGGCAGCACTGATAGGCGGCACTGATGGGCACTGATAGACAGCACTGATATGATCCATTAATGAACACTGATGGGGCTGCACTGATCATCAGTGCTCTGATTATTAGATAAATGTGTGCTGTCACAGGATTGCTGCAGTGACAGCGCTGAGGAAAGGAATGCCGATAACCGACATTTGTTTACATGGAATCAGCTGTGATTGGACACAGCTGATCACAAGTTAAAGGGCTGCGGTTATTGGCCCTTTACCTTGATCTGTGAGCAGCTGTGTCCTTTGGACACAGTGATAGCAGAGCGTGCCCAATGCACGATTTGGGTGTGCGCAGGGAGGCAGGTTTCTAGGAGAACATCAATAGATGCCCTCCCAGAACTGAACTACCACGCTGTAGCTGTCTTTTGGCATTTAAAACATGCTTTGCATTCTTTAAAATGTAAGGAACATTGTCGGGATTATTGGGGGTTATTAATTAACTAATAGAATAAAAATGATTTCAAAAGCCATGTATATTCAGTCATATAAGATTCTGAACAGGACAGGATCCATCTTGTTTTTAAGGTCAAAGAAAGTTCATATATGTTCTGTTGCAAAATGTCTCTTACAAGTTTACAAAGGGTCTATGGTTTCAACAGAGATCTTTGTATTTCTTTTAAAATCATAAATAAGGTGATACATTGACATCTCTATCAGATAAGACTCAATTAGCCTGACGCTATACCAGATGTTAAGGGGATGGTAGTGCCAGTCTGTCTATAAGTATTTAACAATGGACAATGGCTCAGTGTTCTTCATCAGACATTTAAAGATGAACAATAGGTGCATTTAATATATATAAGTTTTAAAGGTACATCATTATGTGTGTGAAGATATTAGCCATAATTATGTCATTATATTATGTAAGGCATATACATATATATTTAGGAATGTTATATCACATTTTGGGTTTATATGCTTACAGTAGTAATCTTACTTAGACTTAAGACTAGAGTGGATACTAATTACTTCATTTTAAGGTATGTGGTAGGAGTGTTTATATAAGAAATGCTTTGGACTAGTCTAAGTGATCAAGGTGTCGTAAATATTACAAACTAGACGCTAGGTCTGACAGCCTTTGGCATGGTCAAATAAGTAATGGCTATTCACTAGCCAGAGGTCAGAAAGGTCATCAGATAAGGACATAGTGGTAATTATGTTAACTACAAAATCTAATGAACGGTACGATATTGCCCTCTATAGACGAAATACCAAATGCAGTTTTGGGATTGTTGAGATATTCCCATATAGAAATATTATACTGTATTAAAAATATAATTATTGAAATGGCATTACTTGCCAAGGTGAATGATGGAGATACAGATGGATATTTATGTATGTACTGGAAGTATGGACAAATTTTTATGTTGTGTTTTGTGATTACTCTTACATATAGAGAAATCATCTTTTAATTTTATAATACCAAGTATTGGGTTAATTATCAAAAGAGGTGTGTCTCTGACCTCACCAGTTTAGGTATAGAATATCCCTACCAATTGGGATAATGTTTCATTCCTCTGGGTTTTACTTATGGTAATTTTTATAGCTCTTTGTTCTTACCATATAAAAGACCAACCCAGATGAGAGATTAGACACATGACATTACACTACTGACAACACACCTTACACTTACATCACACATGCTACTACATCAATCTATAGACTCATCCAGACATACTCCATCTTGTCCATCAGTCATCTGAAACTTGAAGGGAAGCCACCATCTTAAGAAAGGCATCCATCTTAGGACTCTGGTAACGACCATTTGAAGCTAGCGGCCATCTTAAGTGTGGTAAATATGCCTTGCTATGTTATTTGATTTTATTTAACAATTGTTTATTCCTTCCTTATATGTCTTATATTGCAGATTTAAGGGTAATAAGATTATAATCCCAGCCGTATAAACCATAGTAGATTTTTCTCTAAAAAGCTGATTTTTGTTTTTATACATTTTTATTAATATCAGATTTAGTGCATTGTTTGCAGTTTTAAGTCTTCCGTTTTGCATGGCTTATTCTCACTCCATCTGCAGTGGAATGACTTTCGGCCATGTGATTCGCAGACAATTATGGTCTGTTTATATAGAACACCTATGGTTTGTGCTTTACCTGGAGAAATGGTAATCTTGCTTTCGTTTTACTTTGTTTCATTTTGTTTCAGTTTCACTTTCATTATTGAGCTAAACATCACATTGCATTGATTGTTTGAAGTTAGTATTTTTAATGTAAGAGTTATCTTTTTGTGTCACTTCTTGTTTGATCATATATTGTGATTATATGTCTTGAGAATAAATATTTTTATATATATATTCCATACTGTAGACTGTACTCACTAAGATTGGTATATGCTTTTAAAAAGAAATTATTCAATTAAAAAAGAATTCTCGACATTGATTTGTGGCAATAGGTGAAGATTCTCCTTTCTTATAGATCTTTGCTTATTAACCATAAATAAAGAAACTGTTATATTCAGAGCAGTATAAATTTCTGACATAATGAAGTACGAGCGCAATATTTATTATTAAATATTCTTACATATAATGGAGGCCCCAGCGAGGTGATTATTGATTTCTTACATATGTCAATCATAATTATGATCAGGTGACATAATCAATAACTTTAAAAAAAAAAAAAAAAAATTTGGAATTTTTTTTTATTAATTGTGAATGTGATAGAAATGCCTTAAAAATGTCTACAGCAGGTAATGTTCACGCTGCCAACTCTGGCAAGGTGTGAGTCCCTAGTGGTAATGCCACAACTCTAGTAGATTTGGTACAGATCATAAATGTGTGGAAACACCTCTCTGAGTCTGAAATGGTGGAATATGTAAAAGCTGGTTAGAGTCATATATCAAAATCCTCAGAAGTCGGGCCAATAATGGGCATCTGACACTTGGGTAGAGGAAAACCTGTATGTATGAACTCACCAATAAGCTTATCTACCACCAAAGACGTCAGGAAGTGTAATCACATACTTTTAGAGTCATGGCCAATCTTACTGTATTTCTGTGAGGAACTGCACCAGAAGGCTCAGCAAAAAGGAGTTTAGTAAAGTTCCAATCTCCACTCCAAATAAAATGAGAGAATGAGATTAGGAACCTCCTTGAGCAGGTGAAAGTAACCTCTATTGGGACACATCAGTTAAGAGAATGTAGCGTGAAACTGCAAAATGAAGTAGAATTGTGGCAGAAGTCTTATCAAGGAAGCTGTAATGAAAGTAACCATTTGAAAGAGAAATGTAAATGAATAATGCAATAATTAGGAAGTTTTAAGCAAGGAAAAATGTTTTCTAGCAAAAGTTGCCGAGTAACCAGCAGTGGAAAATTTTATTTAAAATAAAAATTTAAAAAAAAATGTAACGGTTCAATTAATGACAGGAATTCATCAGTAAATAAATAGAGAGTTCCAAAAGGTCATGGTGTCCATGCATAGGGCAATGCTTAATTAGTCCTGCATTTTAAATATGATGTAATTATTCATAGACCCAGATATGACTCCCAGTCTGATGGTTATGACCCAGACAAGGGGGGGGGGGGAGTCAGGCAAAGAGTCCATGTCCTACCCCAGCCATATTCCTAAAATAGGAGGGCAGAAATTGGGCAGCCATGCATAAATAGGTATGAGTCATATCAGGACATTGCAAAAAGACTAGCACCCCTAAAAAGATACCAGACACCTCCAGAATTTAAAAGTTGTAAAAAGAATACTGTCCTGATTTTGTCATGAAAAGGTCCTTAGACATTATTGATCATCTTGAGGCCTATAACAACACCCTTTCTGTGTTGTGCCTGTAGGATGTCATTTAAAATGCAGCCCATACAAAAATTTTACTGCTGCTAGAGCTGTTATCTACAATTTAAAATGTACACAGCACCAAAACCCCATTGAATTTTTTTTTTTGCTGTACTCAAAAGTGCCTAACACTAGCCAGGCGGGTCAAGGCGCAACAAGCCAAACGTAAAATTGCTTCCATTTCACATCCTGTCACTAAGATTTCTATGTCTAACCCAAAAGATATAGCCGATGCCTTCGCGGGCTACTATCAATCACTTTACGACCTGCGATCGGACCCTGCCACCCCCCAGCCCTGTCCTGAACTAATTGAGGACTTTCTCAGGAAGGTCAAGCTTCCTGCACTCACAGCGGATCAACTCCAGTCCATTTCTCTACCCTTTACTTCCCTTGAAATCTCGTTGGCCATTCGCAAACTTCCCAATCATAAGTCCCCTGGGGTGGATGGCCTCCCCAATGAATTTTATAAGGCTCTAGTTAATGAAATTACTCCACGCTTGCAACCAGTTTTTGAACTTGCTTCCTCCTCATCCATGTTTCCTTCAGATATGTTAAGGGCGGTGATAGTGACCATTCCTAAGCCCGGCAAGGACCCTGCGGTCCCGGCAAACTATAGGCCGATCTCGCTCTTAAACACCGATGTTAAAGTCTTTGCTAAGTTGTTGGCCCTCAGGATACAGCGGGTCCTGCCTGTTCTGGTTCATATGGACCAGGTTGTATTTGTCTCGGGTCGCCAGGCCCCGGACGGAATGAGACGACTTGTCGGCTTGATCTCCCGGGCTGGAGCTACTCGGATGCCTTCTCTGCTCCTCTCTTTGGATGCGGAGAAGGCGTTTGACTGGGTCCACTGGGGCTACCTAAGGGCGGTTCTTGATGCCTTCGGAATTGGGGGGTGGTTACAATCAGCTGTTTTGTCTCTGTACTCCAACCCGTCTGCCACTGTCCTCAATTCCGGAATGAAATCTAAACCTATCCGAATCACTAACGGAACCAGACAGGGGTGCCCCTTGTCCCCCATTATATTTGCATTACTGATGGAGCCTCTGGCGGAAAGATTCCGTTCTCATCCTCGCATAAAAGGTTTGTCGGTGGCCGGCTTGGAACACAAGATAAGTCTTTTTGCCGACGATGTCATGCTCATGCTTACAGACCCGGCCACCTCCCTGCCGGAAGCATATACACTCCTGTCGGACTTTAGCAAGGTGTCTTATTACAAGCTCAATGCAAACAAATCCCAAATTCTGGGCCTTCATATACCGCCTGCCCTACAGAGCTCCCTTGCCGGGAAATTCCCATTTGTCTGGTCCTCACATACTATACCATTCCTAGGTACACATCTTACACCACACACGTCACAACTTTATGAACAAAACTTTAAACCCTTCCTGGAATCCCTGCCCGCTGTACTGCAGCAATTAAAAATGCAGGAACTGTCCACAATGGGCCGAATAGCCTCCTTCAAGATGCTTGTCCTCCCGAAACTACTTTACCTTTTCCGAACCATTGCCATCCCCCTGCCTGTGTCCTTTTTCTCAGCTCTCCAAAAACTTCTGACCCATTTTGTGTGGAACGCTAAGCCTCCACGATGCCCTCTTAAAACCATGGTCTTACACAGAAAGCATGGCGGCATGGGTGTCCCCAACCTGGCAGCCTACTATAAGGCGTGTGTATTAGATCAGCTTAGATATTGGTGGGCACCGACTCCACACAAAACGTGGGCATCCATCGAAGCTTCTGAACTCCCTTGTAACGATTTACAACTGTCTCTCATTGCTGCCGCACTAGGTGCTAGGCCTACTGATCTTGAAAACCCGATAACACTAGCCTCTCTTACCCAGTGGAAGGAATTCTGCAGCTTGCAGCCTCCTGAAGCTTCCGTGAGTACTATACCCATCCCACTAAAAGTGCTGAACCACTTCATCCCTCACATTGATCTACAGCCCTGGATGGGAAAGGGAATATCGCTCCTGAGCGACCTATTCCAGGACTCCCGCATAAGTCCATTTGATAGCTTACAGGCCCGTTTTGATTTACCACAGAGTTCGTTCTTCACTTATCTCCAGGTTAGCTCTTTCCTTAAAAAGAATCCGCTTCCCATTTACTTGGAACTCCCTAACTTGGTACATCTTTTCCTTCAGAACACCGCTCCTCACATGAAAGGCATTACACTGTTTTACGCCTTCCATAATAACCACAACACTTTCTCTAAACCCCCCTCCATCATCAAGTGGGAACGAACCCTGTCAGAGTCGTTTTCTGACTCCACTTGGTTAAAAACCTTTGCCTCCACTTATGCTGCCACTAAATGTGCCACACATTGGGAACAATACCAGAAGGTACTCCACTCCTGGTATCTTACACCGTTTAAACTGTCTAAGTTCTACCCATCCCACTCTTCCCTCTGCTGGAGACAGTGTGGAGAGATAGGGACCCTGTATCACACACTATGGTCCTGTGTCTCTCTGCGCTCCTTCTGGAACAGAATATTCACATTGATTTCAGAGATTACACATGAAACTGTCTCCCCATCTCCGACTTTAGCTATCTTGCATCTCAATATTCAAGACCTTCAACCTTGCCATAGAACAGTAGTCATACACCTGCTTCTCACAGCGAAAACTGCTATCGCTACACATTGGAAATCTCCTGTACCCCCTTCTCATAATGAAGTCATCCTTGAGCTTAACCACCAATGTATGATGGAAAGATTTCTTGCAATTGCCAATTTTGCCACTCCCTCATTCCGGAGGAAGTGGGAAGTTTGGTTATCTCACCCCAAGTGTACTGTCTCGGACTGATTTCATGACTGGGATGTAGCTGGACCTCTCTTCGTCTTCATCTTCTACCCTTTCCTCTCTCTTTCTTTCTCTTCCCTTCCTCCGTCCCCTTCCCCTTTTTGTTCTTCTTCCACACCATTTTGTCTTTCTAGCCTTTACCCCCTCCATGTGACTTACCTTGGTGTCTGGGTGCTTTGCTCTGAGTTCCGAGCATGTTATAGTCATTTGAGTGTAAGATTACTTAGGCTACTGGAAGTGAACCCGTACTGATCTCTCGTCTGTCATCTCCCTGGGGCACAGTTTGTTCCCCTTGGGGTGCCCAGGGGATGATGTCACACGTTGTGTGGCTCAGTTCACTTGCCTGTATACGTATGCTAAGTTATGGTGATTTTTATACTTGCTGTATCTAAAGTTATGTTCTTAATGCAATAAAATATATATCTGGACACACGTATGTCAAGCAGGATATCTCTGCGCTTATTGGAGGAGTCAGCTGGTTAATAGTGATGTCGCGAACATAAAATTCGCTGTTCGCGAACGGCGAACGCGAACATCGGCGAATGTTCGCGAACCGGCGAACATTGCGAACCGCCATAGACTTTAATAGGCAGGCGAATTTTAAAACCCACAGGGACTCTTTCTGGCCACAATAGTAATGGAAAAGTTGTTTCAAGGGGACAAACACCTGGACTGTGGCATGCCGGAGAGGGATCACACAAAAAAAAGTTCTTAAAAATTGTAATTTTTTGATAGAGAGCCAATTATTGGAAAAATTAAAAAAAAAAAAAAATTCTTTGGATTTAGCATCTGGGGGGTCTAAAAAGTGTACCTGTGAAGTTTCAGCTCTGTAGCATGTCCGGAACCAGAAAAAATTATGAATTAGGGCTAGGGTTAGGGTTAGGGTTATTTTTATGGCTAGGCTTAGAGGGTTAGGGTTAAGGTTAGAGGGTTAGGGTTATGGTTAGAGGGTTAGGGTTAGGTTTAGTGTTAGGGGCAAGGGTTAGGGTTACGGTGAGATACTTAGGGTTAGAGTTAGTAGCCCTACCCCTACCCCTCTAACTCTAACCCTAAGCACTAAAAATAACCCTAACTTTAGCCCTGACCCTAACCCTAACCCTAACCCTAGCCCTAACCCTAACCCTAGCCCTAACCCTGATTCTATTTTTTTTTTCTGGTTCTGGACATGCTACAGAGCTGAAACTTCACAGGTACACTTTTTAGACCCCCCAGACAATAAATCCAAAGAATTTTTTTTTTTTAAGTTTTTTTTTTTTTTTAAGTTTTCCAATAATTGGCTCTCTATCAAAAATGACAATTTTTAAGAACTTTTTTTGTGTGATTTAGTGTCTAGGGGGTCTAAAAAGTGTACTTGTGAAGTTTCAGCTCTGTAGCATGTCCAGAACCAGAAAAAAAAAAAGAATTTTTCAGTAGAGCAGGGATGGTGGGAACCCCTTTTACACCTATATGATCTTTTTTTCCTGGTTCTGGACATGCTGCAGAGCTGAAACTTCACAGGTACACTTTTTAGACCCCCCAAACAATAAATCCAAAGAAATTTTTTTTTTTAAGTTTTTTTTTTTTTTCCAATAATTGGCTCTCTATTAAAAATGACAATTTTTAAGAACTTTTTTGTGTGATTTAGTGTCTAGGGGGTCTAAAAAGTGTACTTGTGAAGTTTCAGCTCTGTAGCATGTCCAGAACCAGAAAAAAAAAGAATTTTTCAGTAGAGCAGGGATGGTGGGAACCCCTTTTACACCTATATGATCTTTTTTTTCTGGTTCTGGACATGCTACATATATATATATATATATATATATATATATATATATATATATATATATATATATATATATATATTAAAAAAATACTCAAATACTAGCCCTCAAAGGGGCTTTTGGGGACAATATATATATATATATATATATATATATATATATATATATATATATATATATCACAGAACAAAAAAAATTACACAAATACCAGCCCTCAAAAGGGCTTTTGGGGACAATATATATATATATATATATATATATATATATATATATATATATATATATCACAGAACAAAAAAATTACACAAATACCAGCCCTCAAAAGGGCTTTTGGGGACAATATATATATATATATATATATATATATATCCAAAAAAAAAACCTCAAATACCAGCCCTAGGAAGGGCTTTTTGGGGTGCTGTCCTTACAGCAGGAGTGTACCAAGAACACTGGCTAACAAGACCGGGAACTGTCCCCAGCTATAACAGCAGCAGCAGCACCAGCACTTTCCCTGCTCTCAGTAACACAGAAATGATCTAAGATGGATGCTGCCCTTGCTTATTTATAGGAGGTGGGAGGGTGTGGGAGGGAGGTATGCTGATTGGCCTGGAATGTGTCTGCTGACTGTGATGTTCAGGGTCAAAGTTTGCCTCAATGATGATGTATAGGAGGCGGACCGAACATCGCATATGTTCGCCCGCAGCGGCGAACGCGAACATGCGAAGTTCGCCGGGAACTGTTCGCCGGCGAACAGTTCTGTACATCTCTACTGGTTAACTGCTAAAAAACAAACTGCTGCTACTTCACCAACTATTGTATAAATTGGAAAAACATGAATAGAAAGAATAGTAGCGCAAAAAGTCACTCTGATATGACTCATAAATTGCATAAAATACAACCATAAATAAAGGGTGTTTGTAAACTCTCAAATAAGGGTAAAAAGTCTTTTTACCCTTTTTAGACTTTAAAGGACTTTTTACCCTTATTTGAGTGTTTACAAACACCCTTTATTTATGGTTGTATTTTATGCAATTTATGAGTCATATCAGAGTGACTTTTTGCGCTACTATTCTTTCTATTTATGTACTTAATGCCTTGACCCATTTGTACCGCTTTGATTAGCTCACTTGGCAGTTTACCCCGTTCTACTTGTCAAACTTTAATAAAAATTATTGAAACTAAAAGTGCCTAACACCCTTCAATGAAGGAACCTGAGTACAACCACCTGTAATTTAAATCCCTGTGCTTTGAGGCATTGCCCAAGTACATAATAATAAGTTTGGCAAAGGAGCAAGATTTAAACTAAGGTAGTAACAGGAGATATGCCACCTAGGCCCCAAAGGGGACACCGGATACCTTAAGGAGGACACCGGATATCCCATTAACAAGGGGGGGGGGGACACCTACAAATAAATAGGGATTTGCCACATCCTAGGGTTCCCCAAATATCCTCGGGACAATCAAGTGACATTAAGGCCCAGACCTCACGCCAGAACCGAATAAATGGTTCTGATAGGGATCTGTCCCGTCTGTCTGAACCCGAGACAAAGGCACCGCAGGAGGCGGAGTCAATAATTCAATTCTGTAAAGGGTTTCAACATAGTAGATGCCAAATTAATCAGCTGATAACTTGGTTCCCTCTGGGCACTGCAGCCCAGAACTAAAATAATTCCTCTTTAGGAACAAAATCTTGTGGCCAGCCAGAGGCCACAAAACCCTTAAATGCCCAAGTGGCAGGAATCATAGGGATACACTGAATAGAGGCATAGGATACAGAGGTTCTAACACCATTTTATCCCAGGTCACAGCATTGAGGATCCTGAAATCCCTGTCAGTGGATCTTGGTTGTTAGATACTTTTTTTTTTGTTTTTTAATCAGGGGAAACGCGAACGCAGTCCCCCACTACCAAAAATTATGCAGTCGAGTTTCCCGCATTTGGGGAAATCGCAGGGGTCAGCACAGCCGGAGTGCAATGGCTGAGCCTCGCCCTGGGAGAACCACCTTCGTGATCATGGTATCTCCCCTGCCAGGTAAGTATGTTAGATACTAACCACCCTCCTATTTTTCATTGGTCACTTCATCCCTCTGAATTAAACAGGTCGCTTAAAGCGGACATATTTTGAAAAATCGCCAAAGACGGTGATACCAAGGAGGATCAAACCCTAATGACGTAATGAAGTCAAGAGGTTAAAGGTTGTATACGGTAACCAAGAAGGAATCCTTAATGCCAGGTAGTTTTATTGCCTCCAATAAATTGCATTGATGCCCCATAGGGGGAGATATTATATATTTTTTTCTCCTAAGTAGTAGGTAAATTTTAACAAAATATTGTATCATTGTATAATTGTCCAATGTGTAGTATCCATGGCGTTAAATACATCCCCATGTTAATAAGCCCCAGAAGTCAGTCGCCCTAGGAAAGGTCACATATATAGTCTCACCTTCCCTGGTGTCATATAAAAGGACTGATCACACAGTGAGTTAAAGGAGAACTCTGAGAAAGCTTAGGGTACCAACATCGCATTGAAATGTCAATTGATAAGAGTGTATATTCATACTGTATGTTTCATCCAATAGAAGGAGATTAACCTTCCATGCCAGGTCGTTGATTGGTACAGACGATGATGTTTGCCAAAGACACAGCGATCGGATGAGTCATCTCTCCTTAGAGCCCAGCTCAGGATGGAACCCCTCATTGAATTGGGTCCTTCTCCAGGAGTCATGTTGCCAGACGCCCCAGATTCTTGTTGACGGAAAGGAAGATTTGTTTCAACAGATCTGTGTGCATTTGATCCGAGGAAATCCCTAAAGAGGAATCGCACTACCTCCTGTTTTCAGTTGAAGGAGATGTGAGAATGGTGCATTGCACATGTGAGCAAACCTCAGTCTAGGTGTATGACACTCTAGACCATGCTGAAACCATTCATCATCCAACCAATATCTAAGGTTGAACGTCCAAACAGATTTCTCGGATTCCTGATTGCCAACATTGTTTTACTGCGCTTTGAATGGTAGTTGCTAATGCCATTGCAGCAGTTAATTTCTGTCTCCATCCAGACTTTGCAAACTGGAGATGCAGATTTCAAGGAACAATTGAGTTTCTTTACCAGGAGATCAGAATTCAAAGAGACTAACAAGGAACAGTTTGTGACATAGCTAACACTAGCAAAGTCGCTACGAACTGACATTTCGAACTGATTTATCCTTTTCTCATTTTTACCGCTTTACTTAAAAGTTATGAACAATTCCCAATATGAACTATTCTTTTATAAAAAAAAAAAAAAAAGAGGACAAGACATTTTTTTTTTCTTTTGCTACTCCTTAAAAAGCTTTCTTTCCAGATATGCCTAAGTTGCTCACTTGCCTACTGGGAAGAAAGGGGGGGGGATATGTCGGGATTATTGGGGGTTATTAATATCCTAATAGAATAAAAATGATTTCAAAAGCCAGATATATTCAGTCATATAAGATTCTGAACAGGACAGGATCCATCTTGTTTTTAAGGTCAAAGAAAGTTCATATATGTTCTGTTGCAAAATGTCTCTTACAAGTTTACAAAGGGTCTATGGTTTCAACAGAGATCTTTGTATTTCTTTTAAAATCATAAATAAGGTGATACATTGACATCTCTATCAGATAAGACTCAGTTAGCCTGACGCTATACCAGATGTTAAGGGGATGGTAGTGCCAGTCTGTCTATAAGTATTTAACAATGGACAATGGCTCAGTGTTCTTCATCAGACATTTAAAGATGAACAATAGATGCATTTAATATATATAAGTTTTAAAGGTACATCATTATGTGTGTGAAGATATTAGCCATAATTATGTCATTATATTATGTAAGGCATATACATATATATTTAGGAATGTTATATCACATTTTGGGTTTATATGCTTACAGTAGTAATCTTACTTAGACTTAAGACTAGAGTGAATACTAATTACTTCATTTTAAGGTATGTGGTAGGAGTGTTTACATAAGAAATGCTTTGGACTAGTCTAAGTGATCAAGGTGTCGTAAATATTACAAACTAGACGCTATGTCTGACAGCCTTGAAATGGCATTACTTGCCAAGGTGAATGATGGAGATACAGATGGACATTTATGTATGTACTGGAAATATGGACAAAGTTTTATGTTGTGTTTTGTGATTACTCTTACATATAGAGAAATCATCCTTTAATTTTATAATACCAAGTATTGGGTTAATTATCAAAAGAGGTGTGTCTCTGACCTCACCAGTTTAGGTATAGAATATCCCTACTGTAACGGAACCGTCGACCCACACCGTGCTTGTGGTCTTCCGTCAGTATAAGGCTTCCTCCAGTCTGGACATATAGAGATATTCCAGCCGCCCCCCATACAACAACTAGCCTGAACTTAGCTTGTATGTGTCTGGAAACAACTAACTCCTTTATTAAAACAAGCAGTAGATTTTTATACACTTGAGAAGCATGACAGTCCACACGAACAATGGCCTGAACATTTACATAAGCATCGCATAATGAATAGATAACGAGGTAGAGCTGACTCATGGCTAATCCCATCTAGACAAGGTTATCATTTACATGCTAATTAGCTCAGCGTACTTAAGTCAGCCTGGAAGCCCAGACTGCCGGCACCAAACGTAAAACAGATACAAATACACATATTATAGTGTAAATACTGAAAACCCACAGTAAACAATAGATGATCAAATCAACATGATTTACAATCCATGGAAGACAGGTGTTTGGGCTGATGGCATGCATCTGTTACAAGTCTGATCAACTTAAGCAGTCTAAATCATCAATTTATCTGTCACATAGTTTTTTTCAGTCTCAGTGACGGCGAGTACCGTCGCACCTACCAATTGGGATAATGTTTCATCCCTCTGGGTTTTACTTATGGTAATTTTTATAGCTCTTTGTTCTTACCATATAAAAGACCAACCCAGATGAGAGATTAGACACATGACATTACACTACTGACAACACACCTTACACTTACATCACACACGCTACTACATCAATCTATAGACTCATCCAGACATACTCCATCTTGTCCATCATTCATCTGAAACTTGAAGGGAAGCCACCATCTTAAGAAAGGCATCCATCTTGGGACTCTGGTAACGACCATTTGAAGCTAGCGGCCATCTTAAGTGTGGTAAATATGCCTTGCTATGTTATTTGATTTTATTTAACAATTGTTTATTCCTTCCTTATATGTTTTATATTGCAGATTTAAGGGTAATAAGATTATAATCCCAGCCGTATAAACCATAGTAGATTTTTCTCTAAAAAGCTGATTTTTGTTTTTATACATTTTTATTAATATCAGATTTAGTGCATTATTTGCAGTTTTAAGTCTTCCGTTTTGCATGGCTTATTCTCACTCCATCTGCAGTGGAATGACTTTCAGCCATGTGATTCGCAGACAATTATGGTCTGTTTATATAGAACACCTATGGTTTGTGCTTTACCTGGAGAAATGGTAATCTTGCTTTCGTTTTACTTTGTTTCATTTTGTTTCAGTTTCACTTTCATTATTGAGCTAAACATCACATTGCATTGATTGTTTGAAGTTAGTATTTTTAATGTAAGAGTTATCTTTTTGTGTCACTTCTTGTTTGATCATATATTGTGATTATATGTCTTGAGAATAAATATTTATATATATTCCATACTGTAGACTGTACTCACTAAGATTGGTATATGCTTTTAAAAAGAAATTAATCAATTAAAAAGAATTCTCGACATTGATTTGTGGCAATAGGTGAAGATTCTCCTTTCTTATAGATCTTTGCTTATTAACCATAAATAAAGAAACTGTTATATTCAGAGCAGTATAAATTTCTGACATAATGAAGTACGAGCGCGATATTTATTATTAAATATTCTTACAACATTATAAAGAATGGTTGATTGGCTAACTGACTTTGATTGACAGTAGCTGGAGCCAATGCTGTGTCTCAGCCAATCAGGAGGAAGAGTCCCAGATGGCCGAGGGACTCATGGACATCGCTAAAATAGAGATGGGGCTCAGGTAAGTATTATGGGGTGCTAGGGGCAACTGCTACACACAGAAGACTTTTTATCTTAATGCATAGAATGCCTTTACAACTCCTTTAACAATCAGCGGATATATAAACCAACAATGAGGAGTTCAATGGGTTTTATTTTTCTTCAGAAGCACGTAATTAGAGCCAAAGGCTCTAATAGGCTTCAGAAAAGGGTGGACCCAGGGCGCAGAGCAGTGCGCCCCGGGCCCACCCATTGTGTGACAATAGCGAATCCTCCTCCTGGCCAATCAGGAAGCGGGTCCGAGACCCTTTTTCTGATTGGCCGAAAGGTGACCTTTTGCGATTGGCCAAGGAGGAGAAGGAGGACTCGGGAGACACTGAGGACTGAGGAGAAGCCACCGCTGCATCAGGTAAGTGCACTGACTGGTCTCACTGCACGCTGTGCTAACTCTGCATTGAAAGGGGCACGCTGTGCTAACTCTGCACTGAAAGGGGCACACTGTGCTAACTCTGCATTGAATGGGGGCACGCTGTGCTAACTCTGCATTGAATGGGGGTACGCTGTGCTAACTCTGCATTGAATGAGGGCACGCTGTGCTAACTCTGCATTGAATGAGGGCACGCTGTGCTAACTCTGCATTAAAAGGGGGCACGCAGTGCTAACTCTGCATTGAATGGGGGCACGCTGTGCTAACTCTGCATTGAATGGGGGCACGCTGTGCTAGCTCTGCATCGAATGGGGGCACGCTGTGCTAACTCTGCATTGAATGGGGGCACGCTGTGCTAACTCTGCATTGAAAGGGGGCACGCTGTGCTAACTCTGCATTGAAAGGGGACACGCTGTGCTAACTCTGCATTGAAAGGGGACACGCTGTGCTAACTCTGCATTGAATGGGGGCATGCTGTGCTAACTCTGCATTGAATGGGGGCACGCTGTGCTAACTCTGCATTGAATGGGGGCACGCTGTGCTAACTCTGTATTGAAAGGGGGCACGCTATGCTAACTCTGTATTGAAAGGGGGCACGCTGTGCTAACTCTGCATTGAATGGGGGCACGCTGTGCTAACTCTGCATTGAAAGGGGCATGCTGTGCTAACTCTGCATTGAATGGGGGCACGCTGTGCTTACTCTGCATTGAAGGGGGGCACGCTGTGCTTACTCTGCATTGAAGGGGGGCACGCTGTGGTTACTCTGCATTGAAGGGGGGCACGCTGTGGTAACTCTGCATTGAAGGGGGGCACGCTGTGGTAACTCTGCATTGATGGGGGCATGCTGTGGTAACTCTGCATTGAATGGGGGCACGCTGTGCTAACTCTGCATTGAAAGGGGCATGCTGTGCTAACTCTGCATTGAATGGGGGCACGCTGTGCTTACTCTGCATTGAAGGGGGGCACGCTGTGCTTACTCTGCATTGAAGGGGGCACGCTGTGGTAACTCTGCATTGAAGGGGGGCACGCTGTGGTAACTCTGCATTGAAGGGGGGCACGCTGTGGTAACTCTGCATTGATGGGGGCATGCTGTGGTAACTCTGCATTGAATGGGGGCACACTATACTTTGATTACTAAAGGCCCATTTCACACTTTTGTGAACTCAAAGTCATGCAATTTTTTTTCATCAGATAAATTGGAACTTTACCCATAACTTGATAAAAAATAATATTCTTTAACAAGGAACATACATTCCACATTAATAATTATGCCACTAAAATTGGTATGTGCAGTAAATTGCCATCAACATTGCTCCTGTCTCTTCTTATCAGAGGCTGAAATTTTGCTGAAGCCCAGAAACCCTGAGCAGCAGTAAATCTTTAGGCTGTCAGCAGATCGACCTCTAGTGACTCTGATTTTATGTCTAGTGCCAAAAAATAGAGCACCTTAGCAATGCATGTGCAGAGCAGGGTGTGACAGTGTATCAGGGCTGGGACAAGGTCATTTGGTGCCCAGGGTGAAGATGGCAAACTGCGCCCCCCCCCCGTCCCCAATCCCGTCCCTGTCGTGGATGTAATATAAGAATCAATGTAGTTTCAAGACAAGAAAATACTTAAAACAATACAAATTAAATACAATTGGTTAACCTCCTCCTCTCAGCTAGACCTCCCCCCCCCCCCCAATGTAAATAATAGTTGACCTGCTCTCAGCCCGACAGAGCCCCCCCCCCTTCCCACCCTAATCTAAATAGCTGACCTCATCTCAGACAGAATAAAAACCAAAAAAAATCCGCGCTTAGGATAAAACTAAGAGACAGACTTGGCTGCAGCCCTCTTCAAAAAATACAGCCCTAAAAAAGGATGTATCAGATATATATATGTAAAAAAGGGGAAGTGATTGGCGCTGCCAGATATAGAAGGTGGAGCAAATAAATAAGATGAGTTATCTAGTGGTGATGAGTCTCTGTTGTAATATGTAAAATCAACCTATATGGAGCAGGTGGTGGTGGTAAATTTCAGATGTGGCATATATACTACCAATATAAATGTGATGTACCTATGTATATGTGATCCGACCATAAATATACGCCAATCTAACAATTGGTGAAACGTGCAATCATAAATTAGTGCAGAAAGTGTCCAAAAACTCTTAGAGTGGTGCAAAGTCCATAAGGAAATATTAAGGTGCTCATTTTTGCAAAAAAATATTTTGGGTGACCACACCTGCTGCACTTAGCACTTTTTGCACTTAGGTCACATCTGCTTCACAGCGGCATATGTACATAGGTACATTACATTTATATTGGTAGTATAAATGCCACATATAAGATTTTACATTTACTCTTTTTATCTTTATATCCCTTCATCTTGAAATTTACCACCACCACCTGCTCCATATAGGTTGATTTTACATATTACAACAGAGACTCATCACCACTAGATAACTCATCTCAGACAGACCCCACCCTAATCTCAGCCAGAACCCCCCCCCCCCCACTAATCAAAATAGTTGACCTGCTCTCAGCCAGACAGCCCCCCCCCCCCCTCAGCCAAACACCCCCCCCCCCCCCACTAATCGAAATTTTTCACCTATACACCTCCTCCCCCAGCCAGAACTCCCCCCTCCCCACTAATCTAAATAGTTTACCTGTTCTCAGCCAGACAGACCCCCCCCCTTCAGCCAGAACCCCCCCCTTCCCCCACTAATCTAAAGAGTTTACCTGCTCTGATCCAGAGAGACACCCCCCCCAGCCAGAAACCCCCCCCCCAATCTGAAGAGTTTACCTGCTCTGAGCCAGAGAGACACCCCCCCCCCACTTACTTGCTCTCAGACAGACAGACAGACCCCCCTCCCTCCATCTGAATAGTTCACATCTTCACCAGGGCACTCACGCTGCTGCAGACAGGCAGAGACACAGTGCCAGGCTCTGGATGTGCTTTTCTGCTTTCACTTTCACTTTCTCCTCTCTTCCACGGCTCCTCGAGGTAGTGGCTGAAGCAGGAGGAGAGCGCTCTATGCTCAATGACGTCATGGCCGGGACAGACTACAGAGCGCCTATCAGGGGGGGGGGTTGTTTTCTCCGCTCCCCTGACAGAAGAAGAAGTAGAACAGAAGGCTTCAGGCTGTGCTGAGTGCAGGAGGAGCGCACTCGGCACATTGCAGGCAGATAGCTGCTGGCGGCCAGCAATAATTTACACTCACACAGTCAGCAGTGTGTGAAAGAAGTTGTCCAGCAGTGGCGCCCCCCCTCTCTCCAATAAATGTTAGCGCCCAGGGCACCCGCCCCTTCTGCCCCGCCCTTGTACCGGCTCTGCAGTGTATTATTAGCTTTTAAACAGTATAGGTACTTCTTTTTATTGTTTTACATACCAGCAAATGGGGCCAGCCTAAAGTCATCTAGAAGGATTTAATTTTCTGGCTAAAGTTCCACTTTCAAGTGTTAATAAACACAGGAGCCTGCAGTCACTATATCTGGTCTCCCACAGTACACAGAACATGGAAATACAACTAAATCCAGGAGCCTGCTGTCACTATATCTGGTCTCCCACAGTACACAGAACATGGAAATGCAATTATTTTAGTAAATATAAACTGCTAAATACTTTTTTTCTCATTAGCTGTATATAGCAGTCTTGTGACTTTTATCAGTTCCTAGTAAAGCTTGCAGGAGGAGTTTTCATTCTCCCCTGACCCTCTGTCTGAACAGTGCTGATTGGCCCTGTGCTGATCACAGGCACTCTCACCCAAGAAAAAAGAAAAACTGTCTAGCAATACACACCAAACTGAGCATGTGCAGCCCGCCCCCTAATGCTCCGTTCTATCCTGAGTTGGAGTCAGTTAAAGAAGAGGAGGATCAGAGAGACAGGATCACACAGCCTTTAAACACAATGCAGAGAATTCACCCCTTAGGTTCCACAGTAAGTATAACAAGCATGCTTTACTGCATATACACACTGATATTACTGTTGCGGGTTTAGTAACACTTTAAGTACATTCCTGCTATGTAATGTGTAAATGCATAGGCGTGCGCAAGGGGTGTGCCAGGTGTGCCTGGACGCACCCTAATCCCTCTGTGCAGTGCTGTTTGCCCTCTATACACAAGTTCAGATGTTTTGCCTGCCTCAAAAGACCCCAAAAAATGCCCAAAAAAACGCTAGCGCCAAAAAAAATGCCCAGGTGTGTTGTTGCAGGCATTTTTTGGGGTTCTTTGGAGGCAGGCAAAACATCTGAACTTGTATATACGGGTATATATACACACATACTTATATGTATATATACACCTAGACATATATAGGTGTGATAGTAGCAGAAATATATGCTTGCGCTAATGAAATAATTAACACTAATATGGTTACGCTCCTATCACACCTATATATGTGTATGTGTAAAATACATATAAGTGTGTGTGTATATATACCACTATACACAAGTTCAGATGTTTTGCCTGCCTCCAAAAACCCCAAAAAAATGCCTGCAACAACACACCTGGGCGTTTTTTTTTTTTTGGCGCTAGCGTTTTTTTGGGAATTTTTTTTTGGGTTCTTTGGAGGCAGGCAAAACATCTGAACTTCTGTATAGTGGTATATATACACACACACTTATATGTATTTTACACATACACATATATAGGTGTGATAGGAGCGTAACCATATTAGTGTTAATTATTTCATTAGCGCAAGCATATATTTCTGCTACTATCACACCTATATATGTCTAGGTGTATATATACATATAAGTATGTGTGTATATATACCCCTATACACAAGTTCAGATGTTTTGCCTGCCTCAAAAGACCCCAAAAAATGCCCAAAAAAACCCCTGCTACTAAATCGGCAAGGTGTGAAAAGAGAGAAGCCATATCCCTGTTCTATAAGTGACAGAATACAAACAATCTTTTTTATTATGGTTCTGGACATGCTACAGAGCTGAAACTTCACAGGTACACTTTTTAGACCCCCCAGATACTAAATCCAAAGACATTTTTTTTTTTTTTTAATTTTTTCAATAATTGGCTCTCTATCAAAAATGACAACTTTTTTTTGTGTGATTAATAGTCCCTGGGGTATGACCCAGAACCCTAGGCACTTTTTAGGGGCATTTATTGGGTTTTAGGGCTTCAAAATTGTGTTTTTTGATTACCGAAGTTCGGGTCCCATTGATTTCAATGGGGTTCTGAAATCCGGGCCGAACTTTTGGGAAGTTCGGATGTTCTGGCCGAACCGAACTTTTGAAAAGTTCGATCATCCCTATTGCTGAGGATGTTTCAGGATGGAGAGTGGGAGAAGGGGCTAATCAATATGTCATTGACCAGCCCCTTCCTTCTCTAAATGAACACAGTGAACTGTGTTCAATCATAACTGAAACATAGTAAACTATGTTTACTATGCTTCAGTTTGTGAATGAACAGAAAGCCTCTCAGCCCAGAGCACCTCCTATTCATCCACTGCCCCTTGCAGCTGAGGTTACCGAGAAAGGCATGTGTGTTTAAACTTTTGGGTGCACACCCTAATGCAATGGGCTGCACACCTTTGTGTTAGTGTAGTACTTATAAGTACTCACCCAGGGTCAGCATCTACTTCTTGGACTGTGGTTCTGGCTCGGAAATGATAAAATCATGCACATGGATGTGTTCACAAATGTCTGACTTAGATCAGCACCAGCTGTAGTCTTTCATCTTGTGAATTGCTCTCTGGAGGAGAGGAGACTGAGGAAGTGCTTCTTTCTGCCTGCAGCAGACTGATGACATCACCTCAGCCTAGACAAAGTCACTGGACTGACTCAAGGACTACATTTTAATAAAAGGCGGAGCTATCTTTTGAAAAAGATACTGCTGCTGCATATTTTATTATGACATGTCAATAACTTGAAAAGTTACTGAAAGGTTCACTTTAAAGATGACACTTTAAAACATATATAAAATTTGTTAGTATTGCAGCTTACTGCTTCCTTATCACACATTTTTTTCCATCATTTTAATCATATCACTATTTTTCTGAGGACTACAGAACCACACCTTTCTATGCTATAAGGAAGCTTAGGGTTAGAGCCTTTGCCTGAAAATGCAGTATGCTTTTGACCAGTGCTGGGACAAGACCATTCAGTGCCCAAGGTGAAGAAGCCAAACTGTACCCCCTTCCTCCTGATGTGGGTAACCCTGATCGTTTTCTGCAGCTGGGATCCATGATACTAGCAATACAGTGCTGCTTCTGCCCGTCTGACAATTGCAAGGTGCAACACAAAAAAATTTCAGGTAGCCAGCTTGTAGGCAGGTGCAGTCTATTTTCTCCACTGCTGGTGGCGCTCGTCTGCAGCAGCAATGCAGGTTCAGGAGGATGTCTAGAGAAACCTAGTTCCTTCATGACCTCCTTAGTCACAGAGAGGCAGCATCCGATTGGATGTTGGCATCCCATGTGACTTTGGTGGCCATCTATGGTCAGGCAGAGTCTATTTAAGACCCTGCTTCCCGGGTTTGGTGCGCATTTGTCGTGTGTGGCTAGAGTAGAGACAGGTCCCCTGTCTGCCAGAGACAGCGATTAGCATCAGGGAAAAATTCTATATGAGTAGGGAAAGTGCAGGGACACGCCATCCTACCTGAAAGCCTCCCCTCTTGAGTACGGACCGGCCAGGCCACATTCTGCCCTTGTGACAGATTAGGATGGAATGGTGGGATCCCGGCTTGGTTGAACATACTTTCGTGTTGCTGTATCGCAGTGCCCCCAACACATAAAGACATTGTGCCCAGTGCAGCAGCACCTACTTCCCCTCTATTCCCAGGCTAGCTTTTGACATTGGTTTGAGACTCTTCTAAGAGCATTCAGAATCAATTGACAGCTGCATTTGACCAGCAGTTCCCCTTTTTTTGACCTACATTTGAGTTGCTTCAAGCTACTTTTGCATTCCCATTTTCTTATTTAGGAAAGAAGCAATTCTGACATACTTCCCACATTCTGTCATACTGTATCCCCCCAGCCACACACCAGTGATGGCCATGAGCTGGCCTGGGTGCCACCCTGCTGTGAACATGGTTCCATCTCCTCCTCCTCATCCTCCAGAACTGTGCCCCTGCTGGACAATTGTGTACCTGGCGTTTGTGGGTGCCGGAACCCACCCTCGGAGCCACTTGTGAATGACTGCCCTGAAAGCCTTGGAAATTATCCCTCTTCCTCCTCCTCCTCCTGTGCCACATCCTCTTCCATCATCACCCGAATCGTTTTTTCAAGGAGGCATAGAAGTGGGATAGTTAAGCTGACAATGGCATCATCGGCACTGGCCATGTTGGTGGAGTACTCAAAACAGGGCAACAAGGCACACAGGTCTCGCATGGAGGCCCAGTTATTGGTGGTGAAGTTCCGCAGAGCGACTCACGCGTGCGTACTGCAGCTGAAACTCCACTATGGCCTGCTGCTGCTCGCACAGTCTTTCCAGCATGTGCAAGGTGGAGTTCCACCTTGTGGGCACGTCACATATGATGCGGTGACCGGGAAGGCCGAAGTTACGCTGCAGCACTGACAGGCGAGCAGAAGCAGGGTGAGAACGCCGAAAGTGCACACAGACGGCCCGCACTTTCTGCAGCAGCTCTGACATATCAGGGTAATTTTTAAGGAACCTCTGTACCACCAAATTCAGCACATGCGCCAGGCAAGGGATGTGCGTCAAACCGGCTAGGCCCAAAGCTGCTATGAGATTTCGCCCGTTATCGCACACCACCAGGCCGGGCTTGAGGCTCGCTGGCAGCAACCACTCATTTGTCTGCTGTTCCATGCTCCTCCACCACTCCTGCGCGGTGTGTGGTTTTTCCCCCAAACAGGCAAGTTTTAAAACTGCCTGCTGTCGTTTACCCCTGGCTGTGCTGAAGTTGGTGGTGAAGGTGTTACGCTGACGGAATGAGGAGGCGGTAGAGGATGAGGAAGCGGAGTAGGAGGAGTTAGGAACAGGAGGCAAACTGAAGCGCCCTGCAATCCTCGGTGGTGGAAGGAGATGCGCAAAAAAAAAATTTAAAGGGTGTATCTCACACGTACACATACAGACTATGCCGCAATTTAATGTTTTTCACCTGCATGGGTGTATATTTGTAACGCTCCTTGCGTTTCTTATAAGGTGTGGATTTTCAGCTGCAGAAGTAGTTCCACGTCAGTAGTCATGTAGGAGATATGCTGAGATACCAATCCCAACCTCAATGACTCATCATGTATGGAAGGTCTTATTTCAGCAAGTAAATACACACAGTAATTAAGCTGGTTCCTAGTGTGACTTTATATACATGTGGTAAGACAATGATAAAGGTCTTAGGGATAGGTTTGAGTGGAAGTGGTAGGTGACAGACACTTGAGGTGAGACAGTGCAGATGGATGCAGGAAGGGTTAGCGATCATGTATGATAACAGATGACAGAGTAGCAGGTGCATACAGGAGAGATCAACCCAGTGCAGGAAATAGTAGCAGTAGCCTCAAGAGCTAGCAATCTAGTTATGCAGATGTAAAAGACAGTCCTTGCTATGCAGAGCTAAATAGTGTAAGCCTAGTACAAGTCTATAGAGATTTCCCCTGTGGGGTACTTAGCACTAATAGCGATAGCCGAAGGATCGCTCAGGAGATGCGGATGATCCAGTAGCAGGATGCAGGGATCAGCGCAGCGAGGTTCGTCAGCGAGGAGAGCTTGCAAGCATGGAAGCTTCAAGCAAGATTAGTATCCAGGTACTGGTGTTTGAACGAACACATGTGAGTGAGAACCGACGCCCTAAATAGCCATCTAGTCCGGCGCTGGGTGATGACAGCTTCAGCCTTAAAGGGAAACACACCTATATGTGTTTCTTCTGTCTAGGTAGATGGAAATCACCCGGAATAAATGTGATAGGAGGCACTGAGAGTGCCAGAACCTTACAATATTGAATAGCGGAATAGAACAAAAGTATATAAAAGGGTGTATCTCACACGTACAGACTAGGCCGCAATTGAATTATTTTCACCCGCATGGGTGCAGTGTTGGTCATCTTACTTTAAAAAAGTAATTAGTTACAGTTACAAATTACTTGTCCCAAAAAGTAATTGAGTTACTGACTCAGTTACCACATTGAAAAAGTAATTAGTTACTCAGCAAAGTAACTGCGACTTTTTTTTTACCATTTTATAATGCAATTATTGATCTTTAATGGTGATGGCGGTGTGGCACACTGTGGGGGTCTGAGTCCTCCTGACTGTGTGAGTAACTGTATTTTTTTTTTGTTTTTTGGTACCTGCTGCCTGGAGTGGCTGGCTGGTGGTGTGGCACACTGGTGGTGGTGGTGGCAGTTTGGCACACTGGTTGTGGTGGTGTTGCACACTGGTGGTGGTGGTAGTGTGACACACTGGTGGTGGCGGTGTGGCACACTGATGGTGGTGGGGGTCTGAGTCCTGACTGCTGACTGTGACTGAGCCTGTGACTGTGAGGTTTTTGTTTTTTGGTACCTGCTGTGGTGGTGTGGCCTGCCCAGGCACTGGCACACTGTGGTCCGGGTCCATCTGGCTCCGTCCTCCTCCAGGCCTGTCTGTCTGCGTCTGTCTCTTCTCTTCTGGGCTGGCTGTGTGCGGTGGTGGACTTCCTGCTTCCCTGGTGGAGTCCTGGTCCTTGACTATATTTTATTATACTTATTTTCTCTATCTATATGGCCGGCCAGGCTGGCAAAGTGGCAGAGGGTCGCCGCATGCTCTGGCATGCCCTCCTCCTGGGCCTGGTGCGCTGTGCTCTCTCTGCCGCTCATCTCTCCTCTATCACAGTCTGAGTCTCTTCCTCCTCTCTCTCCAGTACTGCAGACAGGGCAGCCATCAGAAATTTTACACAGTTTTAGGTCTGGGCCCCTCAGGCCTGACCACGAACATTCCCTAGGGCCTGCTCACAGACCATCCTACTGAATCCGCTCACTGACAATCCCACCGAGTTCCATACCATTTCCCCCTCATTCTTCCCATGTCCCCCTCCTCCTTGAGTCCCATCTCATCTCCTCCTCTGACAATCTCATCTCCCCCATCCCATGTTCTCCTTACTCCTCCATCACATGTACTCTTCCTTCACCAGTCCCATCTCCTCCACCCCATGTCCTCTTCCTCCTCTTCTTTCAGTCCCATCTACCCATTCCATGTCCTCTTCTTACAATCAGATCTTCCCCCGTCCCATGTTCTTCTCTTACAATCTCATCCCCCGATCCCATGTCCTCCTCTTCCATCCCATGTCCCCTCATCCACCCCCTGCCCCCTCCTTCTCCATCCCATGTCACCTCCTCCTTCATCCCAATGCCCCCCTCCTCCTCCTCCCCATGTCCTCCTCCTCTTCCATCCCATGCCCCCCTCCTCTGCAATCCCATGTTCTCCATCCCATGTCCTCTTCCTCCTTCATCCCATGTTTCCTCCTCCTCCTCACCATGCCCCCCTCCTCTGCAATCCCATGTTCTCCATCCCATGTTCCCTCCTCCTCCATCCCATGTTCCCTCCTCCTCCTCACCATGCCCCCCTCCTCTGCAATCCCATGTTCTCCATTCCATGTTCCCTCCTCCTCCATCCCATGTCAATAGACTTGTGATGTGATGTGATGGAGATCTGGCCCTGGGGGAGTGGCAGGAGGAGAAGATTGGATAAGACCCCCAGATGCCCCCCCTAGTTTCAAACCTGTTCCCAGGCATCAGGAGCTGTCCTATGGCCGTGAGAAAAAATACAATGCCTATGGCTGTGAGACCCTCTAGCATTTGAGCCACTCCACCGCACTTCCTGATTGCCGGGGTAAAGACAAGCTCCTCAAATGAACCACCAATTAGATGCCTCTGTATGCAGTCCTGCTGTGATTGGTGGAGGGGAGGTGACAGGAAATCCAGCCTTCAGGCAGCACATAGAACTATCTCTGGCGCGCGGGACGTCGGGGCTCCTTGAGAGGAGGAATTACAATTACATCCAGGGCTGCTGTTAGAAATTACGGGGCCCCCTAAAGCCTACCTGATAGGGCCCCCGGCCCCCCCCCCCCCAAAAAAAAAAATATCAAATTGAATTTCTGCTAAAATGCCATGATCACAGTGTGGTTTTGCAGCCATTACAGAAATCATACCCTTGCTAACGCTGCTTCCTGACACCTGTATTATGTTATACCTTTTTAAAATTGCTGAATGGTAATTTTACATTGCGAGACCATGCTGCAACTGTGAGTCAAGTGATTGGCTTGCAGTTGCAGATCAGCCTCTTTTAACTGAAAAGGGGGGGGGGTTTAGGCTGGGTTCACACTGATGCAAATTTGACGTGGGTTTTTTTGTATCCAATTTGTATGTCAGGAGAGTGTGACTGGCTCTTAATGGAAACAGTTCACAAAGCTCCGAGGCAGCTGCAGTGCGGTTTGCAGAAGAGTCCTGTGCCTTTTCTGGTCTGTTTCAGGTCTGAATTGAGCCAAGAATTTGGGCCTGATTCATTCCTGAAATGGAGAACAGAGATGCACTGAATCCCCTATTGTGAGCAGCTCCACACAACAGTGTGAACCCAGCGTGATAGGTGGTGCTACATGTCCAACTCTGCAGCATGCGTTAGTGCCGGTTCACACTACCGCGGCGCGACTTGCACGGACTTCATATAATGAATGTCAATGCTTCGATGTCGCCCCGAAGTAGTACAGGAACTACTTTCTAAGTCGGAGCGACTTGCAAAGCTGCATGCCTGAAAATGTTCTAGACCTTCTATGGTGTGTTTGTCAAATGTAGGGCAGCCAATTCAAGTGAATGGGCTTCCCTATGTGTAAAAAAACAAGCTAAAAAAAAATGTGAGCAGGAACATGCATTCCTGCAATGGTGTGAATGGGACCTCAGGGCGGCTTATAGAAATGGCTTGGTGGAGATGTGCATCAGCTGGAATTCTGAACTTTATTCACCCCCCCCCCCCCTTTCTCACCTCGTTTCAGCAGAAGCACTACAACATTAAAACTCTGCAGCCACTGCAGGACAGGTTACAGTACTCACAGATCATGGTGAGGTCAGGAGAGCAGAGCTCAGGATTCAGAGAGGAGGAGGAGCAGGCAAAAAAATATCTTACCTCACTCAATCTTTCCTCGTTGCAGGAGAACACTAACGATCACAGGGGGAGGGGAGGGGAGGGGAGGGGGGGAGTTTCAGGACCCAGCAGTGTAATGATTTGAAGGCAAAAGAAGAGAGAGACGGTCTACAGCTGTCCCTGCTGCTCCAAAATCGGGATGCAGCCCGAGAACAAAGCCAGCATGGGACAGCTTGTTAAATAAGGGGACTGGAGAACGGAGGGAGAAAGCTAACAGCAGTGCCAGGGGTTTCACAGGAGTCACAAGGCAGTACAGCCGACTCTCCTCTCCTGCAGGTGCCCGGGCCCCATTTTGGACTGATGAGGCTCGGGCCCCCTACGGGAGGGCTGGCTGTACTGCCTTATCAGCGGCCCTGATTACATCTACTGCCATCTAGTGGCGGTAGATGTAATTGCGGTAACGCAGCCGAAAGTACCGGCAGCGGCGTTACAATGAGAGAACGAGTAATCCGATAGATTACTCGTTACCCTCAAAAGTAACTGCGTTAAGTAACGCCGTTTACTTAAACGCAGTTACTACCAACACTGCATGGGTGTATATTGAATAGCGGAATAGAACTATAGTATACAAAAGGGTGCATCTCACACATACAGACTATGCCGCAATTAAATTTTTGTCACCTGCATGGGTGTATATTGAATAGCGGAATAGAAAAATAGTATCCAAAAGGGTGCATCTCACACGTATAGACTATGCCGCAATTTAATTTTTGTCACCTGCATGGGTGTATATTGAATAGCGGAATAGAACAAAAGTATATAAAAGGGTATATCTCACATGTACAGACTAGGCCGCAATTGAATTATTTTCACCCGCATGGGTGTATATTGAATAGAGGAATAGTTCATCCAGGAGTAACCTGCTGTGCAGGTTTTCTGGGAGTGCCCCTTTGCACAGAGCCTGTTTAGGGCCTTGGAACCTGAACTTAAGGACTTTGTACCACAGACTGCCATCACACACTTTGGTGTGCTAAATGGATTATTTGGTGGAACTTTTTCCCAAGAGGACATTGACAATGCCTGGCAGGTTCTGTGTTCCTTTAAGGACGCTTTATGGTGCGCCAAAAAGTGCCTTATCTACCAGCGAGAGAGGATGTCTATTGAGGACTGTCGCAGACTAGGGATGATCAAACTTTTGAAAAGTTCGGTTCGGCCAGAACATCCGAACTTCCCGAAAGTTCGGCCCGGATTTCAGAACCCCATTGAAATCAATGGGACCCGAACTTCGGCAATCAAAAAACACAATTTTTAAGCCCTAAAACCCAATAAATGCCCCTAAAAAGTGCCTAGGGTTCTGGGTCATGCCCCATTCACTATTAATCACACAAAAAAAAGTTCTTAAAAATTGTCATTTTTGATAAAAAAAAGCCAATTATTGAAAAATTAAAAAAAAAGAGAGAGAGATTTTTCAGTAGAACAGTGATGTGGTTCGGGAGCCTCCTTTAACACCTATATGATCTTTTTTTTGGGGTTCTGGACATGCTACAGAGCTGAAACTTCACAGGTACACCTTTTAGACCCCCCAGACACAAAATCACACAAAAAAGTTCTTAAAAATTGTCATTTTTGATAAAAAAGCCAATTATTGAAAAATTAAAAAAAAAATAAAAAAAGAGATTTTTTGATTTTTACTTTGGATTTAGTATTTGGGGGGGTCTAAAAATGTGTGCATGTGAAGTTTCAGCTCTGTAACATGTCCAGAACCATGAAAAAAAAAAGATAATTTTTCAGTAGAACAGTGATGTGGTTCGGGAGCCTCCTTTAACTTTAACACCTATATGATCTTTTTTTGGGGTTCTGGACATGCTACAGAGCTGAAACTTCACAGGTACACCTTTTAGACCCCCCAGACACAAAATCACACACAAAATGCCAGCAAAAACACACCTGGGCATTTATTTTTTTGATGCTAGCGTTTTTTTTTGGCATTTTTTGGGGTTCTTTTGAGGCAGGCAAAACATCTGAACTTGTGTATAGTGGTACTGTGCACAAGTTCAGATGTTTTGCCTGCCTCCAAAACCCCCCAAAAAATGCCAGCAAAAACACACCCGGGCATTTTTTTATTTGACGCTAGCGTTTTTTTGGCATTTTTTGGGGTTCTTTTGAGGCAGGCAAAACATCTGAACTTGTGTATAGTGGTACTGTGCACAAGTTCTGATGTTTTGCCTGCCTCCAAAACCCCCCAAAAAATGCCAGCAAAAACACACCTGGGCATTTTTTTTTTTGAAGCTAGCGTTTTTTTTGGCATTATTTGGGGTTCTTTTGAGGCAGGCAAAACATCTGAACTTGTGTATAGTGGTACTGTGCACAAGTTCAGATGTTTTGCCTGCCTCCAAAACCCCCCAAAAAATGCCAGCAAAAACACACCTGGGCATTTTTTTATTTGACGCTAGCGTTTTTTTTGGCATTTTTTGGGGTTCTTTTGAGGCAGGCAAAACATCTGAACTTGTGTATAGTGGTACTGTGCACAAGTTCAGATGTTTTGCCTGCCTCCAAAACCCCCCAAAAAATGCCAGCAAAAACACACCTGGGCATTTTTTTATTTGACGCTAGCGTTTTTTTTGGCATTTTTTGGGGTTCTTTTGAGGCAGGCAAAACATCTGAACTTGTGTATAGTGGTACTGTGCACAAGTTCAGATGTTTTGCCTGCCTCCAAAACCCCCCAAAAAATGTCAGCAAAAACACACCTGGGCATTTTTTTATTTGACGCTAGCGTTTTTTTTTTTGGCATTTTTTGGGGTTCTTTTGAGGCAGGCAAAACATCTGAACATGTGTATAGGGGGTATATATAGACATATATGTCTGAATATATACCCCTAGACATATATAGGTGTGATAGTAGCAGAAATATATTACTGTAAATGATTTAATTAGCGCAAGCATTTATTTCTGATACTATCACACCTATATATGTCTAGGGGTATATATTCAGACATATATGTCTATATATAACCCCTATACACATGTTCAGATGTCATGTCTGACATCAAACATGTCCTCAAAAAATGCACTGGCAGTGGCAGCCCCTGCAGCATAAAAAATGCTGGCTGGTGAGAAGCCATACTCCAGTTCAGAAGCTATTCAGAGAAATGATCATTTCTCTATAGCGGTCACCCTGCTATGGAAGGGTTTGGTCACCCTGCCATAGCAGTCAGTGTCAGTTCACCCTACACTACATTACGGTCACCCTGATATGGAAGGGTTTGGTCACCCTGCCATAGCAGTCAGTGTCTGTTCCCCTACACTACATTACGGTCACCCTGATATGGAAGGGTTTGGTCACCCTGCCATAGCAGTCAGTTAACCCTACACTACATTACAGTCACCCTGACCCTTCACACTTTCCCTACAGAAACTAAATTTTTGAAGCTAACTTAAGTGTAAAGGAGCACTCTAACTACACTAGATATCCCTTTCCTCACACTAATAAATGCTAAATGACACTTTTAAAGTAAAATTAACAGAACTGCTTCCACTCTCTTCCATGTCCAGTATAACAATGCTGGGAATATGGCGGGGGCGATCTTATATACTGGGGGGCGTATTCACTAATGATTGGTCTAGGGACCCCCTAGTCACTCCAATCACATTCCTAGCATTCTCCTGCCCCCTTAATTGGCTTTTGCTAATGGTTCTGGTCCAATCACGGGCTTTTAAAGCCCATTTCCTGAACCATTGCATTTTGGGCGGTTCTGGTTGCCGAATTCCGAACTTTTTGGGCAAAAAGTTCTAAATTCGGCCGAACCTCGAACACCCAATGTTCGGGCCGAACCGATGGTCAACCCGAACCGTTCGATCATCCCTATCGCAGACTGGTCCATAGTCTGCTCAGAGACTATAACCTAATGGATCTCATGGAGGAAGAGGAGGTCTAGCGATTTGCCCTTCCCCAACTCTCCCTTGTGTGTTTTTGTCCTTTCAATAAAGCTTCGGGCTTGCACTTCTCCACCTCCCTTTCCCCCACTCTTTATTGTTTGTGTGTTTCACGTTTGTCTTTTTGTAATGTGGCGGTACACTTTATTTGCACACATAATCTGATTAGTAGGGTGTAGGTCCTTGGGACTGTCCCTGAACGTCTTGGGGGGGGGGGGGTGGGTATGGATATGGCCTTTTGGCTTGGTTCACCCACCTAGTACTTTGCCAGTGTAAGTACACCAGTCCCTGTCAACAGCCTTGCTCCCCGGGGGATCAGGGTCAGGGTCCTTCCTCTTTCGGGAGGAGGACCATGTGTACACCCTGTGTACTTTTTTATGCACCCGCCGGGTGATAGTCTGAGTGTGTTCACACACCATGGGCTTATTAAAAAAAAACAGCTGGTGGTCCTGGTTTTTGTGGCGTGCCAACAAAACTTTTCCACATTTCATACATGCTAACCCTGCTCTCTGAGGTGCCGGCGGTGCCCTGGGTGCGTTGGCGACCTACTCCTCCTCCTCTGCCTTTGCCTTGTGTTTTCAATGTGCCCCTGCTGTCATGTGGGAATGCCACCAGCATCGCTTCTCGACCTTTTGGCTAAGATCAAGTGTAGTATCAGTTGTTATAAGTTATACAGTGGGGGCGCTGTGATGTCATTCTGCCTGACCAAGATTGGGTGGCGGCTATGGAAACCTGCTGGAGTGATGGGGGCTTGGAAGGTTTGATGTGTGGCCCTCAGGTTCCTTCTTCCTGGGGGGGGGGGTCTCTCTTCGTGAGAGCACCCCTGACCTAGTATTCGAGGTGGCTTCGGCTACCATGAAGAACGGGGTTCTACCAGGCCTTCTGGCTAGGCAGATCATGGAAACCCTATGTCCCCATCAGGAGACTTGCCAACCAGTAATCAGCACAAGTTAGAATGTGGGCAACTTGGCAGTCGTTGCGCAGACATTGCAGCATGTAATCGCTCATGTGTGCCAGGATGCCCAGAGGCAACGAAAGGCTGCCCTCTGTGGAAGGTGTATCGTTTGTGTCCTCTGTATACCCCCAGCCACGCACCAGTGATGGCCACGAGCTGGCCTGGGTGCCACCCTGCTGTGAACATGGTTCCTCCTCCTCATCCTCATCCATCATCCAGCAATTTTTCAAAAAGGTATACAAGTGGGATAGTAACGTTGAGAACGGTGCCATAGGCACTGTCCATGTTGGTGGAGTACTCGAAACAGCGCAACAAGGCACACAGGTCTCACATGGAAGCCCAGTTATTGGTGAAGTGGTGCTGTTCTGCAGAGCGACTCATGCGTGTGTGCTGCAGCTGAACCTCCGCTATGGCCTGCTGCTGCTCGCACAGTCTAGCCAGAATGTGCAGGGTGGAGTTCCACCTTGTGGGCACGTCACATATGAGGCGGTGAGCGGGAAAGCCGAAGTTACGCTGCAGCGCTGACAAGTGAGCAGAAGCAGGGGCAGAACGCCGAAAGTGCGCACAGACGGCCCGCACTTTCTGCAGCAGCTCTAACATATCGGGGTAATTTTTAAGGAATCTCTGCACCACCAAATTCAGCACATGTGCCAGGCAAGGGATGTGCGTCAAACCAGCTAGGGCCAGAGCTGCTATGAGATTTTGCCAATTATCGCACACCACCAGGCCGGGCTTGAGGCTCGCTGGCACCAACAACTCATCGGTCTGCTGTTCCATGCTCCTCCAAAACTCCTGCGTGGTGTGGGATTTTCACCCAAACAGGCAAGTTTTAACACTGCCTGCTGTCGTTTACCCCTGGCTGTGCTGAAGTTTGTGGTGAAGGTGTTACGCTGACCGGATGAGGAGGCGGTAGAGGACGAGGAAGAGGAGTAGGAGGAGTTAGGAACAGGAGGGAAATTGAAGCACCCTGCAATCCTCGGCGGTGGAAGGAGATGCGCTAAACAAATTTAAAAGGTGTATTTCACACGTACCGATACAGACTATGCCGCAATTTTATTTTTTTCAACCCAAAAGGGTGTATATTGAAAGCGGAATAGAAACATTTTTACAAAACGGTGTATCTCACACGTACAAACACAGACTAGGCCCCGAATACAATTTTTTGTACCCTAAAGGCAGGATGAGGATGAGGAAGAGGAGTAGGAGGAGTTCGGAACAGGAGGCAAACTGAAGCGCCCTGCAATCCTTGGCGGTGGCCAATCACAGCCATGCCATTAGTAGGCATGGTTGTGATGGCTTCTTTGGCACAGCAATTAAACGCTTGTTGATTGGCTGTTGAAAGCCCGCCATTAAAAGCGTGACATTACATACAAAACCGGAAATACAATTACCGAACACAGATTTTAAACCCGAACATACAGTAAAGTTTTCGGGTCCATGTCCAGGTAGCAAAAATTCAATTATCCGGTACGGACCCAAATAATACAGTCCGTGTTCGCTCAACAATAGTCAAGGTCAATAATGTTTTCTCAGATCCTCTCACACTACACAATGGCACCAGACAAGGTTGCACTTTGTCTCCGCTTCTTTTTATTCTAACCCTAGAGCCCCTCATCCGAACTGTCAACCAAGATCCTTCGATTCATGGCCTTCAATAAAGATCCAATGAATACAAGGTTTCGGCATATGCCGATGATCTTCTATTTTATATAGCACAACCACACATCTCCATCCTCAATCTAAACAAACAATTTAAATTGTTCAAATACACATCTAACTTTAAAATCAACCATAATAAATCAGAAGCCATCAACCTTACACTGCCACCTGAAATGACAGAACTAACCAAAAAGAACTGTCCAAACAAATGGGAAAATTCCTCCCTAAATACTTAGGAGTTAAACTACTCTCCGACTTGAATTCTCTTTTTGATATTAACTACACCCCCCTTCTTAAAAATATAGAAAAAGACCTTAAAAAATGGGACAAAGGCAATTTCTCCAGGTTCGGGAGAGCTCCCATAATCAAAATGGCTATATTGCCATGACTTCTGTACTTCTTCCATGCCTTACCGATCTCTATCCCTCTTTCATTCTTTAGGAAACTAACCAGTATTCAAAGGTCCTTTATTTGGGCCAATAAACATCCTCATATCTGCTTTTCATATCTACAAAAATCTAAGGCTGAGGGAGGGATGAGTATACCTGATTTTCAAAAATATTTTCATGCAACACATATAACGAGGATAATAGATTGGCATTGTCACCAGGAGACTAAAGCCTGGGTCAACATTGAAAGACAATTGTCACATTTTGATACTCAATTTTTACCTTGGTTGTCCTTATCCTCCTTCCCCAGAGAAATAAAAAAACATCCTTTTATTTAGTACCACATTGAACATTTTCCATAAATTAGCTTCTAGGCCCAGTTTATCTTCATACCCAAGCCTTCTCACACCACTCTTTAACAATCTGGACTTCCCACATGGTATTGGGAACTAATCCTTACTAGTGTTGAGCGAACACGGACTGTATTATTTGTGTTCGTAACGAATAATTGGATTTTTGTTACCCGAACACGGACACGGACACTTTACTGTATGTTCGGGTAAAAAATCTGTGTTCGGTCGTTTTATTTCCGGGTTTTGCATGTTTTGGCGCTCTTTTCATGGCAGGCTTTCAACAGCCAATCAACAATCGTTTAACTGGTGTGCCTTAAGCCATCCCAGCCATGCCTGCAAATGTATCAGTAGCTGTGATTGGCCATCTGAAGCATGTGACCAAGTCTTTATAAGTTCGAGGCAGCCGCAGCGGCGTCATTCTGTTGCTTAGATCAGGGACAGAGCACACATACGTGCTGGCTGCTGATTAGAGAAAGACAGGCAGGGAAAACGAATTGGTGTCCGGATAGAATTGAGGGACAGGTCGGAGTGTTTAGGCAGGGCGAGTTGTAGGCATTTTAGGGATAGAGTCTGCTGAATTATAGGGTCAGTGTGTTCTACAAACTACAATCGATATTGCTGTGTGGGGGGTGGGGTCTGCACTCAATCCTGATCTACGATCTCTTCTCAATCCTGTTAGGGAGAGGCTGCTGCTGAATTTTAGGGAAAGTGTGAAGTGTGTTCTACAAACTACAATCGATATTGCTGTGTGGGGTCTGCACTTAGTCCCGATCTACGATCTCTTCTCAATCCTGTTAGGGAGAGGCTGCTGCTGAATTTTAGGGAAACTGTGTTCTACAAACTACAATCGATATTGCTGTGTGGTGTGGGATAGGAGATAGGCAGGTGTCAGTGATCCACATCCATTTTTCTGTGTGTGGGCTGCAGTGAACAGAATCTTTTTGGGCTGCAGTGAACACAATCTTTTTGGGGTGCAGTGAACAAAATCCTTTTAGGGTGCAGTGAACACAATCTTTTTGGGGTGCAGTGAATAAAATCCTTTTTGGGGTGCAGTGAACAACATCCTTTTTGGGGTGCAGTGAACACAATCTTTTTGGGGTGCAGTGAACAAAATCCTTTGTGGGGTGCAGTGAACACAATCTTTGTGGGGTGCAGTGAACACAATCTTTTTGGGGTGCAGTGAACAAAATCCTTTTTGGGGTGCAGTGAACAACATCCTTTTTGGGGTGCAGTGAACACAATCTTTGTGGGGTGCAGTGAACACAATCTTTTTGGGGTGCAGTGAACAAAATCCTTTTTGGGGTGCAGTGAACAACATCCTTTTTGGGGTGCAGTGAACACAATCTTTTTGGAGTGCAGTGAACAAAATCCTTTGTGGGGTGCAGTGAACACAATCTTTGTGGGGTGCAGTGAACACAATCTTTTTGGGGTGCAGTGAACAACATCCTTTTTGGGGCGCAGTGAACAACATCCTTTTAGGGTGCAGTGAACACAATCTTTGTGGGGTGCAGTGAACAACATCCTTTTAGGGTGCAGTGAACACAATCTTTGTGGGGTACAGTGAACAGAATCTTTGTGGGGTGCAGTGAACACAATCTTTGGGGGGTACAGTGAACACAATCTTTTTGGGGTGCAGTGAACAAAATCCTTTTAGGGTGCAGTGAACACAATCTTTGTGGGGTGCAGTGAACAAAATCCTTTTTGGGGTGCAGTGAACACAATCTTTTTGGGGTGCAGTGAACAAAATCCTTTGTGGGGTGCAGTGAACACAATCTTTTTGGGGTGCAGTGAACAACATCCTTTTTGGGGTGCAGTGAACAACATCCTTTTAGGGTGCAGTGAACACAATCTTTGTGGGGTGCAGTGAACAACATCCTTTTAGGGTGCAGTGAACACAATCTTTGTGGGGTACAGTGAACAGAATCTTTGTGGGGTGCAGTGAACACAATCTTTGGGGGGTACAGTGAACACAATCTTTTTGGGGTGCAGTGAACAAAATCATTTTAGCGTGCAGTGAACACAATCTTTGTGGGGTGCAGTGAACAAAATCCTTTTTGGGGTGCAGTGAACACAATCTTTTTGGGGTGCAGTGAACAAAATCCTTTGTGGGGTGCAGTGAACACAATCTTTGTGGGGTGCAGTGAACAAAATCCTTTTTGGGGTGCAGTGAACAACATCCTTTTTGGGGTGCAGTGAACACAATCTTTTTTGGGGTGCAGTGAACAAAATCCTTTGTGGGGTGCAGTGAACACAATCTTTTTGGGGTGCAGTGAACAAAATCCTTTTTGGGGTGCAGTGAACAACATCCTTTTTGGGGTGCAGTGAACACAATCTTTTTGGGGTGCAGTGAACAAAATCCTTTGTGGGGTGCAGTGAACACAATCTTTGTGGGGTGCAGTGAACACAATCTTTTTGGGGTGCAGTGAACAAAATCCTTTGTGGGGTGCAGTGAACACAATCTTTGTGGGGTGCAGTGAACAAAATCCTTTTTGGGGTGCAGTGAACAACATCCTTTTTGGGGTGCAGTGAACACAATCTTTTTTGGGGTGCAGTGAACAAAATCCTTTGTGGGGTGCAGTGAACACAATCTTTTTGGGGTGCAGTGAACAAAATCCTTTTTGGGGTGCAGTGAACAACATCCTTTTTGGGGTGCAGTGAACACAATCTTTTTGGGGTGCAGTGAACAAAATCCTTTGTGGGGTGCAGTGAACACAATCTTTGTGGGGTGCAGTGAACACAATCTTTTTGGGGTGCAGTGAACAAAATCATTTTTGGGGTGCAGTGAACAACGTCCTTTTTGGGGAGCAGTGAACAACATCCTTTTTGGGGTGCAGTGAACACAATCTTTTTGGGGTGCAGTGAACAAAATCCTTTGTGGGGTGCAGTGAACACAATCTTTGTGGGGTGCAGTGAACAAAATCATTTTTGGGGTGCAGTGAACAACGTCCTTTTTGGGGTGCAGTGAACAACATCCTTTTTGGGTGCAGTGAACACAATCTTTGTGGGCTGCAGTGAACAACATCCTTTTAGGGTGCAGTGAACACAATCTTTGTGGGGTGCAGTGAACAACATCCTTTTAGGGTGCAGTGAACACAATCTTTGTGGGGTACAGTGAACAGAATCTTTGTGGGGTGCAGTGAACACAATCTTTGGGGGGTACAGTGAACACAATCTTTTTGGGGTGCAGTGAACAAAATCCTTTTAGGGTGCAGTGAACACAATCTTTGTGGGGTGCAGTGAACAAAATCCTTTTTGGGGTGCAGTGAACACAATCTTTTTGGGTGCAGTGAACAAAATCCTTTGTGGGGTGCAGTGAACACAATCTTTGTGGGGTGCAGTGAACACAATCTTTTTGGGGTGCAGTGAACAACATCCTTTTTGGGGTGCAGTTAACAACATCCTTTTAGGGTGCAGTGAATACAATCTTTGTGGGGTGCAGTGAACAACATCCTTTTAGGGTGCAGTGAACACAATCTTTGTGGGGTACAGTGAACAGAATCTTTGTGGGGTGCAGTGAACACAATCTTTGGGGGGTACAGTGAACACAATCTTTTTGGGGTGCAGTGAACAAAATCCTTTTAGGGTGCAGTGAACACAATCTTTGTGGGGTACAGTGAATAGAATCTTTGTGGGGTGCAGTGAACACAATCTTTGGGGGGTACAGTGAACACAATCTTTTTGGGGTGCAGTGAACAAAATCCTTTTAGGGTGCAGTGAACACAATCTTTGTGGGGTGCAGTGAACAAAATCCTTTTTGGGGTGCAGTGAACACAATCTTTTTGGGGTGCAGTGAACAAAATCCTTTGTGGGGTGCAGTGAACACAATCTTTGTGGGGTGCAGTGAACACAATCTTTTTGGGGTGCAGTGAACAACATCCTTTTTGGGGTGCAGTGAACAACATCCTTTTAGGGTGCAGTGAACACAATCTTTGTGGGGTGCAGTGAACAACATCCTTTTAGGGTGCAGTGAACACAATCTTTGTGGGGTACAGTGAACAGAATCTTTGTGGGGTGCAGTGAACACAATCTTTGGGGGGTACAGTGAACACAATCTTTTTGGGGTGCAGTGAACAAAATCCTTTTAGGGTGCAGTGAACACAATCTTTGTGGGGTGCAGTGAACAAAATCCTTTTTGGGGTGCAGTTAACACAATCTTTTGGGGTGCAGTGAACAAAATCCTTTGTGGGGTGCAGTGAACACAATCTTTGTGGGGTGCAGTGAACACATCCTTTTTGGGGTGCAGTGAACAAATCCTTTTTGGGGTGCAGTGAACAACATCCTTTTTGGAGTGCAGTGAACAAAATCATTTTAGGGTGCAGTGAACACAATCTTTGTGGGGTACAGTGAACACAATATTTGTGGGGTGCAGTGAACACAATCTTTGTGGGGTACAGTGAACACAATCTCATACTTCTGAAGATTTGAGGGTGCTGCCTGTTCCATACTCCTCCTCCTCCTCCTCATCCATCCTTTTAGGGGTACAAACAATAGTAATTGGGGCCTAGTGTGGTGGTGTACGTGTGAGATACATACACTTTTTTTTTATCATATTTTCTATTCCGCTATTCAATTAAAACCTTTGGGGATCAATTAAATTGCGTGATAGTCTGTGTCGGTATGTGTGAGATCCACCTTTCCAAGTTTTTGGGGTTCATCTCATACTTCTGAAGATTTGAGGGTGCTGCCTGTTCCATACTCCTCCTCCTACTCCTCCTACTCCTCATCCATCCTTTTAGGGGTACAAACAATAGTAATTGGGGCCTAGTGTGGTTGTGTACGTGTGAGATACATACACTTTTTTTGATCATATTTCCTATTCCGCTATTCAATAAAAACCTTTGGGGATCAATTGAATTGCGGGATAGTCTGTGTCGGTACGTGTGAGATCCACCTTTCCAAGTTTTTGGGGTTCATCTCATACTTCTGAAGATTTGAGGGTGCTGCCTGTTCCATACTCCTCCTACTCCTCATCCATCCTTTTAGGGGTACAAACAATAGTAATTGGGGCCTAGTGTGGTGGTGTACGTGTGAGATACATACACTTTTTTTGATCATATTTCCTATTCCGCTATTCAATAAAAACCTTTCGGGGAACAATTAAATTGCGGGATAGTCTGTGTCGGTACGTGTGAGATCCACCTTTCCAAGTTTTTGGGGTTCATCTCATACTTCTGAAGATTTGAGGGTGCTGCCTGTTCCATACTCCTCCTACTCCTCATCCATCCTTTTAGGGGTACAAACAATAGTAATTGGGGCCTAGTGTGGCTGTGTATGTGCGAGATACATACACTTTTTTGATCATATTTCCTATTCCGCTATTCAATAAAAACCTTTGAGGATCAATTGAATTGCGGGATAGTCTGTGTCGGTACGTGTGAGATCCACCTTTCCAAGTTTTTGAGGTTCATCTCATACTTCTGAAGATTTGAGGGTGCTGTCTGTTCCATACTCCTCCTACTCCTCATCCATCCTTTTAGGGGTAGAAACAATAGTAATTGGGGCCTAGTGTGGTTGTGTACGTGTGAGATACATACACTTTTTTGGATCATATTTCCTATTCCGCTATTCAATAAAAACCTTTCTAGGGCAAGATCTTAAATTACAGAAATATGAGGAGACCGTCAAATAAGGGCCGTGGCCTGGGTCGTGGTGCTGCTGGTAGAGCTCCTGTTGCAAGGAGAGGACGTGGTCGATCTGTGCCAGCTACACGCACAAGTGAAACACCTTCCTCAAGTGTGAGTAGGCAACAGAACCTGCATCAGTATTTGGTAGGGCATCATACGCCTCTAGAAGTGATGAGGCCAGAACAAGTGGAGGCGATAGTAGAGTGGTTTGCTGCTGACAGTGCCTCCAGTTGCTTCACATTGTCTCCCACCCAGTCTACTGCAGAAAGGTCACAGTTGGCACCTGCAGCCAATGTCCAACCGTCTTTCACCTCACCCCCTTGCAAATCAGGCAAGCAGTCTGAGCCCCAAGCCATACAGCAGTCTCTTCTTCTTTTTGAGGACTCTGTCAGCAGGGTTTCCCAGGGCCATCCACCTAGCCCTGCCCCAGAAGTGGAAGAGATTGAGTGCAGCGATGCCCAACCACTTATTTCTCAAGATGAGTACATGCAAGGACCATCGCAGCACGTCTCCGATGATGACGAAACGCAGGTGCCAACTGCTGCGGCGTTCAGCATTGTGGAGACCGACAAGGAGGGCAGGGGTGAAGACTGGGTGGAAGATGATGTGGAGGACGATGAGGTCCTCGACCCCACATGGAATGAACGTCATGCAGGTGACCTGAGTAGTTTGGAGGAAGAGGCGGTGGTCGCACAGAGCCACCAGCACAGCAGAAGAGGGAGCAGGGTGCAGAAGCGGAGCGGCTGTGCCCTAGACACTACGCCCGCTACTGCCCAACGCAGCAAGGGAACGAGCGCACCAAAGTCAGCTCAAAGGAGTTCTCTAGCGTGGAAGTTCTTTAGAAAATGTGCTGATGACAGGACACGAGTGGTTTGCACCCTGTGCAATCAGAGCTTGAAGCGAGGCATAAACCTTCTCAACCTGAGCACATCCTGCATGATCAGGCATCTAAGTGCAAAGCACGAGCTGCAGTGGAGTACACACCTTCAAAACCAAGAAACGTCTCTGGCTCATCCTGCTTCCTCTTCTGTTGCAGTCTCGGCCGCTCCAGCCACATCTGTAGTGATACCGGCACCTGCCACCCCGCAAACAGACGATCTGTCAGCAACACCACCACCTGGGTCACCAACAACCATCTCCACAATGTCCCGTGGAAGCGTTCAGCTTTCCATCTCCCAAACACTTGAGAGGAAGAGGAAGTACCCCCCTACCCACCCGCGATCCCTGGCCCTGAATGCCAGCATTTCAAAATTCTTGGCCTTTGAAATGCTGTCATTCCGTCTAAAGGAGACGCACAGTTTTAAAAACCTTATGTCGGTGGCTGTCCCACAGTACGTCGTGCCCAGCCGCCACTACTTTTCCAGGCAAGCCATCCCTTCCCTGCACAACCAAGTGGGGGAAAAAATCAGGTGTGCACTGCGCAACGCCATCTGTGCCAAGGTCCACCTAACTACCGATACGTGGACCAGTAAGCACGGTCAGGGGCGTTATATCTCCCTAACGGCACACTGGGTAAATGCAGTGGCGGATGGGCCTGAGGCGGATAGCAATTTGGCGCATGTCCTTCCACCACCGAGGATTACAGGGCGCTTCAGTTTGCCTCCTGTTCCTAACTCCTCCTACTCCGCTTCCTCATCCTCTACCGCCTCCTCATCCGGACAGCGTAACACCTTCACCACCAACTTCAGCACGGACAGGGGTAAACGACAGCAGGCAGTTTTACAACTTGCCTGTTTGGGGGACAAACCACACACCGCGCAGGAGTTGTGGAGGAGCATGGAACAGCAGACAAATGAGTGGTTGCTGCCAGCGAGCCTCAAGCCCGGCCTGGTGGTGTGCGATAACGGGCGAAATCTCATAGCAGCTCTGGGCCTAGCCGGTTTGACGCACATCCCTTGCCTGGCGCATGTGCTGAATTTGGTGGTGCAGAGGTTCCTTAAAAACTACCCCAATATGTCAGAGCTGCTGCAGAAAGTGCGGGCCGTTTGTGCGCACTTTCGGCGTTCTCACCCTGCTGCTGCTCGCCTGGCAGCGCTGCAGCGTAACTTCGGCCTTCCCGCTCACCGCCTCATATGTGACGTGCCCACAAGGTGGAACTCCACCTTGCACATGCTGGAAAGACTGTGCGAGCAGCAGCAGGCCATAGTGGAGTTTCAGCTGCAGCACGCACGCATGAGTCGCTCTACGGAACAGCACCACTTCACCACCAATAACTGGGCCTCCATGCGAGACCTGTGTGCCTTGTTGCGCTGTTTTGAGTACTCCACCAACATGGCCAGTGGCGATGACGCCGTTCTCAGCTTAACTATCCCACTTCTATGCCTCCTTGAAAAAACAATTCGGCGATGATGGAAGAGGATGTGGCACAGGATGAGGAGGAGGAGGAGGATGAAGAGGTAACATTTCCAAGGCTTTCAGGGCAGTCATTCGCAAGGGGCTCCGAGGGTGGGTTCCTGCACACACAAACGCCAGGGACACAATTGTCCAGCAGGGGCACAGTTCTGGAGGATGAGGAGGATGAGGAGGAGGAGGAGCTGGAGGAGGAGATGGAACCATGTTCACAGCAGGGTGGCACCCAGGCCAGCTCATGGCCATCACTGGTGCGTGGCTGGGGGGATACAGAGGACACGGACGATACACCTCCCACAGAGGACAGCCTTTCGTTGCCTCTGGGCAGCCTGTCACACATGAGCGATTACATGCTGCAGTGTCTCCACAACGACCGCCGAGTTGCCCACATTCTAACTTGTGCTGATTACTGGGTGGCCACGCTGCTGGATCCCCATTACAAGGACAATGTACCGTCCTTAATTCACTCACTGGAGCGCGATCGCAAGATGCGCGAGTACAAGCGCACGCTGGTAGACGCCATGCTGCTGGCATTCCCATCTGACAGTGGGGCCACAGTGGAAGCACAAGGCAGAGGAGGAGGAGGTCGCCAACGCAACCAGGGCACCGCCAGCACCTCAGAAGTCAGGGTTAGCATGGCCAAAATGTGGAAAAGCTTTGTCAGCACGCCACAACAAACAGCAGCACCAGCAGCTCAGATGGAACGTCTTAGCAGGAGGCAGCATTTTACCAACATGGTGGAGCAGTATGTGTGCACACGCCTACATGTAGTGAATGACGGGTCTGCCCCCTTCAACTTCTGGGTCTCCAAATTGGGCACATGGCCTGAGCTTGCCCTTTATGCCTTGGAGGTGCTGGCGTGCCCTGCAGCCAGTGTATTATCTGAACGGGTATTTAGCACGGCTGGGGGCGTTATAACAGACAAGCGCAGCCGCCTGTCCAGAGACAATGTGGACAAGCTCACGTTCATTAAAATGAACCAGGCATGGATCCCACGGGACTTTTCCGTACCTTATGCAGAATAGCAATGGATACCGACCTTACCCACCCATTGTTCCATTTTTGCTCTTTCTCACTCTTTTGGGGTGTACCCTCATTTAAAATTTGTGAAAAGAAGCAGTGTTGGCTACCTCGTCCTCCTCCTCAGGGCCAGATTAACGTAGGGGCTATTGGAGCTGCAGCTCCAGGCCCCTACCTTTTATATAGGCCCCGGGTTGGCCATATTCACTGTTACCGCTCTTCTGTCACTTGTAAACACAGAAGTCTGGCTTCTATGCTCGCTTCCCCAGGCAGCACCCTCAGAACCTCCCCACACAGCGCGAAGGCCGGACAAGGAGGGACAGTTGCCGATGCATGGATGTGTTTATGGGCTTCAGAGACAGCATCCCATGTTGAATTAGGCATGCATGGCTGCACCCTTCCTCCTCTGGGTGCATGCCAAGGCACGGCCCTTAAGGCCCTTCAAAATCCTCAGCACCAAGACCATGATGCTCTTAATCTGGCCCTGGTCCTCCTCCACCGCCGCTTCCACCTACACCGCCCATAGGTGTGTGCAGCCTATTGCATTAGGGTGTGCACCCCAAAGTTGAAATACACATGCATGTGTTTGCCTACATGTACATGGCCCCGATACATTACTCTCCCTGCTGGCAAAGAGAAATAGAGCAGAGCAGGTCCGAGGGAGATCTTTCCCATCTCCTCACTGGCAAACAGAGCGATAATGCTATGTGCCCTAGGTGATTAGGGTGTGCCCAGGTACACCCGGCACACCCTGTGCGCACGCCTATGACACCGCCACATCCACCACCACCTCAACCTCCCTCCTACTCCATATGAGCCTCGTCCTTCAGAGATGAAGAACATTGTTTTATTTTTCTGTTTTTTTTTTTTTTTTTTGTTTTAAGTTATTTCCCTATCCACATTTGTTTGCAGAGCACTTGCCATGCTCTTAACTACGTTTTGCTGCCATTTGCAGCACTCTAGCCCTTTCCATTGGTGTTTTAGAGCCATTTTAGTGCCTTAAAGTTCGGGTCCCCATTGACTTCAATAGGGTTCGGTGTCCGGGAAAAGTTCGGCAAAAGTCCGGGACACGGACCCGGACTTTTTTTTAAAGTTCGGCCGAACCCGTCGAACACGGACATCTAGGTGTCCGCTCAACCCTAATCCTTACGTAATACTTCAGGGGCTACAAAAGACACCGTTCTGGCCAAAAACTGTTTCCACAATACTAAATTAATGACTTTCCTAGAGCTGCAGAGGAGATGCTCACAGACTCATCCTCTGAGGTTCTGGACCTACTTACAGATGCATGACTTTCTTCATAACCACAAAGCTAAAGAACATTTTTGCAGAACCCTCAAGGATCTTGGGGAGACATGTCTCTCGCAAGCCCCATTGAGAGGTGTTACCTCGCAAGCTTACAAATGGCTGAACATGCCCTCTAACGATTACGTGGATATTTATAAAACAATGTGGGAGAGAGACCTAGGTCGTCCAATTTCAAATGAGCAATGGAGAAAGTCCTGTATCTTCTCTCACAAGTGTTCACTTAGCACACGCATGCAGTAAACAGCATATAAACTCAGAACTCACTGGTATAGAACCCCTGTGCAATTACAAAAGTGGTGTCCTCAGAAGTCTAACACCTGTTGGCACTGTAATGGTAGCCAAGGTACATTCCTACACATATGGTGGAGTTGTCCTCGGATTCAGGGCTTTTGGAAAATTATAGCACACTGGATCAAACACATCATTGGTGTTTCAATTGACTTGATGCTCCCACTTACCTCTTACATATTAATCCATTTTCATTCAAAAGATACAAATCATCCCTGGTTAGGCACTTGCTTAATGCGGCTAAGATTTTGATTCCACTACCCTCCATTTCAGAGTGACTTTCTAAAATGGGACAAATTTACAGTATGGAAGAAACAATTGCAATAAGAAACGAGAGGAACAATAAATTCAACAATTTTCTCTGGTTGATTTTCTCTTTGTCTAATGAATATAAACTTCTGCAAACTACCTGACTCTCCTATTCAACACAATTATTAACGCCCTTTTTCCTTATAAAATAACACTGAAGTAGGGGCACCGCCAAGATAAATTTAGTACGCTCCCGCAATATGGGTTTGCCCACCCACATCCCTAGCTTTCTTTACCTTTCCCATCCCTTTCCTTCTTTCCATTTCCATTTAATTCTTCCTCTTTTTCACTGTCTTTCTATCCAAATTCCCCTTGGCCCATCATCGGACCAAACAGTATAGAGTGCTAGAAGGCCTGGGCTTGACCTTCTCAGGTTACAATGTTCAAGCTTTGACTTATTTCTTTGCACCTATATGATATGTACCTCGGTGTTTAATATTTGCTTCGATTCATAAAGCTTTATATACATGTAAAGTTTGTACCTTTTGCTACACGACTTCACTTTTGTAACAAGGTTTATTGTTCTGTTTGATTTTATGTAGTGTACCTTACTATTCAATAAAGCATTTTATTGTGAAAAAAATGATACCTTTAGGGCTTATTTACATGTGTGGAAACAACTGGCAAGCCTCTGAAAATCAATCCACGGTTGGAGAGGCATTTTGACAGGCAGCGAGGAGATGGTTTGTCGCCTCTTCACCACCTGTTTAACCCCTCTAGATGCCACATCACCACCGGTCACAGCAGTGCTGTATCTTGGCCTAGGCCAACAAAAAAGCTGCACCCTGCATGGAAAAAAACAGCCTTCTTCTGGCTACCGCAGGAAAATGGTTCCCACCAGCTTGCACTACACTTTTAGTATAGTGCCAGTCCTATATGGCAAATCAGTCTGGCACCCCCATAAAGCGGTCACACTGCTACCTGCCGGTACTGATGGGCACTAATAGGCTTCACTGATGGCTACACTGATGGGCATTGATATGATGCACTGATTGGCTGCACTGATGGCCACTGATCGGGCTATACTGATAAGGTCGCACTGATATTCTGCACTGATGAGGCTGCACTAATGGGCAGTAATGAGGCTACACTGATGGGCACTGAATAGGCTGAACTTATTGGAACTGATGAGGCTGGACAGATGGGCACTGATAGACTGGTTGTGGTCTGTGGTTTACAGATGACAGGGCAGGTCATAAACAGGAAGGGGTGGGCCTTTACAGGAAGAGGTGGTTCATATTTAAATTAGGGGGTGCACAAGTTTAGTCAGGCCTAGGGCAGCACAAAACCTAAATACATTACTGGGTCACAGAGTGAACTTATTCAATTGAGTTGCTTTTGATGGGTGGTAAATTATTTATTTTGTATTTATTTATTTTGGGTACTTATATATTGTGCTCAATTTACACAGCACTTTACATATACAGTACGTTGTACATTCACATCAGTTCCTACCCTCAAGGAGATTACAATCTAAACTCCCTAACTCACATTAATTCATGCACATACTAGGACCAATTTAAACAGGAGCCAATTAACCTACCAGCATGAATTTGGCGTGTGGTAGGAAACTTGAGTCCCCAGAGGAAACCCACGCTGGCATAGGGAGAACATGCAAACTCCAGGCAGGTATTGTTGTGATTGGGATTCGGACTAGCGACCCATTTTGCTGCTAGACGGAAGTGATAACTGCTACACCACTGTGCTGCCCAATGCCACAGATTGCGACAAGGGGTATCATCACTCACTGCGGCATGTGTACACGCTTCAGGACGCTGCCTTTATAGCTAAAAGGGGGGACTGAAGGGTGGTAAAAGATGGCTCAAAACATGCTTTTACTGCTCCCCAACCAAAAGTATAAACAAGCCCTTTTTATGCTTCAGTAAATGACAGAACCCTGTAGTGCTTTAGTGCAGGGAACTGTTAGGTATTACTAATGAATAACTTTAGATGGTCACAGAATGCTGTGTTGTAATTTTCTGTTTGTCTGTACATAGTTCTGTAGTTAGGTTGAAATAAGGCACAAGTCCATCTAGTTCAATCGATATATAAAAAAACTTTAAAAAAAATGTGAAAACCTATACAGAATACAGAACCCTATACATATAGTTGATCCAGAGGAAGGCAAAAATCCCCCATAAAGCATGGTCCAATTCACTTCGGGGGAAATAAATTCTTCATAATATATAAATAGTGTGGTGCTTAAAGTGTTACTAAACCCAGGAGCCTGCATTCAATATATCTGGTCTCACCCAGATTTAGTATTTAGTAAATATAAACTGCTACTGTATATACCTTTTCTCATCAGCAGTATAGCAGTCTTGCGACTTCTATCAGTGTCAGCTAAGCACTGGTTAAAGCTTGTAGGAGGAGTTTTCATTCTTCTTTGACTGTGCTATGAGGCTGCAGGACCCCTGACCCTCTCTCTGGACAGTGCTGATTGGTTCATGTGCGTGTAAAGGCAGGTGTCCAAGTACAATGTCCCAATGTGCTCAAATAAAGTGGCTAGTGCATATAAACTCCAAATGATGCAATGAATCTAAATCAATTCTAGAAAAACCTTAAACTATAAGGATTTATTTAGTTGTTGTTCACATTTATTATAGTTGATCCCATAATTAATGATTTATCACATGAATCGCATAATTGTGATAGGAGATATTGTCTACGGAGATTGAACATTTGCACACAAAAGGGTTACACTTACACATATATCACTTTCTAATGTATGATATCATGACCATTTAATGAATAGGTCATAGAATTAAGCGCCACACTATTTTTTAATATAATATCACATTCTCTCCAGGTGGATTGATAATTACAGTGCTGGCAGCTGTAAATAACAATTGGAATAACATAGCACAGAATTTTCAGTTAAATAAATAAATTACAAGGTCTCAGATGCCATAAACCAGTGGTGTGTACAGTATGTATAGGGATCCCCTGGGCATGCAAAGAATTGTTGGGAAACGTGACTAGGGTAGTTCAGATCCCACCTGTTTAACCATATTACCTGGATCAGTACCCAACACCACCCCCCTTTACCTTTAAATGACAACACTAACTCAGCACTGGGATTAAATGGCCAGTTCGGCCTTTTATTAAACAAAACCATAAATAACAGAAAAACATAAAACAGTCAAACCAATCCAGATTAAAGAATGGTTGCAGATCCTTGACAAAACCATCTCCCACAACTTTGGAGTCTGTGGTACCATTAAGTTAGGTTCTGTCCCCAGCCGCCAAAACACCGCCTCAAGGACTATCCTAACTGACCACAGACCCCTACCACCTTGCACTACCTGGTGGGTCTAGACTGAACCAGGCCAACCATAGGACTCCATACTTGAGATGGGTCCCACCGTTTTATTGTTCAACACCATGTTTTGGACCCTTGTCAAGGACCCCAAACACCAACGTCCAACCTCCTTAGCAGAACAACAGATAAGTGCATAACCAGGGTGGACGGGAGGGACGTTTCTCCTACGATCTCCAGTCTGCAAGTGAAGCCCCTTTACTCCTCCCCTCCAACTAATCTCCCTCTGGCTCCTCCCCATCACCTTGTCTTATCTGCCAATAAGGTAAGAGTCCTGACCTCTTATATCCCAACAACTATTTTAACCCCCTGCTGCCTGGTTTTCCTTCCACCCTGTCATGTATGCCCAATGCTTATCATTTCCTTAAAGCTCCGGGCATGTCTGGTAGAGAGCTACATCTATGCATGAGCAGCATATTGGAAGATGGTGGCACAGGGGAGGAGAAATGAGCACATCAGTCTGCTGCTTCTTCAGTTACTTCTTTCCAGGCACAGGCTGGGGAAGGGAGAAGACCTGTAAAGCCGGCCATAGACAGTTTGAATTTTAGCTGGTTCACCAGGGATCATTCAAGATTTGAACCATGTATGGGCAGGCTAATTGTACCCAAGTTGCCTGTCAGATTTTCTATGTGATTATTGCAGCGGAATTTCATTTAACTGATTGGTTGTCCCATCAATCACATGATTGTAAAGCTCCTAATCGTAAGTATGCATCAGGAGCTTACCGCGATACCCAGTACCGGGCCAAGGTCATCCTCTTAGGGTTAGGGTCAGGGGCACGGGCAGCCATCCCTCCTGCCCACCCCTTGTTCTGGCCTTGTTGATACCCATGACTACTGTGCTGGGAGCATGCTCTCATTGCTGTAAGTTGTTTAACCAGGGCCACATTCATGCAGCTCCTCACCATTAAGGCTCACCTGTTGAGAGACCGCATATTGTCGGTACCAAGAGGTTAAAGGTTATAATAGTTTGAAGCCATTGTACTATATACATTGCTCAAAAAAATTAAAGAAACACTTTTAATCAGAGTATGGCATCAAGTCAATTAAACTCCTTGGATATTGATCTAGTCAGTTAAGTAGCAGAGGGGGTTGTTAATCTATTTCAGCTGCTTTGGTGTTACTGAAATTAACAACAGGTGCACTAGATGGGCAACAATGAAACAACGTCCAAAACAGGAATGTTTTTTACAAGTAAAGGTCACTGACATTTTTTTCCATATTCATCTTTTCTGACTGTTTTTCACTAGTTTTGCATTTGGCTAGGGTCAGTGTCCAACTCCTCCAGGATGGCACATCAATACGTGCCATTGCCAAAGGGTTTGCTGTGTCTCCCAGCACAGTCTCAAGAGTATGGAGGAGATTCTAGGAGACAGGCAGTCACTCTAGGAGAGCTGGAAAGGGCCGTAGAAGGTCCTTAATCCATCAGCAGGACCTGTATCGGTTTCTTTGCAGGATGAGCACTGCTAAAGTCCTACAAAATGACTTCCAGCAGGCCACTGGTGTGAATGTCTCTGACCAAACAATCAGATCAGAAACAGACTTTATGAGTGTGGCCTGAGGGTCCAATGTCATCTAGTGGGCCCTGTGCTCACTGCCCGGCACCATGGAGCTCGATTGGCATTTTCCATTGAACACCTGAATTGGCAGGTCCGCCACTGGTGTCCTGGGCCTTTCCCAGATGAGAGCAGGTTCACCCTGAGCACATGTGACAGACATGAAAGGGTCTGGAAAAGCCATGGAGAACCTTATGCTGCCTGTGACATTGTCCAGCATGACCGGTTTGGTGGGTGGGACAGTGATGATCTGGGAAGGCATATTCATGGAGGGACGCGCAGACCTCTACAGGCTAGACAATGGCACCCTGACTGCCATTAGGTGTCGGGATGAAATCCTTGGACCCGTTGTCAGACCCTACACTGGTGCAGTGGGTCCCGGGTTCCTCCTGGTGCATGACAATGCCAAGCCTCATGTGGTGAGAGAATGCAGCCAGTTCCTGGAGGATGACGTAATAGATACCATTGAATGGCCCCCACACTCAACTAACCTAAATCCAATAGAACACCTCTGGGACATTATGTTTCGGTCTATCCGACCCTGCCAGGCTGCACCTCAGTTAGTTGAGGAGCTCAGTGATGCCCTGGTCCAGATCTGGGAGAAAATACCCCAGGACACCATCTGTCCTCTCATTAGGAGCATGCCCCAACATTGTCAGGCATGCCAAAGAAATGCCACTCTAGGTGAGTGACCGACACATGTTGTGAACAGGAACCCAGGGTGTTGCACAGCTCATCTGTGAGATTCAGAGACATGCAAAAATCCAGAATATTACTGCACTCCTTGGTAACTTTATTGAAGCATTAACCACTTGCCGACTGCCCGCCACATATATACTGCGACAGGCTGGCTCGGCTGCGTGAATAACCGTACCTGTACGCTGACTTTAGCGTGAAACGCCTTAACTTTTATGTTGCTGTCATACCTGTGATGTGATTTTAATGCTTCAATAAAGTTACCAAGGGGTGCAGCAATTTTTGCATGTCTCTGATTGTCAGGCATGCATACAAGCATGATGGGGGCCAGTGTTGCCAACCGCCAGTATTTTTACTGGCAGCCAGTAAAAAACTGCCATTTTTCTCCTGCCAGTAAATGGCAGTGACAGGAAAAGTTTGCCAGTAAAAAATATGGCTGTGACACTCGGCTCGGAACTGCGCATGGACAGTTTCAGTCCAGAGCCAGCAGAGACCATCCAAGTGCCTGCTACAGTGTGTTTAGGTGGCAGGGGTGTGTCTGGCGGAGGCAGTGCCTGAGCGTGTTGTGGGATGTCATGGTGCAAGAGAGCTAAGCTGGGATCGGGACTGTCAGTGCTGTTTGGACAGGAGTGGAAGGAAGGGACCACCTGGCACGGGGAGAGATTGTCACTGTGACTAAGGAGGGGACGTGTCGTGTTGAAGAGGTGTCATCATCATCTGTGCTGTTGGACACGGTTGTCAGTGTCACTGTGAGATCAATTTCATGTGTGTGCGCCTGCCCATTCTAATTTCTTGCCCTCCTGAGTCCTGTCCCTGACCTACCTACTTACTATATCGAAAATAAAATAAAATAAAATAAGAAATATATATTTTTTTTACCTTAAATCACATTGCTAATTGCATATTGTACTTGTTTGCAGCCCAAATACTGAAATTTGCACTTAAAACTGTCATTTTGTAACTTTTGGAAATGCCAGTAAAAACTGGTAAACAGTAAATTTTCAGTGTCATGTCAGTAAATTTCAATCTGGTAGGTTGGCAACTCTGGTGGGGCCATATAAACTACTGAGTACCATTTTGAGTTGCTGCAATGAAATTTCAGGAAATTGGACTAGCCTGCTTAATTTTTTTCATTTTGATTTTTGGTGTGTGTTTAAATTCAGCCCTCTGTAGGGTGATCATTTTCATTTCCATCAAATGATGTGGCATCCTTTCCTTCCTAACACATTACCCAGTCCATACCAGTATAGATATTCCCTGAGGAAGTCACGCGACCTCGTGACGTAACGCGTAGGAGGAACCCGGAAGTGACATGCGATACAGGACAGAGCTCCCACAGCGTTGTTTGAAGTTTGGATACTCGAAATAGGAGTTTTTACATGTAAGTTCGCTACGTTATTATTTAATAAAGTCTATAATACTGCACCATGATGGCCCCATCACTTTAATGAGCCCTTAAGGAGGAGACATACACCTAAGGAGACCATACCCTAAGGAAGCCATTAAAGGAGCCCCACAGATCACACAAGATCTGGAAGGGAAGGAATACAGGATTCCCCTGGAAAGATCCACTGCTAACAGACACCACGCAGGAACAAAGGAGGATAAGGAACCATCACCTATCCAGATACATAATACAGGCGTATTATCCTCTGAATTGAGGTGAGAATTTAGCACACCTAGAAGTGTAATCACTGCACAAGGTGGAGGAAAAGAAGTCACATCACTTATTCACCGTTATTTACGATATTGTTTTTTTATATATATATATATATATATATATATTCCTATATATCAAGCAATTTGATGCAGCTTTTTTATTGAAGATTGGTTATATGCACCGTTGGACTGGACATTTTAGGATATGTGTATTTGCCTATTTGCACATATTTGATACATCGTTTTTATGAATTGTCTAGTATTATTTATATTTTTATTGGGGATGGGGGCGTGGTGACCGTCGGCGAACATGGCCGCATAGCTTCAGAGCTCCGCTCCACTCAGGGACACATCCGCTCACATCAGTCCTCCCGCTCCTGCTAGACAGCCGCCGCTAGCCGCAAAAGCTCCGCTATCCTCACCGCCACTCCCGGAGATACGCAGACGCCGCCTGGATCCCCCGCCGGTGAAGAAACTATCGGCCTTCTTCCCTCCTATGCAGCATGGCAGTTGCCAAGATGGCGCCGCTGCAGGGCTCCGTCCTCCGGCTCAGCATCCCAATCCATCCGCAGGGGGATCTCTCCTAGACCAGCGGCATCTTCACCCTCAGGCAAGTCCTCGGTCTCCCTCTTCCTCCCCTCACTCCGAGCCCTCCTCGCCAGCATCCAGAAGCCCGGCCAAATCTAGGCCCCGGTTTGAGGCCCTCCCTCATGAGGCCTACTCCGTTGATATGGACACCTTGGCAGCTCCCTCACCGGACCCTTTTCAGGATTTTCCCATATCTGACCAGCCTCTGTCGGTAGCCCTGATGGTTGACATGCTGCGGACCCTACGAACCTCTATACACTCAGACACTCAATCCTACCTCAGAGAATGCAGAGCAGACATTGCTCATTTGGGAGAAAGGGTTAACCAGGTTGAAATACAAATGAGTGAGGTTACATCCTCATTCAACTCTCTTGTGGACTCTCACTCCTCACACCATGAGGTTATCTCCTCTATGCAAGCCAAAATAGCAGACTTAGAGGACAGGTCCCGCAGGAATAACCTGAAGATCCGTGGAATTCCAGAGGAAGTCCAGCCACAGCAACTTCCCCATTTTGCCAAAGATCTGTTCCTGGCTGTTCTTCCATCCCTCACCAATGCTGATTTCACCATTGACAGGATTCATAGGGTCCCTAAACGCTCCTTCCTACCCAAAGAAACCCCCCGTGATGTGCTGCTTCACATTCATTTCTTTCAAGTTAAAGAAGACCTCCTCTCTGCCTTCCGCCAGAGGAAAGACCTTCCACCCCAGGCTGCCAACCTTCAAGTCCTGCCCGATCTCTCCCAATACACCCTCCAGAGACGCCGCAATCTCTCCTCCATCACGAAGGCCTTATGCAACCACAAGCTGATTTACCGTTGGAAATACCCAGCGAAGTTGGAAGTTTCTCGTGACGGCTCTAAACATTTCATCACTACCTTGGAAGAGGGACTACATCTCCTTAGAACCTGGGACATTCTGCCTGTGGACCAGGATGGGTATAACCTGGTTGCCCCACCGCCCCCCACCTATTTGCGCCAGGAGTGGCAAACAGTCTCCTACAAGCGGTCCTCCAAGAAGAACAAGGGGGCCAAGGAGGCCCTTCTCCTCACATCTCCTCCTCTTGTCCCCTGAGTGTACGGTGGGTACTCCTGGATGTACCCGTTACCCCCTTCACCGTGCAGTGCCAACTGCCTTGGCCCTCCCGAGGCCACCTTTTTACCTTTTGGCTTTTTTCTTTTTTTTTGTGGTTTTTGTGTTTTTGACCTGGTTTTTTCAAAAGGTCTCAAACGCTATTATGGTCAAGCGTTACTTTGAACACCTTCTTATCCTTATTGTACACTCCTCCTCTTTTATGGATCATAGAATTGCATACGCCCCTACCTACTGGCTACCGCTCTGCGCACCTCTCTTCTCCCTCTTGCTTCAATCCCTGATGTTCATCGCCCCGTCGGGGTGCAGCCGGTTCCTGCTCTTCAGGACACCTCCTCCCCATCTCCCTTACTTCTCACTCCAACGAAGGTACTCTGACTCTCCTCCTATTCCCATGCTATGGGTGTGAAGTTTGTGTCAATTAATGCCCGAGGCCTCAACCACCCTGCCAAGAGGAGATCGTTATGGCAAGAGGCTTTACACCTGAAAGCGGATGTTCTCACAGCCCAGGAGACACATTTTAACATTTCTGCCTCTCCAAAGTGTTCACATCCGGCTTTTCCTCATGTCTTCCAAGCATCAGCTAGCGAAAAGAAAAGGGGTGTGCTGATCGCCATACGAGATACTGTCACCTTCTCCCTTACGGACTCCGTGATTGATCCAGATGGTCGGTATTAAGTTTTAAAGTGTATTATTTATAATCTACCGCTTACCATTGTGTCTGCATATGCACCTAATTCCAAACAGGTTAAATTTCTCCGTAAACTTTTGAAAAAAGTGTCACACTCCAGATATGGCAACCTTATTGTATGTGGTGATCTGAATGCGCCGGTTAATCCGAGCCTCGACACGTCCTCCCCTCGTAGCAGAGGTGGCCACTCCTTGGTGGCTCTGCTTGAGTCGGAGGACCTGTACGACGCTTGGCGATGTCTGCACCCCACCGACAGATCTTATACTTACTACTCCCCGTGTCAGAACTCCTACTCTCGCCTAGATTTCTTTTTAGTAGACAAATCTCTCCTGCAGAGGGTCTCCGAGGCCTCCATACATGATATTGTGTGGTCTGACCACGCCCCGATATCCATCCTTCTGGAAGAAGGGAATTCCTTTGCCACGGCGAGAGTATGGAGGTGTAACGCATCCCTTTTCCAATACCCTAATACTTAACAACTTATCTCCCAACAGCTCCAGCAATATTTCTCACTAAACTCCTCCTCTGATACAACTGTGTTTAACCATTGGTGTGCCCACAAAGCCTTCATCAGGGGTATCCTCCTTAAGCTTAATGCCCAACTCCACAAATCCTTCCGCCTCAAACTAGACAAAATCCTTGCTGATATCCGCACTCTGGATGCCCAGAACATAACCTCCCCCGTTCCAAGCCCTAGCGGATGAGATAGCCACTCTTCGCCATTCCCTTAGAGAACTCCTGTCCTCCCAACATGATACCTGCATGCGTAAATTGAAACTTGATTAGTATGCCAACAACAACAAGGCTGGCAAACTTCTAGCCAACCGCCTCAAGGCGCGTAGGTCCAAATCAAAGATTTCCTCCCTGGTCCACCCCCATACCCATGATACTCTGACTAACCCCCAAGCCATAGCTGACGCATTTTGGGACTATTACGGCTCCCTGTACAACTTGTCCTCCTGTGCATCTACACCTCAACCCACTGAGGCCAACATTGCGGACTTCCTCTCCAAACTTCGCCTGCCTTCCCTCTCAGTGTCCCAACTCGAGTCTCTGAATCTCCCCTTTAATGACGAGGAGATATCCAAAGTGGTCTGTTCCTTGCCCAATGGCAAGTCCCCGGGCCCAGGGGGTCTGTCCTCGGAATACTTCAAAACATACCTCCCCATTTTGTCCCCTCACCTCCTAGCAGTGTTCCAATCGGCGGTTTCCAGCAGGTCCTTCCCCAAGGAAATACTCTTAGCCCATGTTGTCACTATCCCTAAACCTGGCAAGCCCTCTGACACCCCGTCAAATTTCCGCCCCATATCACTCCTGAATGTGGACGTGAAAATTTACGCCAAACTGTGTAACGCTCCTGCGTTTTTGTAGTAGGCTGGATTTGCAGCTGCAAAATCTCCACTCAGTAGTCATGTAGAGATGTGTTGAATAACCAGATCCAACTCTCCAGACTCATCACTGTGGGCCTGTCAGCTTCAACATACAGATATATACACACTCAATAAGATGTTCCTGGAGTGGTAGAATGTATATGACAGTATGAAGGTGATGTGCTGAAGGGACAGGTGTGAACAGTGATAGAGATGGTAAGCACTTGATAGGTTTGTTCAGGAGAGTACTAGATGGTTTTAGGTAGAATGCAGATAGGTTAGTAATCGAGTATGGTAACAGGTGGTAAGGACAGCAGATGACAAATACAGGATAGACTAACCCAGTGCAAGGATAGATGGTAGTAGACTCAAGAGCTAGCAATCTATGTAGCAGTGCAGATGATAGATGGTAGTAGACTTAAGAGCAAGCAATCTATGTAACAGTGCAGATGATAGATGGTAGTAGACTCAAGAGCTAGCAATCTATGTAACAGTGCAGATGATAGATGGTAGTAGACTCAAGAGCTAGCAATCTATGCAACAGTGCAGATGATAGATAGTGTAAGTAAAGTTATGGAGGATTCCCCTGTGGGGTACTTATCACTAGTAAATGTTAGTAGTAGAGGGGTCCAGTAGAGAGGGAAAGATCCGGTAGCGAGATACAGGGATCAGTAGCGAGGTTCCGGTCTGCTCCAGGTAGAAGTAATTAGCTGGAGGTTCCGACAGCAAGACAGACTTGAAAGCATGTGGATACACAAGGCAGGTTGAACGAACGATGTGAGTGAGAACGCCGGCGGTTGAAATAGCCGCTCTGCGGCGCTCAGCGATGACATCATCCGTCTTAAAGGTGTATGCGTACCACCTAGTGAGAAAGGTGGGGCGCATATTTGGAAGGAAATAAATTATTAAGGGTACCAGAGGTACCAGAATCTTACAAACTGTTGGCTAACAGACTCCACCGGGTACTTCCCTCCCTCATTGCCCTGGACCAATCTGGCTTTATGCTCGGTCATCAACCCTCGGACGCCAGCCGTCGTATGATCAACCTTATCCACCACGCCAAATCTAGTCGGACGCCCTCTCTGCTTCTTTCCATAGATGCGGAGAAGGCGTTCAACCGAGTCCATTGGCCCTCAAATACCTTACACTTCACAGGCGAGCGGGGGGCCTAGGTCTACCTGACTTTGGGGACTACTATTTAGCCTCCATTTTGGCTCAACTTCCTCGCTGGCTTGACAACCACAGCGTCTCCTGCTGGGTTTCCCTGGAAGCCGCCTGTTCCTACACATCTGATCTCTCCCTTCTGCTCTTAGCGGATTCTTGGAAACCACTCACTCTCACTAACCTTTCCCCTCCCACACGGGCCTCCATCCTAGCGTGGAGGTGTCTCCTATCCCACTCCTTGAATAATGTCAATAACACCAAAATTAGGCTTCCCCTCAAGATATTGGAGTCTCAAATCCCCCATCTCTCCCTTACCATGTTTCAGTCGGCCAACATTCTATGGATTGACTAGCTCTATTCAGGTGACGATCTGATGTCCTTCGAGACCTTGTCTTCGCAGCACAGTCTACCAAAAAAAGCCCTCTATTCCTACACCCGCATTTCATCCTTTCTTCTCAAAACCCCCCCTCCAAACCTTAAATTGGATTTCCATGCATGGCACCACTTATCAAACCCCAAACCTCACACTAAAGGCATCACCCTCTTCCATTCCCTACTTAACAACAAAACCCAAATGTTTAAAACCCCCCTCATAAAGGCTTGGGAGTCCGACCTTACCAGAGAATTCTCTCTCCACCAATGGGCCTCGGCTCTTAAACGGGCTTATACCTCATCGCACTGTATCAACCACTAGGAGACCTCCAGAAAATTTTAACAAGGTGGTATAGGACCCCTACTGTACTATCCCGCTTCTACCCCTCATTGTCTCCGCTATGCTGGAGGGAATGCGGGTCTCCAGGGACCATCCTTCACACGTTCTGGTCTTGCAAATCACTCACAAGCTTCTGGAAGAAAATATTTTCGATAATAGCTCATATCACGAACATGAGTGTAAGACCAGATCCAGCCCTTGCCTTACTACTCCTGGGGATTGATGTATTCCCACTGACCCATCGGACTTTAATTTCCCACATTTTGCTGGCCTCCACTCTTGCTATAGCCCGACATTGGCGCAGCACTTCGCCTCCCAACCCTTCGGAGGTGATTTCGCAGTTCCAACTAAACTACCAATATGAACGTCTGCTGGCGCTGCGTTCTTCCTCCTACGGCTCCTTTGAAGCCATTTGGGACCCTTGGTGGAAGTGGTATGGAGGTGGCCTCCCTCCTGCTGCTTCCAACACGGATCCCCCCTCCCTGACCAAATCGCCCCCCCAACTTTCCTCTCCCCCCCCCCAGGCCGGTGCTCCCCCCTTAACTTACTGTTGATGTAGCCTGCCTTGCCTCAGCGGCACCATACCTGTTCAGTCCCTGTTGATTGTTTAATATACCTTGTTGCACATTTTATGAAGATTATTCGCTTTGACCACATTTATTGTTCATGTAACACTACTATCTGTTGTAGCTGCTCTGTTCCGCACTACCTGTCCTACAACATGCTATGCGGCTGCAACCATATCCTTGTTTTCTGTTGTTTGATGTTTTAAAACCTCAATAAAAATCATTTGAAATATATTTTTATTGGGATTATCACTAGAAGCACAGAGCACTTTTAAAGCAACTATAAGAAGCACTATTTCACCTTGTAGAATTGCATTGGGAACAATATTTACACAAGCAAATTATATGTATAAGAATCAAAGATATATTGAAAATATTTGAAATAGGCACACAGTATATTTTTGCAACAATATTTATTTATTTCAAGTTGAAAAGGTCGCTCCAACTTCGGGGGCGACGTGTATAGGTTCGTGCACCGCGACTTCGGCGCGACTTGCACGGACTTCATATAATGAATGTCTATACAAGTCGCTCCGAGGTCGCCCGAAGTAGTACAGGACCCTTTTTCTAAGTCGGAGCGACTTGTGACGCTCCTATTAGAATGGGTCCTGGAGCACTGCATGGACCGGCGACTTGTCAGGATGACAAGTCGCGGTAGTGTGAATGGAGCCTAACACATTTTTAAACACTTTTGAAGCGCACCACAACCCAGCTTAAATTAGTATAGATATCCAGTATGATATTTTTCCCCATTGAGATCGGATGTGTTCCTTACATTTTTGGAGCAGTGTATTTGAGGTAGTACAATATGTCCTGTAACATACTCGCCTGCCTAATGCAGCCATTGCCATGGGCATCCGCAAAACTTTTTCCAGGAGGGGGCATCATTTTAAGGTCAGCCATGCTCATGTCATGAAGGTAGGGGCTTAGTCATTATCAGATAAACCGCAGGCATTCAAAGGTTTGAGAAACCTGATGCAAAAGCAAAGCTGACCGTCTCTGTTTTGGGTTCGTGCAGGCGGCGCATGCATGCACGTGACGTCAGTATGTACTGTGACATCCCGTGTCCTGCCTCTGTGCACGGGGCCACAAATCTCCTCCCCGGGCTCCACCTCTCCTGGAATGATAGCACGGGGGCCTGGGGGCTGAGGACAGTGGTCCACGCGGCTGCTGATGTCAGTCACCGCACAAGCCATGACTCGGGAATATGTATTTTTGAAGGGGAAAAAATAGCCGCTCTTTACCAGTTTTCAGAGCGCTGATCACCACTCGTGTGACCTGTCGCCTCTCTCTTCCTCTCGGCCTCTCCTCCTCCCCTCCTCCCCTCCTCCCCTCCCAACTGACGTCAGTGGGGAATCCTTGGCCCCGCCCGCTGCAGGCAGCTGTTAAAAAGGGAGAGGAGGAGAGAGTCGGAGGGTCACGTGAGCGGCGATCGGCGCTCTGATAACTGGTAAAGAATGGCTTATTTTTTTTAAAACACATACACAGACACAGGGGCATGGGCACACAGGATTATTAAACAGACCAGACAGGATGGTATAAAGTGGCTTAACAACCACTTTAAAGGGAAAGTTGAGATTCCAGAGGGGGGGCAGTTGCCCCACCCTTGCCCCCCCATGCGGACGCCGATGACCATTGCCACATTGCCCCATCAGTGGTAGTCCTCTGTGAAGACATCACTACAGAATCCAGCCCCGTACACACGTACCGATCGTCGGCCGACCGATCGGCCGTCTTTTGTCTCCGGGCTGTCGTGTCCGCTGAAAAGTGCAAAAGACTGCACACAAATTTTGTCCTCTGACTGCAGAAGTGATGTCATGTGATGGTTAACTTTCCCTGTGTTTTTTCTTTTCTGAGCATGCCCAGTCTTGCAAATCTGCTGTCTGTCGGCCGAATTCTGTACTGACTGGCGAACAATCGGCCGTTCTGGTGTCGGCATACAAAAATTTTAATGCTTGCACGACAGATTCTGTTCGGCCGAAAGTGCGCTGTCGGCTGTCGGAAGCATCATACTAACAAGCCGAAAGTCAGCCGATCGTTCGGCGGCCAAACATTTTCGGCCGACAATCGGTACGTGTGTACGGGTCTTTAGTTTCAGTTTTGCTGCGGAGGTTGCAGTTTAAAAGATATAAATAGACAGCGCTAACAGGTAAAAAATTAATAAATATACGTGTATAAGTGCTATAAAATTAATAAATATACTGCAGCAAAAATACATTCATAATCAATGAAAAAAATAAATCAATAAAGTGCAATAATGTGCAATAAATAAGTGTCCATACAAAAACCATATAAAGTGCAAGTGGATTCAGTGCAGTCCAAAAGTGCCAAAAAGGTGCTCAAATCCTTTAAAGTGCCCAGGTGCTCTTCAAGAAACAAAGGGGGGCCCCCCAATGGGGATGCACTCACCAGATTGAGAATATAAATGAGCCTTGAGCGTATATGATGTTCCTTGTTCGGATTGCAGGATAAATGCAGCTACCCAGGCATATAAGATATCCCTTATGTGGATGGATGGATAACATGCACAGCTTAGAATGGCTCCTTAGTTAGTCTCCTCTCTCTCTCTCTCCAAAGTAGATTTTTTAAAAGAAAGGGAAGAAGCCATGCATAGTGAAGCCCGTAGGGTTTATTTAAATCAAAGAATATTAAATAATACTCACAAAAGTAGCATTAAAAAATGGCATTGAACAGCATTGAGTAATCCTATGCAGCTTGTCCCTCTATTTCCGTGGCGCTGCCGGCGTGCGTTCCACGGTGGTTTGACAGGAAATGACGCTGCTAAGCTCCGCTGCCCGGAAGTTACGTTGACGCGTTTCGCCCGCCTTAATGGGCATTATCAAAGACATGATTTGATAACGCCCATTAAGGCGGGCGAAACTCGTCGACGTAACTTCCGGGCAGCGGAGCTTAGCAGCGTCATTTCCTGTCAAACCACTGTGGAACGCACGCCGGCAGCGCCACGGAAATAGAGGGACAAGCTGCATAGGATTACTCAATGCTGTTCAATGCCATTTTTTAATGCTACTTTTGTGAGTATTATTTTATATTCTTGGATTTAAATAAACCCTACGGGCTTCACTATGCATGGCTTCTTCCCTTTCTTTTAAAAAATCTACTTTGGAGAGAGAGAGAGAGGAGACTAACTAAGGAGCCATTCTAAGCTGTGCATGTTATCCATCCATCCACATAAGGGATATCTTATATGCCTGGGTAGCTGCATTTATCCTGCAATCCGAACAAGGAACATCATATACGCTCAAGGCTCATTTATATTCTCAATCTGGTGAGTGCATCCCCATTGGGGGCCCCCCTTTGTTTCTTGAAGAGCACCGGGGCACTTTAAAGGATTTGAGCACCTTTTTGGCACTTTAGTTTCGTTGAAAGAAACCATCTTTTGGACTGCACTGAATACACTTGCACTTTATATGGTTTTTGTATGGACACTTATTTATTGCACATTATTGCACTTTATTGATTTATTTTTTTTCATTGATTATGAATGTATTTTTGCTGCAGTATATTTATTAATTTTATAGCACTTATACACGTATATTTATTAATTTTTTACCTGTTAGCGCTGTCTATTTATATCTTTTAACATTTTCTGGTATTTTACCTAGTGAGCAGCAGCTTCAGGTTTTATATATATTTATTCACTTTTCTAATTATATGTAATCATACATCACAGCGTGGATATTAATTTTTGGTATACACGGTGGTTGCAGTTTACTGGAAGGGGCTGAACTGCAATCTATTTAGCATCTCTTTCTGCCCGCGGGATGGATGGTAACCTCTGTGTTCCCAGTGTTGCTCAATGTTTACTTGTTAGCCAAAGAAGCTGAGATAAGAATTCCGCAGAACTCACAAAACAAGGCCGTTCATCTATTTTGTTTGTTTTATGATGACACAGAAAGAAAGAAATTCTGTGCAATTATATGAGAGCTGGGCGATTTAAGGTGCCAAATAACTATGGTCAAAACGTCTTAAAAACTAAACTGATGTTATCTGCAATGAAATCGCAGAGTAGCGATTACATCGCAAATATCTTATGTGATACATATTTGATGAATTAATAAGACAAATTTTAAATGTTGTGATCTTTCCATGTATTTTAATTAATGTTGAACCACTTCTGGACCAGAAGAATTTGCCCCCTTAATCAATTTAGCCCCGGAGGATTTGGCTGCTCAAAGACCAGGCCCTATTTTGCGATTCGGCACTGCGTGACTTTAATGGACAATTGTACGGTCGTGCGATGCTGTACCCAAACTAAATTGACGTCCTTTTTTTCCCCCACAAACGGAGCTTTCTTTTGGTGGTATTTGATCACCTGTGCGATTTTTATTTTTTACGCTATAAACAAAAAAAGAGCAACAATTTTGAAAAAATAAAAATATTTTTCAAATTTTTTTATATGAAATTCTCAAAAAAAATGGAAAAATCTAATTTTTTTAACATTTTAGGCCAATTTGTTTTCTGCTACATATTTTTGGTAAAAGAATCACAATAAGTGTATTTTGTTTGGTTTGCGCAAAAGTTATTGCGTTTACTAACTACGGGAAAGATTTATGTCATTTTTATTGTTTTTTTTTTTTAACTAGTAATGGCGGCGATCTGCAAATTTTTTTTTTTGTGGGACTGCGACATTGCGGCAGACATTTTTGACACTTTTGGGGGTACCAGTGACATTACCACAGTAATCAGTGCTATAAATATGCACTGTTACTGTAAAAATGACACTGGCAGGGAAGGGGTTAACTTTACTGGTGATGAAGGGGTTAAGTGTGTCCCTAGGGGCGTGATTCTAATGGTCAGGGGGCGTGGCTTGTGAAGTAATCACAGAGACATGCAATCCTACATAGCAGGATCGCATAACCTCTGTGATTACTTCAGGGAGAATGACAGACGGCTGTGTTTACATCAGCCATCTGTCCTTCTCTCACTGCTGCGGGAGATCGCGAGTGGCCGGCGGCCATCGGAGCCACCGGTCACACGCGCTGACTTCCCAGTCAACGAGCGGGGGTGGGAGCGCCGCCTCCGGCGGCACGCGATCGCCCCCTAGCTCCTCCCAGGCGAGCGTAGTACATGTACAATGCTTTGCCTGGAAGCGCCGGACTGCCGCCGTACAACTGCGGCGGGCGGTCGGCAAGCAGTTAATGACCAGGCCATTTTTTGTGATTCGGCACTGCGTTACTTTAATGGAAAATTGCCTGGTTGTGCGACACTGTACCAAAATAATTATTTGTTCTATTTTCCCCACAAATAGAGCTTTCTTTTGGTGGTATTTGCTCACCTCTACGATTTTTATTTTTTGCGCTATAAACAAAAAAAAAGGGCAACAATCCTGAAAAAAAATATATATATATATATTTTTTTTTTTCACAATAGATCTTTATTAAAGTAAGTAAAAATATTACATTATATAGGGTAATATATAAATTATACAACAAAAATTTATACAAACACAAATACTAACAACATATATAATATTTTTTCACATTCTGCTATATAACATGCCTCAAAAAAATCTATTTAAAAATCTAATTTTTTCATCCTTTTAGGCCAATTTGTATTCTGCTACATATTTTTTGTAACAAAAAAATCCCAATAAGCGTATTTTGATTGGTTTGCGCAAAAGTTATTGTGTCTACAAACTAGGGGAAATAATTATGTCATTTTTTTTTTCAGTGCATATTTTTAGCACTGATTACTGAAGTAATGTAATTGGTCCCCTCAAAAGTGTCAAAAATGTCAGTCAGGGGTCCGATCTGTCCACCGCAATGTCGCAGTCCCGCTAAAAATCGCAGATCGCCGCCATTACTAGTAAAAAAAAAAATAATAAAAATGACATAAATCTTTCCCGTAGTTTGTAGACGCAATAACTTTTGCACAAACCAATAAAAATACGCTTATTGCTATTTTTTTTACCACAAATATGTAGCAGAAAACAAATTGGCCTAAAATGTTAAAAAAAATTCTGATTTTTAAATTTTTTATGGGGAATGTTATATAGCAGAATGTGAAAAATATTGTTTTTTTTTTTTTTCAGAATTGTTGCTGTTTTTTTGTTTATAGCACAAAAAATAAAAATCGCAGAGGTGATCAAATACCACAAAAAGAAAGCTCTATTTGTGGGAAAAAAAGGACATCAATTTTATTTGGGTACAGCGTCGCACGACCGCGCAATTGTCCATTAAAATAACGCAGTGCCGAATCACAAAATATGGCCTGGTCATTAAGGGGGCAAATCCTTTTGGTACAGAAGTGGTTAATATTTTACAGTGGTGTATGGTGTAGTTAAGGGTTAGAATCCCTGCCAGGTTTTTATAGCTGTCTTTGTTCCCACTGAGTAGATTTACTGTCTCTGTTTGTCCTGATGAGAATTGTCAATAGGACTAAAGCCCAGTAGACACAAAAGAAATCCGGACAAATGATCATATGGTTTTCCTCGATTGTATGAAAATTCTCATACGACAATGGTTTCTTCTTTGTTGTCTATTGTTTCTGATCATACGCGTCTCTCAAATCTGATATTTCTCGTATGAAAACCATACAAAAACAGTACTCATTAAACAAAATTGTTAGTTCAGTTCAAGTACGGAAAAAAAAAAAAAAATTCACATTAGTTTGCCCCCCAGTGCCCTTTCCTACAGTTTTACTGTACATATATATATATATATATATATATATATATATATATATATATATAATATGTGTATACAGAGTGCATTGCAAAAGTATTCGGCCCCCTTGAACTTTTCGACCTTTTGCCACATTTCAGGCTTCAAACATAAAGATATAAAACTGTAATTTTTTTTTTTTTTTTTTGAAGAATCAACAACAAGTGGGACACAATCATGAAGTGGAACGAAATTTATTGGATATTTCAAACTTTTTTAACAAATAAAAAACTTGGGCGTGCAAAATTATTCAGCCCCCTTAAGTTAATACTTTGTAGCGCCACCTTTTGCTGCGATTACAGCTGTAAGTCACTTGGGGTATGTCTCTATCAGTTTTGCACATCGAGAGACTGAAATTTTTGTCCATTCCTCCTTGCAAAACAGCTCGAGCTCAATGAGGTTGGATGGAGAGCGTTTGTGAACAACAGTTTTCAGTTCTTTCCACAGATTCTCAATGGGATTCAGGTCTGGACTTTGACTTGGCCATTCTAACACCTGGATATGTTTATTTGTGAACCATTCCATTGTAGATTTTGCTTTATGTTTTGGATCATTGTCTTCTTGGAAGACAAATCTCCGTCCCAGTCTCAGGTCTTTTGCAGACTCCATCAGGTTTTCTTCTAGAATGTTCCTGTATTTGGCTCCATCCATCTTCCCTATCCCTGTTGAAGAAAAGCAGGCCCAAACCATGATGCTGCCACCACCATGTTTGACAGTGGGGATGGTGTGTTCAGGGTGATAAGCTGTGTTGCTTTTACACCAAACAGAACATTTTGCATTGTTGCCAAAAAGTTTGATTTTGGTTTCATCTGACCAGAGCACCTTCTTCCACATGTTTGGTGTGTCTCCCAGGTGGCTTGTGGCAAACTTTAAACAACACTTTTTATGGATATCTTTAAGAAATGGCTTTCTTCTTGCCACTCTTTCATAAAGGCCAGATTTGTGCAGTTACGACTGATTGTTGTCCTATGGACAGAGTCTCCCACCTCAGCTGTAGATCTCTGCAGTTCATCCAGAGTGATCATGGGCCTCTTGGCTGCATCTCTGATCAGTCTTCTCCTTGTATGAGCTGAAAGTTTAGAGGGACGGCCAGGTCTTCGTAGATTTGCAGTGGTCTGATACTCCTTCCATTTCAATATTATCGCTTGCACAGTGCTCCTTGGGGTGTTTAAAGCTTGGGAAATCTTTTTGTATCCGAATCCGGCTTTAAACTTCTCCACAACAGTATCTCGGACCTGCCTGGTGTGTTCCTTGTTCTTCATGATGCTCTCTGCGCTTTAAACTGACCTCTGAGACTATCACAGTGCAGGTGCATTTATACGGAGACTTGATTACACACAGGTGGATTCTATTTATCATCATTAGTCATTTAGGTCAACATTGGATCATTCAAAGATCCTCACTGAACTTCTGGAGAGAGTTTGCTGCACTGAAAGTAAAGGGGCTGAATAATTTTGCACACCCAATTTTTCAGTATTTTATTTGTGAAAAAAGTTTGAAATATCCAATAAATTTCGTTCCACTTCAAGATTGGGTCCCACTTGTTGATTCTTCAAAAAAAAATTAGTTTTATATCTTTATGTTTGAAGCCTGAAATGTGGCAAAAGGTCGAAAAATTCAAGGGGGCCGAATACTTTCGCAATGCACTGTGTGTATATACAGTGGGTACGGAAAGTATTCAGACCCCCTTAAATTTTTCACTCTTTGTTATATTGCAGCCATTTGCTAAAATCATTTAGGTTCATTCTTCTTCCTCATGAATGTACACATAGCACCCCATACAACCCGGAGGCGGTGTCCATGACGTCACTTCCGGGTTACTGTGCTGCAAAAGGCGGCAAATTTAAAAAACGACTGCATGCAAAAACGCAGTTTTTGGCGTTTTGCATACATGGAAGTGTAGTGGAGGGGTCTAGGGTCGATCCCTCCATAAAGTGTACCTGTCACTACATATTGGTGTCACAAGGGATGTTTACATTGCTTGTGACAGCAATAAAAGTGATCAGATTTTTATTTTTTTTTAAACTGTAATAAAGTTAAAAAAAAGAAAAAATAAACAGGAAAAAAAAAATTTAGCCGCCCCCGTCATCGTTAGCTCGCGCACAAAAAAAAAATGTATACGCAAGTCGAGCCGCGAATGAAATCACTGTTCAAACCACACATGTGACGTATCGCCGCAATCGCCAGAGCGTGGGCAATAATTTAAAAGAGCTACACTCTAACTCTAAACTCGTAACCGTTAAATAAATTTAAAGCGTTGCAGATTGAGATCTCTATTGACCGTAGTTTGTCGCCATCCCACGGGGGGGGGGGGGGGTGCAATTTTAAACCGTAACATGTTGGGTATCTGTTTACTCGGTGTGACATCATCTTTCACAATATACAAAAAAAAATTTCCCAAAATTTTTTTCCCAAAAAATGTCGTTTTAAAGACCGCTGCGCAAATACCGCGTGACAAAAAATTTTGCAATGACCGACATTTTATTCTCCAGAGTCTTTGCTAAAAAAATATATATAATGTTTGGGGGTTCTAAGTGGTTTTCTAGGAGAAAATACTGGTTTAACAAAAAGTGTCAGAAATAGGGCTGGGGCTTAAGTGGTTAATGACCAGGCCCTATTTTTTGCGCGGTCGTGTGACGCTGTACCTAAATAAAATTGATGTCCTTTTTTTACCAGAGATAGAGCTTTCTTTTTGGTGGTATTTGATCACCTGTGCGATTTTCATTTTTTTGCGCTAAAAACAAAAAAGAGCGACGATTCTGAAGAAAAAAAAAAAAACTATTTTTCACATTTTGCTATATAACATTCCCCCTCCCCCCCAATAAAAATTAAAAACCAAAAATGTTTAACATTTTAGGCCAATTTGTTTTCTGCTACATATCTTTGGTAAAAAAAAAAATCGCAATAAGAGTATTTTGATTGGTTTGCACAAAAGTTATTGCGTCTACTAACTACGAGAAAGATTTATGTAATTTTTAATGTTTTTTTACTTATAACGGCAGCGATCTGCAATTTTTAGCGGGACTGCGACATTGCGGCGGACAGATCGGACCCCTGACTGAAATTTTGGACACTTTTGGGGGGACCAGTGACATTACTACAGTAATCAGTGCTAAAATATGCACTGTTACTGTAATAATGACACTGGCAGGGAAGGGGTTAACAGTGTGGGTGATCAATGGGTTAAATGTGTACCTAGGGGCATGTTTCTAACTGTGGGGGGCATGGCTTGTGGAATGACCATAGAGACGATCGCGGGTGTCAGGCGGCAATCGGAGTCCTAGGTCGGTTTGCCTGGGAGAGCCACACTGCCACAGTATATAGGTGATGTGTGGTCAGCAACCGGTTAATATTTGTATATTCCATGAGGGGGCCCCCAGTAACAGTAGGTGCATTAGCATGTGACTATTGCGCAACGATCGGGTACATCACCAAGGTGTACACTGTTCGTCACTCTCTGACAGCGGGACATAGCGTCCCTGTTGCCGAGTAACGAGTCCCAGAGCCAATCACAGCGTGCCATGTACTGTAGGCCACTTGTGCACCACCCGGACACTCCTCCGTGAGCTTCGCAGCCCCTGCTGTCATGGAAACCATGACGTCAGGCATGTAAACACGCAGAGTGAGCATGGCTCCCGGAGGGGAAGGCAAAGGAAAGACATTGCAGAAGAAGTGGGCTGGGTTATCAACGCAGGAGAATGTAAATAAATGGAAACGGAGAAGGCTGAAAGAAGAGTGGAAGGGAAGAAAAAGATAAGAGAAGGAAGAGAATAAACGATAGGAGAAAAAGAAAAAAATTGGAAAATTGTATAAGAAAATGTATAAAAAATAACAATAATAAAAATAAATATAAGATAGGTAAATACATAAAAATAAAATAAAAATAAATATAAATATAGTAAAATGAAAATAAATATAAAAATAAAGATAAATGAAAATGAGAATAATCAAAAATAAAAAATAATAATAACAAAAATAAAAATAAAAAAATAAGAATGATAAAAAGATAAGAAAGAAAAAGGAAAGAGAAATGGAAATAAGGGGATAAAAGGAAAAATGAATAAAAATAAGGAGAAAAAGTAAGAAGAAACAAGGGAATGCTGAATGAAAACAAAAGACTGAATAGACAAATTGATATCCCAGGAGAGGCATAGCAAAAGGTAGGTGTGAGAGGTGCTGTGTGGAAAAAGGAAGGGAAAATAAATGAGTGAAAGGAAGAAAACAAAGGTGGGTCACCGAGAACCTATTACTAGGGTACGAGCCATGATTAAGGCCTGATGGCCGAAACGCGTTGGCTTTTTATTTGACTTGTTGTTCATATGCTAAAATAAACTATGTTTTAGCCAACATCCATAGCACCAGCCTTTCTCCTTTTTTGTATGGATTACATGGAGGTTTACAGAGACCTCACAGGCTGGGTGCTGTGTGTTCAAGGCTAAACAGACATTGCATAGGAGGTAGTAGCTTTGATGCACCTGTTTCAGTATTACTAGGGTAATTATTAGCCTACCAAATCAAGGGGGGCTACGGATAAAAAAATCCTTCTATAAGGCAGAAAGAGACCTCAGGGTATATGCCCCTTAATGCCTAGGGGTCAACAAATCACAATGGTGATCATCCTAAAAAAAGGTAGTGTCTCTCCTGTGCCTATGCACCCCAGCAATTGGCCGCAAACCCCAGAATGACATGGAAAGGGAAAAAGGGATAAGAATAAGAATACAAAAGACGCATATTCTTATGCCCATGGACATAACCGATTGAGTGTTACTCAGGAAAAAAGGGGTTTACAAACCACCCTGCAAAATTTGGTTACGCAAATCAAAGATAGATGGACTATCTGTCGCAAAGAAAACATGTGAGGGACAAGTTAATGTTGAGGCCAACAGGTTGTACTGTACCCAAGGTGTAGATCCAGTACGCCTCGCGGCGAAGGAGCAATTGATCCTGATCCCCTCCCCTGGCAGGTTGCTTAACATGCTCAATCACCATCCCACGTAACTCTTGGGTCTGATATATGGATGTGGCAAAATGTATCGCTACAGGCTCGTTCAAGTCAATTTGTTCGCCTTTCTCTATCTTTGCCAATGTGGTCCTGATATCACTTCTGTGCTTCTGAAACCGTTTTTTTGAATGCTCCCCTCATCTTGCCTACATATGTCAATGCACAAGGACATTTTAAGATATAGACGCAGAAGTCGGTGTTACAATTAAGATAATCAAATATCTGGTATTGATTACCCCTGTGGGGGTGTGATAAATACTCGCCACTAATGAGCAAATTACACACATTACAGTGGGGGGAGTCTTGACGTGTCTTGAAATGTTCCTGTAATGTCCTACTGCGTTTATAGGCAATCATGGGTTTCACTCTCAAGCTTGATGTCAGAGATACATCAGCCTGTAGGATATTAAGACCAGGGCCAAGACTGGGGGGGCAGGAGGGGAAGCTGCCATGGGCGGAATGGTTTCATGTGGGAAGAGGGCGCAGTTTGCCGGGTACAACCCTGCCCAGCACAGGATATGCTGCCGAATATAACAGACAGAGAGCGGCTTAGTTTCCGTGTGTGGGCTAGATGGCAGCACCCGCCCCCTGCCTGCAGAGTGCGCTATACTATTCCAGTACAGTGGAGCAGGCGGAGCACTGAGGTTGTGAAGGCACCGACTGTCAGTGCTTCCTGATTTTTTTTGTTACAAAAACATAACAATACAGTCAAACTTCCCGTATACACGCATGAAAAACGTTAGCAGAAAAAGACATCTCAGATGAAAGCAATGCATACATTGCACTCCCAATGAAAAGGTAAAAAGAAAACTCATAAAACAAATGCTATAATAAAGGAAAAATATAGTATCTCAGGATTTAACAAGGTAATAAACAAGATAAGCATAAACTTGCGAGCTTAAGGGCTCGCAGAGAGATAGAGGGAGGAATAAGAAATAAGAGCAAAGAGGAGAGAAAAAAAAGTCTAGATAAGGGGAAGTGGATAGGAAAGGGGAAGAGAATAAGAAAAGAGGGGGAATGGGAGTGAGGTAAGGATAAGGGGAGGGGGGGAGAGGGAAGAGGAGGAGGGGAAATCTCCCATGATGTATCAAGGGCAGGGGGAATAAGTACACTTTAAGAATCAACAGAGTTAAAGTCAGCACATTGTTTAGAAAGTGTATATGTTAACCAGCAGGCCCAGATCTTATGAGCATAGAGGGGCTAGGCCCCTGAAATTGTAGGTCATGTCCTGGAGATGATAGATGCGGTCTATAGCCCGTAGCCAATGTTGAATAGGTGGTGCTATAGGTAGTTTACAGTATTTAGGGATGAGAGCCTTGGCTGCATTTAGAAGGTGTGGGGTGATAGATTTATGGTAGCGTCGGAGTGGATCCTTCATACAGTGGTATAGGATAATACATGGGTCATCTGCAACCGGTGAGCCCTGGATTGCTTCAATAAGAGACAGTACAGAGGTCCAGTAGGGGTGAACGACCAGGCAGTGCCACCAGATATGCGCATGAGAGGCCCTCTTTCCGCAACCCCTCGAGCAGAAGGCAGAAGCAGATGGAAACATGCGGTGCAGTTTAGCGGGAGAGAGATGCCAGCGGGTTAGGAGTTTGTAATTGACCTCAGCAGCTTTAGATGATATGGCAGAAGTGTGAGCGAGGGTGAGTATAGTCTTTTCCTATGCTTCCATGAGGGGAAGTTGCAGGTCGGCCTCCCACTGTTTTAAAAAGGTCAGAGTGTTGTAAGAGTCCAGGGCATGGAGAGCGAGCCCTTTTGCGGTTTTGCAAGGGCTAGGATTTGCTCAATAGGGTTGAAAGAGCGAAGTGAGCGGAGGGGATGAGGGAGCTCCTTGACAAACAGTTTCAAATGATTGTACTTCCACAGGTCCATAAAGAGTGATGAGCCCAACACCCCCTGGTTCGGTTTGCACCAGAACACCGCAAACAGAGGAAAAGCTTGTTTGAACAAAGGAACCCCATTGAAGTCTATGGGATTCGAACCTCGAAAATCAAACTGCCTCATTTTGAAGGCTTTAATGCAAGTTATTGCCCTAAAAAAGTGTATGGGGGTCCAGGTCCTGATAGGGGAACATGTAACAATGAAATAAAGGTTTTAAAAACGATTGTTTTTAAAGGAGCACTGATTTACTGATTTTAATGAGGCTTAAAGTGAAACTATAAAAATGAAAAAATCCTTCAAATATCGTGCCTGGAGGGTCCCCTGAATGTGCATGTAAAGTAGTGCATCTCTATGATGTATGTAGCCTGCTGCAGCAATACTGACATTTCTAAAGCAAAAAATGTCATATACAAATAGAGATGGACGAACATCGGCCCGGGGCGGTTCGCGAAAGTCAGCGCAAATTTTCTCAAAAGTCCACGAACCGCAAGTTTGCGGCGGGCCCCATTGACTTTAATGGGAGGTGAACTTTAAAAACCTTTAGGTCATATTTGCAGCCACAAAAGACGTACTAGCTGTGCACAAATAGTCCCAGCACATGGACAATGTCATAACAGAAGTATTGCAATTGGAAAAGTTGCCCTAATTTTTTTTTTTTTTACAGCAAAAAAATTATAATTTTTTTTCATAAATCAGCCAGAACTGACAGCAGCCAGAAAATACATGTCTAATACATATAGGGTCCATTCACACATCTGTAAAATGGGTCCGCATCCATTCCACAATTTTGGCGGAACCTTTACAGACCCATTGTTTTTCATTTCCAGTCTGAAAAATTAGGCATTCACAGGATAAAGAAGTAAGTTTCGGCCATTCCAGGATCCAAAAATTAGCCCACATGCATTTACCTGACAGCTAAGAACGTAGTATTCTGTGGCTGAAGGTACATTAGGCATTCACAGGATACAGAAGTAAGTGTCGGCCAGTATAGGCCCCAAAAATTAGCCCACATGGGTTTACCTGACAGCTAAGAACGTAGTATTTGATGGCTGGAGATACATTAGGCATTCAAAGGATACAGAAGTAAGTGTCGGCAATAAAAGGCCCCAAAAATTCACCCACATGGGTTTACCTGACAGCTAAGAACATTGTATTCTGTGGCTGAAGGTACATTAGGCATTCACAGGATGCAGAAGTAAGTGCCGGCCAGTATAGGCCCCAAAAATTAGCCCGCATGGGTTTAACTGACAGCTAAGAACGTAGTATTTGATGGCTGGAGGTACATTAGGCATTCACACAGGATACAGAAGTAAGTGTCGGCCTGTATAGGCCCCAAAAAGTAGCTCACATGGGTTTAACTGACAGCAAAGAATGTAGTATTTGATTGCTGGAGGCACATAAGGCATTCACAGTATACAGAAGTAAGTGTCGGACTGTATAGGCCCCAAAAAGTAGCTCACATGGGTTTAACTGACAGCTAAGAACATAGTATTTGATGACTCGAGGTACATTAGGCATTCAAAGTATACAGAAGTAAGTGTCGGCCTGTATAGGCCCCAAAAATTAGCCCACATGGGTTTAACTGACAGCTAAGAACGTAGTATTTGATGGCTGGAGGTACATTAGGCATTCACAGGATATAGAAGTAAGTTTCGGCCTGTATAGGCCCCAAAAATTAGCTCACATGGGTTTAACTGACAGCAAAGAAGGTAGTATTTGATGGCTGGAGGTACATTAGGCATTCACAGTATACAGAAGTAAGTGTTGGCCTGTACAGGCCCCAAAAAGTAGATCACATGGGTTTAACTGACAGCAAAAAATGTAGTATTTGATGGCTGGAGGTACATCAGGCATTCACAGTATACAGAAGTAAGTGTCAGCCTGTATAGGCCCCAAAATTAGCCCACATGTGTTTAACTGACAGCTAAGAACGTAGTATTTGGTGGCTGGAGGTACATTAGGCATTCACAGGATACAGAAGTAAGTGTCGGCCTGTATAGGCCCCAAAAATTAGCCATTCAATGGACATGAAATGCCTTTTATGTCGCTGTATGTATTTTTTCTTTATTATTATACAGGATTTATATAGCACCAACAGTTTGCGCAGCGCTTTACAGTGTGGGGAAGACAATACAGTTAAAGTACAATTTAATACAGGAGGAATCAGAGGGCCCTGCTCGTTAGAGCTTACAATCTAGAAGGGAGGGTCAAGTGAAACAAAAGGCAGTAACCAAGGGGGATGGGCAGATGGATAAAATGGAGGTAGAGTTTTTAGGCGTGGGTAGGATAGGCTTCACTGAAGAGGAGGGTTTTCAGAGATCGCCTAAAAGCTAATAGAGTAGGAGATAATCGGACAGATAAGGGTAAGGAGTTCCATAGGATTGGAGAGGCTCTGGCAAAGTCCTGGAGGCGAGCATGGGAGGAGGTGACAAGGGAGCTAGAGAGCAGGAGGTTTTGAGAGGAATGAAGAGAGCGATTTGGTTGGTATTTTGAGACTAGGCTAATGATGTAGATGGGGGGCTAAGTTGTGGATGGCTTTGTAAGATGTTGTTAGTATTTTGAATTTGATTCGTTGGGTGAGCGGAAGCCAGTGGAGGGCTTGACAGAGAGGAGCGGCGGACACTGAGCGATTGGTTAGATGGATGAGTCTGGCAGCAGCATTCATGATGGATTGAAGGGGGATAGCCTGTGTAGGGGTAAGCCAATGAGAAGGGAATTGCAGTAGTCGAGGTGCGAGATGACCAGGCAGTGAACTAGGAGCTTTGTTGTGTCTTTGGTTAGAAAGGGGCGTATTTTGGAGATGTTGCAGAGGTTAAGGCGGCAAGATTTGGACAGTTATTGGATGTGGGGCTTGAAGGAGAGTTCAGAGTCCAGAACAACACCTAGGACCTTGGCATGCGGGGATGGGCTGATAGTAATTCCATCGATATTGACAGAGAGATCAGGGGAAGGGGCATGTGGTGGAGGAAAGATTATTAGCTCGGTTTTGGAGGGATTGAGTTTGAGGAAGTGGTGTGACATCCAGACCGATAAATCAGATAGTAAATTAGTGATACGTGCGGCGACTGGGGGAGAGAGCTGAGGGATAAATGAGTGGATAAATAGATTTGGGTATCGTCAGCGTAGAGATGGTATTGGAAGCCATGGGAGGCTATCAGCTGACCCAGAGAGGAGGTGTAGATTGAAAATAGGAGGGGTCCAAGAACAGAGCCTTGGGGGACCCCAACAGAGAAGGGAAGAGGAGAGGAGGAAGTGGAATTGTAAGTAACGCTAAAGGTGTGGTTGGATAGGTAGGAAGATAACCAGTGAAGAGTACAGTCACGGAGACCAAAGGCATGGAGTTTGAGGAGGAGGGGATGGTCAACCATATCAAAGGATGCAGAAAGGTCTAGGAGGAGGAGTACAGAATAGTGTCCATTGGTTTTGGCCATTAGTAGATCGTTTGTCAGTTTTAGGAGCGCAGTTTCAGTGGAGTGTTGAGGCCGAAATCCAGACTGAAGGTGATCAAGGAGGCTATTCTCGGCAAGGTGATCGCACAGACGGTTGTAGACCAGACGTTCAAGGAGTTTGGATAAAAAGGGGTGCAAGGAAATAGGGTGTAGTTTGTTAACCACGCTAGCGGTATCCCCGAGCGTGACTCGGGGTAGGAATTTCCTGCTACTATCGGTATCCCCGAGTCACGCTCGGGGTGAATGGGCAGAGCTATGAAGACAGCGCAGCGGAGTGTCTTACCTTATCCTGGCGATCCAGTGATGAGCTCTCATTGCTGTGACCGACAGCGAGATCTCCGCCGCTCGTCTGTCAGTAGGAGGACTTCCTGGTTCCGTTCCCTGCAGCAGCAAGGCTGCATGGGAGCGGACCTGGGAGTAAAAATCAAAGTTACACCAAACACAAACACATAAAACCGAGGTGATACAGTGTAATCTGAGAGGTCACAGTGCCCTCTCAGTGCCCCCTTGCCATTGTCATTTGCGTGAAATAAAATAATCTGAAAATGGCATCAAAAAAGCGCTGTCCCGCATATGCGATGTCCCGCATATGAGCTTTTGGATGAGATGAGCGACTGCGACAGCGGCAGCGACACGGAGCTGCTCGCAGAACAGAGCGACAGTGAGTCGTGCGGAGATCTGTCATCTGACTCTGACACCGACACGGATCCCGAAAGTGACGCCGATGATCCTGCACCTGACCTAGGTGATGTGCGCACTTGGTGCCCTTTAGACAGCTATGCGGACCAGGCAGCGCCCCCGAGATTCCGTTTCACTGGATCTCCGGGGATGAAGGTTGACGTGAAGAGTGACAACCCCCTGGCGTACCTCAAGTTATTTCTAACGGAGGAGGTAATTCTAAAAATAGTCCCTGAAACCAACCGCTACCATGAGCAGCAGTCCGCTACGCTGCGCGCCAAATTTTCCCGTTCCAGAAAATGGGAACCAGTCAGTAGAGAGGATATCTGGAAGTTTTTAGGACTCATCATCCTTCAGGGGGTGGTGGGCAAACCGCTCCAAAAATGGTATTGGACCACGAATAAGATGCTGGCCACTCCATTTTTTGGCACAGTGATGTCCGAGTAATTAGATTTTCTCTAATTATGAAAAATTTGCATTTTGCAAACAACGAGGAGTTTGATGAGGCCACGCATCCTGCGCCCAAACTCAAGAAAATCTGGGAGGTGAGCCAAATGATTGTCACCAACTTCCAGCAGACCTATGTGCCAGACAGGGATGTTTGTGTGGACGAAAGTCTCATGGCCTACAAGGGACGCCTGAGCTGGATCCAATATATTGCGTCCAAAACAGCGATGTTCGGGATCAAATTTTACATGCCCTGTGAGTCGTCCACAGGATATATATGGAATGCTGTAATTTACACCGGGAAAGGTACAAAGTTCAATCCCAAGTACAGCGGCTATGGGATGGCCACATCCTCTGTCCTTTCACTGCTGGACCCCCTTTTGAACCAGGGATATTGCGTGACAACAGATAACTTTTATACCTCTCCAGAACTTTTTGAAGTTTTGCTCCGAAACAAAACTGATGGGTATGGTACTGTTAGGCCAAACCGGTGGGACATGCCATCAATGTTTAGCAAGAAAAAGCTAAAAAAAGGAGAGATGGTTGCCTTTCAAAAGGGTAAAATGATGGCAATGCGGTGGCGAGACAAAAAGGACGTGTGTCTCATGAGCACCCTGCACAACACCACCACTGCCATGGTCCGCACAAAACATGGAACAGATATGAAGAAGCCGCAAGTCGTGATCGACTACAATCACACAATGGGAGGTGTCGACCGAGCCGATCAGGCAATGACCTTTTACCCGGCGATGCGGAAGCAAAAAAAAAAATACTACAAAAAGATTTTTCGGCATCTCCTTGAACAGTGCCTCTGGAACGCCTATATTCTTTACAAAGCCAACAATGCCATACCCCTCGTTCATTCGGACTTTATTTGGAAGGTGGCTGAGCAGATTTTCGTCAACCACCCGACACCATCATCAGTATCTGCTAACAGACCCGGACGACGTGCTGTTGACATTGGCAATCCAGAGCGCCTGACAGGCCATCATTTTGTGGACTTTGTACCGCCCACCCCAAAAAAGTTGGCGCCTACCAGGATGTGCGTCGTCTGCTGTTCTAAAAAGGATGGCAATGGAAGAAAAGTCCGAAAGGAAACAAGGTACTATTGCCCAGATTGCAATGTCGGACTTTGTCTAGTGCCCTGCTTCAAACTTTTTCACACTCAGGATGTGTATTGAATTTCTTTCACAAATTTCATTATTTTTCCTTGCCTTCTTGAATAAAATTCTATTATTGATTGGATTATAATTCATGTGTTTGTGTTTCAAATTCATTACATCTGGGATGTCTACTAGAGTCTTGTTTTGGTAAGTTTTAAGTCAGTAATTACTAAGAATTGTAGGCCTTTAATACATAACGCCAAATTTCCATGGAAAGAATTGTACCGCTTTTGGTACAGAATTCCTGACAGAATCATACCGCTAGGGAGGTTAAGATCGGTTGGGTCCAGAGAGGGCTTTTTAAGTATGGGGCTGACTAGTGCATGTTTTAGAGAGTTGGAGAAGATGCCAGAAGAGAGGGAGAGATTGAAGATGTGGGTTAGAGAACGTAGAATAGGGCCAGAGGGTGAATGTAGCATTTGTGAGGGAACAGGATCCAGAGGGCAGGGGGTTAAGTGGACATTAGCAAGTAGTTTAGCAACCTCGTCTATAGTGGTGGGGTTGAATGAGGGAAGTAGTGATCGCACCTGTGGGCATGAGGCGTAGAGGATGGCAGGTATCTGAACAGCAAAGATCTCCTTACGGATTGTATCAATCTTTTGTTTGAAGTGGTTGGCACTCTCCTGGGCAGTGAGTGAATAAGTGGGTGGAAACAGTGGAGGACGGAGTAGAGAATTAAAGGTAGCGAAGAGTTACCGGGGGCGAGATGACAAGTTGTTAATGAGAGTGATAAAATAGGTCTGCTTGGCAGTGTGGAGACTGGAATTGTATTTTTGGAGGGCAGATTTATATTGGTTAAAATCTTCCTGAGACTTAGTCTTTAGGTATGATTGAACGGTTCAATTGAACAATGGGTGTTCGAAATTTGGCCGAATTCTGAACTTTTTGCGGTAAAAGTTCGGAATTCGGCCACCACAACCGCCCAAAATGCAATGGGACAGGAACTGGGCTTTAAAAGCCCATGATTTGCCCAGAAACATCAGTAAAATGTGATTGGAGTGACTACGGGGTCCAGAGGCCAATCAGGAGTGAATACGCCCCCCATACGCCCCCCAGTATATAACATAGCCCCGCCAAAATTCTAGCACTGTAATACAGAGGCTGTGGAAGAGAGTGGAAGCATTTGTGTTTCTCCTGCTGCTTGTAAAGCTCCAGTGTCATTTTTCAATTATTAGTGTGAGGAAAGGGATATGCAGTGTAGTTGGGGTACTATATACCACTATAGTTAGATTCAAAAATCTAGTTTTTGTAGGGATAGCTTTAAGTGTCAGGGTGACCGTAGTGTAGTTTAGGGTGACCTGACTATGCCATGTCAGGGTGACCGTAGTGTAGTTTAGGTGACCTGACTCTGCCATGTCAGGGTGACCGTAGTGTAGTTTAGGGTGAACTGACTCTGTCATGTCAGGGTGACCGTAGTGTAGTTTAGGGTAAACTGAGTCTGCCATATCATGGGTGACCGAACTCTGCCATGTCAGGGTGACCCCACTATGCAGATTCTGGGTTAGGGGTATATATATAATCAAAAACTACAATTTTAAGAACTTTTTTTTGCCTGATTCATAGTCCCTGGGGCATTTATTGGGTTTTAGAGCTTCAAAATGGTGTTTTTGGTTCCAGAAGTTCGGGTCCCATTGATTTCAATGGGGTTCTGGAATCCAAACCGAAATTTCAGGAAATTCGGGTGTTCTGGTCGAACTGAACCAGAAAAAGTTTGATCATCCCTATTAGTCTTACGTCATAGGCGCTCAAGAGCACGGCTATGCTTTTTCAGACTTCTAATGTTATCTGTTTGTCAAGGTTGAAGGGGTCGGGTCTGATTCGGTGTGTAGTGAGGGGGGCCAGAGTGTCCAGGGAGGCTAAAAGCAGGGCTGGACTGGCCTATCTGGATACCGGGAAATTTCCCGGCAGCGCCGCTTTAAGGGCCGGCGCAGCTGCAGCGCCGTTTTAGGGGCCGGCGCAGCTGCAGCGCCGTTTTAGGGGCCGGCGAAGCCGCAGCGCCGCTTTAAGCATTGGGGCGGTGAGTGACGGTCCGTCCGTCCGATAGTTACTGTGAACGGCATGACGTCATGATGCCGACGGTCACGGGGGCGGGGCGGCGGGCGCGGCGGGGAAATTGAAAAACTGACTGAGTGAGTGGAGAGAGGTTGGCTGAGCGTGCAAGCGAGGCTGCGACTGGTGACTGTCACGGGCGCGCTGACGCCAATGATGATCCCTCCCTCCGCATTCATCCCCACAGTCCCTCCTCCCCGATCCAAGGGGTCTTTGGGTGATGCCAGCATTGCCAGGTGGGAAGGCAACACAGGATTGTTGCCAGGAATCAGAGCAAAGACATGTGGGTTTGCCACTGCACCTTCTTTAGCCCACTCTGCAGTAAAAAACATCTGTGCCCTTCTAACACCCCAGCCCTCCTGAATACCCAGTGCCATCCCCTCCAGACCCCAGGCGCCATGCCCCACCTGAACCCCCAGCGCCATGCTATCCTGACCCCTAGCACCATGCCCTCCTGACCCCTAGCACCATGCCCTCCTGACCCCCAGAAACATAATTGGCCAGTAACTGTTGTGACTGTGTGTAGCACAGTTAACACAGAAAGAGGCCAAATTTTTGCAGGACTAAAATACACTCTTAGAAAATTATACTGTTAAATAACAGCCCACTTCAATATGTGGTATTGGGTGGGGCCATTGGTCTATCACACCAGTTGTTCAAAAAATTGGCCAGGGAGTTTGGCACTGTGTGTATCAGAGTTAAACCAGCAAAAGAGGCAATATTGTTTCAGGACACAAATACACTTATGAAAGTATACTCAGATAACACCCCGCTTCAATCTGTGGTATTGGGGGGCCACAGGTTTATTACAACAGTTCTACAAATAATTGGCCAGTAACTGTTGTCTCTGTGTGTAGCACAGTTAACACAGCAAGAGAGGCCACATTTTTGCAGGACTAAAATACACTCTTAGAAAATTATACTGTTAAATAACACACAACTTCAATATGTGGTATTGGGGGGCCATTGGTCTATCACACCAGTTGTTCAAAAAATTGGCCAGTGAGTTTGGCACTGTGTGTACCAGACTTAACTCATCAAAAGAGGCAATATTGTTGTAGGACACAAATACACTTGTAAAAGTATACTCAGATAAAACCCCGCTTCAATATGTGGTATTGGGGGGCCACTGGTCTATCACACCAGTTGTTCAAAAAATTGTCCTGAAAAGATACTAGTAGACCTATACCGAAATACCAGCCCTGAAAATAACTTTTGTGGATCTTAACAGAGCTATTTGTGTCTGGAAATCTCTCCCTCATGAACACAGCAAACCTCTCCCTACGCTGGCAAAAAGCAGAATGTGAAATGGCCGACAGCTCAGGTCTCTTTATAGGGTAGGGGACATGTCCATGTGCTGAAATGTTTTAATTGGCTGTCCCATTCCACCTGACAGCTGTGTCATGGGTCAAAGTTCTTCCCAATGTAAACTAATATGGCTGCCGCAAACAATGCCATGTGTTCGCAAATTTGGTGGGTAGCGAATAAGCAAAATTTGCCGCGAACTGACCGCCGGGCGAACCGCAAGGCCATCTCTATATACAAATATACATACAAATTTTAAATCACATGTACTTGTCATACGCATGAAGAAAAATTGTGCCTTGCTTGTTGATGGTGTCTGAACACCGTAACCCCTCGCAGTTACTCTTGCTGGGTGCAGGAAAGGGCCCTGCTGCTGAAAAATCCATACAAATATGAAATCGCATGTACTTGTCATACAGGTGCCAAAAATTGGGCCTTTGCCGTATGTGGTGCCTGAACACCGTAACCAAGGCCTCACAGTTACTCTTGCTGGGTGCAGGAACGCGACCTGCTGATAAGAATTCCATGCAAATTTTAAATCGCACGTGCTATACAAGTGCCAAAAATTGGACCTTTGCCTTATGTGGTGCCTGAACACCGTAACCAAGGCCTTATAGTTACTCTTGCTGGGTGCAGGAATGGGACCTGCTGGTAAGAATTCCATGCAAATTTGAAATCGCATGTGCTATACAAGTGCCAAAAATTGGGCCTTTGCGGAAGGAGGTGCCTGAACACTGTAACCAAGGCCTCGCAGTTACTCTTGCTGGGTGCCGGAACAGGACCTGCTGGTAAGAATTCCATGCAAATTTTAGATCGCACGTGCTATACAAGTGCCAAAAATTGGGCCTTTGCCTTATGTGGTGCCTGAACACCGTAACTAAGGCCTCATAGTTACTCTTGCTGGGTGCAGGAATGGGACCTGCTGGTAAGAATTCCATGCAAATTTGAAATCGCATGTGCTATACAAGTGCCAAAAATTGGGCCTTTGCGGAAGGAGGTGCCTGAACACTGTAACCAAGGCCTCGCAGGGACTCTTGCTGGGTGCCGGAACAGGACCTGCTGGTAAGAATTCCATGCAAATTTTAAATCGCACTTGCTATACAAGTGCCAAAAATTGGGCCTTTGCCTTATGTGGTGCCTGAACACCCTAACCAAGGCCTCATAGTTACTCTTGCTGGGTGCAGGAATGGGACCTGCTGGTAAGAATTCCATGCAAATTCGAAATCGCATGTGCTATACAGGTGCCAAAAATTGGGCCTTTGGGGAAGGTGGTGCCTGAACACCGTAACCAAGGCCTCGCAGTTGCTCTTGCTGGGTGCCGGAACGGCACCCGCTGGTAAGAATTCCATGCAAATTTTAAATCGCACGCGCTATATAATTGCCAAAAATTGGGCCTTTGCCTTATGTGGTGCCTGAACACCGTAACTAAGGCCTCGCAGTTACTCTTGCTGGGTGCAGGAACGTGACCTGCTGGTAAGAATTCCATGCAAATTTGAAATCGCATGTGCTATACAAGTGCCAAAAATTGGGCCTTTGCCGTATGTGGTGCCTGAACACCGTAACCAAGGCCTTGCAGTAACTCTTGCTGGGTGCAGGAACGGGCCTGCTGGTAAGAATTCCATGCAAATTTGAAATCGCATGTGCTACACAGGTGCCAAAAATTGGGCCTTTGGTGTTGGTGGTGCCTGAACACCATAACCTCTCACAGTTAGCAGGGCACAGGGACATGGCCTGCTGTTAAAAATGACATGCAACATTTAAATTGTATGCACCTGTCATACAAGTGCAGAAAAATTAGACCTTGGGGGTTGGTAGTGACCTAAACCAAAAACATTGTTGTAAGCTAGCAGAATCAAGGTAGAGGAATAGGATAGGCAGCATATGCAGTCTTCAAGGGATGGCAGACCCATAGCAAATTCAATCTGTTACATCGGCATCAGGGGCCTGATAGCTCTTGTTGATCCAGGACTGGTTCATTTTGATGAAAGTCAGCTGATCAGCAGAGTCTGTGGACAGACGCACACTTTTGTACGTCACAAAACCTCCAGCAGCACTGGGACGTCTGTTCGGAAAGCATGCTGGAAGCAGGACAGGCCAGTAGCTCCATTGCATATTAAGCAAGTTCTGGCCAGTGGTCCATCCTCAAGACCCAGGAAGGCCAGTAGATGCGCAGCTGGAAAGGTCTCCAAGTCTGCTCTTGCGCCTAGATAATCATGCACCATATGATGGAGATGCTGGCGATGGTTGCTTAAACCTACCAGCCCTGGGTGCTGCTGAGGACAAAAGAACTGTTTAAAGGCATCGGTCAGCCGGCCACCTTCTCCACCGCTCCTCCTTTGGCTGAACGATGCCTCAGAAACACGTCCGGAGAATGTTGACCTCCCAGTGTCTGGAAAGGCGGTACACAATTTGTTTTTCAAGGCCTCCTCAAGATGTTCCATCCTCTGCTCCCTCTGTGAAGGCAGGATGAGCTCTGCAACTTTACCCTTGTAACGTGGATCAAGAAGGGTTGCCAACCAGTAATTATCCCTCTCCTTGATAGCACAAATCCTCGGGTCCTTTCGCAGGCTTTGCAGAATCAGGGAGCACATGCAATGTAAGTTGGAGGAGGCATGAGCTTCTGAACCCTCTGGGTCACTAAGGATGACATTGTCAGCAGGAGTAACCTCTCCCCAACCACGTACAACTCCTGTGGTTTCTGGGGAATCAAAACCATCCCTTGTAGACTTCTGTATGCTATCCTCTTCCTCTACATCCATGCTGCCGAAATCCTCCTCCTCCTCCTCCTCTTCCTCCTGTGTGTTTTGTGGCCCTGCAGGAATGATATCTGCATAAAGGGGGCCATGTGAGGAAAGGAAGTCCTCCTCTTCCTGCCGCTGTTCTGCCTCAAGTGCCCTGTCCATGATTCCATGCAGCATGTGCTCCAGCAGGTAGACTAGTGGGATAGTGTCACTGATGCATGCATCATTCCGGCTCACCATCCGAGTGGCTTCCTCAAATGGTGACAGGATGATGCATGCATCCTTAATCAAAAGCCACTGGTGTGGTGAAAAAAGTCAAGCTCCCCTGACCCTGTCCTTGTGCCATACTCACACAGGTACTGATTGATGGCCCTCTGCTGTGTGTGCACCTGCTGCAGCATTGCTAACGTTGAGTTCCACCTGGTGGGCATGTCACAAATGAGGCGGTAAGCGACCACTGGCATTGAATGAATGGAGGAAATGGCTAAAGACTTTCCTGGCCTGAATCAGGAGATCTTGGAAGTCCGGGTATCTGCTCAAGAAATGCTGCACCACCAGATTCAGAACATGTGCCAAGCATGAAACCTGTGTCAAGTGTCCCTGTCGGAGGGCAGAGAGAAGATTGGTGCCATTATCGCATACAACAATTCCTGGCTCAAGCTGTCGTGGCGTTAACCATCTCTGAGCCTGCCCTTGCAGAGCTGACAGAATCTCTGCACCGGTGTGACCCCTATCCCCTAGACCAGTGATGGCGAACCTTGGCACCCCAGATGTTTTGGAACTACATTTCCCATGATGCTCATGCACTCTGCAGTGTAGATGAGCATCATGGGAAATGTAGTTCCACAACATCTGGAGTGCCAAGGTTCGCCATCACTGCCCTAGACAGTCCAACTGAAGCACAGCATGGCATCTTTTAGCCTGACTGCTTGCGTAGCCCCTTGAATGCTTAGGGAGCACTGCTGCCACAGAGGAGAATTGCGCAGAAGAGGACATGGAGGAGATGAGGAGCAAGGTGATGATGCTTGTTTTGATCTGGTGCCTCTTTCAGGTGCTGTTGCCAACGGACTGCATGGCAGGAAGTCATATGTCTTGTCAAGCATGTGGTACCCAAGCAGCTGGTGTTCAGGCCGTGCTTGATCCGCTTTAGACAGATGCTGAAAACAGCAACGCTGCGGTCTAATGCACAGCTGCTGAAAAAAGCCCACACTAATGAACTTTTTGGAGTCTGCGGGGATTTTGAAGCACCCTGCACCTGTGGATCTCTGTGCTGTGACACAATAGGTAGGCTACTGCTAGGCTGGCCCATGGAGCACATCCTGTCTCGTTGCAGTTGTGCATCCTCCTCCTCCTCCTCCTCTCCCTCCTCCCCTACCTCCTCCTCTATCCTGTCAGGCACCCAAGTACAGTCAGTGACCTCATCATTCCCTCCCTTCTTGTCACTGGAGCAAACTTCGCAATATGGTTCAGCTGTGGCAACATGACTTCTGGTCTCTTGTCCGTCGTTGTCACCCCCTCTCTCTTTCTACACCCTGTAACTAATGCCCTGATGGTTGACAATGTTTTATGCTCGAAACAATATGTCCAGTTGTGTTTATTCTTTTCTTATATTGTATTGCAAAACCTTCAATTAAAACATTGAACTATGAAAAAACGAAACAGACGCAAAAACGGATGTCAGTGGTGTCATCCGCTGACATCCGCAATCCCATTGACATACATTATAATTAGGGTTGAGCGGACACCTAGATGTCCGTGTTCGACGGGTTCGGCAGAACTTTAAAAAAAAGTCCGGGTCCGTGTCTCGGACTTTTACCGAACTTTTCCCGGACACCAAACCCCATTGAAGTCAATGGGGACCCAAACTTTAAGGCACTAAAATGGCTCTAAAACACCAATGGCAAGGGTTAGAGTGCTGCAAATGGCAGCAAAACGTAGTTAAGAGCATGGCAAGTGCTCTGCAAACAAATGTGGATATGGAAATAACTTAAAACAACAAAAAAAAAACCCAGAAAAATAAAACAATGTTCTTCATCTCTAAAGGACGAGGCCCATATGGAGTAGGAGGGAGGTTGAGGTGGTGGTGGATGTGGCGGTGTCATAGGCGTGCGCACAGGGTGTGCCGGGTGTACCTGGGCACACCCTAATCACCTAGGGCACATAGCATTATCGCTCTGTTTGCCAGTGAGGAGATGGGAAAGATCTCCCTCGGACCTGCTATGCTCTATTTCTCTTTGCCAGCAGGGAGAGTAATGTATCGGGGCCATGTACATGTAGGCAAACACATGCATGTGTATTTCAACTTTGGGGTGCACACCTTAATGCAATAGGCTGCGCACACCTATGGGCGGTGTAGGTGGAAGCGGCGGTGGAGGAGGACCAGGGCCGGATTAAGAGCTTTATGGGCTTGGTGCTGAGGATTTTGAAGGGCCTTAAGGGCCGTGCCTTGGCAAGCACCCAGAGGAGGAAGGGTGCAGCCATGCATGCCTAATTCAACATGGGATGCTGTCTCTGAAGCCCATAAACACATCCATGCATCGGCAACTGTCCCTCCTTGTCCGGCCTTCGCGCTGTGTGGGGAGGTTCTGAGGGTGCTGCCTGGGGAAGCGAGCATAGAAGCCAGACTTCTGTGTTTACAAGTGACAGAAGAGCGGTAACATGGAAAGGTGTATCTCACACGTACCGACACAGACTATCACACAATTTAATTGTTTATACCCAAAGGTTTTAATTAAATAGCGGAATAGAAAATATGATCAAAAAAAAGTGTATGTATCTCACACGTACACAACCACACTAGGCCCCAATTACTATTGTTTGTACCCCTAAAAGGATGGATGAGGAGTAGGAGGAGTATGGAACAGGCAGCACCCTCAAATCTTTAGAAGTATGAGATGAACCTCAAAAACTTGGAAAGGTTGATCTCACACGTACCGACACAGACTATCCCGCAATTTAATTGATCCCCAAAGGTTTTTATTGAATAGCGGAATAGGAAATATGATCAAAAAAAATGTATGTATCTCACACGTACACAACCACACTAGGCCCCAATTACTATTGTTTGTACCCCTAAAAGGATGCATGAGGAGTAGGATGAGTATGGAACAGGCAGCACCCTCAAATCTTCAGAAGTATGAGATGAACCTCAAAAACTTGGAAAGGTGGATCTCACACGTACCGACACCGACTATCCCGCAATTTAATTGATCCCCAAAGGTTTTTATTGAATAGCGGAATAGGAAATATCAAAAAAAGTGTATGCATCTCACATGTACACAACCACACTAGGCCTCAATTACTATTGTTTGTACCCCTAAAAGGATGGATGAGGAGTAGGAGGAGTATGGAACAGGCAGCACCCTCAAATCTTCAGAAGTATGAGATTGTGTTCACTGTACCCCACAAAGATTGTGTTCACTGCACCCCAAAAGGATTTTGTTCACTGCACCCCACAAAGATTGTGTTCACTGCACCCCAAAATGATTTTGTTCACTGCACCCCACAAAGATTGTGTTCACTGCACCCCAAAATGATTTTGTTCACTGCACCCCACAAAGATTGTGTTCACTGCACCCCAAAAGGATTTTGTTCACTGCACCCACAAAGATTGTGTTCACTGTACCCCACAAAGATTGTGTTCACCGCACCCCACAAAGATTGTGTTCACTGCACCCCAAAAGGATTTTGTTCACTGCACCCCACAAAGATTGTGTTCACTGCACCCCAAAATGATTTTGTTCACTGCACCCCAAAAAGATTGTGTTCACTGCACCCCACAAAGATTGTGTTCACTGCACCCCAAAAGGATTTTGTTCACTGCACCCCACAAAGATTGTGTTCACTGCACCCCAAAAGGATTTTGTTCACTGCACCCCACAAAGATTGTGTTCACTGCACCCCACAAAGATTGTGTTCACTGCACCCCAAAAGGATTTTGTTCACTGCACCCCACAAAGATTGTGTTCACTGCACCCCAAAATGATTTTGTTCACTGCACCCCACAAAGATTGTGTTCACTGCACCCCACAAAGGATTTTGTTCACTGCACCCCACAAAAATTGTGTTCACTGCACCCCACAAAGATTGTGTTCACTGCACCCCACAAAGGATTTTGTTCACTGCACCCCAAAAGATTGTGTTCACTGCACCCCACAAAGATTGTGTTCACTGCACCCCAAAAGGATTTTGTTCACTGCACCCCACAAAGATTGTGTTCACTGCACCCCAAAAGGATTTTGTTCACTGCACCCCACAAAGATGGTGTTCACTGCACCCCAAAATGATTTTGTTCACTGCACCCCACAAAGATTGTGTTCACTGCACCCCAAAAGGATTTTGTTCACTGCACCCCACAAAGATTGTGTTCACTGTACCCCACAAAGATTGTGTTCACTGCACCCCAAAAGGATTTTGTTCACTGCACCCCACAAAGATTGTGTTCACTGCACCCAAAAGGATTTTGTTCACTGCACCCCACAAAGATTGTGTTCACTGCACCCCAAAATGATTTTGTTCACTGCACCCCACAAAGATTGTGTTCACTGCACCCCAAAATGATTTTGTTCACTGCACCCCACAAAGATTGTGTTCACTGCACCCCAAAATGATTTTGTTCACTGCACCCCACAAAGATTGTGTTCACTGCACCCCACAAAGGAGTTTGTTCACTGCACCCCAAAATATTGTGTTCACTGCACCCCACAAAGATTGTGTTCACTGCACCCCAAAATGATTTTGTTCACTGCACCCCACAAAGATTGTGTTCACTGCACCCCAAAAGGATTTTGTTCACTGCACCCCACAAAGATTGTGTTCACTGTACCCCACAAAGATTGTGTTCACTGCACCCCACAAAGATTGTGTTCACTGCACCCCAAAAGGATTTTGTTCACTGCACCCCACAAAGATTGTGTTCACTGCACCCCAAAATGATTTTGTTCACTGCACCCCAAAAAGATTGTGTTCACTGCACCCCACAAAGATTGTGTTCACTGCACCCCAAAAGGATTTTGTTCACTGCACCCCACAAAGATTGTGTTCACTGCACCCCAAAAGGATTTTGTTCACTGCACCCCACAAAGATTGTGTTCACTGCACCCCACAAAGATTGTGTTCACTGCACCCCACAAAGATTGTGTTCACTGCACCCCAAAAGGATTTTGTTCACTGCACCCCAAAAAGATTGTGTTCACTGCACCCCACAAAGATTGTGTTCACTGCACCCTAAAAGGATTTTGTTCACTTCACCCCAAAAAGATTGTGTTCACTGCACCCCAAAAGGATTTCATTCACTGCACCCCAAAAAGATTGTGTTCACTGCACCAAGATTGTGTTCACTGCACCCCAAAAAGATTGTGTTCACTGCAGCCCACACACAGCAAAATGGATGTGGATCACTGACACCTGCCTATCTCCTATCCCACACCACACAGCAATATCGATTGTAGTTTGTAGAACACACTTTCCCTAAAATTCAGCAGACTCTATCCCTAACAGGATTGAGAAGAGATCGTAGATCAGGACTAAGTGCAGACCCCACCCCACACAGCAATATCGATTGTAGTTTGTAGAACACACTTTCCCTAAAATTCAGCAGACTCTATCCCTAACAGGATTGAGAAGAGATCGTAGATCAGGACTAAGTGCAGACCCCACCCCACACAGCAATATCGATTGTAGTTTGTAGAACACACTTTCCCTAAAATTCAGCAGACTCTATCCCTAAAATGCCTACAACTCGCCCTGCCTAAAACACTCCGACCTGTCCCTCAATTCTATCCGGACACAAATGGTTTTTTCCTGCCTGTCTTTCCCTAATCAGCAGCCAGCACGTTGATGTGTGCTCTCTCCCTGATCTAAGCAGCAGAATGACGCCGCTGCGGCGCTGCCTCGAACTTATAAAGACTTGGTCACATGCTTCAGACGGCCAATCACAGCTACTGATACATTTGCAGGCATGGCTGGGATGGCTTAAGGCACACCAGTTAAACGCTTGTTGATTGGCTGTTGAAAGCCCGCCATGAAAAGAGCACCAAAGCATGAAAAACCCGGAAATAAAACGACCGAACACGGATTTTTACCCGAATATACAGTAAAGCGTCTGTGTCCGTGTTCGGGTTAAAAAAATCCAATTATTCGGTACGAACACGAATAATACAGTCAGTGTTCGCTCAACACTAATTATAATAATTTTTTAGCTAGCGCGGTTACCTCTTTTTATACTGATACTTTTATAAGTGTATTTCTGTCCTGCTAAAATATTGCCTCTTTTACTGCGTTAACTCTGCTACACACAGTGCCAAACTTACTGGCCAATTTTTTGTACAACTGGTGTGATAGACCAGTGGCCCCCCAATACCACATATTGAGGTGGGGTGTTATTTAACAGTATACTTTTATAACAGTGTATTTTAGTCCTGCAAAAATTTGGCCTCTTTTGCTGCGTTAACTCTGCTACACACAGTGCCAAATGTACTGGCCAATTTTTTGTACAACTGGTGTGATAGACCTGTGGCCCCCCAATACCACATATTGAAGTGGGGTGTTATCTGAGTATACTTTTATAAGTGTATTTGTGTCCTGCAACACTGTTGCCTTTTTTGCTGCGTTAACCCTGCTACACACAGTGCCAAACTCACTGGCCAATTTTTTGTACAACTGGTGGGATAGACCAGTGGCCCCCCCAATACCACATATTGAAGTGGGGTGTTATTTAACAGTATACTTTTATGCCAGTTTATTTTAGTCCTGTAAAAATGTGGCCTCTTTTGCTGCATTAACTGTGCTACACACAGTGACAACAGTTACTGGCCAATTATTTGTAGAACTGGTGTGATAAACCAGTGGCCCCCCAATACCACAGAATGAAGCGGGGTGTTATATACCTTGTTCCACATATACTGCGCTTCTCTAGAGACTTTTGTCACAGGGTAATTTAAAAAATGACAGGCAGAGGAAGAGGCAGGCCCTTACACAGGGGTGGTTGGGGTAGGGCAGAAGCAGTAGGCCAGAGCCAAAGTGTGAAGTTTCAGAAGGTGCGTTCGATTAAATCAAAGGACGCACCAGACTTGGTTGAGCGGCTCACTCAGCCTTCCTCTTCTGCACCCTCCTCATCCTCTATGTGCACCCTCTTCACTCTCTGCTGTGTGCACCCCCAAAGACACCAACACCACCATATACCCTCTGCTTGAGTCACTGGAATTATTTTTTGATCCATCACAAGACATTTGCGATGCGCAGCCATTGTTGGCATCGGATCAGGAAGAGGAGGTAGCAACAGCCGCCACTCAGTAGTCTGACGACAGTACCCAGATCAGCCCAAGGAAGTTGGTACCCGCTGATCTGCCTTCTCCAAGATCTCGAATGTTAGTGGTGGGGAAGGTGACGTGGATGATGACGTGTCTATGGACTTCACATGGGTGGCCACAAGAGAGGAAGAGGAGGGGGGTTCAGAGGGAGAGACAGACCAGCAGATAGGGAGGAGAAGCAGGCGGAACTTGCATTGCACAGGAGGGACAAAGCAGATGTATCAATGCAAATGTACCAGGAGCGAGCTATCAACCATGTACAGTCACATCTGGCGCTCCCAGGATGCCGGCACATGGCTCCACAGTGTGGGCTGTTTTTAATGTGTCTGCTGCTGACAACAGTGTTGCAATCTGCAGCCTTTGCAGTCAACACATGCCGTCCTCACGTTGTTGTGGAAAAAGGCAGGCTTCCATGGCCCAAACGTTGGAGCATAAAAAATGATGACGCCAAATAATCCTCTTGCCCAAAGGTTGACTGCTGGCTTGTCGGAACTGATAGCCCGCCAACTACTGCCATTTAAAATGGAGGACTTTTTCGGAAATTTGTGGCCATTGGAACACAATGGATGGTCCCAGGCAGGAAATATTTCTCGCAGAAGGGCATTCCAGAGCTGTATGGCCATGTTCAGCGGCAAGGAATGTATCTCTGTCACACAGTGTCGGTGCCAAGATACATCTGACCACAGACACAGTCTAGCAAACACAGGCAGGGAAGGTATATAACTTTTACTGCCCACTGGGTGAACCTTCTGACGGCCGTCAAGCATGTAAACCGTGGCACCCGTGTAGATTTGGTTTTACCGCCATGGATTGCATGCAGGCCTGCCTCTTCTTCTCCTCCTCCTACTCCATCCTCCCTCTCCTCCTCGGGTGACTCCTCCTTTTCCACTGCTACCGTCTCTTCCGCTGTGCCGCCCGAGATCCCCAGAACCTATTCCACATGCCAGGTGAGACGTTGCCATGCTGTGCTGCATCTGTTGTGCCTGGAAGCCAAGAGCCACACTGGTCCTGCACTCCTTTCAGCTTTGCGTTCAAAGGCAGATCAGTGGCTGACACCGCTCAATTTGACAGTTGTTAAAGTGGTGTGCGACAACGGTGCCAATCTGTTGAGCGCGCTGAAACAGGGCAAAAATACACACGTGCCATGCATGGCACACGTCCTGGACTTGGTCATGCAGCGATTCGTTGCCAAATACCCTGGGGTCCAGGACGTCTTGCGGCAGGCCAGGAAAATCTCGGGCCATTTCAGAAGATATTACACAGGCATGGCTCGCCTTGCTGACATTCAGCGGCGACACAACCTGCCTGTCAGGCGTCTTATTTGTAACTGCCCGACGCGATGGAACTCAATGTTGCATATGCTTGATAGACTGCTCCAGCAGAAACGTGCAGTTAACGACTACCTGTACGAACTCTGTGGCAGGACAGGTTCTGGGGAGCTTGGGTTTTTTTCACCTCGCCAGTGACTGCTCATGCCCTGTGAACTTCTGCGGCCATTTGATGAGATCACCAAACTGGTCAGTCACGGCCAGGGCGCCACCAGTGACATCGTACCTTACGCCTTCTTTCTGGAGCGTGCATTGCGTCATGTCATTGATCAAGCCGTCGAGGAGCAGGAGCAGGAAGATGAGGAAGTCACAATGTTGGATGAATTCCCAGTGGGTGTTACTCCATCTGAGACAAGTCAACAGCAGGAGTCTGAAGAGGAGTCTGAAGAAGGATGGTGCCGGGGCAGATGAGGAGGTGCAAGAAGAGCATGCTTTAAACCTGTCTGGGATCCCTGGTGTTGTCCGTGGATGGGGGGAGGAGAACGAGGACGACATTATCCTGGATGATGAGCTGGAGCCAGGCCACTACACCGCGTCCAGTTTAGTGCTAATGGGGGCCTTCATGCTCCAGTGTTTTAAGGGGGATATAAAAAGCATCAAGAGCAAGGACCAGTACTAGGTGGCAACGTACTTAAACTCACGGTACAAACAAAAAATGTCTGGAAATGTTACCATGATCACAGAGGGGGATCAGAATGCAACACTTCCAGGCCTTGCTGCGAGAAATGCTGCGTTCTGCTTTTGCGTGCGCTGGCAGAGGAATTAACACTCACAGAGAGACAGTTGCGGGTAGCAATCCAACAGCGCCTGCAAGAAGAGGGCAGTTTGAAAATGTGTTGGTCACTTCAGATATGGGATCCTTCTTTCAGCCGACCCATCAACAGCTGTACTCCGGATCCAGCATCAGGGAATGCCTAGACCGACAGGTGTCTGACTACATCGGGTTAATGGCTGATGTGGACGCTCTGAGGAGTGATGAACCCAGGACTACCCAGGACTACTGGGTGGGCAGGCTTGACCTCTGGCCAGAGCTTGCTCAATTTGCAATGAAACTGTTGGCTTGCCCCCCCCCCCCCGTCCAGTGTCCTGTCCGAAAGGACGTTCAGCGCAGCAGGGTGGGTCCTGACTAATAAGCGCACTCGCCTAGCTCATGACAGTGTTGACTACCTCACATTTATAAAAATGAATGAGGCATAGATCTCTGAGGAATTCAACACATGTGACCAATAGACCATGTTTCATTGAAACAGGCAAAAAATTTTTTTTTTGAAATACATGGGTATGCTCCCCCAAATTTTTTGCCTGTTTATTATGTATTCGGTCTGACCAGACTATCGAGGTTGAGCAACCCTCCCCACCCCCCCACACACACCTGTACTCAATCAGTGTCCACCATCCAGTGGATATAGTAGGAGTCCCCTGTAGTGCATTTGCACATCCTTCCCAGCAAGGAGTATTATCTCCAAGGGTTAGGCTGGATTCATCTTTTTCATGGATAGTGTAGGACCCACTGATAATGGGGTACTTTGACGCAGTAGTGGGCTTGAGCACGATATGGCCATATGGTGGGACCAAACCCCCATTTTTGTTTATGGATTGTCTTCAGATTTGGTAGTTATTTCTTTTGCATTTGCGCGCTATTCTTTTTTAATATACATGTCTTTTGGTTCATAGCTGCAGCAGCTTTAGAAATACATGGGTATGCTCCCCCAAATTTTTTGCCTGTTTATTATGTATTCGGTCTGACCAGACTATCGAGGTTGAGCAACCCTCCCCACCCCCCCACACACACCTGTACTCAATCAGTGTCCACCATCCAGTGGATATAATAGGAGTCCCCTGTAGTGCATTTGCACATCCTTCCCAGCAAGGAGTATTATCTCCAAGGGTTAGGCTGGATTCATCTTTTTCATGGATAGTGTAGGACCCACTGATAATGGGGTACTTTGACGCAGTAGTGGGCTTGAGCACGATATGGCCATATGGTGGGACCAAACCCCCATTTTTATTTATGGATTGTCTTCAGATTTGGTAGTTATTTCTTTTGCATTTGCGCGCTATTCTTTTTTAATATACATGTCTTTTGGTTCATAGCTGCAGCAGCTTTAGAAATACATGGGTATGCTCCCCCAAATTTTTTGCCTGTTTATTATGTATTCGGTCTGACCAGACTATCGAGGTTGAGCAACCCTCCCCACCCCCCCACACACACCTGTACTCAATCAGTGTCCACCATCCAGTGGATATAGTAGGAGTCCCCTGTAGTGCATTTGCACATCCTTCCCAGCAAGGAGTATTATCTCCAAGGGTTAGGCTGGATTCATCTTTTTCATGGATAGTGTAGGACCCACTGATAATGGGGTACTTTGACGCAGTAGTGGGCTTGAGCACGATATGGCCATATGGTGGGACCAAACCCCCATTTTTATTTATGGATTGTCTTCAGATTTGGTAGTTATTTCTTTTGCATTTGCGCGCTATTCTTTTTTAATATACACGTTTCATTGAAATTCCTCATGAGACGCAACAAATATCTGCCAGACCGCCATCTACCCACAACAATTCATGGTCCTTGTCTTCGGTAAATACAGCAGCATAAAATGCATTTCATGTCCATTGAATGCCTATTTTTTGGGGCCTTTTATGACCGACACTTACTTCTGTATCCTGTGAATGCCTAATATACCTTCAGCCACAGAATACAGTGTTCTTAGCTGTCAGGTAAACCCATGTGGGCTAATTTTTGGGACCTTTTATGGCCGACACTTACTTTTTTATCCTGTGAATGCCTAATGTACCTCCAGCCACAGAATGCAACGTTCTTAGCTGTCAGGTAAACCCATGTGGGCTAATTTTTGGGGCCTTTTATGGCCAACACTTACTTCTGCATCCTGTGAATGCCTAATGTACCTTCAGCCACAGAATACAATGTTCTTAGCTGTCAGGTAAACCCATGTGGGTTAATTTTTGGGGCCTTTTATTGCCGACACTTACTTCTGTATCCTTTGAATGCCTAATGTACCTTCAGCCACAGAATACAACGTTCTTAGCTGTCAGGTAAACCCATGTGGGCTAATTTTTGGGGCCTTTTATGGCCAACACTTACTTCTGTATCCTGTGAATGCCTAATGTACCTTCAGCCACAAAATACAACATTCTTAGCTGTCAGGTAAACCCATGTGGGCTAATTTTTGGGGCCTTTTATGGCCCACACTTACTTCTGTATCCTGTGAATGCCTAATGTACCTTCAGCCACAGAATACAACGTTCTTAGCTGTCAGGTAAACGCATGTGGGCTAATTTTTGGGGCCTGTACTGGCCGACACTTACTTCTTTATCCTGTGAATGCCTAATTTTTCAGACTGGAATCAAAAATCAATGGGTCTGTAAACATTCCGCCAAATTCTGGAATGGATGCGGACACATTTTACATGTGTGAATTGACCCTATATGTATTTGACATGTATTTACCGGCTGCTGTCAGTTCTGGCTGATTTATGAAAAAAAAAAAAATTGCTGTAAAAAAAAATAAATTTTTTAGGGCAACTTTTCCAATTGCAATACTTCTGTTATGACATTGTCCATGTGGTGGGACTATTTGTGCACAGCTAGTAAGTCTTTTGTGGCTGCAAATATGACCTAAAGGTTTTTAAAGTTTGCCTCCTATTAAAGTCAATGGGGCCCGCAGCGAACTTGCGGTTCGCGGACATTTGAGAAAATTTGCGGCTGATGTTCGCGAACCGCCCCAGCCAATGTTCATCCATCACTACCAATGAATAATAAAGTAAAATTAAATAATAAAAAATAATACAAATAATAAATACTTAGATAAAAATTACACCCTCTGGCAGGAGACCACTGCAAGTACCTTTAATGGGATTCACCCATTTAATGTGTGTGCTAGGTGAATGTGTATATGTGCAAATGTAAGTTTGGTGAAGATCCATTGTATTTTAGCTAGATGTGACAGGAAGGTTGAAGTGTTGGACATTGAGGATTGGGAAGTTCAAACACAGAAAATATCCCGTGGGGGCCAATGTCAGGCTGTCCATCCAGGATATTTTTTTAGGTCCTACCAATGGCCACTAATTGCAAGATTTTTTTTTTTTTTATTAAAGAAACTTTATTGAAACAAATTTGTGATACATGGATAATGCAGGTAAATCATAAATAAATTATAGAATCAGACCTACAGTAGCTGAGCCCTACGTAGAAGAACGTATCCGCTTGCAGGTTGGTGGTTACATCCTTGGGTAGCGAGTCTATAAAGTCCTGTCATATGCTTGAAAAGCGATCAGCAGAGGATTGAAGATGAAAGTCCTTGTTAAGCCGGTCTTTGGTCATAAGGCTTAAGAGTTCACGATGAACTTGTGATACTGATGGGCCCACTGTTGATATCCAGTTAGCAAGTATAACTTTATATAAGTATAAATATCTGAAGCTGTTTGTCCCAATGTCCAAATATGAGTAGGAGGGGATCTTTTGGTAGTTGGAGAGTGATCCGTTTAATGAATAAGAGTACTTGGTCCCAGAATTTGGATATGTAGGAGCATGACCAGAACCTATGGTGCAGGTTTGGTCTATAGGATTTACAATGAGGGCAAAGGCTTGTAGAAGGATCGCCTTTATTGGAGGTGAAGGGAATGAATATAAGCCCTATGAAGAATTTTCAATTGTGTTTCCCTCCAGGTCTCGCTGGGAGTTAAGCATAGTGTCCTGTTATACCCCTGAAATAGCTTTGTTACAATGTCCTCGATAGGGAAGTCTCGCCCAGTTAGCAGCCGATGAACTAGCATGGTGTGAAGAGGTGAGCCTTTGAAAAGGTTTGTAAATATCGGAGATGCTGTATTTCCCTGCAGTTAATAAAGGGTCCAGTAAAGGGTCGTGGAATCTGCTAGTTGGGTCTTTACAAGACGAGTGAAGAAAGCTGTGGCATTGCAATATAGAGAAAGTATGTGTGACCGGAAGACGGTAGGTCTCCAAGGTATCTTGGACTGTCCATGGCCTGCCAGAGATGGGGTCACAGAGATCCGAAAAGTTTATCAGGCCCCTCTGTTGCCAGGTAGCGAATGAGTGCGAGTGTAGTCCTGGGATGAATGCAGGGTTATCCTTGATAGGTAGGTATTTAGATATGGAGAGGGGGAGTTTTAAGCGTTTCCTAGTCTCTCTCCAGGCAATCACCGTGTCCCACAGTAGAATGTTGTGTTGGAGCCTTGGGGGCATACTTTTCCATTTGGCATGTAATAACGCCGTCAGTGAGAAGGGGGCAGACATTTGTGTCTCCAGAGCATAATTAGAGTAGTGTGAAGACTTGGAGAGCCAATCTAAAGATATCCTAAGAAGGCATGAAAGGTTATACAGTCTAATATCAGGAAGACTAATACCCCCTTCGCTCCTGGGAAGACAGAGTTTACCAAAAAAAAATGCGCGGTCATTTGCCACGCCAAATAAATCTAGAAATGGCACTGTTGATTAACTTAGTGTCTTTGTGCTTAATTAGTAAAGGGATCATTTGTAACGGATATAAGAGCCGGGCAAAACTGACCATTTTGACTAAATTACATCTCCCCAAGAGCGAAAGAGGCAGATCCATCCAACTATCCAATTCCTGAAAGAGCTTCTGAAAGAGTGGAGGGTAGTTCAAGCTGTAAATGGATGATGGGATTTTGCCTATCTTGATACCTAAGCATGTGATGTGGGAGGAGGCCAAAGTGAAGGGCGAGGTTGAGGCCCAGGTGGGTCTAGGTCTGATACCCAGGGGGAGAATTTCACTTTTCGCGTAGTTGATCCGAAGACCAGAGCAGACTTTGAATCAATCAAACATAGATATAATAGTATGCATGTCCGATGAGGGGTTTCAGGTAAAGATTAAGACATCATAAAAAAGTGAGATGCGGAGTTCTTGAGAACCGATTAAAATACCATGGAGTGGCGCGTTCTCCAAAAGGTACCTGGATAGAGGTTCCAGGGCCAAATTGAAGAGCAGCGTGGACAGATCTGCCTCGTACCCTTGAATAGGCGGAATTCGTCAGTGAGAGACCCGGCCACCCAGAGCCTGGCCGCAGGAGAAACATACATGGCTTTGACAATGTGTGTAAAGGGCCCCCAGAAGCCGAAATAAGCTAGTACCATGGATAGCCAGTCGAAATTCACATTGTCAAAGGCTTTCTCCGCGTCCAAGGTAATGATCGCCAGATCTGCCTCCAAAGACACCCTAGCTTGATCCAGGGCCAAAAGGACTTTGTGAAGATTCGAGGCAGCCGATCTGCCCTTGGTAAATCCAGATTGCGCCGGATGTATCAAGGAAGGCATAATGAGGGCAAGCCTGGACGCTACTATTTTGGAGAGGATTTTGACATCTAAATTTAAAAGGGAAATCGCCCTTTATGATCTGGGTTCCAAGGGGTCTTTCCCTTTCTTAGCCAGAAGTTTAATTATAGCTTAATTACCTGTGGGGGGATAAGAGCCTCCGGACCAGATGGCTGAGTAGACCTCCAGCAGGGTAGGTCCGATTATCTCTAGAGCATTTTTATAAAATTCTCCGGTAAGGCCATCTGGACTGGGAGCTTTGTTTAGAGTGAGATGTTTTATGGTATCTTGAATTTCTGGGAGGGCCACTGGAGCGTTCAATGTCTCTAATTGAGTTGGTGATATTTTGGGGAGGACTACACTGTCAAGAAAAAAATGGGCCTGGTTGCCGTCAAAGGGGCCAGGGGAATACAGGGATGCGTGGACTCCACCATCCCTGTATGGTTTCGGAGGGAGGCTATATGTGTGGGTTTGTAGGGGGCCCCGCACAACCTCGCCAATAATTTACCTGCCTTGTTCCCAAATTTGTGTAATGTGGCTGAGAAGTGTGCCCATTTAATAGATTCAAGTTTGTCAGCCCAAGTGTCAAAGGCTTGTTTGGCAAGAGCCCACTCCTGTCTGTTTACGGGGAAGTCTACGGACAACAATGTGCGTTGAGCCAATCGTAGATGTTCACTAGCTCGGAGATAGCAGTTGGAAGCACTTTTCCTATAGGCATAGGATATGATTTTTCCACGTAGGAAGGCTTTACCAGCCTCCCAGAACAGGTTGGGCTGTGAGGCATGGGATATATTGGCCGCTGAATACTCGGCCCATGCCCGAGCCAAATAGGCCTGGAAGTTCGAGTTATTGTGCAGGTACCCTGGGAATCTCCATAGATGGGAGTCTGCTTGTTTATCAGGGGGGTCCAGTATTAAGGAGATGGGGGCATGGTCAGAGATAACGATGTAGTGTATCTCAGGGTCTTCGATCCTATGGATGACAGTGGCAGAAGAGAAGAAGTAATCTATTCTCGTGAACACGTTATGCGGGTGGGAGTAAAAAGTGTATTCCCTGTCAGTGGGGTGGTGAAGACGGCAGACATCCGTGAGGTTGAGAGAATCTACTACGTTAACTAAAGGGTTCAGGATAGGGGTGTTGAGTCGAGTGGCCTTAGATCTTGTCAGGGATTTATCTAAGAGAGGGTCCATGAGCGAATTAAAGTCACCGCCGATGAGGTGGGGAACGTGAGGAAATTTGAGTAGGTGGGTTGATAGGTCCCTATGGAAAGACTGATCAGGAATGTTGGGGGCATATACATTTGTCAGTGGTAATTCTCTATTATTCAGCTTCAAATGTGCCGAAACATAGCGACCGCTGTCGTCTGAGGAGAGGAACAGTAGTTCGCATGACAGACTCTTATGAATCAGGATCAGGACTCCGGCTTTGCGCCTCACCACCGCCGATCCAACTACCGTACCCACCCACAGTTTTTTCATACGGGAGAAGTCGGCTAAGGGCAGATGGGATTCCTGAATTAGGGCAATGTCTGCTTTAAGCCTTTTAAGGTGCCTTAGGACCTTCATCCGTTTAATGGGGGACCGCAGGCCCCTGACATTCCACAAAAGAATCTTCATGGAGGGCCAGGAGGGCTGGGGTATGGTGCAAGGAAAGGCAGCATAGCATGTTTAGGGACAGCAGGGAGGTGTAATGTCAAAAGCGTAGGTGCTGTAGGTAAGTATCAGAAATATGTCAGAGTGTGAGACCAAGTATGGTCGGATTCCAACCATGGAATCAAGAAGGAGGGTGGGGGGATAGCAACCCAGGGCAGAAAAAAATAAATCCTATAAAGAAAACGTACGGAGGAAACTGGAAAAAACATTGTGGACCTCACTTTTTTCCAGCTGCTGTAACTGTGAGAGGCGGCTTGGCCTTGGCACAGACGCAGGCTGGCCTGGAGATACAGCTGCCCAAATCGCCACGGGGGGAAGCGGGGCTTGTACTGAAGGCCCGCCATAAATTTGCCCGAGTCCTCCACAGTGCCAGCATGTTCACTAATAGGACACAGGAACTGGCCTGTAAGCGTAACAACATAACTCAAAACTATAGATTAAAGTGACACAACAGTGCGATAAGTGCATACCAGAGGCGTAAGCCTCACGGGTAGACCAAGGTTCAAACATGAGAGAATAAAAATAAAGACATAAAGGTGTAATACTTCACGTGTCTTCGTGGCACCCTAGTAAGAGGAAAGTCAATCATCCAGCGGCAGAGGCTTGTCAGCGATGAGGATGAGAACGAACTCCGCTAACCACCTCAGAATACTTCTGTCATTTAGGAGACTCTTTATGTGGGCTCCTTGGGACCAGAGGGCGTGGGACCGGTGAGAGCCTGGGGGCCAGGGAGCCAGGTCCATCCGTATGGAGAGATCGCACAAAGGATTCCGCTTCCGATGGATCCTGTAAAGATAGTTGTTCGCCTGATGGTGCCCGCAGTCGAAGGGTTGCTGGGTATGCCAACGTAAATTTGATCTGAGCTTGATGCAGCTTGAAGCATACAGTCTGGAAAGATTTTCTCTTCCTAGCCACTTCGACTGAGTAATCAGTAATCGATTTGGAAAGATTTAGCTTGTCTGAATTTTTTAAGGATTTCTCGGCATAATTCAGGTATTTAGCTATAATCGGGCGTGGAGTAGACCACTCGGAAAAATGGATCCCCATATGGTGAGCCCGTTCAACTACCCAGATGCCTTGTATGCCCAGGGCCTCTGGAATTCTTTTGGAGCACAGGTCGGGAATGGCGGATGGTGGCATGGATTCCGGTATCCCTATAATTCGGAGGTTACTTCTGCAAGCTCTATTCTCAAGGTCCTCCTATTTTTGTAATATAAATTGATTGGTCTTGTCCTGTGTTTGTTCAAAGCTATGGGAACTGTATACCTTCTCTTCTACACTGGCTACCCGATTCTCCACTTCTTGCAGCCTGTGGGAATGCTCTGTGAGCTGATTTTTAATGTCCTGCATTCCTGCTGCAACTGCGGTCTGCACTGCTGCAGTTATAGTGGGGGACAGGAGAGCCACTACTGCATGTGCAATGCGATCTGATTGAGGGTCCCCTATAGAGGGCACCGTGGAAACCGGGGGAGCTGCAGTGTCCATATGAGAGGCATCCGCCTCTCCAGCAGTGAGGGCCGAGACCGGGGCCTCGATTTGCGGCGGACCCGGTGGAGCGCGCGGGCCGCCTTTCTCCAAAAATTTGTCCATGGGTGGATTTTTGTGAACCGGGGGGTCGGCCGGAGGTGTATGGGACGGCTGCTGGCCCGGGGGATTGGGGGGTTTATATGCAGTTTTCTCGTGCTACCGCGGGAGCCGAGGAGGGATGCGGCTACTGCATTCGGCGCCCTAACCGGAAGTAAGATTTTCTTTTTTAAACACAGTCGGTGTGGAGAGGGTAGTGGTTAACTTTTCTCTATTGGAATCTGGTAGTGGGGACCATTGCTTGACATTTTAGGCTTTAGTCGGTTTCATTAGGCCATCCTCTTCTAATTTTTGGTTGGGTTCCCTGAAGTGTACATGGCATATTTTGTAACTCTAGTTTCTTTTTGGGCATGTTAACCTCATCTTGCCCTGGTTTTTACACCAATAAAAATGGGGGTGGCTTGGCTTCAACACTATGTATGTTGTTCTTAAGCTCCTAAATGCTTAACCCCTGGAATCAAACAAATTTGAGTTCACCTTTTTTTTTTTCTTAAAGGTTCTGACCAGGGGCCATCGATCTTGGTCCCCAAGGCTCATGGCCAAGTTTTTGAAGGTAAGTAAACTGTATTTTTGCTGTAATATCCAATATTTGTTAGTGTAGAAAGAAAATGTGTGTGAGGCAGAGCAGACTTAAAGTGTTTGTAAAGGCAACAGTTTTTTTCTCTTAATGCATTTTATGCATTAGGATTAAAAGGCTTCTAATTGCAGCAGCCCCCTTATACTGTACTTACCTGAGCCCATCTCACTCCAGCAATGTTGCAGAATACACTTGGCTGGTCAAGACTCTCCCTCCTCTTTGGCTGAGATGGCAATGTGGCACCATTACCTCCCACTGCTATCAGTCCAAATCATTGAGATAATCAGGAGAGAGAGGGGGTCACGGCACAGTGTCTAAATGGACACAGGGCTCAGGTGCCTCCAGAGCAAGCTGCCTGCTGTGGGGGCACTCAACAGGAGAGAGGTGCCCAGAGGGGTTGGAGAGGGACCTATGAAGAGGAGGATCAGGACTTATCTGTGCTAAACCACTGCACACGTGACAGCAGGTAAGTATACCATTATTGTTTTTTTAATCATCAAAAATTGAAATGTTCAAAACACTTTGATGTTGTTTGTGCCTCAGCCATACATTTTCACAGAACCCCCTTCAGCACAGAAGCATGGGATAGATATCTTTAACTAGTTCCCATCCGCGCTACAGCCTATATACAGCTGCAGCGCGGACTCAAATTTTCGGGAGGCCATTTTTAAACGGCCTCCCAGTGACACGCCCCCCGCGCGCTCCCGCGAGCGCGCAGCGGGGAGAATCTGTGTCGGCCGTGTCCCTTGGACACAGCCGATCACAGATCGTGGTGAATGGCCAATCACAGCGGCCATTCACCACGTGATTGGATCATCCAATAAGAGATGATCTCATATGTAAACATATGAGATCATCTCTCATCGCCGGCGCTCCTTCCTCACACGGAGCCTGCAGTGTGAGGAAGGAGGGAGAGCTGCACAGCGCCAGGGACAAAGAGACATGTAATCAGGGCACTGATCACCAGTGCCCTGATTACTAAAAGGTAAAAAACATACACAGTGCCCCCCCATCAGTGCCCACAGTGCCCGCCATCAGTGTCCCCCATCAATGCCCACAATCAGTGCCCATAGTGCTGCCAATCAGTGCCCATCAGTGCCTGCTCATCTAGGCACTGATAAGCACTGACTGGCAGCACTATGGGCACTGAGTGTGGGCACTGATGGTGCTGCCCATCAGTGCTCATCAGTGCTGCCCATCAGTGCTCATCAGTGCCACCCGTCAGTGTCCATCAGTGCCATCCGCCAGTGCCCATCAGTGCCGCCTCTCAGTGCCCATCAGTGCCACCCGCCAGTGCCGCCTCTCAGTGCCCAGCAGTGCCACCTCTCAGTGCCCAGCAGTGCCGTCTATCAGTGCTCATCAGTGCCGCCTATCAGTGCCACCTATCAGTGCCGCCTATCAGTGCCACCTATCAATGCCGCCTATCAGTGCTCATCATTGCGGCATATTAGTACCTCCTCATCAGTGCCCATAAGTGCCACCTCATCAGTGCCCATAAGTGCCACCTCATCAGTGCCCATAAGTGCCACCTCATCAGTGCCCATCAGTGCAGCCTATCAGTGCCCATCAGTGCCGCCTCATCAGCGCCCTTCAGTGAAGGAGAAAAATTTATTTTCAAAATTTACTCACAGAAAATAAGAAAAACTTTTTTTTTATTTCAAAATTTTCTGTCTTTATTCTTTTTTTTTGTAAAAAATAAAAAACCCAGAGATGATTAAATACCACCAAAAGAAAGCTCTATTTGTGTGAAAAAAATGATAAAAATTTCAAATGGGTACAGTGTAGCATGACCGCGCAATTGTCAGTCAAAGTGTGACAGCGCTGAAAGCTGAAAATTGGCCTGGATGGGAAGGGTGTTTAAGTGCACAGTAGGCAAGTGGTTAAGGCTACATGCTTCTCCCTGAAGCAGGAAGCTTGCAGTATAGAAACCAGCTTCAGCACTGAAAAGACGCGAAAAGCACCCTTTCAGGGGAGGGTGGAGGAAGTAAGGAGAGAGAGAGAGAGACATAGGTGGGAGAAAAGAGGATGGGAGAGAGAGAAAGGCATAAAAGAGTATGGGGGTTTAATGGGTGAACATTTAGAGAAAGAGAAAAAAGGGGAGGGTGGATACGGTGTGGATAAAGATGAGAGAATGGGAGAGGGGGGTTTGATGTTTTCCCTGACTGCCTATCCTCCATTTGTTAAATGTATAGAAAAGTGCGCTGATCCAAATAAGGGTAAGCACGGATTATGTCAGCCGATGGATTCCTCATTCATCTCTTCAGGAAGAGATGAATGAGGCTGACATAATCCGTGCTCGATCAACACCCCTCGGATCACTACTTTTTGGGCCTCCCACTGAACACCCAGCCCCCCCCCCCCCCCCCCCCCCCCCGGGATTTCATTTGTTTGAAGGTAAAAAGATACCTGAGATCACACCAGCGATCCACCGCATTGTGATTCCGTGCAGGACAGGATTACAGGATTGTTCAAGGCTTGTATCTATGTTCCTTCTGGTAAGAGTCTAGTTACTCTCTTTAGGTAACAGTGTCAGCCTGAGTGATTTGGAACTTTCCTTTCTGCTGCATGATCTCTGGAGCAGGGATATCCTTATATGCCCTTTTATTTCTACGTTCTGGTAAGGAGCTAAGCTGGTGGTGGGACGCTGAACCTTGCTATCACGTGGCTTGCACCTTCTTCAGTTATATTGTGTTTACAGCACGGATTTTTTTGGATTCACCTTTGAATTGGACTGTTTATCACATATTCTTTTGGACACTATTGTTTGATACACATTGGTGATTTACCGGATTCATTTTATTGATTTGCACTTATTTTGCTATTGTGTTATTCCTACCTTGATATTCTTTGTGTTCCAATCATACCACGTATTATCATTTTTTATGCTGTGTCATTTTTATATTTTTTTGGGTTAGCGCACCTGATTTATACCTTTTATCCTCCATTTGTTGTTTGAATTTCATGGCTAAACTTAGTTTTCTTCTTTTTGATCTCTCTTCCCACAGATTCTCCTGAGGCCTGAAAGGCTGCTCAGAAGCAGGACCAACCCCCATCACAGGTCCAGCAGCAGGCTCAGAGTGGTGTGTCTCTACAATGTGTCTCTTTAATTATATAGATTGCGAGAGAGAGAGAGAGAAAGAGAGAGAGAGAGAGAGAGAGAGAGAGAGAGAGAGAGAGAGAGAGAGAGAGGGATAGATCTCAATCTAATTCTAGTTTTTGATAGAGCGAGATATGTGCACATGTAGCCTAGCTAGCGATTGGACATAGCACATACCATTGTTACAAATGTTTGTTTCTCTTAACCTGTTGAGGTTTACATGACAAGCCTTTTACATTGTTTTTGGGGAACTAATAAAGTCAGAAGTCATCTTGTTGAACCTTTAGAACACTTCCCCACGTACAGCCTATTGTCTATGCTTATGGCCCCTTAAGTTGATCACATTTGAGAGAATAATTAAAAAAAAACTGGAGAATCTAGTGAGTATTTACCTGTTAGGCCAAACAAAGTGCTTTGTCCACTGTGATCTCTACCATCTTCAGGCTTCAATGCTAAGAGATGAAAAACCACACCTCAGCTTCCTAGTTGTTGGGCCTCCTCCCTTACACCACACCTGATTAATCAAACCATTAGGTCAAAAGGAAACTCTGATCCTATGTGGATTAAATTGGACAGCATTCTCAACATATTGTAGAAATATCCATGGAGAGGGAAAGGAAACATTTCATCTTGTTGGCCAAGGAATTCACCTTACACATGCCCTAAACATTTTTTGGGATTAAGCATTTAAGTCTGACTATGTAAACCAGCAATCTATCATGTTTGAGCAAGAATGTATGTAAAACAGGGCGAATATGCAACAGTACCTAGTTTTTTATGTCGTGGTTTTGTGACTCTTTGTTTATGCATTTTGCCTCCAGGTAATTATCTTGTCTCTTTTTCTCCCCAGTGTTGACGCACCCATCAATGGGTGATATGAGGGAGATGCTGGGTTGGGCCGTCCGCCGCATCCAAGATTTGGAGTGGCAAATGGGGGGCTGGTCCTTCTGCTGACTAGCCCTTGTATTTTGATTATTTTTTTAAATAATTTAATTTTTTTTTAATTATGTTCTATTGTTTTTGATAATAGTTATTTTTTTGTACATATTCAAACTTGTCTGTCTGTCTGTCTGTCATATTTAAAGTTCAAAGTCTGTCATATATATATATAATAGAGATATAACTGGTACAATAATGAGAAACATAAATATTAGTGATGGGCTTGAACATCAGCTGTTCATTTGTTCGCTGAACACAGGAACAAATGGGGCGATGGGCGGGAAGTTCGCTCGCTGACGAGTGCCCCATAATGCACTTCGCTGTTGCAGTGCATTGATTGCTGATGATTGGCCAAAGCATGCACCTGACCTGTATGCTTTGGCCAATCACAGCACAATGTCTTGTGTCTTGGCTTACCTATAGGTAAAAGTCTTTAAAGTGGGTTTACAACCCACTTTAAAGAGAGAGAGCGGTGCCATGTTAAGCTGACTAAGATTTTCCATAAATGAGCCCTGAAAGCTGAACATTTTTCTGGGCAGGAAGGGGGTGAAAGTGCCTTGTATTTAAGTGGTAAAGGGGAACCCTGTGACAGAATTGTAAAAAAAAAAAATATATATAGCGTGGGGTCCCCCCATTCTATACCAGGCCCTTTGGGTCTGGTATAGATTTTAAGGAGAACCCCATTCCAAAAAAACCCTGATGTGGGCCCACCCAAAATCCATACCAGACCCTTTTCCGAGCATGCAGCCTGGCAGGCCAGGATAGAGGGGGAAGAGTGAGCGCCCCCCCCTCCTGAACCATACCAGGCCACTTGCCCTCAACATGGGGAGGGTGCTTTAGGGTGCCCCCCAAAGCACCTTGTCCCCATGTTGATAGGGACAAGGGTCTCTTCCCAACAACCCTGGGCTGTGGTTGTGGGGGTCTGCGGGTGGAGGGACTTCCCAGATCCCACCCCCCTCCCCCCATTTGAATGGGTATTGGGTACATCGTACCCCCTACCCATTCCCCAAAAAAGTGTAAAAAAGTAAAAAACACAGAATACAGTTTTTGACAAGTCCTTTATTAAAAATAAAGTTTAAAAAATCTCTGAAAAAGTCTGCTAATATGAAATCTAAAGGTTAAAACACATAACAGAAACATAACTATACATAAAAAATAAATGTAACCATAATAGCTGACATTGCTCTGTAATATTCATTAAAAATATAGGAATTTCTGTTGATGAAAAACGCAACCACCAATTGGTATACTCTAATTGGAATTCACTATTGCATCTAGCCGTAATTTTACATTTGAGGGTTCTCCTAGTTGAGATGTTAATTACTCTAGCTGAGAGTAAATGTGGAGTGAGCATTTCTACTCCTTTCTCTTAGTGAATTAGGCTCCCCGTGTCTGTTCTGGTATTCCACGTATTCTCAGATTCTTCGTCCTGCTCCTATTTACTTGATCTTCCATTTTATAAGCAAGCCTTCTATTTTCCCTTTTTAGCTCTTTCACCCCTCTTTTTAGTTCTTTATTATCTGTATGTAACTGTCTTGTCACTTTTCCAGATCTTCGACTCATGTTAGTAAATGAGCCAGGTCTTTGCGAATTGTTGTTAATTCTACTTTTAAGGATTTTTCCCCTATGTGGGTGGTTGGTCACTTTTTGTTTGTTCTGCATTTTGATCTAGTCCAACGTCAGCATTGAGTGCTTGTTCTGGTCTAATATGTTCTGTGGGAGTCAGGCCTAATGATGTCCTAGTAAGGCAACTTTTTTCCTTTATTTCCACTTGTTTCAAACTGTTTTTTTTTTTTTTTTTGTGGTTTATGTTTAGGTAATTTTTATATGCTATCTTTGTATAGCATGAATTTCTTAATTGTGCCAGGGCTGGCGCTTACTTTGGGTGACTTTGCAGTCGCACCGCCCCTTGCTGACTTGCCTCTATTACTTAGTTTTATGCTCATATTCCCCCTTAGATGTTTTCTGGCCCCTTAGCAAATCGCAGAGTCTATCCCTAAGTTGCAAAAGAGTCACTACAGCAGATAGACATGTGTATCCAGGAGTGTTGCGTATAGTGCAGTATTAAATAGCAGTAGCATTCCACAAAAGAGAAGATGAATTTGGTGAGGAAAAAGAGACTGTAGGGGGACTGCTTTACTGACACCGTCCACTGCCAAATATCTGTATGAGGGGTCTCCACCATCCCTGCAAAGTTTCATTTTTTTTGCCTTTTTCAGTTTGATGTGTATTAGCTGCACTGGTGAGAATTTATGGGGGCACTAATAAGGTGCACTGATGGGCACTGATGAAGATGCACTTATATGCTACACTGATGGGGCTACACTGATGGGCACTGATGAGGCTACACTGATTGGCATTGATGAGGTTGTACTGATGGCCACTGATTGGCATTGATGAGGCTGCACTGATATGCTGCACTGATGGGGCTACACTAATGGGCACCAATAGGCTGCACTGATAAGCAGTGGACAGCTTTACTGACACCGTCCACTGCCAAATATCTGTAGGAGGTGTTTCCTTGCAAAGTTCCATTTTTTATGCCTTTTTTTTCAGTGTGATGTGTACCATATATGTGACGTTACATATTACAGAGATGGGTATTATTGAAATATTGAAATTTTTTGAGATTTCCATAAATGAGAGGGTTCTGCTACTATTGTCTTATTGATTAGTAAGTTAGCATTTGTACTTTTGTTTTTTTCTCATGCCGAGATTTACTTGTGCCACATGCTGATGTAAAGCAGAATGGTCCGGCACTTTCTTTCTGTGTTGCAGCTAGGAATATGCTCATATACACCATACAAGCACTGATTGCTGTTACAAAGATCTCAAAGCTACAGAACTGTGCTGCAAGATCACCCCTTTCAGCACAAATACTCTACCCCTCAATCCCCCCCTTCCAACACAAATCCCCCACAACCACTCCAAATCCCCCTTCTAGTACAAATTTTCTTCCTCCCAAACATCCATCCCAACAGAAATCCTCCTCCCCCCAATCCCCCTCCCAGAACAAATCCTCTTCTTCTTCCCAATTCACACTCTCAGCAAAAATCCTTCCCTCCACCCCAATTTGTCCTCTCAGCACAAATCCTTTTCCACCCCAAATCCCCCTACCCAGCACATATACTCATTCCCCCAGCGCAAATCTTCCTTCCCATACATTTTCCATCCCTCACCCCCCCCCCCCCAAATTCCTCTTCAAAGCAAGCAAACATTTCCTCCCCACTTCTATCACAAGTCCCCCCTCCCCCTAAATCTTCCTTCCAGTGCAAATTGTGACAGGAAGTCAGGTAAATCTGTGGATGTAGTCACAGACAGGAGATACATTTCCACCTGGTTTAGAAAATTCGCCAATTACTATAGGGTGTCAGCTGTAAAGGCAGCAGGAAGGTGTAAGAGACGCTCAGTGCGCGTGCCCAGGCACACGGGAAGCAATGTGCGAATGCGCATGCCCCAATGCGCGAACACGCCAATGCGCCAATGCGCGAACGCGCCAATGCGCGGACGCGCGAACGTGCGTACGCAACGTGCGCACGCAATTGGCGCCAAACGGCCTATTTATACCAGGCGGTGACAGGAGCACATTGCTGAGTGGTCTTTCAGCTTGTGTTCCTGTTTACCTGTGCCCTGACCTGCTTGTGGATTTCCCGTTACACCGACCCGGCTTGCCTTTTGACTCTCCTTGGATTCCTGCCTGCCTTGTGACCTCAGCCTATCTTTGACCCTGCCTTGCCTTATGCCTTTGTACCTTGCTGCCAGACTGTGTACCGACTTCGGCTTGTATCCTGACTCCGCTTCTGCCTCACGTTCCTGTACCCGTGCTGTCCGGCTGTTGACAACCCCTTGGCTTGTGTTCCGATTTCGCTCCTGCCTTCTCATCCAGCATCACCGAGTTCCAGTTTCAGGTGTTCATCCGGTGATCCACAGCCATCAGTCTTCTGCCAAGACATCACCTGCTATACCGGCCCTCGTGCCACTCTGTGTCCTACACCGCCTGTCATCTCTATCAGGGGTGTTGGACAGGAGGTGCAAGAGAAGCCCCCTCTACAGCTTGGTCTCCACCAGGTACGTGATAGTACCACTCAGCCAGATGTCGGAGACCGAGAGAGGGGCTTCACCTCTAGAGGCAGTATGCCAGCAACTTGCTTCGCTTACCCAAGCAGTCAAATCCTTGCAAGAGGGTTACTTCCAATTAGAGGGTCGCATCCAATCCATGGCTTCTACCCCGGCAACCCCGGCACCTGGGACCTCCATGCCCGAACGGGCTCTATCCACACCTTCAGTGGTTTTGCCACCACCGGAACCTCGGGTACCTGCTCCAGAACGATTTTCGGGTGACCGACACAAATTCCGGGCTTTCAGGAATTCTTGTGAGCTATACTTTGCCCTGCAGCCACGGACTTTCTCACTTGAATCCACCAAGGTGGGGTTCGTAATCTCTCTACTTCTCGGAGAGCCGCAATCCTGGGCCCACCGTCTCCTGGAACAAAATGATATAGCCTTGAACACCATCTCATCATTTTTCGAAGCGATGGCGCAGCTTTATGACGACCCCCAGCGATCTGTTACAGCCGAAGCAACCCTACATACATTACAACAGGGCCGCCGCCCTGCTGAGGACTATGTCGCCGAATTCCGCAGATGGGCTTCCGATACAGGCTGGAATGATGCAGCCTTACGGCATCAATTCCGTCTCGGCCTATCAGAGGGCCTTAAGGATGAACTTGCCAGAGTGGGTACGCCTGATTCTCTTGATGACCTTATTAGTCTTACTATCCAGCTTGACCGCAGGCTCAGGGAGCGGAGAGTGGAAAGAGCTGGAAGTTCCAGACCTACCTGGATGTTGCCTCAAGTGCCGTCACCTCCGGCTTTTCGTCCACCTGTCGCTTTCCCCACAACCTCCAGTGTGGAGCCCATGCAACTCGGACTTTTACGTTCTCCACTAACCACTGAGGAGAGATTGCGAAGACGCCGAAACAACTTATGCCTCTATTGTGGGGAAGCCGGACATTACCTTCAGACCTGCCCGGTGCGGCCTAGTAAGTCTCAGTTTGCTTTTCCTTCTTACCTTGCAAACAGTTCTGGGAAGGATCTGTCCACTCACATTACTCTACCTCTCTCACTACAGATTCTCGGAAAGACCATCCAAGTCCCAGTCATTATTGACTCCGGCGCTTGCAGCTGCTTCATGGACAGTGACTTTGCTCAGCGTCATCAGATCCCTCTGCAAGCGAAAACCCGTCAGTTATCTATCCATCTAGCTGACGGATCCCATCTCAAGTCCGGGCCTATAACCCAAGAAACCTGCCCATTACTGGCTATCTCTAATAAAGGCCACCGAGAATACTTGTGCTTGGATATTATCCCATCTCCTCTGTTCCCTATCATTCTCGGTATCCCATGGCTACAAGCACACAATCCTCAGATAAACTGGAAGTCAGGAGAAGTGGCATTTCCATCCACCTATTGTCAACAAAACTGCTTCCAGCCCAGTCCAGGGAAACCTGCATCACTTTTGGGCCTGCAACCTGATCCCTCTGCATCCCAACTTGTGCCTGCAGCTTACCATGAGTTCTTGGAAGTCTTTGATAAACAGAAAGCAGACATCCTACCACCTCACCGGTCGTATGACTGCCCAATTGAACTTTTACCAGGTGCTGAGATACCGTTTGGGCGTATCTTCCCCCTCTCTGAACTAGAACTTGAGGCATTACGCCTTTACATCGACGAAAACCTGAAAAAAGGCTTCATCCGGCCCTCTACGTCCCCCGCAGGGGCTGGTATTTTCTTCGTTGAAAAGAAGGATCATTCTCTACGCCCCTGTGTTGATTATCGGGAGTTGAACAAGGTTACTGTCAAAAACAGATACCCCCTGCCCTTAGTTCCTGAACTTTTCCAACGTTTCAGGGCAGCCACGGTATTCACAAAACTTGACCTACGTGGAGCATACAACCTAGTACGGATCCGTGAGGGCGACGAGTGGAAGACCGCCTTTCGCACAAGATTCGGCCACTTCGAGTACCTTGTCATGCCCTTTGGATTGTGCAATGCTCCAGCTACTTTTCAGCATTTCGTGAACAATATTTTCAGAGACTTCCTTGATTTGTTTATGATTGTCTACCTTGACGATATTCTTATCTTTTCAGGTTCCATTGAAATGCACCGTGAACATGTCAAGAAGGTTCTCGGCCGCCTAAGAGACCATGGATTATACGCAAAGGCTGAGAAATGCGAGTTCGAAAAGGAATCAATCCAATTCTTGGGACTCGTCATTTCCACTTCTGGGATCTCCATGGACCCCCAAAAGGTCAAATCGATCCTCGAATGGCCCACTCCCACAGACAGGAAGAGCACACAAAGGTTCATTGGCTTCGCTAATTTTTACCGCAAGTTTATCAAGAACTTCTCCGCCATTATGCTTCCAGTCACCCAGCTAACAAGGCAAGGCACCCGTTTCCAATGGACACCGGCAGCACAAGCTGCGTTTGACCAGTTGAAGATTCTATTCACTACTGCACCTATCTTACGACACCCAAATCCCGCTCTGCCCTATGTTCTCGAGGTGGATGCTTCAGAAAATGCCATAGGTGCCATCCTGTCACAGCGTTCAGGTACGAAATCTCTTCTTCATCCTGTTGCCTTCTTTTCCAGGAAACTCAGCCCAGCAGAAAGGAACTACGATGTTGGAGACCGGGAATTACTGGCCATCAAGGCGGCCTTGGAGGAATGGCGCTACCTATTAGAAGGAGCATCTCACCCTATCCTGATCTTTACCGACCACAAAAATCTGGAGTACCTCCGAACAGCTAAGAGACTGAAACCACGTCAAGCCAGGTGGGCACTGTTCTTTTCTCGTTTTACCTTCCATATCACCTACAGGCCAGGCTCCAAGAATGGCAAACCTGATGCACTTTCCCGCATGTACCCAGAGGACGAAGAGTGTCACCCAGTAGACACAATCCTGCCATCCCAAAGTTTTCTACTTTTGCAAGCGGATCTGTTAACGCAGCTGAAGCAGGCGTCCACAAGGGATGTTTTACCATCAGGTATGTGCCTTCAGGAAAAAGAAGGTCTGTTTTTCTATACCCAAAAGTGTTTGTACCTCCAGGTCTACGTGCCAAGATCCTCGGCCTGTGCCATGATCACCCCTTGGCAGGGCACTTTGGGATATCTAAAACGGTTGACCTGGTACAACGGTCCTTTTGGTGGCCTGGTCTGAGGTCCGACTGCCGTAATTATGTTAGCACCTGTACAATCTGCATCCGGAACAAGAATGACAAGGCCAAAGCCTGGGGTTTGCTAAGACCTTTGCCCATTCCCAAGAGGCCTTGGGAAATGATAAACATGGACTTTATCGTTGAGCTCCCTCCTTCTGAAGGATTCACGACCATCTTTGTGGTGGTCGACAGACTAACAAAGATGGCCCACTTTATCCCTATGTTGGGAACTCCCTCAGCAATGGAAACTGCCCAAACCTTCATCAAGGAAGTGGTTCGGCTCCACGGGGTTCCTAGTAATATCACTTCAGACCGAGGGGTGCAATTTACTTCGAGGTTCTGGAGAGGCCTTTGCAAAACATTAAAAATTGACACATACTTTTCCTCAGCTTATCACCCGCAAACAAACGGGCAAACGGAGCGTACAAACCAGACCCTGGAGCAGTACCTCCGGTGTTTTTCATCTTTCTCACAAGACGACTGGGCATCACTTTTACCCCTAGCAGAGTTTGCATATAATAACGCAGTGCATTCAGCCACGGGTCAAGCCCCGTTTTTTGCAAACTATGGGTACTTCCCAGCCTTTATGCCTGACGTAATACCTGATTCCTTGGTTCCCGCAGTCCAGGAAAAAGCTACATTTTTGCAAACCAACAACAAATTATTGCAAGATGCCATTGTCAGAGCACAGCAAGACAACAAAAAATTTTTTGATAGGAAGAGGAGGGGAGATCTAAACCTCAGACCGGGAGACAAGGTTTGGTTATCCTCTATCAATCTAAAACTCTCATGTCCGTCTAAGAAACTGGGGCCTAGATATATCGGTCCATTCTCTATTAAGAGACAAATCAATCCTGCTGCCTATGAACTTTCACTCCCGGAAACATACAGAATTCATCCTGTTTTCCATGTGTCCCTACTGAAGCCTACCAGACCCAATCCATTTCCTGACCGAGAGTCGGATCCACCTCCGCCTGAAACTATTGATGGCAACGAAGAATACGAGGTTGAAGCAATATTAGACTGTAGGAAAAGAGGAGGTACTGTCCAGTACCTAATTAAATGGAAGGGCTATGGCCCGGAAGAAAATTCTTGGGAACCAGAAGCCAACCTCCATGCTACGGATCTAATTCAAACCTTTTTTCAGCTTCATCCTGAGAAGATGTTGCAGATGGGCATCCGGAGGCCGCCCATTGGGGGGGGGCAATGTAAGAGACGCTCAGTGCGCGTGCCCAGGCACACGGGAAGCAATGTGCGAATGCGCATGCGCCAATGCGCGAACACGCCAATGCGCCAATGCGCGAACGCGCCAATGCGCGGACGCGCGAACATGCGTACGCAACGTGCGCACGCAATTGGCGCCAAACGGCCTATTTATACCAGGCGGTGACAGGAGCACATTGCTGAGTGGTCTTTCAGCTTGTGTTCCTGTTTACCTGTGCCCTGACCTGCTTGTGGATTTCCCGTTACACCGACCCGGCTTGCCTTTTGACTCTCCTTGGATTCCTGCCTGCCTTGTGACCTCAGCCTGTCTTTGACCCTGCCTTGCCTTATGCCTTTGTACCTTGCTGCCAGACTGTGTACCGACTTCGGCTTGTATCCTGACTCCGCTTCTGCCTCACGTTCCTGTACCCGTGCTGTCCGGCTGTTGACAACCCCTTGGCTTGTGTTCCGATTTCGCTCCTGCCTTCTCATCCAGCATCACCGAGTTCCAGTTTCAGGTGTTCATCCGGTGATCCACAGCCATCAGTCTTCTGCCAAGACATCACCTGCTATACCGGCCCTCGTGCCACTCTGTGTCCTACACCGCCTGTCATCTCTATCAGGGGTGTTGGACAGGAGGTGCAAGAGAAGCCCCCTCTACAGCTTGGTCTCCACCAGGTACGTGATAGAAGGTGTAAAGAACTTGAAAACCATTCAGCTGTTCGGAATGAGGAAGTTAAGGCCTCTATAATTTGTCCAAAGGAAGTCTAAGGATTGCTGCCTCCTGACGCTGTGTGAGCTGGGGAGAGGAGGACAGTCAGATGTGTGCCTCCCGACGCTGTGTGGGCATGGGAGAAGGGATGCCCCCTGAAGCTGTGTGAGCATGGGGAAGACCTCCTGAAGCGATGTGTGCTGAGGAGGGTAAAAAGTGTGAAGACTTCTCAAGGTGAGAAAATGAACTATTTCTATGTGGAAGAAATAAATGAACTGTTTGCTATGTGAAGAGACAAACAAAGGAATGTGTTCCATGTGAAGAGAAAAGCAAAGGGGCATGTTCAATGTGAAGAGGAAAAGGGACATGTTCAATGGACATTTGTTGTGTGAAGAGATAAAATATGGACTATTGAGTGTCTGCTGTAGGATCAGCAAAGTTTGCCCAACAGTAGGTTGGAGACAGACTCCGTAGGTAGGTTCCTGTATGTGAGAAGGTAGCCGCCCACAGTGGCAAGGATTTATTTTGTGTTTTATTTTTATTTTGATGTTTTTGAGGCTTGCACTTGTGTGAAGTAAATTGCAAGAATAAACCAAACTGTTGTTTGCAACCACTTCTTGGCTATCTCCCTGTGTAAACGCACCCCCCAAAGGGGTCATCCATACCCGCCACCGAGCTAATCCCCACAAAATGCTCTTCTCCCTCTACCACAAACCCCTTCCTCAAATATCCTTTCAGAGCATAAATCACAAATCCTCTCCCCACTAATAGCACAACCTTAATCTTCCTTGTAGTATAAGTGCTTTTTTCCTTCCACAGCCCCCCTCCTAGCACAAATCTCCTTCCCAATCCCTCCTCCCAACACAAATCCTCTTCCCTCTTTCAAGCACAACCCCCCTTTCCCTTCAACCCTTCCCTTCTAGCACTAATCCTCTCTTCTTCCAAATTTCCCCCAGCACCTCCTACCCCCATCCAAATAACTCCTCCCAGAACAAATATTTGTTACCTGCCCCCCCCCTGTGACCCCCAGTGTATTTTCTAATTTCAGAGTGTACTCCCCCCAGTGCCAACCCCCTCCGCCCCCAGTGTAATTCCCTCACAGTATACTCTCCTTAGTGTATTCCCTTCCCTGTAAATCCCCCCAGTGTAATCCCTCCCAGTGTAAATCCCCCCCAGTGTAATCCCTCCCAGTGGAAATCTCCCCAGTGTAATCCCTCCCAGTGGAAATCCCCCTAGTGCACTACCCTACAGTGCAATCCCCACAGTGTAATTCCCACATTGTATTCCTCACAGTATACTCTCCCTAGTGTACTCCCTTCAGTGTAATTTCCCCCAGTGTGAATACATCCAGTGAAAATCCTCTGCAGTGTAACCCCCCCACATGTAAATCCCCTGTAGTGTAAATCCCCCCCCCCCCCCAAGTTTTCTCCCTGCTGTGTAATTCCCCCAGTGTAAATCCCCCCCATGTAACACTTCCAGTGTAATCCCCTGCAGTGTACTCTCCCCAGTGTAATTCCCCCCCTCCCTCCAAATTTGTGTAAATACACGCCCAACCCCCATATAAACCCCCCAGTGTAATCCCCCGCAGTGTACTTCCCGTAGTGTAATCCCCCAATGGAAATATCCCCATGTAACTCCGACCAGTGTAATCCCCTGCAGTGTACTCCCCGCACCCCTCCAAAATTGTAAAAAGGCTAACTTTACTAAGCTGTGCTCTTTACTGCATGGTACTTAGTGAGATCAAATACTCTTCTATCGAAGAACACAGAAGACAAGCGATGGTGTGGTGTTTTAAGCACATTTAATCTGCAATTGCCAGTGTATTCCATTAAAACCCATGTGGCTCAATCCCAGTGTAAAAAGGCAAATTAATGAGAAAAATATTGCTTTCCAAAGACTTTTGTCTCTGAGGCTCCTCAAGTTGAGTTGCTGCGTCAGCTTCACAAATTGTGATGGACGAACATCGGCCGGAGCGGTTCGCGAACGTCAGTCGCAAATTTTCTGAAAAGTCAGCGAACTGCAAGTTCGCGGCGGGCCCCATTGACTTTAATGGGAGGCGAACTTTAAAACCTTTAGGTCATATTTGCAGCCACAAAAGATGTACTAGCTGGGGGCGTGGCCAGCGCGGGACAGTGATGGACGCTTGAGCTCGAGCTCCGCCAGCCGACGACTCCATCCAGCGCCATCCCCAGCGACGTGAACAGGACTTTCACCCCCATCTGACTCCGGCTGCTTGTGGCTACGTACCGCGATGTCCCGCAAGAGAAAAGATGTAAAGGGACCGAAGAAACTAACAGCGTTCTTCCCGATGCCGGCCCGAGGCAGTCGACAAGATGGCGCCGGCGCTCCGGGCCTTGCCGCCTTGGGGAAGCAAAGGGTTCATTACACCGACCTGCCGGAAGATACAGCCCCTTCTGGCACCCAGCAATCAGGTACCCTTTCTCCTTTCGCCTCGGCACCTTCCAGCCCTGCCTGTACAAGCCCGGCCAAATCTAAGATACGGCTGGATCCCGAAGACAAGGCCTCACAGCCTGGGAGCTCGAGTATCCCGCTGCTGCCCATCTCCCTGGGGTCCTCTCCCTTCGCTGCCTTCCCCACAGTTGGCCAACCTATCATGGACACTGCATTAAAGGACATGCTGTATGCCCTCCATACCTTCCTCCAGGCAGACATAGTCTCCCTTGCTACAAAATTTTCTGCTGAAGTTCTCTCCTTAGGGGAAAGGGTTCATTCTGTGGAATCCTCTGTATCTGAGATTGTAACTACAGTAAATGATTTGGTGGAAGCGCATGAAGAAAATTTGGATGAGCGACAATGGCTGAAAGCTAAAATCGCAGATCTGGAGGATCGCTCCAGAAGAAACAATCTTAAGATCCGTGGCATTCCTGAGACTGTACTTCCTGCTGAGCTACACAAATTTGCTACTGATGCGTTTTTGGCGATTTTACCTGGAGCGACTCCCCTGGAGCCGACGATTGACCATATCCACAGGGTTCCTAAACCCCCTTTTCTCCCGCAACATGTGCCACGCGACACGTTGCTCCGTGTGCACTTCTACCAGACCAAAGAAGCCATCCTGAACAAGGCTAGGTCCTTGGGCAATCTCCCTGACCCCTACTCCGCTGTACAAATTTTTGCAGACCTGTCTAAACATACTCTGGACACACGTAGACAACTTTCTACTATTACCAAGGCTCTGCGAAACCACAACCTGCCGTACAAATGGAAACACCCCTCCAAGATCTTGGTGGAGGGGAATGGAGAATCGCACATGATCACCACGCTAGATAGGGGCATATCCCTGCTCCACTCATGGGGCATCATCCCCGATCCGGTACCCCCCCCCCCGGGAGCGAAAAAATCCCCGAGCAGAGTTCCCCCGCAATGGCAATCCATGCCGCAACGCACCCCGAGAGACACTTGATTGACTGGGCTCGCAATCCTGTTTTTTTTTTCTCTCCGGACTTACTCTTTTTTTCTGGAGTCCTGTTCCATCTCCAGCTTGTCGTCTAGAGGCGTTTAGCCCGTTTGGCTGTTGAACTGTTCTCACCCCCGACTGGAAACGGCTACCCCAGCCTATGGTTTCCTTCCGCTTTTGTGTTAAATGTATGTACTGTCTGGTCTTGTGTTGTTCCCTTTCTCCCTCTTCTGCAGGTGTAACAGACTCTGATTTGCCTCAAGAAGATGTGTATGTCCCCGGAATCGCCGGGAAATCCCTCAAGCTCCGCATATCTGCAAGATCCCTCTACATGACTACAGGAGACTACACTGTCAGCTCCCGACTTTCCACTCATCCATCTAACTACAATATGTCTATCGATGGTTCCGTGAGTACTGATCCCTCGCACTCACCTCCACGCACACTTGACGGTTAAAATCCTATCTGTCAACGCCAACGGCCTCAATCACCCAGCTAAGCGCACTTCTTTGTGGCGCACTGCCATTAAGAACAGAGCTGCCATTGTTTGTGTACAAGAGACTCACTTCTTAGACCAACATGCTCCCCTTTGCTCCCATAGGGAACACCCCACGGTTTTCACAGCCTCCTGCTCTAAGAAACGTAAGGGTGTACTAATGGCTATACACAAAGACTTGGATTTCGAGTTAATCACCTCAGTCAAGGACGCCAACGGCAGATACTTGATCATAGTCTGCTCCATTGATGGATTTACAGTAACTTTGGTCTCTATATATGCTCCCAACATTCACCAACTCCGATTCCTGAACAGAACTATGACTAAAATCCTTTCGGTTCAAAAAGGCCCCTTGGTGCTGTGTGGTGACTTTAACCTTCCCCCAGACAGAACAGTGGACACTTCAGCTGCCACCACCAGATGCCTACCGTCTTTGCAAAATTTCATCCACAAACATGACCTATATGACGTCTGGAGGTGCCATCATCCCTCTGATAGGGAATTCTCCCACCACTCCGTGGTGCACAATACGTATTCACGTATTGATGTCATTTTGTCTGATTTGACTTTACTCCAAAGGGCAGTGGACTCAGAGATAGCCCCGATCACATGGTCCGATCACGCCCCAGTGAGTGTTGAACTCTCACTGTCACAAAGACCCACAGCGACAAAACCCTGGAGAGCTAATGCTGCTCTGCTCAAACACCCGGACAATGTCGATTTTCTAAAAAACTCCCTAATCGAATTCTTTGAGACCAATCAGGGGTCGGTATCTGAGTCCGCGACTCTTTGGAACGCCCATAAGGCATTCAGTAGAGGGGTACTTATTCAATTGCAGCGTAGGACTAATAGGAAACGCTCCCAAATGGTAGATAAACTCACGAAAGACATTGCCGCTCTGGAATCCCAGAACCAGACCAACCCCTCCACAGACTTAAAAACCAGACTCTTGACGCTCAGACGAGAACTCCGATCTCATCTCCTAGACACGTACGAACGTAATATCCAAAGAGCCAAGGCGACGTACTACGCCACTAGCAACAAGGCTGGCAAGCTTTTGGCTGCCAAACTTAAAGGCCAACGTACTAAAACTAAAATTAAATCCATCATCCACCCCCACACGAACGAACGACTGCACGACCCTAGGGACATAGCTAACGCTTTCAGCAGCTACTATGAATCCCTCTATAACTTGAAGGATTCTGTACCCTCCCCCCCCCACCTCAGACCATATAAAGCAGTTTCTAGATAGTATTACGCTACCTTCCCTCTCGCCCGTACAAGCCACGCAACTTAATGCCCCCTTCACAGTGGAAGAAGTTCAGGCAGCCATAGTGTCCATGCCAACTGGGAAATCCCCTGGCCCAGATGGTCTAGTAAACGACTACTACAAAAGTATGACAGACATACTGGCGCCCCATCTGTGTGCGGTGTTCAATGTCGCCGCAGATACCTCAGCTTTCCTGACGGAGATGCTTGAAGCTACCATCGTGACATTACCTAAACCAGGCAAAGACCCGTCAACCCCACAAAATTTCCGACCCATCTCCTTGCTCAATTCTGATATAAAAATTTATGCCAAGCTAGTCGCTAATAGACTGATGCCACTGATGCCAAGCCTAATACACGAAGACCAATCAGGATTCACGTTCGGTAGACAATCTGCTGACGCGACCAGGAGACTTATAGATGTTCTCTCTTTGGATGCAGAGAAGGCATTCAATAGAGCCCACTGGGGATATCTCCAGGAAGTACTCCGCAGGTTTGGTATAGATGGCAGAATGCATGCTGCTATCCTGGCGCTATATTCCCACCCGACGGCGCGAGTCCATGTCGACACATCCCTTTCCTCACCTTTTCATATCACTAATGGTACACGGCAAGGATGCCCCCTATCGCCCCTGGTCTTTAATTTAGCCATTGAGCCCCTGGCCCAAAAAATGCGTACAGACCCCTGCATCACCGGGATTCACGTGGGACCTCAGGAACACCGCATCAGCTTATTTGCTGATGATGTTATCCTGATGGTATCGAACCCAACATCCTCCCTTCCACGATTCAAATCTATTCTTGCAGACTTCGGGGAAGTCTCGTTGTACAAAGTGAACGAGGCTAAATCGACCATGTTAGACCTAGGTATCGACGGGGTAACTAGAAACCTCCTCACTAGATCGCTTCCATACAAATGGGCGGACGACGGGGTTACATACCTAGGCATAACCCTTACCAAATCCACCAACCTCTTCAAACTCCAACTATCGAAAGAACTTAATAATCTAGCGAAATTTGAGTTGACATGGTCGGGGCGACTAGCCGCCTTTAAAATGTGTACACTACCCAAACTGCTGTACCTTTTCAGGTCAATTCCCATCCCCATCCCTAAATCGTTCCTACTAGCGTTGCAGTCGATGGTGTCTCGCTATCTATGGCAGGGAAAGCGTGCCCGTTGTGCGAGGGGGATATTACTGAAGTCTAGGGAAGCAGGGGGGGCCTCTGTGCCCAACCTGGAAGAATACTACCTGGCATCCGTCCTTTCGCAACTTCGCCCATGGTTCCAGAGCTCCCCAGATACTGTCTGGGGGAAACTGGAACAACATCTAGCCCCTCGCAGAGACCTCGTCTCATGGCTCTGTAGTAGGCAAATTAGGGACAAGATCCCGGCGCATTTACCTCCGACCGTCAGAGCTTTGATCGCGGCATGGCTGCAATTGACGCACTCGCGATGGAAATGCACCCCGCTCACGACTATTTCTCTACCTCTACTTAGCCTCCTCCAGGTCATCCCAGATGTGAATCTGGGTCACTGGACGGATCATGGAATCACCACTCTAGACGCCCTCTATACTGGTGCTGCCCTTAAATCTTTCCCACAACTGTCTTCGGAGTTCCATATCCCCAAGACTGAATGGTACAGACATGTCCAAATCAAGTCCTGCCTGAAGCGCAATCCCCAATTTAGGGCCACCATTCCGAAGAAAATTTGGGAGTTCCTCACATCCTCTTCTCAGAAAGTGAAGGGTATCTCTACTATCTATCCTATTTTAAGCGAAAAAGGCGTTTTCTCCAAGTCTCCTCCCCTGCTCAAATGGGAGCGAGATCTGGGGGAGTCCTTCTCCCCTCAACAGTGGTCCAAGGCCCTATCCATGAGTAGTAAAGCCTCCTTGAGTGCCTCCATTAGAGAAATGCACCTTAAAATTCCACTAAGATGGTACCTTACCCCTGACATAATAGCGAAGTTCCATAATGACACTCCTCCGACATGCTGGCGCTCCTGCGGCAAACTAGGCACCATTAAACATCTGTTATGGGACTGCCCACCAATCCGTGCTCTCTGGTCTGAAGTTTTCCAGCTGCTGACCTCCATTACACAGTTACCCCTGACCCCGACACCTGAACTGGGACTTTTGAACTTGACCATAGAGACTATCCCAAGACCGCTCCGTAAACTAGTACTGAACGTCCTATTCGCAACTAGACTGAGTATTACCAGAAAATGGAAGAATAGCCAACCCCCTTCCCTCCAGGACGTAGTCCACACCACCCAACTGCACCACACGTACGAATTGCTTGTAACCCCCAATTGTGAGTCTTACCGAAAGGAAAAGGACTTATGGTCCAACTGGGACCACTGGTATAATCTGAATATTTGTGTGTAATTTTATTGATGGCCGCTAGATGGCGAACTCCCACTGTTATGTGATTTCCAGAGGAATTGAGTGAAGTAGTCATGCTTCAACCCCCCAATTGATATCTGTTATGGATGTTGTAGGCTTTTCAGTATAAGGGATCCAGTTTTATGACTATTATTTGATTACTGTTTCACAAAAGCTGTTACAAGTACTATGCATATATACATACCTGCTTATTGTTATACCCTGTTGTTTGAAAATTTTCAATAAAAAAGATTTGAAATGAAAAGATGTACTAGCTGTGCACAAATAGTCCCAGCACATGGACAATGTCATGACAGAAGTATTGCTAAAGGAAAAGTTGCCCTAAATTTTTATTTTTTTTTACAGCAAAAAATTATTTTTTTTTTTTTCATAAATCAGCCAGAACTGACAGCAGCCTGTAAATACATGTCTAATACATATAGGGTCCATTCACACATCTCTAAAATGGGTCAGCATCCATTCCACAATTTGCCGGAACCTTTAGAGACCCATTGATTTTCAATTCCAGTTTGAAAAATTAGGCATTCAAGGGATAAAGAAGTAAGTGTCGGCCATTCCAGACCCCAAAAATTAGCCCACATGCATTTACCTGACAGCTAAGAACATAGTATTCTGTGGCTGAAGGTACATTAGGCATTCACAGGATACAGAAGTAAGTGTCGGCCAGTATAGGCCCCAAAAATTAGCCCACATGGGTTTACCTGATAGCTAAGAACGTAGTATTTGATGGCTGGAGGTACATTAGGCATTCACAGGATACAGACGTAAGTGTCGGCCTGTATAGGCCCAAAAAATTAGCCCACATGGGTTTAACTGACAGCTAAGAACGTAGTATTTGATGGCTGGAAGTACATTAGGCATTCACAGGATACAGAAGTAAGTGTCGGCCTGTATAGGCCCCAAAAATTAGCCCACATGGGTTTAACTGACAGCTAAGAACGTAGTATTTGATGGCTGGAGGTACATTAGGCATTCACAGGATACAGACGTAAGTGTCGGCCTGTATAGGCCCCAAAATTTATTCCACATGGGTTTAACTGACAGCTAAGAACGTAGTATTTGATGGCTGGAGGTACATTAGGCATTCACAGTATACAGAAGTTAGTGTTGGCCTGTATAGGCCCCAAAATTAGCCCACATGGGTTTAACTGACAGCTAAGAACGTAGTATTTGATGGCTGGAGGTATATTAGGCATTCACAGGATATAGAAGTAAGTGTCGGCGTGTATAGGCCCCAAAAATTAGCCCACATGGGTTTAACTGACAGCTAAGAACGTAGTATTCTGTGGCTGGAAGTACATTAGGCATTCACAGTATACAGAAGTAAGTGTCGGCCTGTATAGGCCCCAAAAATTAGCCCACATGGGTTTAACTGACAGCTAAGAACGTAGTATTTGATGGCTGGAGGTACATTAGGCATTCACAGGATACAGAAGTAAGTGTCGGCCTGTATAGGCCCCAAAATGTATCCCACATGGGTTTAACTGATAGCTAAGAACGTAGTATTTGATGGCTGGAGGTACATTAGGCATTCACAGTATACAGAAGTAACTGTCGGCCTGTATAGGCCCCAAAAATTTAGCCCACATGGGTTTAACTGACAGCTAAGAATGTAGTATTTGATGGCTGGAGGTACATTAGGCATTCACAGGATACAGAAGTAAGTGTTGGCCTGTATAGGCCCCAAAAATTAGCCCACATGGGTTTACCTGACAGCTAAGAACGTAGTATTTGGTGGCTGGAGGTACATTAGGCATTCGCAGAAAAAATAATTGTCGGCCCTGAAAGGCCCCAAAAATTTGCCATTCAATGGACATGAAATGCCTTTTATGTCGTTGTATGTAGCGAAGCCAAGGACCAGGAATTTTTGTGGGTGGATGGCGGTCTGGTGGATATTTGTGGCCTGGCATGAGGAATTTCAATGAAAAATGGTCTACTGGTCACATGTGTTGAATTCGTCAGAGATCCGTGCCTCATTCATTTTTATAAATGTGAGGTAGTCTACACTGTCATGAGTTAGGCGAGTGCGCCTATCAGTCACGACCCCCCTTGCTGCGCTGAATGTCCTTTCGGACAGGACACTGGACGGGGGGCAAGCCAACATTTCCATTGCAAATTGTGCAAGCTCTAGCTAGAGGTCAAGCCTGCCCACCCAGTAGTCCAGGGGTTCATCACTCCTCAGAACGTCCACATCGGCCGTTAACCCGATGTAGTCGGACACCTGTCGGACACCTTTTTTTACGCTCCAACATTTGGGCCAAAGAAGCCTACCTTTTTCCAGAAAAACGTGACGACGGCATCATGGAAGGTGGAGTGGAGGACAAATGTGAGGAGAAGGAGAAGGAGAAGAAGAGGCTGGACGGTGAGAGCCTGGAATGTGGCTTTTTGGGTTCTGACTGTGTTGCTCCCAATGGGCTCGGTGATGGGATTTCAGGTGCCTTCTTAAGGTGGTTGTCCCTAGGTGAGTGTTGGGCTTGCCGCGACATTTTACGTTGACTGCAAAGGCTGCAGATGGCAACACTGTTGTCAGCAACGGACACATTAAAAAAAGTCCACACTGCGGAGCCATGTGGTGGCGTCCTGGGAGCGCCAGATGTGACTGCACATGGTTGATGGCTCGCTCCTAATACATTTGCAGTCTGCTTTGTAACTCTTGTGCAATGCAAGTTCTGCCTGCCTCTCCTCCCTATCTGCCGGTCTCTCTCCCTCTGAACTCCCCTCCTCTTCCTCTCTTGTGGCCACCCACGTGACGTCCATAGACACGTCATCATCCACGTTACCTTCCCCACCACTAACATTCGAGATCTCGGAGTAGGCAGCAACAGCGGGGACCAACCTCCTTGGGCTGATCTGGATACTGTTGTCAGACTGCTGAGTGGCGGCTGTTGCTATCTCCGCTTCCTGATCCGATGCCAACAATGGCTGCGCATCGCAAATGTCTTGTGATGGATCAGAAAATAATTCCAGTGACTCAAGCGGAGGGTATGTGGTAGTGGTGGTGATGTTTGTGGTGGTGTCTTTTGGGGGTGCACTGCACACAGCAGAGAGTGAAGAGGGTGCAGATAGAGAGGATGAGGAGGGTGCAGAAGAGGAAGGCTGAGTGAGCCACTCAACCAAGTCTGGTGCGTCCTTTGACGTAATTGCACGGGCTTTGAAACTTCACACTTTGGCTCCAGCCTACTGCTCCTGCCTTACCCCTACCACCCCTGCGTAAGTGTCTGCCTCTTCCTCTGCCTGTCATGTTTTTTAATTAATATCAATAATGTGCTGCGCTAAAAATAGTGATTAGGGTATCACCAATTGTGACATTAGTGCTCAAAATAATACATAAAAAAATACATTAAAACATATAAATTGCTCAAAAAAATTGTTAAACAATCCATGCAATGAAAAGTGAGAAATAATAAGGATTTTAAATCCAAAGAAAAGTCCACAGTGATATAGTATATGAATAAAAAATTCAGGAAATCAACCACAAGTCCCAGTAATTATTAAATCCACAGGGTACTTTGAAGATGAAAGGAACACCGATGTGCAAGTCACCAGATAGGTAGATAAGTTGGCAGCTTACCAGAGTAAGTGGGTCACTCAAATTAATGAGTAAACCTGTATGAGCTTTTTAACCACTTGCCGACTGCCTAACGCCGATCTACGTCGGCAGTCAGCCCCTCACAGGCAAAGTGACGTAGGTCTACGTCACTAGCTTGTGAGGGTCTAGGGAGCGAGCGCGCGCCCCCGGAGGCGCGCTCCCGCGTGGTCACGGACCCCCCCCCCCCGCGCGTGTGACCGGCGGACCCGATGTCCGCCGGTCACTCTGCGATCGGCGGGGGAGAGGGAGAAAGTCAGGCGGCTTGTGTAAACAAGCTGCCTGTCATTCTCCCCTGTGTATGAAGGATGATCATACGGTTCTACTATGTAGAACCGTTGATCACTCTTCATACATCTGAAGCCACAGTAGAAAGCACGCCCCTAGGGACACACATAGCCCCTCCCTTTCAAAAAAAGTTAACCCCTTCACTGCCAGTGTATTTTTACAGTAACAGTGCATATGTATAGCACTGATTACTGTAGAAATGTCACTGGTAACCCCAAAAGTGTCAAAAATGTCAGTCAAGGGTCCGATATGTCCGCCGCAATGTCGCAGTACCACAAAAAAATCGCAGATCGCCGCCATTACGCGTTAAAAAAAACAACAAAAATGACAAAAATCTTTCCCTTTGTTAGTAAACGCGATAACTTTTGCGCAAACCAATCAAAATACGCTTTTTGCGATTTTTTTTTACCAAACATAGGTAGCATAAAACAAATTGGCCGAAAATGTTTAAAAATTTAGATTTTTACATTTTTTTGGGGGGGAATTTCATATAAAAAAATGTGAAAAATATTGCTATTTTTGCAAAATTTACGCTCTTTTTTTGTTTATAGCGCGTGATCAAAAAATCGCACAGGTGATCAAATACCACCAAAAGAAAGCTCTGTTTGTGTGAAAAAAAGGACGCCAAATTCGTTTAGATACAGCGTCGCACGACCGCGCAATTGTCCGAATCGCAAAATACCCCCTGGTCAGGAAGGGGGTAAAATCTTCCGGGGCTTAAGTGGTTAAATGGTAACACCAGGAACGGCCACAGGGTGTCACCTCACCGACTCAAACAAGATATCCACATAATATAAACAGGGAAAGATGATGACAGGGACATAGCGTAACTCTGTATATAAAATCCGTTTATTTAATTAAAAGAAAGTATCACACTCACATTTTAGATGAATGTCACAAGCATATAATGTTGTAAGCAACCGCTTAGAAGCGAACGAACATCTCCTACGGTTTGATAGATCTTGGAAGCCGGCTGTTGGGGGCGTGGTAGCGTCACGTCTGACTCACCCGACCGGTTTCGTCATACGCTTGACGTCATCAGGGGCGTGGTTGTCAGACATGACCCCACGCCTATATACCCCCATAATTGGACAGCGGGCGGAGCCACGCTCATCTCGCATGCAGTGACAGAGAAGGGCGGAAATGAACACCATGATTGACTCACAGAAAAGGCGGAAGTGATCCAAACAGGAAGTGATGTCTTTAAGGTCTCCAGTGGCGCGATAGAACGTTTAGTTCTATCGATAAGACATTAATTCTGTCATGGGGGTGAAAGAAATATTATTATAGATCGATAAATATATAAATAGGGGATTGTGTAAAAGTTAATATTAAAGTGCTACTAATTTAATAGTAAAAGACAATAAGTGTAAAAAATTTAAAAAACACCATCTAGTGGTCAAAAATGAATATGAAACTATATTAAAAACGGTGAACAAAAAATATTAAAAGTCAATCGAGGTGCTTAGTCCCGACCCTATATATATATAATCCATGTTTTGTACACCCTGGAGATGTTTGTTCCAATGATATAAATATTGATCATATCCACAATAATGTAATAAATACACAAAAAATTACCTTCCTAAAGAGAGTACGTGTATTTTTTACAATATACATTTAAAATGCATAAAATATGTATAAAAAGAAGGGACTCTAGCTATTATTAATAAAACAATTTACGTTCCACTCGACATTCAAGCCGAATGGTACGTTGGTCTTGAGACAGTAAATCCAGCGGGTCTCAGGGCGTGAAATTTCCCTCTTGGCATTTGAACCTCTCCAATGGTGAGTGTATCTGTCTATAGCTGTAAAAAAAGTATGTTTAGGATTTTTGTGGTGGCATAGGCTGTAATGTTTAGACACACTATGTCCGGGGAATCCCTTTTTTATATTCCCCACATGTTCACCAAGGCGAATTTGAAGGGCCCTGGTGGTGCGTCTAATATATTGTTTCCCGCACTTACATTGTATCATGTATACCACATTCTTGGTGTTACAGGTAATAAAGGAATTGATCTTATATTCCCTCCCAGTTTGTGCTGAAGTAAATTTCTCAATTTTTCTCCCTTTGAAGTTATTAATGGCGCAAATGTTACACTTGCAACACGGATAGTAGCCCTTTAGATCAGCAAAGAATGTGGGTTTCTTGGCACGTCGATCACATTACGGGCTATTTGGTCTCTAAGGGAGGGGGCACCTCTATAGACTACTGAAGGCTGATCTGGTAGCATAGGGCCAAGGATACAGTCATTTTTTAGTACAGGCCAATGTTTCCGAAAGATATTTTTGATGAGATAGTGTTGTGTAGAAAATGACGTTAAGAATACATTTTTAAACTTGTCATTCTCTGATACATCCCGTCTTTTTGGGATAAGTAAGGTATTTCTATCAATGTTAGCTACCTCATTCATAGTTACATCTAGAGAATGTCTATCGTAGCCTTTATCTAAGAATTTATCTCTCAAGTCTGAGGCCTGATCATAAAATTCATTGAGATGGGTGCAATTGCGCCTTAAGCGCATGAACTGGCTTTTCGGTACGCCCGTGAGACACGCTTTATAATGACAGCTATCATTGGGAATAAAACTATTCCTATCTGTTTTTTTTTAAATGAGTACTGGTAATGAGAGAATTGTTATATACTTTCAAGTTGAGATCCAAAAATGTAATGCAAGTAGTACTACTGGTATGCTCAAGTTTAATGCCTCCATCGTTAAAATTGAGGTCTGACATAAACCTTTCCAAGGAGGCGGAGTCGCCATCCCACAGGAGGAGGATGTCGTCTATGTACCGCCGCCACAGAACATAAATAAATTGGCGAGACTAGGGGCAAATTTAGCGCCCATGGCGACTCCGCGATCCTGCAAATAATGATGTGTCATGGCAAATTCAAGTAGCTGAAGAACAAAATTTCTCTGCTCGACCGGTACTGAACCATCCATTTCCAAATAGTACTTGGCTGCCTCTAAACCGTGATGGTGGGATATAATGGTGTAAAGCGAATTTATATCCGCTGTCACCAATATATATCCATCCCTCCAGGTGAGGTCATGTACAAGATTCAACACATGAGTCGTGTCCTTCAAATAAGAAGACATTTTCACGACCAGGGGCTGGAGAAATTCATCTATGTATTTACCGATTCGGGAACACAGGGAGTCTATCCCACTAACAATGGGGCGACCTGGAGGTTTTACGGGATCTTTGTGTACCTTCGGTAAGAAATATACAACCGCTAGACGTGGAGCAGAAGGAATAAGAAAAGCTTTTTCTTTCTTATTTAAAATGCCTTTATTATGTGCTGTGTCGATAAGAGTCTTGAGTTCCCCTTTATATCTAAAAGTAGGATTATTATTTAAAATTTTGTAAGTGTTCCTGTTATCTAGTATATTTTTCATTTCTGAAATATAATCTTGTTTGTCCATGACAACTACCCCTCCACCTTTATCGGCGGGGCGAATAACAATGTTTTTATCATCACATAGCTGATGTAGGCCTACCTGTAATGCATCATTATCCGGAGGTTTTTTGATGCGGATGTTATCCACATCTTTAATCACTAGGTCCTTAAAGACTTGGATAGAAGAGGAAACGCCACCGGGGGGATTAAAAAGAGAGGCATTTGATAGTGAGGTATGGATATACCTATTATCACTATTATTGAGGATTGGGCGGGTGGGATTCGAAATTAAATATCTTTTAATATTCATTTTTCGAATGAATTTTTGTATATCCATAAATGTATTGAACTTATTTAATGCCTTTGGAGATGCAAATTTTAGGCCTTTATTAAGGACCAATTTCTCTTCCTCCGTGAATACCTTTCTGGATAGATTAAAAATGCCACCTTCTTTTTCGACCTTGTGCACCTCCCCCCTCTGGTCCCTCTCTTTGTTCTGTATCTCTTTGGTAGTTGTGATTTTCCCTGTGAAAATCCGTAGAGTGGTGTTCTCTACTGTAGTTGGAATTATGTGATTGGGGAGGGGGTCCCAAGAATTGTGAAGGTCTCCTAGGTGAATAGAAGGTTTCTGAACGTTGTTCTCTATTCTGATACCATCCCTGATTAGGTGTATGTACTGGATGGTGTGTAATAATTCTATTGACAGTAGGGGAATCAAATTCTTCTTCCTCTAATGGCGCGTAGCGGTTATAAGTAGAGATGGGTCCCCCCCGTCTCGGTGTGAAATTGGGATTATGATAATTCCCATTCCTCGGTGTAAAATTGAAGTTGGGAAAGTTCCCATTTCTCGTTTGAGGAGGGCCTGGAGAGTACCAGTTATTAGTGGAGTGTCTCGGGCCCTGGTTGCCCCAATTGGGAGGTGGTGGTCTCTGGTAGGGATGATCGAACTTTTGAAAAGTTCGGTTCGGCCAGAACATCCGAACTACCCGAAAGTTCGGCCCGGATTTCAGAACCCCATTGAAATCAATGGACCCGAACTTCGGTAATCAAAAAACACAATTTTAACCACTTAAGCTCCGGAGGATTTGGCTGCTAAACGACCAGGGGGTATTTTGCGATTCGGCACTGCGTGAATTTAACGGACAATTGCGCGGTCGTGCGACGCTGTACCTAAACGAATTTGACGTCCTTTTTTTCCCACAAACAGAGCTTTCTTTTGGTGGTATTTGATCACCTGTGCGATTTTTTTGATCATGCGCTATGAACAAAAAAACAGCGTAAATTTTGCAAAAATAGCAATATTTTTCACATTTTTTTATATGAAATTCCCCCCCAAAAAATGTAAAAATCTAAATTTTTTAACATTTTCGGCCAATTTGTTTTATGCTACATATGTTTGGTAAAAAAAAATCGCAAAAAGCGTATTTTTATTGGTTTGCGCAAAAGTTATCGCGTTTACTAACAAAGGGAAAGATTTTTGTCATTTTTGTTGTTTTTTTTAACGCGTAATGGCGGCAATCTGCGATTTTTTTGCGGTACTGCGACATTGCGGCGGACAGATCGGACCCTTGACTGACATTTTTGACACTTTTGGGGTTACCAGTGACATTTCTACAGTAATCAGTGCTATACATATGCACTGTTACTGTAAAAATACACTGGTAGTGAAGGGGTTAACTTTATTTGAGAGGGAGGGGCTGTGTGTGTCCCTAGGGGCATGATTCTTACTGTAATTGGCTGTGGCTAGAGCTGTAGGAACACTAATCAACGGTCCTACATTGTAGAATCGTGTGATCAGTGTTTCTGCACCGGGGAGAATGACAGGTGGCTTGTTTACACAAGCCGCCTGACTTTCTCCCTCTCCCCCGACGATCGGGTCCGCCGGTCACACGCGCGGGGGGGTCTGTGACCGCATGGGAGCGGGGGCGCGTGCTCGCTCCCCAGAGCCTCACAGGCTAGCGACGTAGACCTACGTCGCTCTGCCTGTGAGGGGCTGACTGCCGCAGTAAATATACTGTGAGCAATCAGCAAGCGGTTAAAGCCCTAAAACCCAATAAATGCCCCTAAAAAGTGCCTAGGGTTCTGGGTCATGCCCCAGGGACTATTAATCACACAAAAAAAGTTCTTAAAAATTGTCATTTTTTATAAAAAAGTCAATTATTGGAAAAAAAAAAAGAGATTTTTTGATTTTGACTTTGGATTTAGTATCTGGGGGGGTCTAAAAAGTGTACCTGTAAAGTTTCAGCTCTGTAGCATGTCCAGAACCAGAAAAAAAGATAATTTTTCAGTAGAGCAGGGATGGTGGGACCCCCCTTTTACACTTATATGATTTTTTTGGGGGGGTTCTGGACATGCTACAGAGCTGAAACTTCACAGGTACACCTTTTAGACCCCCCCAGACACAAAATCACACAAAAAAAAGTTCTTAAAAATTATCATTTTTTATAGATTTTTGATAGAGAGCCAATTATTGAAAAAAGGAAAAAAAAAATAAAAAGAAAATTCTTTGGATTTAGTATCTGGGGGGTCTAAAAAGTGTACCTGTGAAGTTTCAGCTCTGTAGCATGTCCAGAACCATAAAAAAGAAGATTGTTTGTATTTGTGCAATTATAGATCTGGAATATGGCTTCTCGCTTTTCACACCTTGCCGGTTTAATAGCAGGCGTTTTTTTTTTGGGCATTTTTTTGGGTTCTTTGGAGTCAGGAAAAACATCTGAACTTGTGTATAGTGGTACTGTATACACAAGTTCAGATGTTTTGCCTGCCTCCAAAAACCCCCAAAAAATACCTGCAACAACACACCTGGGCGTTTTTTTTTTGGCGCTAGCGTTTTTTTGGGGCAGTTTTTGGGGTTCTTTGGAGGCAGGCAAAACATCTGAACTTGTGTATAGTGGTATATATACCACTATACACAAGTTCAGATGTTTTTCCTGCCTCAAAAGAACCCAAAAAAATGCCCAAAAAAAACGCCTGCTATTAAACCGGCAAGGTGTGAAAAGCGAGAAGCCAACCTCCTGTGCTGAAAGTGTTCTAATACAAACTATCTTTTTTTTTATGGTTCTGGACAAGCTATAGAGCTGAAACTTCACAGGTACACTTTTTAGGCCCCCCAGATACTAAATCCAAAGAAGATTTTTCTTTTTTTTTATTTATTTTTTTTTTCAATAATTGGCACTCCATCAAAAATCTATCAAAAATGACAATTTTTAAGAACTTTTTTTGTGTGATTTAGTGTCTGGGGGGGTCTAAAAGGTGTACCTGTGAAGTTTCAGCTCTGTAGCATGTCCCGAACCCCCCAAAAAAATCATATAAGTGTAAAAGTGGGGTCCCAAGTTCCCTGCTCTAATGAAAAATTATCTTTTTTTCTGGTTCTGGACATGCTACAGAGCTGAAACTTCACAGGTACACTATACAGTGGGTACGGAAAGTATTCAGACCCCCTTAAATTTTTCACTCTTTGTTATATTGCAGCCATTTGCTAAAATCATTTAGGTTCATTCTTCTTCCTCATGAATGTACACATAGCACCCCATACTGACAGAAAAACACAGAATTCTTAAAATTGTTGTAGATTTATTAAAAAAGAAAAACTGAAATATCACATGGTCCTAAGTATTCAGACCCTTTGCTCAGTATTTAGTAGAAGCCCCCTTTTGATCTAATACAGCCAGGAGTCTTTTTGGGAAAGATGCAACAAGTCTTTCACACCTGGATTTGGGGATCCTCTGCCATTCCTCCTTGCAGATCCTCTCCAGTTCTGTCAGGTTGGATGGTAAACGTTGGTGGACAGCCATTTTTAGGTCTCTCCAGAGATGCTCAATTGGGTTTAAGTCAGGGCTCTGGCTGGGCCATTCAAGAACAGTCACGGAGTTGTTGTGAAGCCACTCCTTCGTTATTTTAGCTGTGTGCTTAGGGTCATTGTCTTGTTGGAAGGTAAACCTTCGGCCCAGTCTGAGGTCCAGAGCACTCTGGAGAAGGTTTTTGTCCAGGATATCCCTGTACTTGGCCGCATTCATCTTTCCCTCGATTGCAACCAGTCGTCCTGTCCCTGCAGCTGAAAAACACCCCCACAGCATGATGCTGCCACCACCATGCTTCACTGTTGGGACTGTATTGGACAGGTGATGAGCAGTGCCTGGTTTTCTCCACACATACCGCTTAGAATTAAGGCCAAAAAGTTCTATTTTGGTCTCATCAGAGAATCTTATTTCTCACCATCTTGGAGTCCTTCAGGTGTTTTTTAGCAAACTCCATGCGGGCTTTCATGTGTCTTACACTGAGGAGAGGCTTCCGTCGGGCCACTCTGCCATAAAGCCCCGACTGGTGGAGGGCTGCAGTGATGGTTGACTTTCTACAACTTTCTCCCATCTCCTGACTGCATCTCTGGAGCTTAGCCACAGTGATCTTTGGGTTCTTCTTTACCTCTCTCACCAAGGCTCTTCTCCCCCGATAGCTCAGTTTGGCCGGACGGCCAGCTCTAGGAAGGGTTCTGGTCGTCCCAAACGTCTTCCATTTGAGGATTATGGAGGCCACTGTGCTCTTAGGAACCTTAAGTGCAGCAGAAATCTTTTTGTAACCTTGGCCAGATCTGTGCCTTGCCACAATTCTGTCTCTGAGCTCTTCAGGCAGTTCCTTTGACCTCATGATTCTCATTTGCTCTGACATGCATTGTGATCTGGAAGGTCTTATATAGACAGGTGTGTGGCTTTCCTAATCAAGTCCAATCAGTATAATCAAACACAGCTGGACTCAAATGAAGGTGTAGAACCATCTCAAGGATGATCAGAAGAAATGGAAAGCACCGGAGTTAAATATATGAGTGTCACAGCAAAGGGTCTGAATACTTAGGACCATGTGATATTTCAGTTTTTCTTTTTTAATAAATCTGCAACAATGTCAACATTTCTGTGTTTTTCTGTCAGTATGGGGTGCTATGTGTACATTCATGAGGAAGAAGAATGAACCTAAATGATTTTAGCAAATGGCTGCAATATAACAAAGAGTGAAAAATTTAAGGGGGTCTGAATACTTTCCGTACCCACTGTACACAAGTTCAGATTTTTTGCCTGCCTCCAAAAACCCCCCAAAAATGCCTGCAACAACACACCTGGACATTTTTTTTTTTTTTGACGCTAGCGTTTTTTGGGCATTTTTTGGGGTTCTTTGGAGGCAGGCAAAACATCTGAACTTGTGTATAGTGGTGTATATACACACATACTTATATGTATATACACACCTAGACATATATAGGTGTGATAGGAGCAGAAATATATTGGTGTTAATTATTTCATTAGCGCAAGTAGTTTTTTCTGCTCCTTTCACACCTATATATATGCAGGTGTATATATACAGACATGGGTGTGTATATATACCCCCTATACACATGTTCAGATGTCATGTCTGACTCCAAACATGTGCTCAAAAAAGCACTAGCAACGCCTGCAGCCAAAAATGCTGGCGGCGGCGAAGCCATATTACAGAAACGAAAGTTAGCTAAGAGAAACTAGCTTTTCTCTATTGCGGTCACCCTGCTATGGAAGGGTTCGGTCACCCTGCCGTAGCAGTCACTGTCAGTTCACCCTACACTACATTACGGTCACCCTGGTATGGAAGGGTTCGGTCACCCTGCCATAGCAGTCACTGTCAGTTAACCCTACACTACATTACGGTCACCCTGACACTTCATACTTTCCCTACAGAAACAAAATTTTTGAAGCTAACTAAAGTGTAAAGGAGCACTCTAACTACACTAGATATCCCTTTCCTCACACTAATAAATGCTAAATGACACTTTTAAAGTAAAATTAACAGAACTGCTTCCACTCTCTTCCATGTCCAGTATAACAATGCTAGGAATTTGGCGGGGGCTATCTTATATACTGGGGGGCGTATTCACTAATGATTGGTCTAGGGACCCCCTAGTCACTCCAATCACATTCCTAGCATTCTTCTGCCCCCTCAATTGGCTTTTGCTAATGGTTCTGTTCCAATCACGGGCTTTTAAAGCCCATTTCCTGAACCATTGCATTTTGGTCGGTTCTGGTTGCCGAATTCCGAACTTTTTGGGCAAAAAGTTCTAAATTCGGCCGAACCTCGAACACCCAATGTTCAGGCCGAACCGATGGTGGATCCAAACCGTTCGATCATCCCTAGTCTCTGGTAATTATACTGGTTGTTAGGTGTAGGTCTGTAATTATTAGAAGGTTTCTTTGGACATGGAACCCCACCTCTACCTCTGTTCGCCTGTTGGTTTTGTCCCCTCAGAGGTGTGTTACTCCCTCTGTTATTATGTGATTGGGGAAAGACACCTGGGGGTATTTCCATAGGTTCCTCTTGATTAAGAGTATCCACTACAGTGTTTTGTAACCTATTGATTTGCCACTTAAAGACTGAATTACTTTTATAGTCATTAATGTCTCTGTTATATTTAAGTTTTTTCTTATTTTTTTGTTCATTACCCTCTTTTTCTAGATGTTTTAAAATGAGATCCACCTTCTTTTTATAGTCCTCACTGTCTTTAAGCTCTGTTAAGGAACTTTTTAGACTATTGATCTCAGTGTCTATTTTGATTCGTTTTTTCTTTTTCTTAGCAATGAGGAATTGAAGGAATTTAACCCCTGCCTCATTGAAATAAGTGAACCACTCATCCAGATCTTCATCATTTGGAGGGTTCACCTCCCACCTTAGGCTCCGCGGAAGCATTTTGTCGGCGACATAACGTTCCAGAAAGGCTATGTCCCAACTCCCATGAACATCAGAGGTCATGAGGTTTTTAAGTCTCATGAAGTGACCTCCTAGGTCGTCCACTGTGTGGGGACTTCCATCAAAAACACCTTCCGTATCCAAAACATGTTTGTTACGGAATTCAAAAATATCCATATGTCTCAAAAGATATAAGTGAATAAAATTAAAATTAAATTGAAATTGAAAAAAGCAGCAGAAAAGGATCAATGCAGTGAAATCAATATAGTAGTGGGAAATTCTGCGCTAATATATATTAATCAAATTATGTGAGTGAAAAACAAGCTGCTGCACATAAGGAATCATAGAAAAACCCCTAAATGCAAAACTAATATCAAGAATGTGCTGCGCTAGAAATAGTGATTAGGGTATCACCAATTGTGACATTAGTGCTCAAAATAATACATCAAAAAATACATTAAAACATATAAATTGCTCAAAAAATTTGTTAAACAATCCATGCAATGAAAAGTGAGAAATAATAAGGATTTTAAATCCAAAGAAAAGTCCACAGTGATATAGTATATGAATAAAAAATTCAGGAAATCAACCACAAGTCCCAGTAATTATTAAATCCACAGGGTACTTTGAAGATGAAAGGAACACCGATGTGCAAGTCACCAGATAGGTAGATAAGTTGGCAGCTTACCAGAGTAAGTGGGTCACTCAAATTAATGAGTAAACCTGTATGAGCTTTTTAGATGGTAATACCAGGAACGGCCACAGGGTGTCACCTCACCGACTCAAACAAGATATCCACATAATATAAACAGGGAAAGATGATGACAGGGACATAGCGTAATTCCGTATATAAAATCCGTTTATTTAATTAAAAGAAAGTATCACACTCACATTTTAGATGAATGTCACAAGCATATAATGTTGTAAGCAACCACTTAGAAGCGAACGAACATCTCCTACGGTTTGATAGATCTTGGAAGCCGGCTGTTGGGGGTGTGGTTGCGTCACGTCTGACTCACCCGACCGGTTTCGTCATACGCTTGATGTCATCAGGGGCGTGGTTGTCAGAAGTGACCCAGCGCCTATATACCCCCATAATTGGACGGCGGGCGGAGCCACACTCGTCTCGCATGGAGTGACAGAGAAGGGCGGAAATGAACACCGCGATTGACTCACATAATTTGATTAATCTATATTAGCGCAGAATTTCCCACTACTATATCGATGTTTTTTAATTACCCTGTGACAAAAGTCTCTAGAGAATCGCAGTATATCTGGAAAAGGTATTTAACACCCCGCTTCAATCTGTGGTATTGGGGGGCCACAGGTTTATCACACCAGTTCTACAAATATTTGGCCAGTAACTGTTGTCACTGTGTAGCACAGTTAACACAGCAAAAGAGGCCACCTTTTTGCAGGACTAAAATACAATCTTAGAAAAGTATACTGTTAAATAACACCTCACTTCAATCTGCGGTATTGGGGGGCCACAGTTTCATCACACCATTTCTACAAATAATTGGCCAGTAACTGTTGTCACTGTGTGTAGCACAGTAAACACAGCAAAAGAGGCCAAATTTTTGCAGGACTAAAATACAATCTTAGAAAAGTATACCGTTAAATAACATCCCACTTCAATATGTGGTATTGGGGGGCCACTTGTCTATCACACCAGTTGTTCAAAAAATTGGCCAGGGAGTTTGGCACTGTGTGTATCAGAGTTAACCCAGCAGAAGAGGCAATATTGTTGCAGGACACAAATACACTTGTAAAAGTATACTCAGATCAATGGCCCCCCAATACCACATATTGAAGTGGGGTGTTATCTATCACACCAGTTATAATACATTATAAGTGCTTTTGTCACTATTTGTAGTTAAGCTGCCGCAACGGTCAGTCACCACACCTGTCACAATGCTGCACAGTGCACAATACTACTACTAATCCACTATAAAATGCTTTCTGCAAAGTATATCATACCGTGGATTACCCCCCCCCCCCCACCCAATATAGTGCACTGCACCGCAATACCAAAAAAATTGCAGCCCTTTAAATGACTTTTGTGGACATTAACAGAGAGATTTGTGTCACTGCTGCCGATCTCTAACTGCCCCTGAAGCACAGACTGGATACCTGTCCCTAGCCTGAAAAGAGACTGGACCTATACCGAAATACCAGCCCTGAAAAGGACTTTTGTGGACATTAACAGAGCGATTTGTGTCACTGCTGCCGATCTCTAACTGCCCCTAAAGCACCGACTGGATACCTGTCCCTAAACTCAAAAGAGACTGTAGTAGACCTATACCGAAATAACATCCCTGAAAAGGACTTTTGTGGATCTTAACAGAGCTATTTGTGTCTGGCAATCTCTCCCTCATGAACACAAGAGACCTTTCCCTATGCTGACAAAAAGCAGAATGTGAAATGGCCGCCAGCGCAGGTCTATGTATAGGGTAGGGGGGCATGTCCATGTGCTGAAATGTTTCAATTGGCTGTCCCGTTCCACCTGATGGCTGTGTCATGGGTCAAAATTCTCCCCAATGTAAACTAATATGGCCGCGAACAACGCCATGTGTTCGCAAAATTGGCGGGTAGCGAACAAGCAAAATTTGCCGCGAACCGGCCGCCGGGCGAACCGCAAGGCCATCTCTAGTCACAAATCACCTGAATCAAATTCCAGCCTCTCTAGCGGTTCCACCTGAACAGCCTGCTGCATCTCCGCCACCCCCTGCCCAGCATCCAGTGCTCTTGGTGGTGTCTTCCCTGCATCTGCTTCCACCTCCTCACTTCTTTGGGGACCCAAAGCCTTGCCCCAGTTCAGGCACTGATGTGGACGAGAAGGCCTGGATTGCATTCTCCACTCTAATTCATCCCAAAGGTATTCTTTTGGGTTGAGGTCAGGACTCTGTGCAGGCCAGTCAAGTTCCTACACCCCAAACTTGATCATTCATGTCTTTATGGACCTTGCTTTGTGCACTGGTACGTAGTCATGATGGAACAGGAAGAGGCCATCCCCAAACTGTTCCCACAAAGTTGGGAGCATTAAATTGTCCAAAATGTCTTGGTATGCTGACGCCTTAAGAGTTCCTACACCCTAATCCCCCCTCCACCAAATTATTTGGACCAGTGCGCAAAGCAAGGTCCATAAAGACATGGACCATATGTAAATCATGGCCATGTGTCCTCTTCAGGGACCTTGGAGTAAACACTTCATTACAGTTACTGAAGTGACCTTTGACATATTTTGCACAATGTAATCATATACCCCAGGGGCGTAACTACAGGGGTTGCAATTGCAACCAGGCCCCATGCTCCAGGGGCATATGCAGCTCCCCTGTAAACCTGGATAGGAGGGGGAGCGGCGGGGGCAGCATGTAGAGAAATATCACTATAGCTGCAGGAGGAAAATGGAGGAGATTAGTTCCTCTCTATGCTGCCCCCGCCGATCCTCCTATTCAGTTCACTTGTGTTCTGCTGTCTCTGGGCCCCTGTGTGCTCCCCTGGTCCCCCCCCCCCCCACTATGCTGGCGGTTTCCTCCCTCCCCTCTCCTGCTGGCTGCTGCAAGGGGTGTGTCACAATAGAGAACCAGGAAGGGGTCGGTAAATATGTAATTTACCAGCTCCTTCCTTTTCTGAATGGACAGAGTCATAGTCAGTGACATTGTAAAAAAATAAAATGATAAAAAATAATACATTTAAAATACCAAAAAATAAAAACTAGTGACACGAGTGAGTAAACTTCCAGGATCACAAAGCTCACACTTGCGACCATGCCCTGGCATTCCAACACCGAGGGGAGGCCCCAAGATGGCAGGAAGGGGGCCCATGCAGAACTTGTGAAATGGTCCCACTGCAGGACTGTAATAAAGGGCCCCAGGATCAGTGGAAAGAGCACCAGGCTTGAAGGGATGGGCCCCGGCCAGAGATCCGGAGGGCCCTTCATGGTTTCTTGCACCAGGGCCTTGAAAGTTCTAGTTACGCCTCTGATATACCCTCTTATGTGCCTCTTCTCCAGAGTGAATATCTGTAATCTATGTAATCAATCCTCATACATGATGTCCTCTATCCCCTCTAGTTTTGTTGACATTTCCTGAACTTTAACTCAGCAGCATCTTTCCTGAGGATTGGTAACCAAAACTGAATTGCAAATTCAAGATAAGAATTATTGATTTATCTCTGGAATGCATGTCCTTTTTGGTATATGACACTATTTTGCAGCTTGGCATTGCATGCTAATGCCAAGTCTGTGATCTAAAAGCACCCCCAGATCCTTTACCATCACAGATTCTCCCAAGGGAGACCCTCCTAATGTGTATTATTGGCACCCAAGTACATAAATTTACATTCCTCAATATTGAATCTCATCTGCCATGTAGAGATGTACCGAACTATTCGCCGGCGAACAGTTCCCGGCGAACATCGCTTGTTCGCGTTCCCCTCGGTGGGCGAACATATGCGATGTTCAGTCCGCCCCCTATACATCATCATTGAGCAAACTTTGACCCTGTACCTCACAGTCAGCAGGCACATTCCAGCCAATCAGCATACCCTCCCTCCCAGACCCTCCCACCTCCTATAAAAAAGCAAGGACAGCATCCATCTTAGATTCATTCTGAAGCTGCAGTGTTAGTTAGAGCAGGGAGAGTGCTGCTGCTGCTGAATTAATAGGGAAATCATTAGCTAGGCCAGTGTTCTGTGTCCACTCCTGCTGTAAGGACAGCATCCTGACAGCACCCCAAAAAGCCCTTTTTAGGGCTGGTATATCAGTCTGCTTTTATTTATTTTTTCTATATATATACAGACTGTACTGTGTGCACACCACTCATCGGGTGGCACAGTACCTTGCAGATAAAAAAGTAATTTAGTTTTTACCCTTTAATATAATTGCAGTTGCCTGCCAGTGTGTGTCAGGCTCACTGACTGAACTGTGCCTACTGCCAGTGCCCACCATTCATATAGGGTGGCACAGCACCTTGCAGATAAAAAAGTAATTTCATTTTTTCTCTGTAATATAATTGCAGTTGCCTGCCAGTGAGTTTCAGGCCCACAGACTGTACTGTGCCCACTGCCCACCACTCATATAGGGTGGCACAGCACCTTGCAGATAAAACATTAATTAAATTTTTTCTCTGTAATATAATTACTGTTGCCTGCAAGTGAGTGTCAGGTCCACAGACTGCACTGTGCCCACTGCCCAACACTCATATAGGGTGGCACAGCACCTTGCAGATAAAAAATCCATTGAATTTTTCCTATAATAAAAAATAAAATTCATCCAGAAAAAAACAGGAACTGGCTTTTTCATTCGAATTTCAGTAGCGCAGGGATGGTGATTAGGGATGATTGAACTTTTCAAAATTTCGGTTCGACCAGAACATCAGAACTTCCCAAAAGTTCGGCCCGGATTTCAGAACCCCTTTGAAATCAATGGGACCCGAACTTCGGTAATCAAAAACCCAATTTTGAAGCCCTAAAACCCTGCCCCTAAAAAGTGCCTAGGGTTCTGGGTCATGCCCCAGAGACTATTAATCACACAAAAAAAAGTTCTTAAAAATTGTCATTTTTGATAGAGAGCCAATTATTGAAAAAATTCTTGAAAAAAAAAAAGAGATTTCTTTGGATTTAGTGTCTGGGGGGTCTAAAAAGTGTACCTGTGAAGTTTTAGCTCTGTAGCATGTCCAGAACCAGAAGAAAAAGATCGTTTGTATTAGAACACTTACAAAAGTCCAAAGACCCACAAAAAAATGCCCAAAAAACGCCTGCGCCAAAAAAAAAAACAAACGCCCAGGTGTGTTATTGCAGGCGTTTTTTTGGGCATTTGGGGTCTTTGGAGGCAGGCAAAACATCTGAACTTCTGTATAGGGGTATATATACACACACACACTTATATGTATTTATACACATACACACATATAGGTGTGAAAGGAGAGAAGCCATATGGGTGTTAATTATTTAATTAGCGCAAGTATAGTGTTCTGCTACTTTCACACCTATATATGTGTATGTGTATATATACATATAAGTGTGTGTGTATATATACCCCTATACAGAAGTTCAGATGTTTTGCCTGTCTCCATATACCCCCAAAAAATGCCCAAAAAAACGCCAGCTACAAAAACGCCCAGGTGTGTTTTTGCAGCAGGCGCTTTTTTTGGGCATTTTTTGGGGTCTTTGGAGGCAGGCAAAACATCTAAACTTCTGTATAGGGGTATATATATATATATATACACACACACTTATATGTATTTTACACATTCACATATATAGGTGTGATAGGAGCGTAACTATATTGGTGTTAATTATTTCATTCGCGCAAGTAGTGTTTTCTGCTCCTTTCACACCTATATATGTGCAAGTGTATATATACATACATGGGTGTGTATATATACCCCATATACACATGTTCAGATGTCATGCCTGACTCCAAACATGTGCTCAAAGAATCCCTATAGACGCCTGCAGCCAAAAAGCAAGCTGACCGGCGAGAAGCCATATTACTGCACCGAATGTGACTTAAGAGAAACTATCTTTTCTCTATAGCGGTCACCCTGATATGGAAGGGTTTGGTCACCCTGCCATAGCAGTCAGTGTCAGTTCACCCTACACTACATTACGGTCACCCTGAAATGGAAGGGTTTGGTCACCCTGCCATAGCAGTCAGTTCACCCTACACTACATTACGGTCACCCTGGCACTTAACGCTTTCCCTACAGAAACTAAATTTTTGCATCTAACTAAAGTGTAAAAGAGCACCCTAACTACACTAGATATCCCTTTCCTCACACTAATAAATGCTAAATGACACTTTTAAAGTAAAATTAACAGAACTTCTTCCACTCTCTTCCATGTCCCTGTATTACAATGCTAGGAATTTGACGGGGGCTATCTTATATACTGGGGGGCGTATTCACTAATGATTGGCCTAGGGACCCCCTAGTCACTCCAATCACATTCCTAGCATTCTCCTGCCCCCCCCCCCCAATTGGCTTTTACTGATGGTTCTGGTCCAATCACAGGCTTTTAAAGCCCATTTCCTGACCCATTGCATTTTGGTCGGTTCTGGTTGCCGAATTTCAAACACCCAATGTTCGGGTCGAAACGATGGCCGACCCGAACCATTCGATCATCCCTAATGGTGATAACCTCTTACCAAATAAATAGGATGATAACATATACCAAAATATATGAATCAGATGTGATAAATATAAGCATAAAAGCATGAAATCACATCAATAGGAGTCCATAAAGTCCATAGGTATAAAGTGCATAGAGCAATGAAAGTGCAAACATGAAGGATCACAAGTGCGACTTATGGGGACCACCCTTGCTTGCCACCACCACACAGTGCCGGGAGAAGTATCTGAAATTCAGACTCACTAGATGCCTATGCCTAACCACTCTCATGGACTATAGTGCACTATAAATTTACCAGGAAATCTTCCAGAGGAGTCTTTGCAGCACAAATCAGAGATCTGGAGGAAACCTGATTTTACTATATGCTGTTGTTGGCTAGTCCATGAGAGTGAAGATAGAAGCATGGCAACAAAGGGGGGTGCAGACATTTCAGCACTAGAGGGGGTCACTTTGTAAGGTAAGAGTACCAAAAAGTACAAATATGCTGATATGAAACTTTGATGTGGCAGTGTGGCTTCACATGCATTTGCAAATGTATGTAAAGAAAAATGTTTTTAACCTAGGGGGACCAGACGTCCCCAGTTTCCAGGGACAGCCCCCGGATTGAGGAAACTGTGCCCGGTCCAATTTTGTCCCCGGTTTTATCCCCGGATTCAGGACCGGAATAATGTAGACAGGGCATCCCATGCTGGCTGATACTGAGTGTCCTCTGTGCATCCTCTGTGCATAGCAAACCTCTGAACCTTGTACTCTATGCCTAACACCCTCCTGCATATTATGTAGTCCTGTGCCCAGCGCTCTGTGTATTATGGAGTCCTGTGCTCAGCGCTCTGTGTATTATGGAGTCCTGTGCCCAGGGCTCTGTGTATTATGTAGTCCTGTAATAGTGCTCTGTGTATTATGTAGTCCTGTGCCCAGCGCTCTGTGTATTATGCAGTCCTGTGCTCAGCGCTCTGTGTATTATGTAGTTCTGTGCCCAGTGCTCTGTGTATTATGTAGTCCTGTGCCCAGCGCTGTGTATTATGCAGTCTTGTGCTCAGCGCTCTGTGTATTATGTAGTCCTGTACCCAGCGCTCTATATATGTCCCCGGATATCATTTTAAAAATCTGGTCATCTTATTTTAACCTAAAATGCTGAAAAATGTAAAAATCTAACTCCAGGCTCACCCCCTCCAACGCCAGAATGCTCCCCCTGGATGTCCCCCTGCTGGGTGTCATTTAACATGGAAGACTGAGGACATCTAGTGGTGAAACAGAATTACTATGCTGGATGGTGCCAATGATGAGGTCAGTGTTTGAAGCTGCCAAGGGCTCGTTCAAAAACAAAAGAAATTAAGCCAGGAGTTACATTTATAGATGTCTCTTTGACAGTTATTATAATCATATAATAGGCAGGTAAAACAATGAGAAAGCATATTTTTATTTAAAATCTCGATAATTGAATAATGATAGACCGATAAAGATCTATGGCAATTTTGTTACATTGTAGGCTTCATAAAAAGTATTTGCCTTCTTTTCTATAGTATAATTGAAGTCTTTCACTAATGAGAACAACCAAAGAGTTTCAAATGCTCAGCAAACGCAAGCAGATCATCACAGTGATCCTGGTTGTATTGACATTCACTGTCAGTCAGCCACCGTTCAATCCATGTGTTCTTCCCAATACTGTATTTATATTTGCTGTAAAAGAAAAAAAAATTACAACATTTGTATTATTCTGCTGTACTTTTACTTACATTTTTAAATAAAATCTTTATGGAAAAAAAAAGAAAGAAAAAAATGGCTTCAAATTAAGTTCTAAACCAATATTAAAAAGTACAAAATCTTCATAGGTATACATTTTATTTATATAGAAAAATGTTAACCTCTCGCAGACTGCCTGCAATGATAGGCAACCCATGTGGGCAAAGCAAGGTAATGGTACGTCGCTGCCTGCTTTCAGGCTTAATGTGCACGCATGCACGCCACCTGCTGACACCCGCTGCGATTGTACACGGCAGGAGTCTGTCAGCAACTTGCTAATCGGCTGTGTCCAATCATAGTCCAGAGCCCTGTGCTGGCAATCAACACAGGGCTCTGTACGGGGGGGGGGGGGGATCTCATATCCCTACAAAGCAGGAATAAGACACAAAGCAATCTGTTAGTAAAAGCAGCACATAATACACACATGGTTAGGCACACAGTTAACCGCTTGATTGTGTCGTGGCATACCTATCTCTCATTTTCTGGATACCTTATTGGCCTTTACAAGATACCTTGCTAGATATGCAGGATGCCTTGACTGGCATTTAGAATGGTTATCTTAAACAAAATGTCTTTTGAGTTAATCTCATTTTACTTTGATTTCTTTACATGTGTCACTGAGCTTGCAAAGGCTAAGAATATATCAGATGACCGAAACAGTGGAAATTCCCTATCTCTCAGAATATCAACTCTGTCTGGACAGCTGACCACAAAGCCAATAATATCTTCTAAAAAGCCCCTTTGGAACTTTTATTGAACGTCACCAAGAAATTTCCCATATGACAGAGAATCACGATCTAGATTGACATAATGCTTACTATAATTAGTTGTTAACTTTGATTGGATAAAAGATGTTAATAGCAACCCATTTCTTGTATGTCAGATTGTAATGACAAACCCATTTTTGAGTATATATAAACTCCAGAAACGCTGTAATAAATCAGGTCACTATGATTCAGCCATCTTGAGTCTTGTCTGATCTCATTATATATATAGCTATATATTGTCTGATTTGGTATCACTGACTAACAGGTAACAGGTATTTTGTACCTGAGGGAAAATTCCACAACAATTGCCCTAAATTTTAACCCATACCCAGCCAGTGTTATTACCACAGTGACAGTGTATAGTATTATCACTGATTACTGTTAGTCAGTTCCCCCCCCAGCGTCAGTTAGTGTCAAATTGTCCGCCACACTATCACAGTCCCACTATAAATTTATAGTTTTGTTTGGTTACAGTGTTGCATTACTGCGCAATTACCAGTTAAAGTAGCGCAGTGCTAAGTAGCAAAAAATGGCCTGGTCAGTAAAATCAACTCTGGGCAGCTAGAAAACTATCTCTTGCAGTGGGGCTGTTCTAGGGCTAGGGGAACATCTGCCGGGGGAGTGGCAGTAAGTAAAACGGGTTCTACTCTCCCTTAGAGTGAGTGCAGGCAAAGCCCCAATGCAAAGGATCATTTTTTCAAGGTCAACTGCAATACAGTACACATGCCATAAGAGCAGTATGAGGGCAGTCAATGCAAACCTGCTTAACCACTTCCCAAAAAATCACATACCTGTATGTCATTTTTCTGAAGTGGTTGTACCGGAGTGATGCCTGCAGCTTCATCACCCTGGTACCATTTTTTAGAGCTGACGATCGGCTATCTAGTAAGAACAACCGATGCGGCTAAGCAGCTGCTCAGCTGTTATAACAAGGACCTCCGCTCAGGTCTCTTGTCCCACCGGGAGACCCGAGCCACCAGCTGGCAGGTCCGCCAGGTGGCCGGAGTTCCAGAGCAAAGCTGGATTTGGCTTTGATTGGGTCTACGATGTAGAAACCCAGAAGCGAGCCGACAACATCACTTCCGGTTTACTCGACAGCTAACGGCGTACATTTTTAAAAAGGGACAGTGTTCAAAAACATTGATCTTGGCATTTTGAATACTTTTAGGCGCAGAGGGCTTGGGGTCATGTGTTTAGAAAATTTTTTGAAGGGACAATGGAAAAATACAGAGAGGTTGGGACTTTAGATGAGAGACATAACATGACAAGACAGGTGGAACAAAATTGCTTCATTTATTGATATATGCAAAAGTATAATAAAAAGAGAAAAATATGTAAAACATGATGTATAAATACAGACATCATAAATAAATGGTATAAGATTAGATGGTAAGGCTGAACCAAGTTCAGATAAACCAACATGATAATATAGAGAATAGTAACAGAGTAATGAAATGACATCATGAACATCCATAAACTGACGCGTTTCGTGGACTAAACTTTCCACTTCTTCAAGAGTAGGTGTATGATCCATGTCTATAAGAAATGTGTGTAAAATACATGGCATTATATGATGGTCAATAGAAACTGGGAGGGGGGAGGGGGGAGGAGAAAGGGGAAAAGTCCCCACATTCCCAAAACTTACACAGTGAGTGAAAAAGGCTATGGACCCCCAATACATCAAGAAGGGCATAAGATCTCTTGAGAATAACAAAAACATTGTTATCAGGCCCACCGATAAAGGGGGTGGCCTGGTTATTCTCAGTAAAGAATACTATCGTGAGGAGATGGACAAATTTATTATCGAATCAAGATACATATTCTCTGCTGAGTAAAGATCCACTTTTTTCATTTAAGAATGAACTTCATGATCTAGTGGAAGTTGGGAGAGCCAGGGGAGTGTTGACCAAGAAAGAGTCTCAGTATCTAGACCAACTTTTTTGCAGGACACCTATCATCTATTGTCTTTCCAAAATCCATAAAAAAGCTGATCGACCTCCGGGTCGTCCCATTATTAATAGGATCGACTTGGTTACGGCAAGGCTTGGGCAATACATTGATGTTTTCCTGCAGCCCCTGGTAGTTAAGATGGAGGCCTACCTTAAGGATACAAAACATGTAATTCAAATTTTGGAATCCTCATCTTGTACCCAATCGACGATAATGGTTACAGCGGACGTAAGTTCGCTGTATACTATTATCAGTCATGAAGAAGCTCTATCAGCAATTAATTGGGCATTAGGAACATCTGATCTCCCTAGGAAGAACAAAAGTTTTTTGTGTAGATGTCTGAATTTCTGTCTGTCCAGAAATTATTTCTGGTACAACAGATAGTATTATCTCCAGACCAGGGGGGTTGCCATGGGAGCCGTTTTGCTCCCAGTGTGGCCAATATTTTTATGGCCCACTGGGAGTCGGAGGTGGTGTTCCATGGCCGCCCCCCTGAATTATTGTGCTACCACAGGTATATTGACGACCTGATACTCATCTGAGACAGGGATACCAGTAGCCTCAATTCCTTCATGAACAAAATGAATGGCAACAATAAGAACATTTCTCTGGCCTGGAATATGAGTAGTGAGAAAATTGTCTTCTTGGATTTAGAGATCTCCATGGAGAATGACCATTTTAAGATGCAGAACCATTTTAAAGCAACTGATCGAAATGCGTATATTCCGCTCGACAGTTGCCATCATCGTTCATGGCTCTGCAATATACCAAAAGGCCAGTTTGTCAGATTACGGCGTAATTGTACCTCTGAAGGTGACTATTTGTCACAAGCAGAGATGCTTGTAGAACGCTTTGTGCAAAAGTTATGATAGGGATTCATTGGCCAATGAGGTAGCTAGAGTAAAGGAGCTTGATAGAAATGTATTGGTGGCCCCTAAACCTAGTACTGACCATCCTCCTGAAGGAAATCAATACAGGCTCATATTTGATTTTAATATACAACACAAGAAGTTAGAAAAAATAGTCCAAAAGAACTGATCCATTTTAAAACAAGACAGAATACTGGTTCTCACCCTCCCTGAGATACCCAAGTTTGTTTATAGGAAGGCATCCACCTTAAGGGATCACATAGCCCCCGGTGTGGTAGATCCTCCAATTCCTGTTGAAAAAAGATCTTTTCTGTTTTTATCAGAAATTCTATGCATGTGGAAGATGTGTGGCTTGCAGGCATTGTAAAACGAATTGCAAAAAACGCAAAGACTTTACTGCGACTGGCGCCAATAAATCGTATACCATCCGAGGTCTCATAACATGTGCCAGCGTAGGAGTCGTATACATGTTGGAATGCGGCTTTGGCAAGCAATACATAGGGAGGACCTCCAGGCAGCTACAAGTTAGACTCCGAGAACACGTGGGTAATATCAAAAAGAGTTTAAACACACACAGTGTGTCAAGACATTTATGGAATGTCCACAACCGTGATCCACGCAGTCTTAAATTTTGGGGCATTGAAAAAGTTAAACCTCACTGGCGAGGAGGTAATTTCATACGCCAATTAAGCCGACGTGAATCTTTTTGGATTCGCAAAACCAAAGTCTCTGCCCCTAGAGGCCTTAAAGAGGAAGTAAACCCTCCTCAGGAAGTTGTACCTATAGGTAAGCCTATATTAAGGCTTACCTATAGGTACTGTAAATATCTCCTAAACATGTACCGTTTAGGAGATATTTACCTTTAATGCAGCCAGTGACGTCACTGGCGCATGCGCTCTGAAGGAACGGCAGACATGCACCAGGAAGGTTCGCCGCTGTCCAGGAAATATCGGATGTCTGTTTTGCTTTTCGATTTCACAGCCATATTATGATATATATCTGGTGAGTGGTTTTTACCTTGCACAATAAACAGTCCTTTTAAACATACAGCACCATGAGCTCTTTCCTTGTCTTTTGCTGAAATCTTTCCCCGGTTGGACAATACTAAACCATCTGTCTGCTTATTGTGTGGAGTTCAACATATACACTTCAGGCCGTGCTATCTCTTCCCTATTGGTGAAAAGCGCTGTTGATCATTGTGAAAACAGTGATCCCCTCCCTTTGGTAAGAGGCAGTGTGCTCTGTGTGGTGATGGTGTAGATTTATCAGGATCACCTATTGTCGGTCTATCTCCAACACGTAAAGGTGGAAGACTCTTCCAAGTCTGATTAAGAGACTGTTCTCATGGACTTATTTATATTTTAGGCACTGTATTTTATATTTTTTTTACTAGATAGAGGAAGGTTCAAATTTAAAAACCTGCCTAAAACTTGGAGTTCCTCAAACAATGGTATGGCGCGTTCTCAAAAACCATCTGCATATGTAGCTGTACAAGTTACCACAAGCATTTCATCCTGGCAACCATAACAGAAGGTTAAAATTTTGAGCTGCGGGGATGTGGCTTGGTCCCGATCTAAGATGGCCGCTTAGTGCCGAGCTCCTGCACCTCGAGGCCTGATCTTCACACAGTGTAGCCGACTCATACCCTGACTTACCATCTCAACATGGGGAGTACTTCCCGGAGCAATTCCGCCACCCGTTCCTGGACTCTGCGGGAACCAGAAACGCAGCTGAGCCACGGTATCCCCGAACTTTTCCGATCCCAGGTGGGGTCCACACAGAGGCCTACTCCCTCATCCACTCCGCGCTCTCGATCCCGCTCACCGAGCAGACTACCACCCAGCGCCAGAGCCCATTCTTCTACCATGGACATCCCATCCGCCCTCTCTCTCCTTCCAAGATCTCCAGCTTGTGGCGGCGGACATCAAAGTGGACATCAAGGCCGCCCTGTCGGCGGTTATTGCGGAGCTCCGAAGCGATGTCCAGGCCATATCTTTGCGGGTGGAGGAGGTAGAGGTTACCACAGTGCGCCATGATGCCTCCCTCTGTCATGTCCAGCAAGTGACCGAATCGCATGCTTCCCTGCTGAGGGACTTGAACCGGCATGTGGAGGATCTGGATAACCGGGGGAGGCGGAGGAATCTCCGAGTCCGCGGGATCCCCGAAAGCGTGGAGCACCAGAACCTCCCTCAGGCGGGCACCTCCATTTTCAACGACCTCTTGGGCAGGCCTCCGGACACTCCGGTTGCCCTAGAACGCATTCATAGGGCTCTGAGGCCTAGGGGTAGAGGCACCGACGCCCCAAGGGACGTGGTGTGCTGTCTCGCAAACTTCCAACTAAAGGAAGATGTCCTCCGGAAAGCCCGAATCCGCCGCCATATTGCTTTCCAGGGGGCAGAGATCAAGATGTTTCAAGACCTGTCCAACATCACCCTGCAACGGAGGAGAAAGCTGCGCCCGCTGCTGGATGTCCTACGATCCAGAGCCATAGTCTATAGATGGAAGTTCCCATTTGGGCTCTCTGCTACCTCCCAAGGCCGTACAGCCCTCCTCTGTTTATTTTACTTGCTCAGGTCTGTTTTACTGCACGCCCACTGCCATTAAGATGCGTGCCCCGGGGCCACCCTGATGCCTAGACAGGATGTGATTTCATTGCCCTATCTGGCTTCCCCACCTCTCTACACTGGGTCTTTCTATTAGTACCCACATTGTAGACTCCTGTCACCTATTACCCCCCCTCCTCTACCTTCCCCTTCATCTACCTTCCCCCCATTCCCTCTCCCTTCCCCTTCCCCCCCTCCCCTCTACTCCCCCTTCCCCCCTTCTCTCCTGCCCTCCCCTCCCCCCCCCTTTTTTTTCCCTCCCTCCCTCCTCCCCCCACTTCCCCCCAAGGCTGCCTGGCGCCTCCCCGAGAGGCCATCTCCCTACCCCATGCGCCTTGATTATCCCTCCCCACCTGTACCTTTATTCTGTAGCCCACCACTCGTTGCCCTACACTCCCCTCTAGAGCTTGCTTAGTGCCACTTCCAAGACTATTGTATAACTCCTATCCCCTGGTGTCTGCCCACCGGTCCCTGCACTAGGTCCCTGCCCCGTTTACCTGTGCTCTCCTGTTCAAATACTCCAGTTTTTCCATCCCCCTCCATCCAATTTCTTACTGTGATTCGGCTACCCCTTTGCAGCTTTCAATGGCCCCACAGGTGCTTGGTGCTGACCTCCATTCTTGGTCTCCTTACCTTCCACTCTCCCCAACGGTAGAGGAATTATCCTCTCCCGACTGATATCCGATATCTCCCCCCCTACTCTCCCCTTTTCTCATCGGGTGCCGTAGCAGGTCTACCAACACCCGCGGATTTAGTGCCTTACCCTTTCTGCCTCCCTGACCCTTCCTCTCCTTACCCCCCCCCCCGGGGTTTTTTTTTTTTGTGTGAGTACTTGCTTGTCTGTTTGCTGTGTTTGTTTTAGTTGATTGTCCTTCGTCTTCCCTGTCGTCCGTGCTTGTGACTGTCTCCCCTCTGGTGTCTTGCAAGATGCCCCGTCCCCATTCGGCCCGCTCTGACACCCAGACTTTAAAAATCATATCCCTGAATGCCAAAGGCCTTAATACGCCCCAAAAGCACTCCTCGATATTAACACACTTGCGTAGGCTCCGGGCGGATGTGGTTCTCCTTCAGGAGACCCACTTTCGCTCGGATTCCGTACCTCGATGCTATAACAAATACTACCCTACTGTGTTTCACGCCCCTTCACCTAACTCGCGTACCAAAGGGGTTTCGATCCTTGTGGCTAAATCGTTACCACTGTCCATTACGTACTCTCTAGCAGACCCCGACAGCCGCTACCTCTTTCTGAAGGGTTCTCTCCACAATTTTCAAATTACCTTGGTTACAGTATATAGCCCGAATTCCTCCCAAGTCACTTTCTTTAGGAAAGTTGCTTCGGAACTGATCCCGTTTCAGAGGGGAACTCTGATTCTTGGGGGAGACTTCAACGTCCCCCTAGACCCCTTGCTAGACACTTCCTCCGGCACCTCCTGCCTACCTTACAGGGCTCTGAAACAGATACGACTGAGTTTGCAGTCCTTACAACTTCACGACTCTTGGCGCATCTTACATGAGAGGGACAACGACTATACGTTTTTCTCTCCGCTTCATTGTAAGTACTCTCGGATAGATTACCTGTTCCTCTCCCAGGCGGCTCTTCCGTACCTCACACACTCTTCCATCGAACCGGCTGTCTTGTCGGATCACAGCTCTGGCACCATGACCTTATCGCTACCTCTCTGTACACCTCGCGACCGCGTATGGCGGCTTGACTCCTCTCTACTGACAGATGCGGCTAGACTCTCTGAAATACATTCTACCCTTCAGGACTATTTTCGTGACAATGCTACCCCCGACACCTCCCCGCTGATTCAATGGGCTGCTCACAAATGCGTGATCAGAGGCAAGCTCGTGGCCCTCTCCTCGGCCCTGCGGAAACAACGGGAAGCAACCGTCGCGGACTTTTTATCCCGAATCTCTGCCCTGGAACGGGCGCACAAGCGGTCCTTGGCACAGAGCGCCCTCACGGCACTCACAGAAGCCCGGGAGGGCCTCCAAGCCGAATTGGACAGGAGGACTCGCAGGAGCTTTCTCTTATCGCAGAATCTTTTCTACGAATACGGCAACAAGAGTGGCCGTCTTCTCGCTCGGGCCTTACACGCTAGGAAAGCCAAAACGGTGGTTCACCACCTCCGCTCCCCTTCTGGAGCGAAGGTGACGAACAACCGGGATATTGCGGGTGAATTTGAACGCTTCTACAGCCAGCTGTATAACCTGCCGAGGGCGGACTCATCCTCATCAAACCCAGCTACCAGACCCCGCGTTCTCGTGGATTTTCTTGCCCAGAACCTGCCTCAAGCGATTTCCCAGGATTTTAGCTCTACCCTGGATGCCCCTATTTCCCCACTTGAATGGGCTACTGCCCTTAAGCAAATGAAACCCAACAAGACCCATATGGAAGAAAAATATATTTCTAATATATTTAGGGAAAAAATGTGAGAAATATATTGAATATGGCCAAAATTGTAGCATTTCAAATATATTTCCAATATATTTGGGAAAAAAATAAATTAAAAATGTTTTTTAAATATATTTTAAATATATTTTTCTTCCATGTGGGGAGTCCCGGACCCGATGGTTTACCGGTCGCGTATTACAAGTCTTTCTCCGATGTCTTGTCCCCCCCTTTCTTGACGGCGTTCAACTCCCTCTCCCCGGAAACCTCACTGCCCCCCTGCATTCTTGAGGCCCACATTGTGGTCATACCAAAGGAAGGGAAGGACTCCTCCTCCCCTTCCAGCTACCGACCAATCTCACTGTTAAATGTGGACGTGAAGCTCTTTGCCAAAGTCTTGGCGAACAGGCTTCTCCCACTCCTCTCCAAAGGCATCCATCCGGACCAGGTGGGCTTTATCCCTGGCCGAGAGGCCAGGGATAACACCATCAAAGTGATCAACCTTTACCATGCCCTCTCCACGACCAAACAAAGCGGTTTCCTCCTATCGCAGGATGCAGAGAAGGCATTCGACAGGGTCTCTTGGCACTACATGGAGGCGACCCTGACGGCATGGGGCCTTGGTCGTCGTATTCTCAATTTCATTATGTCCCTCTATGCGAAACCGCGTGCCCGTTTTCGGGTTAACGATACCCTGTCGGATGCCTTCCCCATCGGTAATGGGACCAGACAGGGGTGCCCTTTATCCCCAATCCTCTTTGTACTCACCCTGGAGCCCTTCCTCAATAGCATCAGGAATAATGCAACCATTCGCGGTGTGCGTTTCGCGGGGGCAGAATATAAGGTGGCCGCCTACGCGGACGACCTCCTCTTATTCCTTACGGAACCCGTTACCTCCCTCGGTTATGAAGGAATTCCGACAATTTGCTCTCTTGTCCAATCTCAAAATAAATTTTTCCAAATCCTTCGCCTTGAACGTGACACTACCCTCATCGGCCATGCAACACTGTCGGGACAATTTCCCCTTCGTCTGGCAAAGCGACTCGCTCACGTATTTGGGGATTCAGCTCCCCTCCGACCTTCGCCGTCTGTTTGCTCACAACTTCCCCCCGATTCTTACTCAAATTAAAACCGACTTGTCCGCCTGGACCAAGCTCCCAATATCTTGGTTCGGGCGAGCGGCGGTTCTCAAGATGAACATCCTGCCCAGGATACTTTATGTTCTTCAGACCATTCCGGTGTCTATCCGGCCGTTTTTTCGCACCTACAAACAACTGACGACGGAATTCCTCTGGCAACACAAGCGACCTCGCATTCTCTATGATCTTTTGTCCTTACCTAAACATAAAGGGGGCATCGGGCTCCCCGACATCCGCAACTACCACATTGCCTGTCATCTCACCAGAATCGTTGACTGGAATGTCCATAAAACCTTTAAAGACTGGGTCGCCATCGAAGACGGTTTTACCTCTCTTGACCTATCATCGATTCCGTGGATTAAGACGTCCTTGGTTCCAACTGCACTGCGGCATCATCCTTTAATCAGTTCGACGCTCCGTACCTTTCGTCGGGCGAGTAAAACTACAGCGATTTCGGCACCTTTGGGCCCTATGACCCCAATCAGACTAAACCCTGATTTCCCTCCGGGAATGACCCGCACTTACCTTGCGGATCATTGGCCTGCTGCTCATTTGCGTATTCACCACCTCAGTGATGGCAAGCAGCTCTACCCGGTCGCCTCTATTGCTCGGAAGACCAACTGTCCCCCTATCCCGCCTTGGGCCTTTCTTCTCCTGAGCCACTTTGTTTCGTCTTTCACTCACAGATTCCCATGTACGGACTCTCCATCCCCATTTGATGATGTTTGCCAACAAGAGGGCCCTCTTCGCAAACTTGTATCGATTACTCATTCTCTTCTCTTTTCGCAATCTGGTCAAGCCGTGCATAAACGGTGCGCTGCCTGGGAAGAGGAACTATCCTGCTCGTTCTCGGAAGAAGACTGGGAACAAATCTCTATCAAAAATCACAAGTGCTCCCGGAATGTGTCTACTCAAGAGAATGGATACAAACTTGTATCCCGGTGGTATCGCACCCCGACGCTTTTACACAAAATTTTCCCTTCTGTCCCCCCCACTTGTTGGAGATTCTCCTCTGCTACTGGATCCCTTCTCCATATTTTCTGGTCTTGCCCGAAGTTGTCCTCCTTCTGACAGGAAGTGCACAGAATAACCACACGGGTTACCACATATACTTTGGAATTCACACCGGCTCAATTCCTTCTACATCATACTCCTGCCTCACCCACTTCTTACACAAAGTCATTGGCGGTCCACATGCTCAATGCGGCCAGACAATGTATTCCAGTGTTGTGGAATTCCCCGCTGCCCCCGACAATCAAACAATGGCTCCGCAGGATGTCCAATATAGCGGAGATGGAAGAACTCATTCATATTGCCCATGACACTCCTGCCAAATACCACAAGAAATGGGCATGCTGGCTGGACTTCGTCAGCACCCCGGAATTTTCCACGCACAGCCGTTGATTGCATGTCCATTTCCTGCTGGCCCTTTCCTTTCGATGGCCTCTCTTGCTACCACTTGCCCTGCCTGTGACTACTTTTCCTCCCCCCCCCCACCCTGGTGTTGTGGTGTGTATTCGTTTAGTGTGCATCTGTTGGCCCTCCCCCCTTTTTTTTTTTTTCTTCTTCTTCTCCTCTTCCCCCTACCCCTCCCTCCATTTCCCTCCCTCCTTCCCACTCCCTGTCATGCCTTACCCTCCTTCCCTTGTCCTCTATGCTCTCTGCTGGTTGGTTAAGCCAACTGGCGAGCACTCCCCACGCCTTCTGCGAACGCCTTGCCACATTGTACCTTGTAGCTCCATTCCCCCCTCCCACCTACTCCCCCTCATGGGTGTGTTTGTTGCACCCTGTGCAGGGGGAGGACGTTGTGTTTGGTCCCCTCTATATGGGACACTTGCTTCTTGTAGCTCCTTATAACCTTCCCTGAAGTGCCTTCACATGCCCAGCCTGTGTCCCTTGCTATACCCTACTCCGTTTGGGCAGCTGAAGGTGTTTTTTTTTTTTTTTTTTTGCTCCCATATGCTAATCTTTTTGCTGCCCTCCATTCCTGTGGACCTTATGGTGGTTACATTTATTGAGGAGCTTTTCTCCTCGCCTGCTGTTTATAGGCTGTTATGCATCTGCCGTTTTTCTGTATTGTATATTTTGCATTGGATTATGCGATTTTCAAGTGTATTGTGTATTCTCTGTTTCTACATGACGTTCATTTCATGTAATGCTCTTTACCTATTTCTCAATAAACTGTTTTGAAAAAAAAAATAAAAATTTGAGCTGCAATTCTGCAGGATATAAAAGGACAATTTTTTCTCGAATTACTAAACTTTTCAGATGTATCAATGTTTTACCTATCTGGTAAGGTTAATCACTACAATGTTAGAATTTGGGGGAGTTAAAATCCTTGCATAGTCATCGAACATGAAAGAGACTAGACAAAGCTGAATGTGTTTTGTGCCATTTCTGTAAGCAAAGTTTATGGACCTTTCTTGTTTGCAGAGCAAGCTATGGCAGGATTTTCATATCTAGACATGCTTCGAAACTGGTTGTTTTCCCCATTTCAAGAAGATTTGAATTACCTAATTGTCATGGAAGATGGTGCCCCACCTAACACCCACTCGGAGGTCTGGTTTTATCTGAAATCATCATTCCAGGATGATGGATTGGAAGAGGTGGAAAACTAGATCTTGTTCATCATCTGTGGCCCCCCAGGTCACCAGATCTTACCCCCTGCAATTTTTATCTGTGGGGGTACATAAAGGCAAGAGTGTTTGTCCCACCTATGCCTGCTACTCTTCAACATCTGAGACATCGAATTGTAGAAGCTGTGACTTCAATAACTAGCAACCAGTTGATTTGGGTGTGACAAGAAATGGTCTACCATTTTGAAGTTTGTCCCACAACACATGGTGCTCTTGTTGAGTGCATACAACCTAAAGGACCATAAAAAACTGTGAACTTTCCTCTGTCCAGTGATGTGCGTGTAAGTAGGTTAGAATTAGTAAGTAAGGTGCTGCTCCAGACAGGAGGGTTAGGGTTAACTGTGTTCCCTGTGTTTTTTGGTTTTAGCGGGTTGTTTTGACCTGGCCCACTGATCCTGTGCATACAGGATCCTGCGGACAGTGGTCCAGAGCCAATAGCCTTTTGTCTGATTCCGGTTCTGAGCCCATTCATGAGCCTAAACCTTGCACCCTGGAGTATACAATGCCGATGTAAGAGCTAAGGAGTCCTGCTTCAGGTTTATCGGCCCTGAAGATGTGAGAGCCACGCACCTGGGGGGGTCTCCACCGAAGATACCAGCCACTGGAGCCTGCCACCGATGGACCTACACAAGTAGGGACTAGGGGACTTGGGAACTTTAAAGAGTTAAAACAATACTTACTGCCTGGTCTGAAGTCCTTTCAAAGTAGTGTGCTGCAATTAACCGACACATATCCACACTTAGTCTACAGTTTGGGTCACTAGGACATGGGGTATGAAGAGTCAGCACATTCAAAGTCATCCAAGTGCAAGTTTTACATGTGCAACCAAGGTACAGTCAGTAACTAGCCCGTTGTTAGTGTGTACCTATTATAGATGGAGCTGCCTCTAGCTGCGAGGTGGATGTTGTCATGCACTCTCTACACCGCATTCTGTCTCTCATAGCCACCGGAGTGGAACTGCACCTCAGAGGTCCCCATCCTGTACAGAGGTACGGAAGCTCAGGAGTTAAAGTTAAGTGCACTTTAGAGCCCACGCTAGGTGCACAATGGGGTTCCACTATGCTGCTGGGATCAGGTGGTTGTGGTCAGTGTTTGGCGTTGCCCCTCTAATTGCAAGCTACAGAGGGAAGATGTACATTTACACAGGGACCCGAAGGCAAGTGGAGAGCAGTTATGTTGCAAGTGTACACAGTGTATCAGTCATTACTAAAGTCAGAGTTCTGCCTTAAGGGTATGTAGCACCCTTGTCCTAAACAGGGTTGCTATTAAATTTAGCAGTGTTAGGTGGTAGCTAGCCTGGCTAATTTGTAGTCTTTGTGATCATTGGATTTTCCACCTAAACCTGGTTTAGCTGTGGTTTCTCCCTTGTATCAATAGGTGGCACTGTTACCTTTGGCATTAGTATGATGAATTACAGTGAGTCCAGGTTATGAATATATACTTTTCACAGACAATAATTCTGGTCGCTGAACATGCTGGGAAAAGGTATTTATTTGGAGGAAGTCAGGTGATCTTGGTTCTTTTCCACCCAGACTACGGTCTGAGTGGGTGTGTGAGGAATAGCTGCGGCTGGGTAGGCCTAAAGCCTGAGGCCTAGCCAAGTGCCCAAGGCTCTGCAAGGGAGAACCTGTTCACTACCTGGAAGCATGAAGGAAAGGATGGAGACCTGAGATGAAGTACCAGAGGTTACTCTTGCATGGACCGGGAATCCATGGAGATCCTAGGAAGGCATTGATATGGAATCAACCAGAGAGTTCCTGCACCTTCTGTGAGTTGAATATGGTTGCTATAGGAGACAGCTTATGCTAAAAAGTACAGATTGCTGATTCCAGCTTAACATTTTTAAAAAAAATTTCTAAGGAGTCTGCCGATCTGCAAGTCTGCTGCTGTTTTTGACTAAGGGTGTCCTGTGCCCTACCCCTCTCTCCAACATTTTTCCTGTGTGAGAAATAAACTTATTTTTGTTCAAGCATAAAAGTGACTGGCGCCCATCTTTCTACCTTTTACACCACCCACCATGCCCAGTAACCTGCACCTCGAGGAGGAATGTCGGCCCTCCCTGTCTCTGGGGGTCATCACCAGGGCTCTGGAGGTTGGGAAGGTGATACAGTTAAGTAATCCCCCACGGCGCCCTCAGCCTTGTCGCAAGGTATTGATGAAATGGCACCCCAGGGGCTTAGCATAGCCACAAGAACCCATCCTGGGGGTGGTCCTTTAATGTGACCCAGACTTGGCAGTCAACGAGTTCATTGAGAATTGGGAAACATCGAGGAAAGGTCAGCCATCACCCGCTACCTTTTACATACGGAATGTGCTTCTATTCCTTACAGTTGGTTTGAAATAAAAGAATTGAAATCTGCTACATATTAACCCTGTATAACTAAAGGCAAAACTTAGTTTCGGATAGAGTGGAGAGAGGTTATAACATCTGTCAGTTTTTATTGCGGTTTGTGCCCCTGTTAGGGACATTCACTCTCTTTATTTTTCCTATTTACCGTTATCGAAAGAGAAAATAAAAGAAAAATACTACATTTTGGGATGACACCAGAACAGTAATAGAGGGGAAATCTTCCGATAGGTATACTAGTTCTGGTGACACCCTGGGATTCCCTCACTTTGGAGGGATTTCCTCTCACCTCCTGTTTGGCTATGGGACAGGATGTGAAGGGAAATCTCCCCAATGGGACACAGATGGTAAAAAAAAAAAAAAACTCCTTTACTCTATCCAAAAGTAAATAAAAAAGTTTTGCATTTAGTTCTACTCTAAATTCTACTTTTTTTGCACATACTGTATAGTCACAGACTAGAACAAACATGTTGTTTATGATTATGTTCTAATACAGGTAGTGAAGTGAAATTTCTAAAGTGGAACTTTATCCTAAAATTCAGATATGAATTGGCTATCACAAACAATTCCATCCTGAACACAGAAACAGAAAAATGATGTCAGAAAAAACAAGAACAAAAGAACAAGTCTGCCCCATATATATATATATATATATATATATATGTAGCACCACCCCCGCACAGTGTTGCCAACCGCCCGTAGATTTACGGACAGCCCGTAAAAAAAGGGCACTTTTCTCCTGCCCGTAAATGCCCGTAGCAGGAGAAAAGTGCCCGTAAATCTACTGCGGTGGCGGCACTGTCAGAACTGCGCATGCGCGGCGCGCAGTTCCGGAGATGCCCGAGTTCTTCTCTCGACTCTCGCACTCGCAGCGATGCAGACTGCCAGACTCGCACTGTTCGTTGGACGAGTGTCACTGCACTGCCCGCCTGCGCCCGCCCCTAAGTCCGCCCCCGCCCCTGCCATAATTTAAGTTTTCCCGCCGCCGCCGCCTCACCGGCCATGCAGAGTCACTCTATCTGGAGTGGACTAGGAGATGCTGCCGCTAAATGGATGCCTGGTGGAGTGGACAGAGCAGTCACAGACTGACAGCCGAGGCAGAGGACTGGTAAGTGCTGGGGCTCCGAGCCTCCGACAGCTAGCAGGAGCAGACTGGAGTAGAGAGATGAGTCAGGGGGCAGAGGACATCAGTGTCCTGCTCCTGTGCCCCCTTCACCTCTCCACAGGCAGTGTCACAGCTTCACTCTGCACTAGTAATGTCACTGATGTTTGTGGCTGTGGAGAGGTGAAGGGGACTTAGGAGGAGGACACTCATGTGGAGAGCTCTGACCATCTCCTGTACCATGTACACAGTCCCTGACCACCCCTCTGTACCATGTCCGCAGTCCCTGACCCCCCCTCTGTACCATGTCCGCAGTCCCTGACCACCCCTCTGTACCATGTCCGCAGTCCCTGACCCCCCCTCTGTACCATGTCCGCAGTCCCTGACCCCCCCTCTGTACCATGTCCGCAGTCCCTGACCCCCCCTCTGTACCATGTCCGCAGTCCCTGACCCCCCCTCTGTACCATGTCCGCAGTCCCTGACCCCCCCTCTGTACCATGTCCGCAGTCCCTGACCCCCCTCTGTACCATGTCCGCAGTCCCTGACCCCCCCTCTGTACCATGTCCGCAGTCCCTGACCCCCCCCCTCTGTACCATGTCCGCAGTCCCTGACCACCCCTCTGTACCATGTCCGCAGTCCCTGACCACCCCTCTGTACCATGTCCGCAGTCCCTGACCACCCCTCTGTACCATGTCCTCAGTCCCTGACCACCCCCTTTACCATGTCCTCAGTCTCTGACCACCCCCTTTACCATGTCCTCAGTCTCTGACCACCCCCTTTACCATGTCCGCAGTCTCTGACCACCCCCTTTACCATGTCTGCAGTCCCTGACCCCCCCTCTGTACCATGTCCGCAGTCCCTGACCCCCCCTCTGTACCATGTCCGCAGTCCCTGACCCCCCCTCTGTACCATGTCCGCAGTCCCTGACCCCCCCTCTGTACCATGTCCGCAGTCCCTGACCCCCCCTCTGTACCATGTCCGCAGTCCCTGACCCCCCCTCTGTACCATGTCCGCAGTCCCTGACCCCCCTCTGTACCATGTCCGCAGTCCCTGACCACCCCTCTGTACCATGTCCGCAGTCCCTGACCACCCCTCTGTACCATGTCCGCAGTCCCTGACCACCCCTCTGTACCATGTCCGCAGTCCCTGACCACCCCTCTGTACCATGTCCGCAGTCCCTGACCACCCCCTTTACCATGTCCTCAGTCTCTGACCACCCCCTTTACCATGTCCTCAGTCTCTGACCACCCCCTTTACCATGTCCTCAGTCTCTGACCACCCCCTTTACCATGTCCGCAGTCTCTGACCACCCCCTTTACCATGTCCGCAGTCTCTGACCACCCCCTTTACCATGTCCGCAGTCTCTGACCACCCCCTGTACCATGTCCGCAGTCTCTGACCACCTCCTGTACCATGTCCGCAGTCTCTGACCACCTCCTGTACCATGTCCGCAGTCTCTGACCACCTCCTGTACCATGTCCGCAGTCTCTGACCACCTCCTGTACCATGTCCGCAGTCTCTGACCACCTCCTGTACCATGTCCTCAGTCTCTGACCACCTCCTGTACCATGTCCGCAGTCTCTGTCCACCTCCTGTACCATGTCCGCAGTCTCTGTCCACCTCCTGTACCATGTCCGCAGTCTCTGACCACCTCCTGTACCATGTCCGCAGTCTCTGACCACCTCCTGTACCATGTCCGCAGTCTCTGACCACCTCCTGTACCATGTCCGCAGTCTCTGACCACCTCCTGTACCATGTCCGCAGTCTCTGACCACCTCCTGTACCATGTCCGCAGTCTCTGACCACCTCCTGTACCATGTCCGCAGTCTCTGACCACCTCCTGTACCATGTCCGCAGTCTCTGACCACCTCCTGTACCATGTCCGCAGTCTCTGACCACCTCCTGTACCATGTCCGCAGTCTTTGACCATCTCTTGTCTTTTATCATGTCTGCAGGGGAGTCTGGACTCTGGAGAGGAGTCAAGAGTGAGAGCGCTGCCAGGATGGGGGGTCACAAGAGAAGTCAGATGTGCGGGGCCTGCGGAGTGGAGACAGGGGCCATCTGACTGAGCCCTGCACAGTGCACCTGAGAGGAGGTCAGTGACAGAGCCGCCAGACCAGTCTGATGGGGGGGGGGGTCACTGATGTAAGGGGGCACTGATATAAAGATCCCTCTATATTAGTAACCCCCCATATCTTAATGTATTCACTCCACTGTGTAAGGTGGTCTCTGGTCACAAGATTGCCCCCCACATCAGAGTTCCTGGCGTTCCCCTTTACATCAGAGTCTGCAGGATTCTCCCCTTACAGTGCGAAGAGGGAACTCTGCGGACCCTGATTTAAAAGGGAACTCTGATGTAAAGGAGAATGCAGTGGACTCTGATATATGGGGGAACGCTGTGCTGGCTGGGTTATATTAACCTGATCTTCATGTTAATGGAGAAATATGGTTTTTGACTTTTGTTTAACCTAAACACGTTGCTAATAGCTCTATCTACATGTTTATAGTTTAAGTATTGATATTTGCACGGTTTAGCACTGAAAACAGCCTGTTTATGTACATTTTTGCACTGCCAGTAAAAAATTGGTGCCGTCCGTAAATTTTGGACGTTCTGCCAGTAAATTTCCCTCTCGGGGGTTGGCAACACTGCCCCCGCAGGAGCTGCTGATAATGTTATTGGGTCTACACCCTGCCTAACAACCCACAGAATTGGCTCGAAACCTCCCTAGGCACAACTGACCCCGAATAGGACTGGACTATCAAATGGATGCACAGATTTGAATACAACACTTCAATATGCAATAGTGACTTGTTACCTTCCTTCAATGGTAGTCCTTCTGGGTGACACAATGGAACAACACACAGGGTTGCGATTAATTAGAGCTTAATTTACTATGTATCAGAATGAACAAGTGAGATACAATGAAATATGGTTCTTTAAGAAATTACTTAAATTAGCTTAGAAAGATAAAAGAATAACCCCACACTCTTCCTTTGATTTCTGCTAGACACAGTACCAGACAGGTAGGCCTATCTGAGTCCCTCCCCAAAGTTCTCTTCTTTCTTCTTGATATCTTCGCTAGCAATGGTGGTGCACAGATCTATTTGTACTCCACATTAGAAATGGATGATCAAGAGAGAGAAAAAGAGCAGCGAACTGTTGACTGTCACCGCAGGGTGTTTGTGTAACTGAGCAGTAACTTCTGTGGGAGAGGTAGGCCTCTGGCAGCTCCTTTACAAATACTGATGTTTGTCTCTGAATCTCCTGTGATGGTATGCTGATCTACCCGGGGTTTATCACCTTCTGTCACGCTACCGCTATCTGTAGATAAAGCTACCTCTTTAGCAGATAAAGTCAGTTCTTGGGCAAGTGCCCTCTCACCAACAGGAGTTTCCCTTTCGCGCGCTCCGCTGCTGTCTTGGTCTCCATTCTCTGTATTTCAGCCGCTCGAGGTCTTTGTGGTGGATGACTCCGGTCTCTGCAAACAGCGATAGGACCTCCGGGAAAGTGTCTCGTGCTTGAGATAGAAAGTTTCAACGTCGTCACTCCAGGCTCAGAGGCTTTGGCCTAACATACAGCATCAGTCCTCAGCTCTAGCTTCTTGCTTCCTCGGAGTCCGGTGTAGAAGGGCCGAGCCTGGCTCCTCCCTTCCTTTAAATAACTTCCCCCATAAAGCTGTGCGGTGCGGCCGTGCACCCTGGTCCTTGCAAAGCACCATGGACAATGTAGTCTCCTCAACTTCCTGAAAAGAAGGTCACAGCCCGAGAAATTCCACGCAGCTACCACTAGAGGGAGCCTAGTTCCTTCCCAAATGTCAAACAATATCTTTCAGGCATATATAACACCGCTACACACTCCCCCCACTTGAGAAACTTTGGTCCCCAAAGAGGTCAACAGTATGTACCCTAGTGCATAAGTTGGCATTATACAACAAAAACATTAACATATGCCTAACAGGGAGTTATCTTCCTTGTCATAAGCAGAATTCAAACTCAACAACTGCATATTACAACACAGGTTCGACAAAGGGACCTCCCACCAATTGTCGGGGGAGGGGAGGCAAATCTGGTCACAGACCCCCGACACTTGGGTGGCTTGTACAGATGTGCCTGGGGGTGAGCTAGGGTTGTCCTCCACCAAATCTGCGGTGGAAGAACTAGGCTGATCAAGAGATCTTTTGGAAGTAAAGACAGCTTCTTCCGAGCATTCACCCAATTGGTCATAGGTCAGTCTCTTAGGTGGGTGAATGACTCTCCTTTCCCTCTGGTCCTTTGGAGGCATGGTTTCAGAGGTACTAGGACCAGCCACTTCTGAGGATTCTTCAGTGTCCTCCTCCTCATGTTCCAACACACAGGAATCTGATGTTTCGAGAGCGGTCAGTTCTTCTTCAGAGAAAGGTGCAACCTCCTCCTCAGGGTCTTTATCCTCAACTACTTCTTCTGGAAGCATGTGAAAAGGTATGAATTCGGGGGCTTCTGCCCGGAGGGTTCCTCTTTCAGCCACTTCGGAGGAAGACAGGGAGGCAGGTGTGGGTTCTGGTAACTGAGATGACCACATCCAGTCAGGTACCTCCTCTTCATCTTCCAGATCTTCAGAAGGAGAGTTTCCCTCCCTCACATCTGGGAGTGTCGACTGAGATCTGGTGACTGGTCTGGACAGGCGAGAGGTCGAAGGGGTCTCTGGCGAATCTACAACAGGAGGCATGCGAACTGCTTCAGAGAGAGGCAGTAAATGGTTTCTATGCCAAGTCTTCAATGGACCCACACTTCCTTCAGGCAGAATTTGATACACAGGGAGATTTGGTAGTTGCTTGTAGATAACATAAGGTTGGGACTTCCAGCGGTCTGCCAACTTGTGTTTTCCCGGGACACCCAAGTTCCTCAACAATACCCTGCCCCCTGGTTGCAAGTCTTGGATCCGAACTTTTAAGTCGAAATTTCTTTTATTCCTCAGTCCACGTTGATCAGATGTGGCCTGAGCTTTGTCATAGGCCGATTTCAGACTCTTCCGCAGTCGGTCCACATATCCCTTGTGCGATGCTGAAGAGGTATGATCGGGCGATATGCCAAAGGCCAAATCCACTGGCAACCGAGCCTCCCGTCCAAACATTAGACGATAAGGGGAGTATCCAGTAGCATCACTGACAGTACTGTTGTAGGCATGCACAATGGCAGCTACATGTTTGCCCCAATGCTGTTTCTTCTCTGAGCTCAAAGTCCCCAACATGTTCAAAAGAGTTCTGTTAAATCGTTCCGGCTGGGCATCCCCTTGTGGAGTGGTAGGGAGTAGTTCTAGTCTTTTGGATGCCTAACAGATCTAACAGTCTCTTGATCAGTCTGCTTTCAAAGTCTCTTCCCTGATCTGAGTGGAGGCGTTGTGGTAACCCATAGTGTACAAAGAACTTTTCTACAAGAACTTTGGCTACTGTAGAGGCCTTCTGATCCCTTGTTGGGAATGCTTGGGCGTATCTGGTAAAATGGTCTGTTACCACAAGGACATTCCCTTGGCCACTCAGATCAGGCTCTAGGCAAAGGAAATCAATGCACACCAGTTCCATGGGTCCCTGGCTTTGCAGATGGCCCATTGGGGCTGCTTGACGTGGCAGAGTCTTCCTTTGTATACATCGGACACAAGAATGACAGTATCCTTCAACTTCGGCCCTCATACAAGGCCAGTAGAACCTGTCTCTGACAAGCTGAAAAGTTCTTTCAGGCCCCAGATGGCCATGATTATCATGAAGAGCAGCCAGAACTCCCTCCCTGTATTTAGCTGGTAAGAACAGTTGCCACTTCCCCTCCAGATCTTCAGATGGACCTCTCCGGTAGGCCACCCCTTCTCGGATCTGTAACCGGGTCCACTCTCTATGCAACAGACGGGCCCCCTGAGGGGAGTCGGTTAGAAGCAACTCAGGGCGCAGGATCTCCAAGGCTTCCAAAAGAAGTTTTCCCAGAGGGTCTTCTAGCTGCTCCTTCCTCAAGTCCCTTTTCGACAGCCGGGGCAAATCTTTCCCTTCAACCTGGGTCACCCTGCAATAGTATTTGGGTACTCCGACAGCCGAAACCCCAATCTCTTCAGCTCTTGATCCTCCTCTGGATCGAAATTCAGTTCCCTGATATAGGGCACGCACCCCTTCTGGAGCCAAATGGGTCCATTCTTCCTCAGGTTCGTGTGGTGCATGCAACCTTCTGGATAGGGCATCTGCATCCCTGTTCCCGATTCCTGGCCGATACTTCAGGCTGAAGTTGAAGCTAGAGAGGGCAGCCAACCATCTGTGTCCCGTGGCATCCAGCTTGGCTGTAGTCAACAGATCGGTAAGGGGATTATTATCCGTCTTGACAATTAATTCAGCTCCGTACAGGTAGTCTTTCAGTTTGTCAACCACTGCCCACTTCAAGGCCAAGAATTCAAGTTTGTGGGTAGGATAATTCCTTTCAGCAGGTAGTAGACTCCTGCTCACGTAGGCGACAGGTCGCAAGTGACCCTCATGTTCCTGGTAGAGTACCCCACCCAGCCCATCTCGGCTGGCATCGACATGCAGTTCATATGGTTTCATGGGGTCTGCATAGGCCAACACAGGGGCAGTGGTTAGATTCTTTTTCAGCTGAACAAAAGCCCCTTCACATTCTGGGGTCCACTGGTCCTGGATGGAGCGTGACCAGCTCAGGAACGTCATCTTCCTCGTTCTTTAGTAGCTCATTGAGGGGTCGGGCAATCTGGGCGAACCCCTCCACAAACCTCCTGTAATAGGAGCAAAAGCCCAAGAACGACTGAAGTTCGGTCACATTTGTGGGTCTCGGCCAGGAGGCGACAGCATCCAGCTTGGCTGGGTCGGTGGCTACCCCTTCTGCAGACACGATGTGGCCCAGGTAATGGACCGAGGATTGATAGAACTGACACTTCTCAGGAGAAAGCTTCAGGCCTTCTTCATGTAGTCTCTTCAGGACCTTTTCCAACCTTTCCTCGTGTTCTTCCAAAGTCCTGCCAAACACGATAACATCATCAAAGTATACCAGTACCTCTATCAAATTCATATCCCCAACGGTCCTTTCCATCAGCCTCTGGAAGGTAGCAGGGGCTCCTGACAACTCCTGGGGCATGCGATTGAACTCAAAGAACCCCACGGGGGTTATGAAGGCGGTCTTCTCCCGGTCTTCAGGGTGCATGGGGATCTGATAGTATCCACTCTTTAAATCCATCACACTGAACCACCTCGCCCCTGACAGGCTCTGTAGGGCGTCTTCAATTCGAGGAGTGGTATACTGGTCTGGGATGGTCCTTCTGTTCAGTGTTCGGTAGTCGATACAAAGCCTCAAAGATCCGTTTTTCTTCCGGACTACCACTATCGGAGAAGCATATGGGCTTCTGGATTCTCGAATAACCCCAGTCTTCTTGAGTTCCCCCAGCTGCTGACGTAGATCTTCTAAGTCGCCGAGGGGAACTCGCCGGACTCTTTCTCGGAAAGGTTTGTCCTCACTCAGGTGGATCTTATGGGTGGCACTCCTGGCGCATCCCACGTCAAACTCATCCCTAGAAAATATTCTTCGCCATCGAGCAAGTTGTGCCTTGGCCCTCTTCAGCCATTCCGGTGGGAGGGCAGGGTTTCCAGAGCAGAGCTCTTCTATGACAACTTCACCCCTTTCCTCCTCTTTAAGATCAGATGGGACAACTGGGGTAGCCGGGTTAACTTGGCCCAACAGCACTCTGGCCGGTACCTTCACCGGTGTAGTAGAGGTGTTTCTGACACTCACTAAAACCCTTCCGTGGTTTTTCTGTAACACCTTCAAAGGGATCACTTCAGGGATTACTTCTATCCCTCTCTCCTCTTCCTTTGGACCTGATTCAAAAATGATAAAAGGGCCCGGCTGTTTCCATGTGAGTTTAACAGAAGCTTTCAGACAAGCCACCTCTCCTGGCTGCAAGACCTTTTCCGTTCTGTCCAACTTCCAGAGTCTTCCAACTCCTTCTGCAGGAGTCTCTTGCTCCAATACTAATCGTTGATAGGCCTGCCGTAGCATGGGGTGAATCCTTGGCGCTGGAGCATCCTGTCCCTGGACCAGTTGTGTCAGGAGGCGCCTTACCAGGTCAGTGTTGGTCCCTACGATGAGGGAGCTTTTGTTGGCCCCTGGGGGACGAGGACAGACCACCGCTAGGGTGTCGAAGGTTTCAGCTTCACCAGCCACTGATGGGTCAAAGGTCAACTTGATTGGCAGATACCCGTCATAGGGAAAACTTTGGGTCCCGATACCCCATATCTCCAGATCTTCCAACTTCTGCAGGGGTAGATGGGTAAGGTGTTTATCATAGAAGTCTCTATACAGAAGAGTCACTTGGGCCCCAGTGTCAAGAAGGGCTCTTGTGTAAATTCCCTCTACCTGGACGGAGACTACAGGAGAAGGCCCGACCAAGTTAGTTGGGAATTCTCTTAAAGTGGCCTTGTTGTCTGATTCAGTTCTCTGCACCCAGGCTCTTTTCTTCCTTCTTGAATTCTGGCCCAGCTGGGCCTGGTGTGCATTGATTTTCCTCCCCTCAGTAGCCTGGAGTATAGAACTAGGGGCGTTGTACCTAGATCTGACCCCCTGACTCAGTTTCCCTGAACCAGTGAGCCTCTTGGAGTCCCTTGAAACTGGCGGGCACCTGGTTGACTCCTTCACCGGGGCCCTTTGAAGTTTCCCGCTGGCTTGCTGGGTTTTAAGACAACCTTTCCTGGGCTGGGACATACTCCTCTAACATGTCCTACTCCCCCACAGTTGAAACAAGTTAACAATCTTGTAGGTCTTGTAGGTCTTGGTTCCGGATCTGCTTGAAGGTTAGCAGGTTCATCTGGCTTCTCCGATATGTTCCCATTAGGTAGAGTGGACGCCTGACTAGTCAGAATAGACACCATTTCTATCAACTGGGACACCTGGGTCTTTAGGAGTTCAACTTGCGAGTCACCTTCTTCTACACTTATCACTCTGACCCGAGCAGTTGAGTCAAACTGCCGACTCTTCTTTTTGTTGTCCAACATGACTTCTTCCTCTCTGACTATTCAAATCAGGTCAGGGTATTCTAGAATGCCACCATCTTGACGAGTTCGCAACAGTATGGCAATGGGATCTAAAGGTTGAGCCCCTCTCAACACCTGCCGTGCACGAGTCTCATCTACCTTCCGGGGGTCTATCCCTTTCTTTAACAGGATTTGGTGGATGATCTTATCCAGGCGTCTAATAAATTCGGACAACTTCTCTTCCTGTTCTTGGTAACAGTGGTCTAACTGGTAAAGAAGTTCAGCCACGTTCTCCGTCCGACCAAATACATCTTGTAGAATGTCTAGATAATCCTGTGCAGTACAGTTCTTTTAGCTTAACTTGAGATTACGTACGGCCTCTAGTGCAGGCCCCCTTAAACTTTCTGTGATTCTCTGTTTCTTCTGCTGTTCTGGTACCTCCCACTCTTCCAAAGCCTGAGTGGGGGTATCTAACCACTCTTCAAACCCATCTTCTGCTGAAGGCACAGGCTGTTTCCCAGAGAATGTTCTGAGCTTCCTATATCCAGTCATCAGATAGTTTGGGGAGTCCTTACTACATTTTGCTACGATTTCCCCAAGAACAGCACACAGTTCTGAGCTAAAGGTAGACAAAGGTGGTGACTCTGGACTCCCTTCTTGGACACCTTTTTCTTTGCTGGATCCCCCAGGAGTGGTGGATGAGGGACCTTCAGTAGGAACTCCTGGGTGTATTAAAAAGAGTTCTGTTTGGTCGGTAGTTTTTATACTGGTTCCATTGAAGTAATCAGGGACCCCCTTCCTCCACTCACACAATGCATACGTTTGTGGAAAGGTGGTGTCTGTCTTTATGTCAATCACCCAGAATTTCCTGTCTGTGGATAGTGCCCTTAAAACTGGGAGGAGTTTTCCCTCAGTCCAGACCTCTCCCTTGATTTCAACCACCAGGCCATTTTCCACTGCGACATTCTCTTCCTTGCACCACTCGGCTGCAGCGGTGGGATCCATTTTTGCGTTAGGGGGGGGGATTCTGTGGCTGAGAGGGTTGTGTTGCAGGACTGTAGAAATCCCGGATGAGCCCCCACGTGTAGCACCACCCCCGCAGGAGCTGCTGATTATGTTATTGGGTCTACACCCTGCCTAACAACCCACAGAATTGGCTCGAAACCTCCCTAGGCACAACTGACCCCGAATAGGACTGGACTATCAAATGGATGCACAGATTTGAATACAACACTTCAATATGCAATAGTGACTTGTTACCTTCCTTCAATGGTAGTCCTTCTGGGTGACACAATGGAACAACACACAGGGTTGAGATTAATTAGAGCTTAATTTACTATGTATCAGAATGAACAAGTGAGATACAATGAAATATGGTTCTTTAAGAAATTACTTAAATCAGCTTAGAAAGATAAAAGAATAACCCCACACTCTTCCTTTGATTTCTGCTAGACACAGTACCAGACAGGTAGGCCTATCTGAGTCCCTCCCCAAAGTTCCAGGGCCGATCCTAGGCGGGTTCGGAGGGTGCCCAGGCACCGTGTGAGGGGGGAGCACATAACCCTAAAAATCTCCCGCAAGTCGCGGGAGTCTCTCACTGCAGCAGTGAGAGAACGGAGCCTCTGTACACCGTGATTGCCACACGCAGACTCTGCCTGCTTAGCTGTTGCCGCCTCTTCACTGCCATCTAGCGGCGACATGGGGTAATTTCCGTCGGCACACTGCTGCACTTTTCTCCATTGCCAAGGAGAGTGCGGCAGTTCCGGTGTTATCCCGCAGTGAGATCCCGGTGTAACGTGAGAATTACCTACCCCGTGAGAAAAACCTACCCTCGTCACTTCCGGCGAGGAACAGCTGAGCAGCGCAGCAGTGCGCATGCTCACAGCCCCGGATACCTAATGGAGCAGCTGAGAATCAGACTAGTGCGCATGCGCACTAGTATGAAACGAGCACGGTGTCCGTGAAAAAAACCTACGTACGCGGGGGTTACATTAAAACAGCTGTGCTGCAATATCACTCATCTCCGCTCCTATCACTGTCACTACCCTGATCTTGGCTAGTAAATATAAAAGCGTCTGGCGGCTCCGTGATTTATCTTTTCATACAGCCGCCGCCGCTTTTATATTTACTATCGGAGATGATTGTAGTGACAGGGGTAGGAGCGGGGATGACTCGTATTGCAGCACAGCTGTTTTAATGTAACTGCTCGCGTTACACACACTGCCGTGAACCGGAAGTGACGAGGGTAGGTTTTTCTCACGGGTAGGTAATTCTCACTGAACACCGGGACCAAGCGGAGGATCCCCCTGGAGCTAGGGACCAGGATAGGTGAGCTCTCCTCCCCCCATGTGGATGTGAGATCAGCGCTGGCTGCTGCAGCCTGATCCCCTCCGTCACTGACTCCATCAGTTATTGTAGTATCCTCTTCAAGCTGGCCATAGAATCTGATAAGTTGAAATTCTGCTGCTTCATCAGGGACTGACCAATTTACTGGGATCGTGATACGGGGGGGGCAGGCAATAGGGGCAATTGGCACCACACACAGTGGTTAGGGTGTGCCTAGGCACACCTGGCACACCCCCTGTGCATGCCTATAAATATACTCCTATATTGTTTACTCCCGCTTGTCCATAATAGTTTTCAGGGCACAGCAGAGCTTGGTCACTCCTTCTCAGTGCCAAGGCAGCATGTCTCTTTTAAAAGTGAAACATACCACAGTCACATAAAAAGGAGGACCCTCTTCTCTTTGTATGGTATTTTTTTTAAATGTCCTCTGTGGCAGTGACTGGCTCTCCATCATGTCCTTTGTTTGACAATTCCTTTCCTATTAGCCTTGAAATTGACCAGAATTGACTTTTAAGATTTTTCCCTATAGATTTAAAAAAGTGGGGCTGAGTACTTCTCTGCCATGGATAACAGGCTTCCTGTCAGGGCAGCCATCAGAAATGATGGGGTCCTTTACACAGCTATAGGCCTGGGTCCCCCCAGGCCTGACCACCAACATTCCCCACGGCCCTCCCTGTGGCCCTCCCACAGAATCCTTCAGTGCACCCACTTTTATTTTAAAATTCTTACACCTTTATATATCCTCCATCCACCTCCAGTCCCATCTCCTCCCTCCCATGTCCTCTTTCTCCATCACATGTCCTCCTCCTCTTCCAGTCCCATCTCCTCCCTCCCATGTCCTACTTCTCCATCCCATGTCCTCTTTCTCCATCATATGTCCTCCTCCTCTTCCAGTCTCATCTCTTCCATCCCATGTTCTCCTCATGCTCATTCACATAGGTGTTGTGGCCTATACAGTGTGAATTAGTGGCTATTGCTGTGTCCAGGCCGGCTATGTTACCCTATGGGGACGCAGCAGCAGTACGAACACACCTGCAGGTCGTAATTTGATAGGTGTGTGGGTGCAGGTAGAAGGCCCTAAGCACAGACAGTATGCATTCGGGGCCTCTCACCTTCACACCTGAGAATTTAGGAACTGTGGCTGTATTTACAGTATACAGCCATTGCATCCTCATAGAGTAACAGGTGGCTCCAGCAAACCTCTCATTCACACTTTATGGTCAGAGAACCAGTTTGAACAAGACCTTACATTTTGTAAATTTTTTTCATCATTTTTGAAAATTATTTTTGTACAATTTCTTAAAAATAATATTTTTTTAACAATATATTTTTTACATTTTTAAAATATATATTTTTTTTTTTTTACAACTCTGTTAAGGAAGGGGGGGGGGGGGTCCTTTGGTGAGATATCAGGGGTCTAAACAGACCCCTGATATCTCACCTTTGAGACAGAGGAAGGATTTGAGGACACATTCTTCAATTCCATTTTTTATAGCCTTAGCTGCACTGTAGAAGAACGAACAGGAGACAGAGACTCCTGTTCATTCATAAACTGAAGCATAGTAAACACAGTTTACTATACTTAGTTATCAGTAGACACAGGAGCGATCAGTACCGATCGCACACTATGTCCATTCATTCACTAAAGGAAGGGGCCTGTAAATGACATATTTACTGGCCCCTTTCACTACTCTCCATCCTGACAGATGCTCCTGTGTACCCACAGCCGCTGCAGGGACAGGGAAGCCGGCAGAGCTGTCGGGGCCCCCAGGCACATGGCAGGGGGGGGGTGCCATGAATATTTCTGCACCCAGGCGTCTGTTACCCTAGGATCGGCCCTGCAAAGTTCTCTTCTTTCTTCTTGATATCTTCGCTAGCAATGGTGGTGCACAGATCTATTTGTACTCCACATTAGAGATGGATGATCAAGAGAGAGAAAAAGAGCAGCGAACTGTTGACTGTCACCGCAGGGTGTTTGTGTAACTGAGCAGTAACTTCTGTGGGAGAGGTAGGCCTCTGGCAGCTCCTTTACAAATACTGATGTTTGTCTCTGAATCTCCTGTGATGGTATGCTGATCTACCTGGGGTTTATCACCTTCTGTCACGCTACCGCTATCTGTAGATAAAGCTACCTCTTTAGCAGATAAAGTCAGTTCTTGGGCAAGTGCCCTCTCACCAACAGGAGTTTCCCTTTCGCGCGCTCCGCTTCTGTCTTGGTCTCCGTTCTCTGTATTTCAGCCGCGCGAGGTCTTTGTGGTGGATGACTCCGGTCTCTGCAAACAGCAATAGGACCTCCAGGAAAGTGTCTCGTGCTTGAGATAGAAAGTTTCAACGTCGTCACTCCAGGCTCAGAGGCTTTGGCCTAACATACAGCATCAGTCCTCAGCTCTAGCTTCTTGCTTCCTCGGAGTCCGGTGTAGAAGGGCCGAGCCTGGCTCCTCCCTTCCTTTAAATAACTTCCCCCATAAAGCTGTGCGGTGCGGCCGTGCACCCTGGTCCTTGCAAAGCACCATGGACGATGTAGTCTCCTCAACTTCCTGAAAAGAAGGTCACAGCCCGAGAAATTCCATGCAGCTACCACTAGAGGGAGCCTAGTTCCTTCCCAAATGTCAAACAATATCTTTCAGGCATATATAACACCGCTACACACACATATATATATATATATATATATATATATATATAGTATATACAATTTTCTGGATATAGATCTATGTTTGTCCCAAGCATGTTTTAGTTTCAATAGATTTTTATTGATTTAAACAGAAAACAGAAGCTTTAAAACAAGCAGTTTACATACAGAGCCTCCATTACAACGAAGAAGATGTACATAGCAATGTCAATAATGCAGATATGAGGCATAAAATACAGCTATCAGTACACGGTTCACATGGAGCTTAAGTAAAGGTGTTAAAACAATTGCCCAAGGAAACGGAGGACCTCTCCACCCCTGGCACCCCCATGGGAACAACCTGTGACACAGGGGGGTGTCCACCTTGGAGTACAAATAAACAGTAAATAATTCGCCTACTAAAGTGAACTTGCCGAAAAAACTGCCAATGGTGAGGGGCAAAGGCGTTGGTGAGCATGGGGGAGGATGGGGAAGACACGAAAGGGGGGGAGGGGTGTACATAAAGCGGGTTAAGAAGTTGGGGGGGTAGTGGAGGGGGCAGGGTCATAAAATCCACCTTATGTTACATCAATCAATATTTCATTAGATGTTAACTGTGCATTTAGGGTGCTGGAGCCAAACATCCCATTTCCTGTGGAATGCTTTGGTGTTCAGGTAAATGCGAGAAAGAATACGTTCCATATCACACTGTTGGTTCAAGGTGTCAATGGTGTCTCCTAACAAGGGAGCTGTGGTGGACTTCCACAGTCTAGTGATGATGAGTTTGGCCGCTAAGAGAAGATGAATCACCACTTGCCTGGAGGCAGGCCGTAATTCCTGTATACGGATGTGTAAGAGAGCTAACTCCGGTTCAGGGGACACCTGCTGGTCACACAATTCAGATATCAGGCAGAAAATTTTATTCCAGAATGACCTAAGAGACAGGCAGGCCCACATAGTGTGAAACAGGGTACCACACTCCCCACATTCCCTCCAACACGAGGGCGAGTGGGAAGGGTAGATTTTGGAAAGCCGATATGGCGTTAGATACCATTGATGGGTTAGTTTAACATGCTGTTCCCAGTGTGTTACGCATTTAGTGGCCGAGTACGTGGATGAGAAGGCCTTCAACCAGTGGGAGTTAGGAAATGCTTTCTGTAGGGTCTGTTCCCATTTGATCATGGTGTGTGTTTTGGAGAAATGATCTGGTTGAGTAAGTGTTTTGTAAAAAAGGGTTATGCCTTTGGAGGAGCCAGGAAGATCCTGAAGGTATTCGTGAATGGAAGTAGGCAGTGTAACAAAGTGTGGTATGGGTTCTGAGCGTAAATAGGACCTTATTTGGAGATAAGTGTGAAAGGTCTTCAACGGGAGGTTAAATTTTTTCACTAGGTCCGTGTATGTAGAAAATGAGGTGCCTTGAAAAAGGTCTCTTACGTATCTCGGTTGGGCATCCTTAGGCAGCCACAACGTGAGATCCAGGTTGGGAATGTGATAGGCTAAAGCTTTCAGCGGGAGCATAATTTTTTGGCCACCGTCCGTAGGCGATAGGGTAAGAGGAAGTTCTTTCCATAATCGGACCGAACAAAGGATCGAAGGGATTGTGGATTGTGGGGGTTTGGCACCTATTCGAGTAGCAAGTAATAGCAGTTGGAGGCTCTTATGTGGCATTAAATCACCTTCCATCTGCGACCAGGATTTGTTGGAGGAGGGAGTCCACCAGTACTTGAGTTGGTCGAGAACACATGCTTTATAATATGAATAAAGGTTGGGGACTCCCATCCCCCCTAGGGACCTGTGCCTGGACATAATAGACAGCGAGCATCTCGAGGGTTTGCGGTCCCAGATAAATTTGGTAACCATACTTTGAAGGGCTGTAAAGAAAGAGCGTGGGAGGGGAATTATCAGTGTGCGAAGGAAGTACAGAATTTTAGGCAGGACTATCATCTTAAATGTGGCTATTCTACCCATGACGGATAGTTCCTGCGTTTTAAGGGACGCCAGAGTACGTGGTAAAGAGTCCAGTAAGGGTTTAAAATTGTAGGCATAAAGTCTGGAGGGTTTTGGGGTGAGCTGGATACCCAGGAAGCCTAAGGAGTCTGTGGCCCAAGTGAAGGGTAGATCATGAGATAATACCTGACGTAGGGTCGGGGGTAAGTGTAAAGCAAGTATTTGGGATTTGCTAGCGTTCAGTTTATAATAGGAGACTGCACTAAATTCATTTAATAAATCATAAACTGCAGGGAGAGATTTGGCTGGATTAGTCAAAATGAGCAAAACATCGTCCGCGAACAGACTTATCTTGTGCTCAGAACGAGCAATCTTAGGGCCTGAGATAAAAGGGGAGTCACGGATTCTTTGAGCTAGGGGTTCCATAAGTAGTGTAAAAATGATGGGCGAAAGGGGGCAACCTTGTCTGGTTCCATTGGTAATGTGTAGGGGTTCGGACTTGATTCCCGAAGTAAGGACTACTGCAGAGGGATTAGAATAGAGAGATAAAATGGCAGATCGCATCCAGTTGTGAATGCCAAACTTGTCGAGGACTTGTTGTAGATAGCCCCAGTGGACCCTGTCAAACGCCTTCTCCGCGTCCAAGGACAGGAGCAGAGAAGGCGTTTGAGGGGTCCCCAGGTGGGATATTAGGTCAATAAGACGTCTAGTGGCATCAGGGGCCTGACGGCCAGGGACAAATCCCACCTGATCTGGGTGTATCAGGAAAGGAAGTACCCTCTGTAACCTTAGAGCTAATATCTTGGCATAAATTTTTATATCTACATTTAGCAGTGATATAGGTCTATAATTTGCAGGCAGAGAAGGATCCTTATTCGGTTTTGGAATGGTAACTATTACAGCACGTAACATATCAGGAGGAAAGGAAGCAGTGGAGGAGGCAAGAGAGAAGACGTCCCGCAATCGAGGGGCAATCTCTGGAGCAAAGCATTTATAATAGTCGTTGGAGAAACCGTCTTCTCCAGGTGATTTATTGTTAGGGAGTTTAGCAATAACGGAGCAGATTTCATGTGAGGTAATGGGTTGTGATATAGATTGGAGCAGCTCCTGAGAGAGGGTAGGCAATTTTGTTTTGGAGAGAAATTCGGCAATGCCCTCCGGAGTAGGTTGAGGTGTTGAATTGTCAGAGCGGAGGTCATACAGTTTCTGGTAATAAGACGCGAATGCGTCTGCTATGTTTTTAGGGTTGGTCAGGAGGTCAGCTGTAGTCGGATAGGTCAAGGATAGAGTTTTCTGTTTCAGTCGCTTGGATTTGACCTTCCGAGCCAGCGAAGCCCCTGCTCTGTTATTAAGTGCATAGAATTGAGCCTTCATGTACTTAAGGTGATTTTCATATTTGTACAGGAGGAGAGACCTTAGTTTCTGTCTTTCAGAAACGATAAGTTGTGTAAGACCGGGGGAGGGATTGAGTTTATTTTCTTGCTCTTTGAGATTGATGGACTTCAGCAAGTCCTCAACTTGTTTCCTCCTCTGCTTCCGTAAATAAGAAGACATTTTGATCAACACACCTCGCATGTATGCCTTATATGTGCTCCATAAAGTGAACCTGTTAACGTCAGGGCCATCGTTCCATTCAAAGAAATCGTTATGTTCTTGCAGTATCGATTGGCGCAGCTTCTCATCCGCCAGCAACTCAGAGTTCAGTCTCCACACCGGGGGAGGGGAGTTGCGCAACTTGTCATCGAACTCCAGAACTAGCGGTGCGTGGTCAGACCAAGAAATTGCGCCAATGCGAGCATTAGTCACACTCTGCAAGGATCCCTTCGTAGTGAGAAAGAGGTCTATGCGTGAGTATGAGGAATGGGGTGCGGACATAAAGGTATAATCCCTTTCAGAGCCATTAAAACAGCGCCAGACATCGTATAAATCATGAGACTGCAGTAAAGACACAATAGATTGTGTTGGCCTCCTGGTTTGTGAGGTGGAGTCCATGGCAGGGTCCAGGACCGTATTGAAATCCCCTCCAACCAAGAGGGTGCCTTGCAACATTTTCATCGCCACAGAGAGCAGCGGGGACAAAAACTTCCTTTGCTGTGTATTTGGGGCATAGAGGTTAAGTAGGGTAAATACCGTGTTGTTCAGTTGGCATATCAGCACAATAAACCTTCCTTCAGGATCAGCAATAGAGTCAATGTACTTAAATGCTACCGAGTCTCTGACAGCTATAAAAACACCACACTTCTTTTTCGGCGCATTGGCCAAATAGACGTGGGGGAAATGGGGGAGAGACACTATAGGACACTTATGGGCCGCAAAGTGGGATTCCTGGACAAAAAGAACGTCAGCTTTGTGAAGTTTGGCTTCTCTAATCAATGCCGATCTCTTATAAGGACTATTGAGCCCTTTCGTGTTCAACGAGAGAACTTTCAGAGTCATGGTGACATGGTAGGATATGTATGATTAGTGAGGGACCTACCAAGAATAGGTCTCACTATGCGTGGTGACCAGTACCTTACTAAAAGAGTTCGTAGACAGGAAGGCACCAGGGTGGCGTGCAGCCAGATGGATGAGGTGCAGGAGGGATATCCGGATCCAGCAGATACTTGGGGCATCAGGGCGCACCAGGGATGATGTGGATGTAGGCTGGTGGTGGGTAGGTTTGAAGAGGCTGTAAGAAAAAGGGGGGACGACAAGACAGACAAGACAGACAACACAAAGATAAGAAAGGCCTGACTAAAAAAGCAGGCTTGATGGGCAGCCAAAAAAGCCACTGCGACTGGGGGGGGGTCTACAAACGCTCAGCAACATGCTGAGCTGTCACAGAGTATTTGTAGAACGCACCAGGGAGGAAAATAGTCTGGTGTCAATGCAGTGAAAAAGAAAAAAAACCTTCAAGAGCAAAAAATAAAAAGTAAAACAGCAAAAATAGCAAACGGTGAAGCTCACGGCATTCCTCCAGATAGTTGGAAAATCTGACTCATGCAGGAAGAAGAGGACTGTAGAGAATCATGTCCATTCATTCTGCAGGCGTTCCAATGGAGGGACAGTAGGTACCGGGGTCTCGTCAGGTAGAAGGTGCCACTGCTTGAAAAGCTGTATTCCTTTCTCCACACTGTAGATAGGGTATGTCTTGCCATTCCAGGTGACCAGCAGCTTCGTGGGGAAGCCCCACTTGTAGATCACTTTATTATTGCGAAGCATCTTAGTGAGGGGTGCTAGCTTCTTACGGTTAAGTGCAGTTTGCTGCGAGATATCTGTATAGAGGGAGATGCCCATGAATTCCTCGGGCACTGCCGGGCTCTGCTTTGCTGCCAACATAACACGCTCCTTCACATGGTAATAATGGATGCGGGCCAAGGTGTCCCTAGGAGTTGTGTCAGGAAGAAACTTAGGCTTCGGAATTCGGTGGGCCCTGTCCCCGCACAGCTCAATGTCGCTCAGGGCGGGAAGGAGTGCCTTCATCAAGCGTTGCACATAGCGGGTCAGCTCACTGTGAGGGACAGTTTCAGGTATCCCTCGAAACTTAATGTTATTCCGACGTGAGCGATCTTCTAAGTCGGCAAGTTTTGTTTGGAGATGCTGAACTTCTGTCTCCTGGTCAGTGTAGGCATCCACAAGGTCGTTGTGCGCATTGTAGAGGTCCGCCATCTTAGTCTCTAAATGATGAATTCTATGTTCATTGGTCTGTACATTGCCTTTAATTTCATGGAACATGTCATCAAAGTCCGCATGGAGTGTGCTCCTGAAGGACAGAAGCATCCGCTTCATAGTCGCTTCGGATATGGGCTGGTCTGAGGCAGGGAACGAGTCAATAGAGAGGTCTGGGGATCTATGAGGCCTATGGGCCTTGTCTGAGGTGCGCTGTGTGAAGGGGGAAGTATCCCCACTATTGCGGCGTTGCTTCGATTTAGCAGGGCTGGACGTTGTAGGGGAGGAGGGTGGAGAGCTTTCCTCCAGCATCCCCATGTCTGCTATGTCCTCCATAAGGGGATCACCGCCACCGCTGTATCGCTGATGCCCGGGAGCTGCGCCGGGCCCGGCGCCATTTTGCTTACCCCGAGCCGGCGCCGCTGGGAAGAAGTCGGTTGTGGCGGTTTCGTCGCCTTTCTGCGTTTGGACATCGTAGCCCGGTAGTGTAGGGAGTCTCCACAGCCGTTCACTGTGTTCGTAATGGAAGTCGTCAGCCGCTGTGAGTTGCTTTGGTCTGGTGGATGCCGGAGCACTCAGTTCATGCGGCCATCACGCACGCCGGCCGGGCACGCCCCCGTCCCAAGCATGTTTTAATCCACTTGCTGTTGACTGGCTCATTACCTTTGCTGGAAGCCTATTCCATGCTTTAACTACTCGTTTGGTAAAATAATACTTTCTAAGATTATTTTTGAACTTTTCCCCTGTTAGTTTGAGGTCATGTCCCCATGTTCTTGATCTTGGTTTCATATTGAAAAAACTGCCCTCCTGAACTTTATTCACCCCACTGATGTATTTAAAGGTCTCAATAATATCTCCCCTCTCCCTTCTTTCCTCTACACTGTACACATTCCTGAAGTCCATAGTTCCTGAAGCCACTCAATATGTTTTATCCCTCTTTCCTTTCACCATTTTTGTTGCCCATCTGTGGACTCATTCTATCTTATCAATAACTTTTTATAAGTGAGGTCTCCAGAACTAGACACATTATTCTAAATCAGGTCTTTATAGGAGAATTCAAACCTCCTTCCTCCCACTGGTGATCTTTTTAGTGATAACAAAAGATCTATATAGAAGAATCAGGACCTCCTTCCTCCTGCTGGTGACCCCTCTAGCGATAACCAGGGATGGGCTGAACACCTCTCTGTTCAGTTCACAGCAGAACTCCCGAACAGCGAACCCCATTGAAGTCTATGGAAGCCGAACAGGAAGTGCCCATTTTGAAGGCTTATATGCAAAAAAAGGGGTATGTGGGTCTGGGTACTGCTCTGGCGTGCTCCCCCACCCCCCACTCTAGGCAGCGGGGATGCTGATGCATGGGGCCGGAGGCTGCGATTGCCGCCGGCCACCCGTGATCTCTCCCCACTGAGAGAGAAGAACGGTCAGCTGTTGTAAACACAGCTGACTATTGTTCTGTCTGAAATGATCACAGAGTGCCTGTGATCCTTCTATATAGGATCACATGTCTCTATGGTCATTTCACAAGCCTCTCCCCCCACAGTTAGTAAGCACTCCCCTAGGCTCACATTTAACCCCTTGTGCACCCACTAGGTTAACCCCTTCCCTGCCACTGTCATTATTACAGTAACAGTGCATATTTTTTAGCACTGATTACTGTAATGTCACTGGTCCCCCCGAAAGTGTCAAAAAGGTCAGTTAGGGGTCCGATCTGTCCGCCGCAATGTCGCAGTCCCGCAAAAAATCGCAGATCGCCGCCATTGCTAGTATAAAGTAAATAAATAAAAATGACATACTTCTTTCCCCTAGTTTGTAGATGTGATAACTTTTGCTCAAACCAACTCAAACTTTTGCTCAAACCAATTAAAATACGCTTCTTGTGATTTTTTTTAATACCATAAATATGCAGCAGAATACAAATTGGCCTAAAAGGATGAAAAAATTTGATTTTTAATTTTTTTTTTTTTGGGGGGGGGGGGGGGATGTTATTTAGCAGAATGTGAAAATTATTGTTTTTTTTTTCAGAAGTGTCGCTTTTATTTTTTTTATGTTTATAGCGCCAAAAATAAGAGTTGCACAGGTGATCAAATACCACCAAAAGAAAGCTCTATTTGTGGAAAAAAAGGATATCCATTTTATTTAGGTACAGTGTCGCATGACCCCGCAATTTACTGTTAAAATAATGCAGTGCCGAATCACAAAAAATGGCCTGGTTATTAAGGGGGCAAATCCTTCTGGTCCAGAACTGCTTAAACAAAAATGACATTTCTAAAGAAAAAAAAAAAAATCCCATTTAAAATGACTCGCAGTTACAATTGCCAGCACCTGGCTATTAAAAAATAAAGAAAAAAAGTGGCATGGGGTCTCTCCCCCCAGTCCATACCAGGCCCTTCGGGTCTCTGCACCCCCCCCCCCCCCAACCCCATAGCACTTTGTCCCCATGTTGATTTTGTGTGACATTTCTGTAAACTTCTGTTCACCAGAGTGGTGGTTTGTGTTGTGACTTGCTATGCTGAAGAAAAGGTAGAGCATGCTGACATGCTGGTAGACTGACACTACTGGAAACAATGCATTTTTCATTCTGCCAGCGTAGCCCAAACACATTTCGTCTGAATGAGCCCTGAAATGTTTTCTGTGGAAGATGCTGCTATATTTTGCTATATGTTTACTATATTAATAATATGGTAAGGGTTACAAGAAAGACTTGTGACACATGGTACTGGTAGGCGAAGCATTTCCTATTGAACATCTATAGACACAAATGCATTCCCCAATCACCATACTATACCTTCACAAGCATATTCACAAAGGAATTGTCTGATTTATCAAATGGACTGACTAAAAAATATGCACCTATATTATCTGTGAGTTATTGAAAAATGAAAACTATTTTGACGTTCTGTATTAAAATTGACCAGTCACTGTAAAGATTTTCCATGACATTTTAATATGTATCATGGAGGACATTAGGAAATGATAATCAGTCTCCACCCAGAATGAAACAGATCATAGATTACTTCCGTATTATTCAGATAATTGGAAATGCGTACCTTTCTGGAAATTCCCAAAGATCGTAGCTTGCTCCTAACACAAGGTAACTCCTCCCGGTCACAAAGTTTAGGGGTATCCGGCAAGCCTTGGTACTTAAAAATGTACGCATTTCACCTGGGGTTACAACATCTGTACCTAATGGCATGAAAGAAAATGACAATGTAATACACTTTAGTCTTTCAATTTTTTCTATTAAATAAGATGGAACATAAATCTACATTACATAGACTAAGGTGTGTATCTAACCCCAATTGGCTCTGACCTAAGTCTCAGCAGTTGAATGTTTTACCTGATTTAAGAACTTCTTCTATCCTCATCACATAGGCATCATAGGAATCACTTGGTTGTATGTTGGTGAGGTAGACTTTGTATACTACAAAGAGAAGAGGTGTCATAAGAAGCATGATTAATACCGGCCTGTGTTGTTCTAAAATTATTTTTTCAGTTAAAGCCAACCCCTAGAGCAGCCATTCTCAACCAAGGTTTCATGGGACTCCAGGGTTCCTCCAGAGATTGCTAGGGGTTCCTTGAGCTGTGACTAATTTAGGTCCCATCCAATGGTACCTGTCTGGTTCCAAATCCAATGCTTTTTGGCAGAGCCAGTGGCATGACACCAATGACACCAATAGCTGTCTGAAAGGATGGAATTCTGATCACCAGTGCAAAGGGTCATATTTCTTCCCATGACCAACAATGTAGGGATATATTTCCCACTCACTCCTAATGATACTCATAGTAATTAAGAAAGGGGACCCTCAAAACCTTAAAATTATTTTTAAGAACCCTCTGAGGTAAAAGGTTGGGAAAGACTGATATAGACAAACCGCTAAATACACTGACACACCATTATAATTTGACAGAACAAATTTTCATCTGCATGAACCAGTTTTAAAAGGTGAATTTTATATATAAGTGAGCTGTATTATCACAGTTCTGCCACCCTCCATGGTTCTGTTTGGCAGGGCAGAGGACCTGATTTTTCTGTACTGCAACCAACAGACAAATACACAAATGTTTTATAATATATACATTGATCAGCTATAATAGTAAGTTCACTGACAGATAAAGGGAATAACATTGATTATCTTGTTACAGTGGCATTTGAAAGTTAATGGGATATATTAGGTAGCAAGTAAACATGTTGTCCATGAAGTTGATGTGTTAAGGCAGAAAATTGGGCATTGCAGTTTGCTGTGTACCTCAGACCAGTCAGGGTATCCATGATGACCTCTGTATACAAAAGCACCTACAATGGGCACGTAAGCATCAGAACTGGACCAAAGAGCAAAGGAAGAATGTGGCCTGGTCTGATGAATTACTGTTTCTTTTACATCATGTGGATGGCCAGGTTTGTGTGCGTCACTAACCTGGGGAAGAAATGGCACCAGGATGCAGTATGGAAAGAAGGCAAGCTGGCAGAGGCAGTATAATGCTTTGGGTAATGCTCTGCTGGGAAACCTTGGGTCCTGCCACACCGCAAAAATGGTTCAAGAATGGTTTGAGGAACACAACAATGAGTTGGAAGTGTTGATTTGGCCTCCAAATTCTCCAAATCTCAATCCATCGAGTATATGTGGGATCTGCTGTGAAAACAAGTCTGATCCATGGAAGTCCCACCTCATTACTTACAGAACTTAGAGGATGTGCTACTAACAGCTTGGTGCCAAATACCAGAGCATACCTTGAGAAGTCTAGTGGTGTCTATGCCATGATATTGGTCAGAGATGTTGTGGAGGCAAAAGAGGGACCTACTCAATATTAGGTGGGTAATCAGAATAATATAGTTTATCAGTGTATATACTGTATATGAACTAGTTTACCTGCCAAAAGAATTGGAGTTTCTGTCCATCCAGTTCTAAGATGTACACAGCTTTGGCACACCACATAGCTCAATTTGGCAGGGCAGAAAATCAGATTTTTATCTGCTGCATTTTAGCAACAATTCATGTGCTAAAATGATCAGTTTTAGCATGCAAGCTAGTGTCCATTTTCTTCCGGCAGTGTTGGGGGTTGTCTTGTGTTGCTATAACACAAGGCATTCAAGAAATGAATAAGGAATCCGCGCTAGAATGGTAAGACTTAAATACTGGCTGCAGCCTACCTCCTATACATAATCCAATGAAGGATATAGTATAAAGTGTAAATAAGGGGAAGGTAATTTGGCGCTGACTAATATAACTTAAATTATATATAAGGATGACACCCCAAATAATATGTGTGGTTATGACGTGTAAGTGTATGATATTCAAAAACGAAAAAAAAAAAATTAATCAATATATAGTTAAAGTGACCGAGTGCTGGAATTAATGGGTATTCCAAATAACTAATAAGATGAGGAGATAAATGAAGGTGCTAGAATATAAAATAACTGCATAAATAATCCAATATAATTCATAAAACACATAAGTGCCCCAGTGCCAACTCACATGTGCTTGGATATAATATCAATCCAGTGCAATTACCAAATTTCAGTATACAAAAGTGGCAATGTGCATAAAGTGACAAAAATGTGTAGGTTAATTCATCTCAGTGCAAAAAGAATACAAATTCCAAATTGTATATGAAGTGACGTAATGCATAAAGTGGCAGTAAAGTAAAAATATCTACAGGAATGTGTAAATGAATCAACTCAATATACACAGTCCAAATAAATCGGATTTGAAGTGGTTCAGTGCTGCTAGGGAATTCAAGGAAGGTGCTTGTGTCAGAGTCCTTCAAGTGTGGTCGGTGTGATGGGTCAAACGTGCTCCCCTCACTCCCAGGACCGCACTTACAAAAAGTATATACCCCCACAGGGGTAGTAAGCCTTCAGTATTTGCAGAGAGAATGGCTCCTACGGACCTCTATTGGTATTTCCTGGTTCCTAGTGATATCTTATAGGAGACTCCTTGGACCATGGCCCATATGCATACAGGTAAATTCCAGATATGTACAGTGCCTTGCGAAAGTATTCGGCCCCCTTGAACTTTGCAACCTTTTGCCACATTTCAGGCTTCAAACATAAAGATATAAAACTGTAATTTTTTGTGACGAATCAACAACAAGAGGGACACAATCATGAAGTGGAACGAAATTTATTGGATATTTCAAACTTTGTTAACAAATAAAAAACTGAAAAATTGGGCGTGCAAAATTATTCAGCCCCTTTACTTTCAGTGCAGCAAACTCTCTCCAGAAGTTCAGTGAGGATCTCTGAATGATCCAATGTTGACCTAAATGACTAATGATGATAAATAGAATCCACCTGTGTGTAATCAAGTCTCCGTATAAATGCACCTGCACTGTGATAGTCTCAGAGATTCGTTTAAAGCACAGAGCGCATCATGAAGAACAAGGAACACACCAGGCAGGTCCGAGATACACTTGTGGAGAAGTTTAAAGCCGGATTTGGATACAAAAAGATTTCCCAAGCTTTAAACATCCCAAGGAGCACTGTGCAAGCGATAATATTGAAATGGAAGGAGTATCAGACCACTGCAAATCTACGAAGACCTGGCCGTCCCTCTTACAAGGAGAAGACTGATCAGAGATGCAGCCAAGAGGCCCATGATCACTCTGGATGAACTGCAGAGATCTACAGCTGAGGTGGGAGACTCTGTCCATAGGACAACAATCAGTCGTATACTGCACAAATCTGGCCTTTATGGAAGAGTGGCAAGAAGAAAGCCATTTCTTAAAGATAAAAAGTGTTGTTTAAAGTTTGCCACAAGCCACCTGGGAGACACACCAAACATGTGGAAGAAGGTGCTCTGGTCAGATGAAACCAAAATCGAACTTTTTGGCAACAATGCAAAACGTTATGTTTGGCCTAAAAGCAACACAGCTCATTACCCTGAACACACCATGCCCACTGTCAAACATGGTGGTGGCAGCATCATGGTTTGGGCCTGCTTTTCTTCAGCAGGGACAGGGAAGATGGTTAAAATTGATGGGAAGATGGATGGAGCCAAATACAGGACCATTCTGGAAGAAAACCTAAAGGAGTCTGCAAAAGACCTGAGACTCGGACGGAGATTTGTCTTCCAACAAGACAATGATCCAAAACATAAAGCAAAATCTACAATGGAATGGTTCACAAATAAACATATCCAGGTGTTTGAATGGCCAAGTCAAAGTCCAGACCTGAATCCAATCGAGAATCTGTGGAAAGAACTGAAAACTGCTGTTCACAAACGCTCTCCATCCAACCTCACTGAGCTTGAGCTGTTTTGCAAGGAGGAATGGGCAAAAATTTCAGTCTCTCGATGTGCAAAACTGATAGAGACATACCCCAAGCGACTTACAGCTGTAATCGCAGCAAAAGGTGGCGCTACAAAGTATTAACTTAAGGGGGCTGAATAATTTTGCTCGCCCAATTTTTCAGATTTTTATTTGTTAAAAAAGTTTGAAATATCCAATAAATTTCGTTCCACTTTATGATTGTGTCCCACTTGTTGTTGATTCTTCACAAAAAATTACAGTTTTATATCGTTATGTTTGAAGCCTGAAATGTGGCAAAAGGTCGCAAAGTTCAAGGGGGCCGAATACTTTCGCAAGGCACTGTAGGGGGAAAAAAGGACACCTATAGTGTAGTACCATTAGGTATTAAATAGTTATTTTATTTGTTATGTACTCATATTAGTAGAAAGTTTACAGGCAGTAAAAAGAATAACAATCTGTGCGGTGGATGACTGTGGAACTCTTCCGGAACGCTATGCGTTCCAAGCAGCCGGAAGTGCATTCCACAGGGACAGGAATAACAGAAGGTCACTAGGCAACCGGGAATGTTCTAAACAAAATAAGTGGCCAATCTAAAACAGACCTGATGCTGCCATTAATATGTTAGGGAGTCAGTGGCTTCCAATTCCCTAACAACCAGCCTGGAGCAGGAAGTGATCACATTTACCAGTGGTAATAGAACCAGCACTGAAGGTTTTACTTCCTGCTGCAGCTGAAGGTTCAGATTAGTAGGCAAGTGAATACCTAGTTTAGTTTCTGTTTGCTGAATGGGCGAAAATTAGGACCAAAAGTTGGTCTGGTTCTAATTCAAAGCTCATCCCTAGTGTTTATACAGTAGGTATAATGTAAAAGGACGATAGTCAGGCATTTAAAAACAGAGGAGGATACAGAAAAAATCCAGCATCAGTGGAAACAATAAAGATTTGCTTTAAGTTAAAAAATAAAGTGCTCTAATATATTAAAGTTTATTAATATTTACCATAATCAGAACCTGTCTGACAGGCTACCTCTAATATACGTGGCACATCAAATTCAAATTGTTCTTGCTGGAAACTACAGACTCCTGTGAAACAAGATGGTGAAAAATATTTTAATATTATATCTAATACATACATGAGAAGCAATTTGTTTGCCTTTCTCGCACAAACATATAAATAACTAGATAGATAGGTCTTTGATGTGTAGATGAGTGGGGGCCATAAGTGTCAATACTGTGTATTGGATGTTCTATAGGTTTGTCACTTTTTTCTAGTATTGTACTGTGGGCATCTGTCGGCTCCATGTCCTATTGGCTTGATGATTTATCGACCTTGGATGTGGAAGGGCGATGGACATGATACAATGAGGTGATGGGCAGATCAATGCCCATGTATCCTTTAAAAGGAAGTAGGAGTCATCAGTACAGACAGCACCTGATGACATCCCATAGGACAAAAGGCATTGGGTTGAGCTTTGCGTACTGAGGTCACACATTGTCAGCTCATGCAAACGCAACAGCGTTCTATGTAAGTTTCTGTTTGCCAGCTTTTTCTAAATTTGTTTTAATAAATTAACGTTGCTGCACTATGGTAGTGTTTATTTTTTTTAAAAAAAAATCAAAACTTTACAATCACTAAGATTTATATGGTGTTTTGTCATGTAGGGGGAGTGTAAAATAGCACAGGGATGATGTTTACTAGGGAAGTATATGTGTGATTTGGGACAGGGATGGAGTTTTCTCATGTAGAATGTATGTACTAACTAGGGATGAGCTTTGAGTTCAAGTCGAATGTAAGATCAACTTGAACATTGGCTGTTCGCTCGTTCGTCGAATAATGAACAAATATGCTTCTTCGAGGGAAATTTGAGCGCCTGCATCCATAATGCACTGCGCGCTCGAATTTTCCAAAGCATGCACCCTGACCTCCATGCTTTAGTCAGGCTGCCTTTACCCAATCATGGCTCAGGGGCTAAGTACACACCCCAAACTAAATAAAGGCTGCTCGCACAGCAGCTACGTGTAGTTTGACTGTGTGGGGGAGATAGCAAGTGGTTGAGGCAGGGAGAGGAACGTGTTTGAGGCAGGGAGAGGAGAGTGATTTGCAGCTTATCAGACAGTGCAGTGTAGTCTAATTAGAGACCAGTGGCGGCTGGTGAAGTTTTAAGATGGGGGGGCGCAAGACCCCGCCCTTCTATTTTGACCCCTCCCATTTATCAGAAGCCCCACCCCTTATAGACTCCACCCATTTTGTCCCCTATATTTTGCTTGCGTGAACAAATTCTCCCAATATATCACATATTAAGGGGTCTCTCAGTACTAGTATATCCCATAATAGGGAGCAGGGGCCCTATTATAGGATATACTGTGAGAGACACCCTATTATGGGATACACTGACAGAGTGGCACAAACCCCACAGTACAGACCCCGCCAGCACTAATCCCACAGTACAGGCCTCCTAGCACAAACCCCACAGTACAGACCCCCTAGCACAAACCCCACAGTACAGACCCCCTAGCACTAATCCCACAGTACAGGCCCCCTAGCACAAACCCCACAGTACAGACCCCCTAGCACAAATCCCACAGTACAGGCCCCCTAGCACAAACCCCACAGTACAGACCCCCTAGCACTAATCCCACAGTACAGGCCTCCTAGCACAAACCCCACAGTACAGGCCCCCTAGCACTAATCCCACAGTACAGGCCCCCTAGCACTAATCCCACAGTACAGGCCCCCTAGCACTAACCCCACAGTACATGCCCCCTTTCAATGTAGTGACCAGCGTACATGCCCCCTTTCAATGTAGTGACCAGTGTGCATGCCCCCTTTCAATGTAGTGACCAGTGTACATGCCCCCTTTCAATGTAGTGACCAGCGTACAGGCCCCTTTCAATGTAGTGACCAGCGTACATGCCCCTTTCAATGTAGTGACCAGCGTACATGCCCCTTTCAATGTAGTGACCAGCGTACATGTCCCTTTCAATGTAGTGACCAGCGTACATGTCCCTTTCAATGTAGTGACCAGCATACATGTCCTGCCTGTACCTACCTGTTCTGGCCTGGGTCTATCCATCCATCATGGATGAATGGACCCAAGCCAGGCCAGAACAGGTAGGTACAGGCAGGTCACCGTGCAAGATTTATCAAGTTACCCAGGCCGGGCCCAGACCAGAGTGTGCAGATATCATTATCATCATGGATGGATGGATGGATGGATGGACCCAGGCCAGGCCAGAACAGGTAGGTACAGGCAGGTCACGGTGCAAGAATAATATCCCAAGCCAGGCCCAGACCAGAGTGTGCAGATATAATTATATATATCATCATGGATGGATGGATCATCCATCCATCCATGATGATATATATAATGATATCTGCACACTCTGGTCTGGGCCCGGCCTGGGTAACTTGATAAATCTTGCACCGTGACCTGCCTGTACCTACCTGTTCTGGCCTGGGTCCGTCCATCCATCCATCCATGATGATGATATCTGCAGCAGATATCATTATCATCATGGATGGCATGGCAGGCAATGGATGGCAATGGCATGGATGGCAGGCAATGGATGGCAATGGCATGGATGGCAGGCAATGGATGGCAATGGCATGGATGGCAGGCAATGGATGGCAATGGCATGGATGGCAGGCAATGGATGGCAATGGCATTGCATGGATGGCAGCCAATGGATGGCAATGGCATGGCATGGATGGCAATGGCATGGCATGGATGGCAGGCAATGGATGGCAATGGCATGGCATGGATGGCAATGGCATGGCATGGATGGCAGGCAATGGATGGCAATGGCATGGCATGGATGGCAGGCAATGGATGGCAATGACATGGATGGCAGGCAATGGATGGCAATGGCATGGCATGGATGGCAGGCAATGGCATGGCATGGATGGCAGGCAATGGATGGCAATGGCATGGCATGGATGGCAGGCAATGGATGGCAATGGCATGGATGGCAATGGCATGGATGGATGGCAAAGGCATGGATGGATGGATGGCAATGGCATGGATGGCAATGGCATGGATGGATGGCAATGGCATGGATGGCAATGGCATGGATGGCAATGGCAATGGCATGGATGGATGGCATGGATGGATGGCTGGAAATGGCATGGATGGCAATGGCATGGATGGATGGCAATGGCATGGATGGCAATGGCATGGATGGCAATGGCATGGATGGATGGCTGGCAATGGCATGGATGGCAATGGCATGGATGGATGGCAATGGCATGGATGGCAATGGCATGGATGGATGGCATGGATGGATGGCTGGCAATGGCATGGATGGCAATGGCATGGATGGCAATGGCATGGATGGCAATGGCAAGGCATGCATTTTTTTGTGAGTGGACAGAGGCCTGAGGAGGAGGGGGACGACTGAGGACTTACCGGGCTGCTGCTGCACAGGGCTGGACTCTTCTCTCTCTTCCAACCTGAGGCCTGGATCCGAATGCTGTCTGCCGTCCGTCCACGAAGAAGGCCCGCCGCCGCCGCCCGATCCGACTCCTGGTCTCCTCCTGGTCCTGCACTGGTCCTCCTGGTCAGGCGCCGACTCAGCGTCGGCGAGTGCTCTGAGCGGATGGGACTCGGGAGTCTTCTATCTTCTCTCAGCCGCGGCCTGGGAAGGAATGGAACCCGGAAGGCGGAAGCGGTGTCGGTGATCGTGACGCCGGGGCAGTGCACCGCCCCACGCGTCACGTGACCAGATGATGTCCTTCTGTGATTGGTCCAGGCTGGAGTCTGGACCAATCACAGCCAGGTGGGGGTGGCCAAGCGCTCTTTTCTGCGCCCAGGTTATGCCCCAGAAGGCAGCCAATCGGCGCCTCTTCTGGGTCGTAAACCCCACCCCCCCTTTAGCCACCACATAAGCCGGTCAGGCCGGCGAACCCATTTTTTTTTTTTTCCTAACTTTATTGGTTTTTTTTGTCTTTTTTTTTTTTTTTTTTCCTTTTTTTTTAGGGGGGCGGCGCCCTGGCGCCCCCTATGCACAGGCCGCCACTGTTAGAGACACTAGCAGTGAGTTAGGCAGGGAGAGGATCGTGATTGAGGCAGAGAGAGGAAAGTGATTTGCAGTTTATCAATTGATTATATATTAGGCCATTGAGTATCTATCGGTCAGTTGAGTATAGAGCATACATTGATCTCTCTCTCTATATATAGGACAATTGATTATATATTAGGCCATTGAGTATCGGTCAGTTGAGTATAGAGCATACATTGATCTCTCTATATATATATATAGGACAATTGATTACATATATTAGGCCATTGAGTATCTATCGGTCACTTCAGTATAGAGCATACATTGATGTCTCTCTATATATAGGACAATTGATTACATACTGTATATTAGGCCACTGAGTATATATTGGTCACGGTCAGTTAAGTATAGAGCATACATTGATCTCTCTCTATATACTGTATATAGGACAATTGATTACATATATTAGGCCATTGAGTATCTATCGGTCACTTCAGTATAGAGCATACATTGAGCTCTCTCTCTCTCTATATATATATATATATATAGGACAATTGATTACATATATTAGGCCATTGAGTATCTATTGGTCAGTTAAGTATAGAGCATACATTGATCTCTCTCTCTCTCTCTCTCTCTCTCTATATATATATATATATATATAAGACAATTGATTATATATTAGGCCATTGAGTATCGATCAGTTCAGTATAGAGCATACATTGATCTCTCTATAGGACAATTGATTATATATTAGGCCATTGAGTATCTATTGGTCAGTTCAGTATAGAGCATACATTGATATCCAATACATTATATTAGGCTATTCAGTATCTATCGGTGGTTTCAGTATAGACCATATAGTGATATCTACATATATAGGCCACTTGAGTATATACCAGGCCATTCAGTATCCTTTGGTTGGTTTTGTATAGACCACACATTGATATCTCTATAGATATATAGGCCACTTGAGTGTAAATAAGGCCATTCAGTATCTATTGGTCAGTTCAGTACATATCAGCAATGCATTATATATAGATTATATATTGATCAACCAGTAATAAAAAACCCCCCAAAATCCACACCATGTCCGAAAGGCCGAGCCGTCTTGGGGGTGTGGTCATAGCGTCTGGTCCCGCCAGACGTCTTGGCCAAATTGCTAGCATTACAATTGCTGACTTTTCATCTGGTAGACTCTGCTCCCTTTCACCAATTTGTGGAATGTGCTGTACCACAGTGGCAGGTACCAAAAAGGCATTTCTTTTCACGTAAGACCATTCCGGCTCTCTACCGTCATGTGGAAGGTAGCGTTTTGGCCTCGTTGGACAGAGCAGTCAGCAGGAAGGTTCACATTACTGCTGACTCTTGGTCCAGCAGGCATGGACAGAGACATTACATTTCCTTCATGGTGCACTGGGTAACTCTTCTGGCAGCTGGGGAGGATGCAGGACAGTGTTCAGTGTTACAGCTTGTTTTGCCACCATGCCTCCAAAAAGCTGGTGCTGGTTCTGCCACATCTGGCTACTCCACCACCTCCTCCTCTTCTTCTTCCTCCATATCCTTTTCTGCTCAATTGTCCTCTGAAAGAGCAGTGCTCCCTAAGCATTTTAAGGAGGTACGCAAGCAGTCAGGCTAAAAGATGCCATGCAGTGCTTCAATTGGTCTGTCTAGGGGATAGGAGTCACACCGGGGCAGAGATTCTGTCAGCTCTGCAGGGACAGGCTCAAAGATGATTGATGCCATGACAACTTGAGCCAGGAATGGTTGTATGCGACAATGGCACCAACCTTCTCTCCGCCCTCCGACAGGGACACTTGAAACATGTTCCATGCTTGGCACATGTCCTGAATCTGGTGGTGCAGCGTTTCCTGACCAGATACCCAGGCTTCCAAGATCTCCTGAGGCAGGCCAGAAAAGTCTGTGGCCATTTCCGGCATTCATACAATGCCAGTGCTCGCTATCTGACATTCAACGGGAATTCAACCTGCCCACCAACCGCCTCATTTGTGACATGCCCACCAGGTGGAACTCAACATTGGCAATGCTGAAGTGGCTGCACATGCAGCAGAGGGCCATCAATGAGTACCTGTGTGAGTATGGCACAAGGACAGGCCCAGGGGAGCTTGGCTTTTTTTTGCCATGGCAGTGACTTTAGATAAAGGATGCATGCACCATCCTGTCACCATTTGAGGAGGCCACAAGGATGGTGAGCCTGGATGATGCATGCATCAGTGACACTAACTCTCTAGTCTACCTGCTGGAGCATACACTTCGTGGAATCATGCACAGGGCACTTGAAGCAGAACAGCTGGAGGAAGAGGAGGACTTCCTTTCCTCACAAGGCCCCCTTTATGCAGATATCATGCCTGCAGGGACACAAAACACACAGGAGGAAGAGGAGGAGGAGGATTGTGGCAGCATAGATGTAGAGGATAGCATACAGCAGTCTTCAAGGGATGGTTTTGATTCCCCAGAAACCCCAGGAGTTATACGTGGTTGGGGAGAGGTTGCTTCTTACAATGTCATCCTTAGTAACCCAGAGGACTCAGAAGCTCATGCCTCCTCAAACTTACGATTCATGGGCTCCCTGATTCCGCAAAGCCTGCAAAAGGACCCAAGGATTTGTGCTATCAAGGAGAGGTATAATTACTGGTTGGCAACCCTTCTTGATCCACATTACAAGGGTACATTTGCAGAGCTCATCCTACCTTCACATAGGGAGTAGAGGATGAAACATCTTGAGGAAGCCTTGAAAAAAAATTTGTGTAACACCTTTTCAAAAAATGGAAGGTTAACATTCTCTGGACGTGTTTCTGAGGTATCGTTCAGCCAAAGAAGTAGTGGTGGAGAAGACTTTAAACAGTTCTTTAGTCCTCAGCAGCACCCAGGGCTGTTAGGTTTAAGCAACCATCGGCAGCATCTCCATCATATGGTGCATGATTATCTAGGGGCAAGAGCAGACTTGGAGATCTTTCCAAATGAGCATCCACTGGGTTACTGGGTCGTGAGGATGGACCACTGGCCAGAACTTGCTCAATATAGTTACATAGTTACGTAGTTAGTGAGGTTGAAAAAAGACATCTGTCCATCTAGTTCAACCTATGATGTGTGTGTGTGTTTGCTGTTACCCATACATTGTATACCCCTGTATGTTGTGGTCTTTAAGGTGCCCATTTAATAGTTTTTTGAAACTATCGATGCTCCCTGCTGATACCACTGCTTGTGGAAGAGAATTCCACATCCTTACCGCTCTTACAGTGAAGAACCCCTTACGTACTTTAAGGTTAAACCGCCTTTCCTCTAGTTTTAGTGAGTGGCCACGTGTCTTATTGTATTTCCTTTCTCTGAATAGTTTGTTAGTTCAACCTATGATGTGTGTGTGTGTTTGCTGTTACCCATACATTGTATACCCCTGTATGTTGTGGTCTTTAAGGTGCCCATCTAATAGTTTTTTGAAACTATCGATGCTCCCTGCTGATACCACTGCTTGTGGAAGAGAATTCCACATCCTTACCGCTCTTACAGTGAAGAACCCCTTACGTACTTTAAGGTTAAACCGCCTTTCCTCTAGTTTTAGTGAGTGGCCACGTGTCTTATTGTATTTCCTTTCTCTGAATAGTTTGTTCCTTATGCTAGGGTCGCCAGTACAGTATTTGTACATTGATATCATATCCCCCCTCAATCGTCTCTTTTCCAGAGAGAATAAGTTCAGTGCTTGTAGTCTTTCCTCATAGCCGATGTCCTCCTTTCCCCTAATTATTTTGGTTGCCCTTCTCTGGACTCTTTCCAGTTCCAGCACATCCTTCCTGAGGACCGGTGCCCAGAACTGGACAGCATACTCCAGATGTGGCCGAACCAGAGTCTTGTAGAGCGGGAGAATAATCTCTTTATTTCTGGAGTGAATCCCCTTTTTTATGCATCCCAGTATTCTGTTGGCTTTGCTTGCAGCGGCTTGGCATTGCATGCCACTGCCAAGTCTGTTGTCTACCAATACCCCCAGGTCCTTTTCCATCCTAGACTCACCCAGAGGTTCCCCCCCCCCCCCTAGTGAGTAGCTTGATTTCTGGTTTCTGGCAACCCAAGTGCATTACTTTACATTTTTCAACATTAAACCTCATCTGCCATGTAATTGCCCACCCCATTATTTTGTTCAGGTCCGCTTGTAAGGTTTCCACATCCTGCATAGAAGATATTGGCATGCCTAGTTTAGTATCATCTGCAAATATTGAGATTGTACTAGATATCCCCTCCTCTAGATCATTTATGAATAAATTAAACAGGATTGGTCCCAGGACAGAACCCTGGTGGACCCCACTTTCCACACCTGCCCAATCTGAGTACTCCCCATTAATCACCACCCTCTGGACTCTCCCCTGGAGCCAGTTCTCTATCCAGGTACTCACCTTATGGTCCATACCTACCTTCCTTAGTTTGTACAGTAAGCGTTTGTGGGGAACGGTGTCAAAGGCCTTTGCAAAGTCCAGATACACCACATCCACAGGCTTTCCTTTATCTAGGTGGCAGCTCACTTCATCGTAGAAGGTTAATAGATTGGTTTGGAAAGAACGATTTTTCATGAATCCATGCTGATTACTACTAATAATACCATTTTCATTACTAAAATCTTGTATGTGGTCCCTAAACATCCCCTCCAAAATCTTGCAGACTACAGATGTTAGGCTGACTGGCCTATAGTTACCCGGGATATATCTTGGCCCCATTTTAAATATTGGTACCACGTTGGCTTTTTTCCAATCAGCTGGCACCATACCCGTCTGTAAACTATCCTTAAGATCAAGAATAATGGTCTGGCAATCACCTGGTTGAGCTCTTTAAGAACCCTCGGGTGCAAGCCAATCCGGTCCTGGCGATTTATTTATGTTAAGTTTCTCTAGTTTAGTTCTAAGTCTATCTTCTGATCGCCATGGCGGCACTTCCTGAGGTGTGTTGTTTAGTTTGGCCTTACAAGCTGGGTTAGTGTAGCCCCCCGATTCTTTTGTGAAGACTGATGAGAAGAAATTATTTAACACTTCCGCTTTTCTCTGTCCTCAGTGGCCATATTTCCTTTGTCATCTTTTATGGGGCCAATGTGTTCTGGCCTCGCTTTCTTACTGTTTATATACTTAAAGAATTTCTTGGGGTTCTTTTTACTCTCCTCTGCTATGTGTCTCTCGTGTTCTATTTTAGCCGCCCTGATTTCGTCTTTACATTTCTTATTGCACTCTCTGTAATGCTTAAATGCTGCCAATGACCCCTCAGTCTTGTATTTTTTGAAGGCCTTTTCTTTAGCACTAATATGCATTTTTATGTTGGAGTTTAGCCACCCAGGGTTTAGTTTAGCTCTTTTAAATGTATTTCCCTTTGCTATACACTGGCCAATCCCCTTGTTAAGTATGCTCTTGAAGCACTCCCATTTTTCCTCAGTGTTCTTTGTTCCCAGGGTTCTATCCCATTTGCTATTTTCTAGCAGCGAGCGCAGTTTTGGGAAATTGGCTCTTTTGAAATTCAGTGTCCTTATATTACCCTTGTGTTTCCTATTACTGTAATTAATACTGAAACTTATTGACCTATGGTCACTGTTTCCTAAGTTGCCCCGTATTTCTATATCCGTGAGCAGGTCTGTATTGTTGATAATCAGTAGGTCAAGTACCGCATTGTTTCTTGTCAGTGCATTCACCATCTAACCCATGAAATTGTCCTGCAAAACATTTAGGAACTGCCGAGCCTTGGCTGAGTGTGCGGTTCCTTCTGCCCAGTCTATATCTGGATAATTAAAGTCCCTTTAAAGTCCTCCTCAAACATCAGCAGCTCCAGCTCTCCCATCTTGTTGGCCAGGCTTCTGGCATTGGTATACAAACCTCTTAATTTTAAATGGTTACATATATTCTCATTTGATGTTTTTAGGCTGCTCTCTTGATTTTTCCCCATACCCACCCTGGGTTTAGGAGCTACGAACACCCTACCGCTAATTCCCCCATTTGTGCCCTCTGAATCTTGCTTTCCACTGGCTAATTCTACATCTGTACCCTCCCCCCGTCACCTAATTTAAAAGCCCCTCTAACTTTTCAGCCATCTTCTCACCCAGTACGGCTGCACCCTCCCCATTTAGGTGCAATCCGTCCCTACCAAAGAGCCGGTGGCTGACTGAGAAGTCGGCCCAGTTCTCCAGGAACCCGAAACCCTCCTTACTACACCAGCTCCTCAGCCACTTGTTAACTTCCCTAGTCTCCCGCTGCCTCTCTGGTGTAGCTCGAGGTACAGGTAGTATTACTGAAAATACTACCTTGGAGGTCCTACTCCTCAACTTAGCTCCTAAGTCCCTGAAATCGTTTAGGACTCTCCATCTTCCTCTGCCTATGTCATTGGTACCCACGTGTACCATGACAGCTGGGTCTTCCCCAGCCCCACCCAATAATCTGTCCACCTGATCCGCGATGTGCCGAACTCGAGCGCCCGGTAAACAACAGACTGTTCGGCGCACGCGGTCTTTGTGACTGATTGCACTGTCTGTCCTTCTAATAATTGAGTCCCCTACCACCAGCACCTGTCTTTCCTTTCCCTTTCTCCCGGCCTCACTGGAGGAGTTCTTCCCCTGGCAGCTAGGGGCGTCGCTCTGCTCCAGCAATGCTGGTCCCTGACTGGTTTCCCCAACATTACACAACGGGGCGTATCTATTGGGGTGCTCCAGCCCAGGATCAGCCTCCTTGCCTTGTCCCCTTCTACCCCTCCTAACTGTCACCCCTCTACTCTGCTCTGATGCCTGCACCTCCATTACTCCGCCCACCTCTGTGCAGGCCCCTGCCTGCGCCTGACGGGTACGATCCTGGCTCTCCTCCGGTATGGACATTCGTCTCAGTGTTGCCAGCTGCTTCCCTAGATTCAGGACCTGAGCTTCCAGGGAAGCAACGTGCTTACATTTTGAGCATTTGTATTCGCCCTCGATCGCATGACCGAGGAACGCATACATATCACAAGATGTACACCGAGTCGCATCTCCACACCCGCCGGGCATTGTACCTACTAATCTAATCTAATGGGGATTCAGTGATTTAAGTCTATATGTGGCTATTTCCTGACTTCCTAACTCTACCTTCTCACCCTCTGGTACTCTGCTACCCTCACTTGACACTCAGTTGCACAACACTCACAATCTCACAGCCTGGTCAGTCCCACAACACTCCCAGTCGCACAACACTCCGTCGCACCACCCGGTCAGTCGCACAACACTCACAGTCGCACAACACTCACAGTCGCACCACACTCACAGTCGCACAGCCCGGTCAGTCGCACCACACTCCCAGTCGCACCACACTCACAGTCGCACAGCCCGGTCAGTCGCACAACAATCTTAGTTGCCCAACACTCTCAGTCGCACAGCCCGGTCAGTTGCACAACACTCAGTCGCACAACACTCACAGTCGCACAACACTCACAGACACACAGGCCGGTCAGTCACACAACACTCACAGACACACAGCCCGGTCAGTCGCACAACACTTACAGTAGTAATAGGTACTCACAGACACTCAGGTAGTAATAGGTACCCACAGGCACTCAGGTAGTAATAGGTACTCACAGGCACTCAGGTAGTAAATAGGTACTCACAGGCCCTCAGGTAGTTATAGGTACTCCAGGCACTCAGGTAGTAATAGGTACTCCCAGACACTCAGGTAGTAATGGGTACTCCAGGCACTCAGGTAGTGATAGGTCCTCACAACACTCAGGTAGTAATAGGTACTCACAGGCACTCAGGTAGTAATTGGTACTCACAGATACTCAGGTACTACACTACACCCTCAGTCAGTGTTCAATCTCAGTCACCAGTCTTACTTACCTAGTGTGTGTCCCTTTAAGCCTATCACTTTCAGTTCCTGACGGTGATTCCTCCATCCTCCCTCAGTCGGTCAGTCATCCTCTCTGCACCCGCCTCCCTTGGTCACTTCCCGGTCAGCCTTTGTGTCTGCTAGTCTCCTCTGCTCCCTCTCTGTGGGGGGGGGGGGGGGGTTCCCGCTCCGCTCGCCGCAAAGGGAGGGTTTACTGCACGCCATCCGCAACAAGTGAGGGAGGGGGTTACCGCATCGCTCGCCGCACAGGAAGGGTTTACTGCACGCCGCCCGCAACAAGGGAGGGGGGTTACCGCACCGCTCGCCACCCGCTTTTACTTCGGGGGGGTTCTAGCACCCGCCGCCGCTCTACTGAGGGGTGGGGGTGTGTGGGGGGTACTCACACACACACGGTCTGTCACACACCCGCTCCTCTCACTCGCACACAGCCACTGATCCTGCGCTCTCTGCTCCATAGCACCACCTGCCGATCCCCTGGCACGGATTCTCTGGTGCACACTATAAATGAACATGAATATGCAATGGAGCTACTGGCCTGTACTGCTTCCAGCGTGCTTTCCAAATGGACGTTCAGTGCTGCTGGAGGTTTTGTGATGGACAAAAGAGTGCATCTGTCCACAGACTCTGTTGACCAGCTGACTTATCAAAATGAATCAGTCCTGTGTCAACAGCAACTATCAAGCCCCTGATGCAGATGTAACTGATTGATTTGCTAGGGGTCTGCCATCCCTTGAAGACTGCATATGCTGCCTATCCTATTTCTCAACCTTGATTCTGCTAGCTTCCAACAATGTTTTTGGTTTAGGTCACTACCAACCCCCAAACCCTAATTTTTCTGCACTTGTATGACAGATGCATACAATTTAAATGTCATATGTCATTTTTAACAGCAGGCCTTGTCCCTGCGCTCTGAACCCAGCAAGAGTGACTGTGAGGGGTTATGGTGTTCAGGCACCACCAACACCAAAGGCCCAATTTTTGGCACCTGTATGGCAAGTACATGCGATTTCAAATTTGTATGGAATTCTTACCCAGCATGTCCTGTTCCTGTGCCCAGCAAGAGTAACTGTGAGGGGTTATGGTCTTCAGGCACCACCAATAGCAAAGACCCAATTTTTGGCATCTGTATGCCAAGTACATGCGATTTCAAATTTGTATGTAATTCTTACCCGCAGGTACCGTTCCTGTGGCCAACAAGGGTAACTGTGAGGGATAACGGTGTTCAGGCACCACCAACACCAAAGGCCAAATTTCAGTTTAATTTCCTGCCGATACTAATCTTCCAGGTCCCCATCACTCCAGCAGGTTTGCATAGCCAACACCCAACATTGGCCAGGTCAGATGACAGCACAGCGCCCCCACTTGATCACTGATAAGAACACATAAAACACTTGATCTTTGCCAATTTAAAATTGGTATGGAATTTTTACCAGCAGGGCCCGTTTCTGCGCCCAACAACAGTAACTGCGAAGGGTTGCGGTGTTCAGGCACCACTAACAACCAAGGGCCAATTTTTCTGCACCTTTATGACAAGTACATTCGATTTCAAAATTTGTATGGAATTTTTATCAGCAGGGCCCGTTCCTATGCGCAGCAAGGGTAACTGTGAGGGGTTACGGTGTTTTGACATGTAGTATGGATGTGATTTAGGATGGGGGTGGCATGTCCTTCTGTAGGTTGTATTTGATTTAGAATCGGGATGGTGCTTCTTCTTGCTGGATGGATTTAATTTCAGATGAGTATAGTGATTCCTCATGTATTCAATTACCGTATGTACAAGGATAGTGTTTCAGCTTTAGGGCAATACTTTAAAAATACACTTACTGTCAGCACAGCGACAGACACTTTCCTGGCAGATTCTGTCCAGTTTTACATCCTCCTCATTCAAATTATAATATTTGGTGCAATGGTTCTCTGTAGGAAAAAATGCAAACATTTATAAGTTTGCTCATAAGAAGTGCATTATTTTGGTCATTAAACAGGTCACATCATTATCATTCAGTGTGCAACAATTAGCTGGTGGTTAGTTAGTCCAAGCTAACCTGTCTTATAAATCAGTGGACTGCACAGTTTTCACAAAGACCTATAGAGCAACGGTCCCCAACCTTTTTGGCACCAGGGAAGAAGATTTTTCTATATTTCTGTTATTACATTGTAATATATAAATAGTTTAACTTACCATAATGCAGAATCAGTGGGAATCCTGAGCTTGCTTTCCTGCAACTAGATTGTCCCTGGTCACTGTAGCCTGCCACTAGATGCAGCCTGTCTCTGTAGCCTGCCACCACATGCAGCCTGTCACTTTAGCCTGCCACCACATGCAGCCTGTCACTGTAGCCTGCCACTAGATGCAGCCTGTCAATGTAGCCTTCCACCAGATGCAGCCTGTCACTGTAGCCTTCCACCAGATGTAGCCTGTCAGTGTAACCTGCCACCAGATGCAGCCTGTTCCTGTAGCCTGCCACCAGATGCAGCCTGTTACTGTAGCCTGCCACCAGATGCAGCCTGTCACTGTAGCCTGCCACCACATGCAGCATGTCACTGTAGCCTGTCATCACATACAGCCTGTCACTGTAGCCTGCCACCACATGCAGCATGTCACTGTAGCCTGCCACCACATGCAGCCTGTCACTGTAGCCTGCCACCAGATGCAGCCCGTCAATGTAGCCTGCCACTACGTGAGGCCTGTCAGTGTAACCTGCCACCAGGTGCAGCCTGTTACTGTAGCCTGTCACCAGATGCAGCCTGTCACTGTAGCCTGTCACCACATGCAGCCTGTCACTATAGCCTGTCTCGATATACAGCCTGTCAATGTAGCCTACCACCAGATTTACCCTGTCACTGTTGCCTGTTATCACATGCAGCCTGTCACTGTAGCCTGTCTCCAGGTACAGCCTGTCACTGTAGCCTACCACCAGATGCAGCCTGTCACTGTAGCCTACCACCAGATGCAGCCTGTCACTGTAGCCTGTCATCACATGCAGCCTGTCACTGTAGCCTGTCACTATAGCCTGTCTCCAGATACAACCTGTCACTGTAGCCTGCCACCAGATGCAGCCTGTCACTGTAGCCTGTCTCCAGATACAGCATGTCACTGTAGGCTGTCTCCAGATACAGCCTGTCACTGTAGCCTGCCAGCAGATACAGCCTGTTACTGTAGCCTGTCACCACATGCAGCCTGTCACTATAGCCTGTCTCCAGATACAGCCGGTCACTGTAGCCTTCCACTAGATGCAGCCTGTCACTGTAGCCTGCCACTATGTGCAGCCTTTCAGTGTAATCTGCCACCACATGCAGCCTGTCACTGTAGCCTGCCACCACATGCAGCCTGTCACTGTAGCCTGTCTCTGTATACAGCCCGTCACTGTAGCCTGCCACCAGATGCAGCCTGTTACTGTAGCCTGTAATCACATGCAGCCTGTCACTGTAGGCTGTCATCACATGCAACCTGTCACTGTAGCCTGTCATCACATGCAGCCTGTCACTATAGCCTGTCTCCAGATAAAGCCTGTCACTGTAGCCTGCCACCAGATGCAGCCTGTCACTGTAGCCTGTCATCACATACAGCCTGTCACTGTAGCCTGTCACCAGATGCAGCCTGTCAATGTAGCCTGCAACCAGATGGCAATTTGTCAGGGTTCTATGTGCAGTGAGTCAACTTACTAAAGGTAAAACCTCATGCTGCCTCTCCTTAATGCTACCATTCCATAAAGGAATCTGGCATTATAAGTTCAGGAGTGGGCAGGATTCCAGCAGATGCCCAGTTGACTGCCCAGAGTTCTGCTAGTATGAGAATCCAGAGGCAGACCCTACAGCAGTGATGTCATCAAGCCAGGTCTCTGCTCACCCGCTACTCACCTGATTTAGTGCAGCCCAGCTACAAACAGCCCACAGACTGGCACTGGCACCGGTCCGCGTCCCAGATGTTGGGGACCTCTGATATAGAGGAAGAGTTTCCATGTTCTCTATCATTAAATTAGGAGAAATCACAATGCTGTACTTACCTGGAGTCTGAATATCAAACACTGAGATGGATGCAGGCTGAAGACGTCCCATCTTAAAAAGCTGATATGCTTTCAGTTTTAAGCACTTCTCTGTCTGAGAGACCTGAAGAAGAAAAGCAAAGCATTAGGGTTAATAATATGTAAGTTTTTTTTTATACACTAACAAATATATGTAAAAATATAAAATTGTTTTATGCATAAAAACACAGCTCAAAGCAAATTTTAAAGTAGAAATCTAAAAACAAACTAAATCCAGATGGCTTTTCAAAATACTGCTAGGTTTTTTTTTCTTAAAGAGCCTTGAAATATATTGCAAAGAGTATTTCCCATGAAATGCCAGCTCAGTACCCCAACTCCCTAATAGGGATGATCGAACGGTTCGGGTCGACCATCGGTTCGGCCCGAACATTGGGTGTTCGAGGTTCGGCCGAATTTAGAACTTTTTGCCCAAAAAGTTCGGAATTCGGCAACCAGAACCGACCAAAATGCAATGGTTCAGGAAATGGGCTTTAAAAGCCTGTGATTGGACCAGAACTATTAGCAAAAGACAATTGAAGGGGCAGGAGAATGCTAGGAATGTGATGGGAGTGACTAGGGGGTCCCTAGGCCAATCATTAGTGAATACGCCCCCCAGTATATAAGATAGCCCCTGCCAAATTCCTAGCATTGTTATACAGGACATGGAAGAGAGTTGAAGCAGTTCTGTTAATTTTACTTTAAAAGTGTCATTTAGCAATTATTAGTGTGAGGAAAGGGATATCTAGTGTAGTTAGGGTGCTCTTTTACACTTTAGTTAGATGCAAAAATTTAGTTTCTGTAGGGAAAGTGTGAAGTGTCAGGGTGACCGTAATGTAGTGTAGGGTTAACTGACTGCTATGGCAGGATGACCAAACCCTTCCATATCACGGTGACCGTAATGTAGTGTAGGGTGAACTGACAGTGACTGCTATGGCAGGGTGACCAAACCCTTCCATATCAGGGTGACCGCTATAGAGAAAAGCTAGTTTCTCTCAAGTCACTTTTGCTGCAGTAAAATGGCTTCGCCGCCGTCAGCATTATTTTTGGCTGCAGGCGTCTATAGTGATTTTTTGAGCACATGTTTGGAGTCAGGCATGACATCTGAACATGTGTATAGGGGGTATATATACACACCCATGTCTGTATATATACACCTGCACATATATAGGTGTGAAAGGAGCAGAAAAAAACTACTTGCGCTAATGAAATAATTAACACTGATATAGTTACGCTCCTATCACACCTATATATGTCTAGCTGTGTATATACATACAAGTATGTGTGTATATACACCACTATACACAAGTTCAGATGTTTTGCCTGCCTCCAAAGAACCCAAAAAAATGCCCAAAAAAACGCTAGTGTCAAAAAAAAAAAAAAAACGCCCAGGTGTGTTGTTGCAGGCATTTTTTGGGGGTTTTTGGAGGCAGGCAAAACATCTGAACTTGTGTATACGGGTATATATACCACTAAACACAAGTTCAGATGTTTTGCCTGCCTCTAAAGAACCCAAAAAAAAAATGCCCAAAAAAACGCCTGCTACTAAACTGGCAAGGTGTGAAAAGCGAGAAGCCACTAACCTGTTCTATAATTGCACTAATACAAATGATCTTTTTTTATGGTTCTGGACATGCTACAGAGCTGAAACTTCACAGGTACACCTTTTAGATCCCCCAGACACAAAATCACACAAAAAAGTTCTTAAAAATTGTAATTTTTGATAGATTTTTGATAGAGAGCCAATTATTGAAAAAAAAAAAAAAATCTTTGGATTTAGTATCTGGGGGGTCTAACAAGTGTACCTGTGAAGTTTCAGCTCTGTAGCATGTCCAGAACCATAAAAAAAAAATATTGTTTGTATTAGAACACTTATAGCACAGGATAGTGGCTTCTCGCTTTTCACACCTTGCCGGTTTAGTAGCAATCGTTTTTTGGGCATTTTTTGGGTTCTTTGGAGTCAGGAAAAACATCTGAACTTGTGTATAGTGGTATATATACCACTAAACACAAGTTCAGATGTTTTGCCTGCCTCCAAAGAACCCAAAAAAATGCCCAAAAAAAACGCTAGCGTCAAAAAAAAAAAAAAAAAAACGCCCAGGTGTGTTGTTGCAGGCATTTTTTTGGGGTTTTTGGAGGCAGGCAAAACATCTGAACTTGTGTATACAGGTATATATACACACATACTTATATGTATATACACACCTAGACATATATAGGTGTGATAGTAGCAGAAATATATGCTTGCGCTAATGAAATCATTTACACTAATATAGTTACGCTCCTATAACACCTATATATGTCTAAGTGTAAAATACATATAAGTATGTGTGTGTACACAAGTTCAGATGTTTTGCCTGCCTCCAAAAACCCCCAAAAAATGCCTGCAACAACACACCTGGGCGTTTTTTTTTTTTTTTTTGACGCTAGCGTTTTTTTGGGCATTTTTTTGGGTTCTTTGGAGGCAGGCAAAACATCTGAACTTGTGTATAGTGGTATATATACCACTATACACAAGTTCAGATGTTTTTCCTGGCTCCAAAGAACCCACAAAATGCCCAAAAAAACGCTTGCTACTAAACCGGCAAGGTGTGAAAAGCGAGAAGCCACTATCCTGTGCTATAAGTGTTCTAATACAAACAATCTTTTTTTTTTATGGTTCTGGACATGCTACAGAGCTGAAACTTCACAGGTACACTTTTTAGACCCCCCAGACACTAAATCCAAAGAAATTATTTTATTTATTTTTTTCAATAATTGGCTCTCTATCAAAAATCTATCAAAAATTACAATTTATAAGAACTTTTTTTGTGTGATTTTGTGTCTGGGGGGGGGTCTAAAAGGTGTACCTGTGAAGTTTCAGCTCTGTAGCATGTCCAGAACCAGAAAAAAAAGATCATATAGGTGTAAAAGGAGGGTCCCACCATCCCTGCTCTACTGAAAAATTATCTTTTTTTCTGGTTCTGGACAAGCTACAGAGCTGAAACTTCACAGGTACACTTTTTAGACACCCCAGATACTAAATCCAAAGACATTTTTTTATTCTTTTTATTTTACCCCAGATACAAAATCACACAAAAAAAGTTCTTAAAAATTGTCATTTTTGATAGAGAACCAATTATTGAAAAAAATTCAAAAAAAGAGCTGAAACTTCACAGGTACACCCTTTAGACCCCCCAGATACTAAATCCAAATAATTTTTTTATTTTTTAATTTTTCCAATAATTGGCTCTCTATCAAAAATGACAATTTTTAAGAACTTTCTTTTGTGTGATTAATAGTCCCTGGGGTATGACCCAGAACCCTAGGCACTTTTTAGGGGCATTTATTGGGTTTTAGGGCTTCAAAATGGTGTTTTTTGATTACCGAAGTTCGGGTCCCATTGATTTCAATGGGGTTCTGAAATCCGGGCCGAACTTTTGGGAAGTTCCGATGTTCTGGCCGAACCGAACTTTTGAAAAGTTTGATCGTTCCCTACTCCCTAATAGTCGTAACACATATACATTGACTTAGATGTGCCAATGCTGGAAGATCCACGCTCTTTGTTTACTCTTCTAACATCCTAGACCTCATAGAGTGGTTAAGTCCCTAATGGACCATGTGACCTTCTTTGCTGCTCCTTACCTTGTTGAGGTAGAGAATTAACTTGTTTTTCTCAGATCTCTGTCCGTTAAATTCAAAGTCGGTAATGGATTTATCATTTATAACTTTCTTTTGCTAAAATTTAAAAGAAACATCATAAAATACATATAATATCATTATGAAATAAGATGTTGATTGAGGGTAGCAGAAGACATGGGATAACAGTAAGGTAATCTGTCTATTTTCAGCTTGGAACAGACTACATTTCAATATCCATATCCATATCCATAGGAAGTGCCAGGAGCTAGAGACTGGAAGATTGGGAAGGAAATAGAAGTTGTTCATAGTAAAGTATTTTCCTTATTTTCATCTTTTGATAAGCTGCCTCCAGAACTTAGGATGAGGTGACTGTCCAACTCCAGAACTCAACAGATCTTTTCTGCATCTGTTTTGGGAAACAGTTTAACCAAAGTTTTGGGAGAGGTTTTGGCCCTGGTTGCATTTTCTTTTCAACGCCATATTCTTTGCTCAAGTTAAGATCAGTGTTGGGCATAAAAAATATTGTTGCACTTGATTGAAACAAGAATGCAAGATAATGCGCTGCACTAGAAAATTAGACATTACTCGGCAGTCAAATTATGTCTGATTGTTTTTACTAAACAATTTGTATATGTAAATGATGTGTCTTAATATTCAAAACAAAAACGTAATCCCTGTCCAACTTGTTAGCATGTTTGTGCTAAAATGCTTCATTTTTGTTTTTTCCCCATATATAGGCTTCCTTCACACATATATTTTGTAATTGTTTGCCAATTCTTTTTAATGGCACTCAACAAACACACTTGCCCCTAAGCAAATAGTTTTTTTTTTCTTGTTCTGTATAGGTATGTGTAATGTGATTGAAAAAAAAAAAATAATAAGCAAAACACATGGTAGGTACATTTTCTGTACCATTAATGTGCATCCAGGGCCATTAAAAAATGATAGGCTGCAGTTCATATCAAGGGGCAAAAAAATATCAATATGCACAGATAAATGTGCACACAATTGTGAATGGTCCTTTAGTCTCTTGTTTTGTCAACTGTGTCAATAATAAACACAATCAATCCACATATGTCTCTAAAACAACGTGTGTTTGACACCTACCTTTTCAAGGTCATTAACATCAGGGGAAAATCCAGTTAGCATAGTTATGTCCAGGACGGATGTGGCAGAACCCTGAGATCCAAGATGGCTGCAAAGAAGGACAACTGGTCAATGGAACCTATTTGGGAACTGAATGCCTAATTTGTTACATACACATTTGTTACAAGTACATTTTAGAAATTACTCCTTCCATGACAAAAGAAATATATATTTTGGATGAGCCAACGAGGAAAAAAGTGACTGAAATTTGCTGTTTATGCAGTCTGTATTTAATGGCATCCATTCCTATCTAATACTTGCAAGGAAGGCTATTGCACTGGTGATTACCGATACCACAAGACCAATGGCAACAATAGTCTCTAGATACACATCGAGGATGTCGCTATAAAAAAAAATGTGTTTTCCGTTATTTCATTATCATTGGGGGAATGCTATTCCATTCATTTTTAGTATTCACAAGGAAACTCATCTATCCATTTCTTCATGCTCTTATTTTATTTATTTTTTTTGAGAAGTCACTTTGAGAAACATCCCTTTAGCACTTTTAGCCGTGGCTTTCTTGAGTAAGGGCAAATGATTCACGTAACATTTACTTCTTGAAATTCGTCTGCCTTTAGTGCAGGCATGCAGAGCAGACAGGATAGTCTGCTTAGCTGAGAAAGCCCATACCCCCCCTCTCCAGATGAAATATTTAATGTTTGATGTGAAAATTTACTGAAGCTGTATTTTTATAATGTGCTGCTGTCACAATATTTGCTGATTAAATGATTACATAAACAGGTCATAACCTCCTAAACTTGAAAGAAAAATAATAAATGGCAAGGGGGCATCATCATAAATCATCATCATCATCATCATAAATGGCACCATCCCAAAATTAGTTATAGAAGAACATGGGCCCACAAAGGCTCCAGGTATTTTGGACTATCTCGGTACACAAGGAGCAAAAAATCAGTAGTTAAAATATAGAACATTTAATGTTACACAAGTTAAAAGTATTGAACATAGAAGAAAAATATTAAAATAATCGTCAGTTTAACAAATTATAGCTCATATCAGGTCGCACCTAGTTCTTCAGATGGATCATTCCCCACTGACCGGTGTGGTCAATGATCCATCTGAAGAGCTATGTGTGACCTTATATAAGCCATAATTTGTTAAACTGTCAAATATTTGGATATTTTTTCTTACCATGTAGTAGAAAAGCGCCGCTGTACCAAACCGTTCTAACACGTACCATGCGGTACCATGCAGTGGAAAAGCGACAAACCGAGCCAAACTGAGCCGTACCATGTAGTGGAAAAGCGCCTTAAGAGGCCACTTAAAGGGTTAGTTCACCTTTTACCAAAAAAAACTACTTATGCGGGTAAGGGGCGCCTGTAGATATAAAACTACAGCCTGGCTGAGAAACTCCCAGAGATGGCATCATCCAATCCTGCCTTGCTGTTAGGACATTTCTAAGACACTCCCAGTTGTTACTGCTCACCCCCTAATCATAGGTGTGAGCTCTCAAACTCCTGTACATTAGGGATGAGCAAACGGTTCGGGCCTAGCATGAGTTTGAGTCAAACATTTTCCTGTTCGTCGGCTTGCCAAACACCCGAATTTGAAGGGTGTTAATCGGGTGTTCGCCCTGAGGAACACCCTGCAATGCTCTGAGCGCTGCACGGTGCATTCTGTGCCCTGATTGAGCAAAGCTGGTTGTAAAGGAGCGGGCCTGGGAAGCTGGCCATGGCGTTCTTAACAACCGATGAGTCATCAGCTGTCAATGGGTTTCATCGCTGACAGCTGAATAAAAAAAAATGCCAGTAAAAAAAATTAAGAAAAAACGGCGTGGGGTCTCCCCCCCCCCCCAAATCCATACCAGGCTGGTCACGTGATGTCAGAAGGGGGCGGTGCCACCGAGTGACATAGCCGGGTGACCCCCATCCCTTGCCTTAATAAGAAATGTCAAAGCGCTGAGCGGGCATATGGTGGGAGGCCTGCCAGGAAGCAAGAGCATTTTTTTCCGTGTCCAGCGGGCGGCCTGATTAATTATGAATTTACACAATTGTTTTATTTTTTAATAAAGGACTTGTCAAAAACTTTTTTTGGTGAATGGGTAGGGATACAATGTACCCAATACCCATTCACATAGGGGGCTGGTTAAAGGGGGCTTCCAGATTCTGATAAGCCCGCAGACCCCGACAACTACAGCCTAGGGTTGTTGGGAAGAGGCCTTTGTCCCCAAGGTGCTTAGGGGTGGGGGGGGCAGAAGCACCCACCCCCCTATGTTGAGGGCATGTGGCCTGCCATGGTTCAGGTGGGGGGAGGGCGCTCGCTCATCCCCCTCCCCTTTCCTGACCGGCGGGGCTGCATGCTTGGATAAGGGTCTGGTATAGATTTTGGGTGGGACCCCACATCATTTTTTTTAATTTGGTGTGGGGTTCCCCTTAAAATTATTACCAGAACCAAAGAGCCTGGACTGGGAGGGGACCCCACGCCATTTTTTTTCTTATATTTTAAATATTTTATATATTTTTTTCAATAGCCGGGTGTCGGTAATTGTAGCCCTGAGTCATTTAAAATTGCATTTGACTAGTTTCATTTTTGAAGTAGAAGGTTTATGCATGCTACAGATGCATCACTTTACAGGCACATTAAGGGGACTCCCCAGGCACTATATTTAAAGGAATTTTATATTATTTTTGTTGCACTTTAGGCATAAATAAAATCACTGCTCCCAAAAAAAACTGATAGTTTTTTATTAAAAATTGTTTTGTTACTACATGTCCCCCAGGGCAGTACCTGGACCCCCATACCCCTTTTTTTAACCAATTTCTTACTGTACATATAGGCCTTCAAAATGGGAACATTTAATTTTTCCTGTTTGACTCCTATAGACTTCAATGGGGTTTCGCTGTTTGGGTTAGAACATTTCTCCTGTCGGGTGTTCTGCTGTAAACCGAACAGAGAGGTGTTCGGCCCATCCCTACTGCACATGTGTGGTCCACTAAGTCCTCAGGTGCAGCATTGCTGAGCTCAGAGCTAATGGGGGAGAAAAGTATAGGCAAGATAGTTTGAATTGTCTGCGAGTATCTGAGCAACATATTTGCAACAAGGCAGGATGTGATAAACCCATTTCTGGGAGTTTGTCAGCCAGGCTTATGAAGGTACCTAAATGGCCTAAACCTAAAGCAAAGCCAATATTAAACTTTGGTCACACTCACAGCCGCACAGTTTATTTTTTAATACAGGAGTCCCTTATCTGCATAGGGTGAACTAACTCTTTAACTTCTACCCCCCTCAGCAGCATATGCTCATCCATGCCCGGAAGTGGTATTTCACTTTACACCTGGTGGTTACATGGGGCAGCAGGGGAGCAAAGGAGATGTATATTATTGTGGAGGGAATCAGAGAAACAGGATCTGATTGGAAATCAATAAAGAGAGCAAAGATACCAGACCTGAGTTTGGAAAGTCAAAAACCAGCAGATACAAGATTGGCTTGGGACAATGAAGGCATGCTGAGGTTTACGTCTAATAATTAGGTACATTTTGGACTGTAATGCCGTTCTGTGCCTCAACTACAGTAACTTTGATAGGAAGAAGCAGAAAGAGTGACAATATTTCAGCTCGAGAAATGAGGAAAGCAGGGTCTGGGTTCAGGGAATGAATGGAGGAGAAAATGTGATCGAAACTGACGGGAAAACAAAAGCTAGTCCAGATCTAGGAGTGCTGAGGTGGGTTGTGCATCACAGATCTTATTTGTGACCCCTAGATCTCTGAGAATGTATTCACTAATCCATGATGAGCCAACCTGATGGGGACAATTGATAAAAGGGAGGCTCTAATGGGAACATTTGATGTAAGGGAGCTCTCTGAAGGGGCAATTGAGGTATGGGGGGACTCTGAAGGGGCAATTGTGGTATAGGGGCACTCTGAAGAGAGCAGTTGATGTAAGGGGGCACTCTGAAAGAGACAATTTATGTAACGGTGGCACTCGGATGGGGACAATGGATATAGGGGGTAACTCTGATGGGGATACCTGATAAGGACTCTTGATGTAAGGGGGACGCCTGATAAAGAATGCACAGGTTCTGTTTGATCATCCTAATCTAATGACAGCCTAACCCATACTACAAATCCCTGTTCACTTATGTGCCACCTGTCAGACATTACTAGTGGTACAGAAGCATGCCAAGTGAACAGAGAATACTGGTTCCCTGCATCTCTGTCACCCTATGTGACAAACTGTCAGTGACTCGCACATAGTATTGACATTATGCCCCCTGACTTTTCTGACTGAATCCCCAAAACAGATATATTAGATAAATCCCTGAACAAAAATCATATTTTATTATTGTAGAATACCTAATGATAACATGCCGGTGATATGAGTATTTTTAGCATAATGCTGGTTCTTTCAGTCTTCTTAGTGACCCTAATTTAGTATGTTCCATCCATAACTTACAGAATTCCACAGGCATAAAGGACAGCATATTGTTTAGTACAGTTACCCTTTTTGCTTTATATATTGTGGACTTTTGAATGTGATGACGTTATATGCTGATATTAGAATACAATTGGATCAAAATAATCAGTCCTACTTACCTAATACAGATTGTAATAGAAACTGTCTGTATTGCATTTTCAGGCATTTTTTCTGTAAGAAAATAAATGTGATGGCTTGTTAATAGATTATTGTACCACTCTGCAAATAGAAACGCCATAAACATCTACTGTATCTGGTAACCATTGTTTAACCTAGCAATATATTTTAACAGCCTCATTATTTTTTCCCTCTAGCACTTGCAAGACGCAACAAGAGAGCAAGGAAACCCGATCTCCTCTTCTTTGGCCATCCTGCTTTGGCCATGCGGTGCAGAGGCATGTTACAAAAGTATTTCTGGTTTTCCCGGGTGGAAGATGAACTCAAACACCACATGATCTTACCCATGGTTTCTGTCTTTACTGTCACTGAGAGGCCATAGCCATTACAGGTTCCCTCCTTCTTCATCAGGGAGTCATACGGTACAGATGAAGCCTATAAAGGGACATAAACCCCAATTATTTTAGAATCATATAGGATAATGGGTGTGCTGTTCTTAAGATATACCTTAGAACTATGGATGTGTGAATCTGGCAGGATTTGGTTTGAGAACAATGAATCTTGCTCAAATGAGAATGAATGGTAACACAAGTTTCATGCGTCACAGTGCATTTTTGAAACACACAGCAAAGCGTGTGTTTTCTTTCAAGTTGCTGTGTGTTCGGAAAAGAACAGATGCAAGCGAATGATAACGCAAATGCGACATGCATTTCTGTGCATTTTTTTAATGCATGGCAAAACGCGTGTTCTCTGTGCGGGTTGCTGCGTGTTTGGAAACTCCCAGATGAGAGTGCAACCTTAATTGTAACGCAAGCACGACATTTATTCCAGTGTACTTTCAAAATGCATGGCAAAGCGTGCATATTCTGTGGGGGCTGCCATGGGGCAAATGCCACCTGAATTGAAACCCATGCGCGAAGCGCGCCTTTCCAAAACACAGGGTGCAGCGCATCCAGAAACTGCTGATGTAAATGCAGGATAATGGTTAACGACACCCTAACCGCGATTAGCAGATGCATGTTTTGCTGCCAAAATGTGCAATGCTCCATGACAAAAAAGGTTTTTGAGCTACTTTGGGGCATTTGTTGTGCTTAGGGCATCTCATTCAAGTTACCATACACACAATGCATGTGCTAGGGAGGACGTTTTTAGGCAGCAAGAATGACCGGGGAGGAGAGTTGAGGGTTAAAAGTTAGAAGTCTCAGCAAAGTCGCTGCAATTAAGACAAATTTACGGCTTGCTGGCGATTTTACATTGAAGTCTATTGGAGTAGTGGAGCACAAGAATTGTCCAAAAGCCGTGCAATTTTTTTTGTGGCAGTGACTCAAGTCGTGGCAATTAAGGCAGCACCCATTCAAATCTGTGTTTTCATTTGACCTACAATTTTACATGTCACCAGAATGTGGTAAATAGCTAAAAAATTGCTCTCTTGTGAACCAGGGCTAAGGGTGGGCCATCTTTATTTTATTCAGTTCATTTTGATGCTAATAAAAATGACATGGGAAGAAGAAGAAGAATTTTACCACTTGTAATAATTATATTAGAAGTAGTAATGAAATAAGCATTAGTACTATTGCTACTACTAATAAAAAAAAATAGGAACACTATTAAATTAGGGATGCACTGGTACTCTATTTTGTATAAGGTATAAGCGAGCACAAGTACCGATACATACAAAATGAATGGGCTCAAATCACACTGCAAAGAATCACATGTGATTTGAACAGGAATGTGCTGTAATTCCTGTCTGAATCACATGTGGTTTCCTGCACCAATCCTGTGTGAACCCAGTGCAAACAGGGAAGTTGGACCGCACTCGCACTTCTGAGTGCGGTCCAACTTCTTTGTTTGAACTATTTCTGGATGGCGGATCTGACCAGTACCGGTCTATTCAACCTCACCTGAGCGGCTTTCTCTTCAAATTTCTATACCTGTGTGAACCCAGGCTGAAGACAAGGATCAAATCACACCCCAAAGGTTTCGGTTTGAGGGATCGGAGCACAAGTATAAGTACTCAGCAAATGCTTAATATCAGCACGATGCCGATACTGGTATCGGTATTGGTGCAAGCCTAGATTAAATACAATGTTTTTTGGGTCCTACAGTTTGTCTTTAAAACAAAAAGAGGCACTGGCTGCAGTACCTCCTCTATAACACTGTACCTTGCAGTAATTTTAATTGAGTGATGCCCACATTCAATTATGTGGAAGAGGATATTCTGTAAATGCAAGACATCATAGACCCTCCCCCTGAAGGGGTTTCACTAAGATATCCTGCACTCATATACAATGATGTAGATTGTAGAGAGATGATGATGTCTATATGTCAGCACTGCTTTAGCACCACTGAGGACCAAAACCCACTAGAAGAGGTAAAGAAGAAGAAACCTCAGCATGCCAAGACTAAAAAATGGTAAGTATATTAAGAAAAAGCAAAAAAAATAAAAAATAGCCAGGATGGCACTGGAGGGGGAGATGAGAGGGGTGATCTGGAGTTGGGTTTTAACAGTATTACATCTACAATTAATGTTACTAATCAACATAAATATTTCTAACCACCACTCTCAGCTGTTTCTTGATCCCATCCGACTCTGAAAATGTTGATGATGCCTTCACCTCCACTTCATGGTTACCCAGCTCCAGTGGTACAATGACAAAAGGTACAGTAGCAGAGGATTTAGGTGGCACAGTCACAACCACGTGGTAACTTTTCTGTAAACTTGCCATGCTGCAAAAGGCGGAGTTATAAGGTATAGTCACTCGCACCTAGACAAAAAATGAATAAATTAAAATTGTCACAATTTAAAAAAAATGAAAAACAGCAGATCCATACAAAGCAAACAATTAGCACTCATCTATTCCACTTCCCTACACCTTCAGGAATATCAAAGGTCACTTTCCCCTCTGTACTCAGAACACAGTGGTAAAAGAGACTGGCAGATAAGACTACATATTGCGAACCAGCCATCCAACACACCCAAACATGTAGAAGATCTTTTAGCAAGAAGATCTAAACCTTCCTTACCCTATGAACATAATTCCATGTCTTCATGGAAGAGGACTTGCTAGTGGCTCCAACCTTTAATGCTCTATCCAAAGTTAAAATTAAGTTGTGGCTTGATTTGGACCTTTAGAATACAGAATGTAATGATCTCTTATAGCCCAGGAGCATGCAAAGGATTGGCACTGGTCTTTGCCAGCTGGTCGGAAGACAGGCTCTCACAGCATGGATGTTAGTTCTGGAGTTACCAGATCTTTGCCAGGGCCACCAATGGTTAATGTAATGATTCCAAATAGCTCATAGACCAAGGGCCAGCCAAAGAGCAACAAAGGGCACTAGGGCAACAAGCTGTTTGGAAAAAAGGCTCTCAGCATGGATGCTAGTTCTGAAATTACCATTTCTTCTCCAGAGCCATGAATGGTGATGATTCTGTATAGCCCAGGGACCAGGGGAGAATGGAGGAGTGGGGAAGGGCACTAGTATTTATTAGCCAGTTGAAAGACAGGATGTCAGCATGGATGTTAGTTCTAAAACCTACCAGGTCTTTGCTAGATGCTTGATGGTGTGGATGATACTGTGCTGCTAGCAACCCTAAACAGCAAACCATATGTTTACCTCAATGATGGGCAGGATGTAGTTTACACAGGGTTAACTCAGAGGGGATATGCCAGAGGTCAGAAAACTGGGACGACAAAGCAAAGTGAGACACCAAGGTGCAAGACTGAGAATACAGGGGCCCTGCCCTAAGCGTCCCTTACCTAAAATTTTGTGTTGCACCTAGATTGTAATCAGCCTGGGATTGAGTTGATAGTGAGTGCTTTCATTGAGGTTTTTTGTGCTATCCCATGACTTGACAAAGCGCATGCGTGTGAAATACGTAGTCACGACAATGCCCGATAGCTTGAAGACCAACCTGGCTGTGGCGGCTTCCCTTTTTGTCTTCTCCATCCCTCCACGTTCTTTCTGGTGTGCCGGCTTGCTGAGCTGGCTTTTTTGGCTTGATGCTGCAAACCTTCCTTCTAGGCTTGGTTTAATACAACAGCACCCGGACACCCCCAGTGAGGAATGCTTGCTCAACCCATCTTCTATCTCGGCCATGACAACTGTATGATATCTTATGTGACTAATGCTGAGAAGTTTCTTTGTACTATGGATCTTACAATGGAACTTTTATTGTTTTTTACTGACCAAAGGTCCCTGAGTGCTGTTAATCTGGAGTATTTCATTGGGTTTTGTCTAACTTATTTATGAGTTATGAATATTTATGTTTCCCTGGCCAGCAACTAGGAGGTGTATTGCCAGTGGTGTATGCAGGATATAAATATTTGTGGTGACCTTCCAGAAAGATCTGTGCTTCCTGAAACATGGTAGGAAAGGAGGGTCCATGCTTCCCAGGCTGTTGCCAAGAGAGAAGGCAGTGGAGTTGGTTTACTAAATCAGGTGTGCATGGTAGCCAGTAGGGATGATCGAACGGTTTGGGTCGACCATTGGTTCGGCCCAAACATTGGCTGTTCGAGGTTCAACCGTATTTAGAACTTTTTGCCCAAAAAGCTCGGAATTCGGCAACCAGAACCGACCAAAATGCAATGGGACAGGAAATGGGCTTTAAAAGCCCATGATTGGACCAGAACCATTAGCAAAATTGAGGGGGCAGGAGAATGCTAGGAATGTGATTGGAGTGACTAGGGGGTCCCTAGGCCAATCATTAGTGAATACGCCCCCCAGTATATAAGATAGCCCCCGCCAAATTCCTAGCATTGTTATACAGGACATGGAAGAGAGTGGAAGCAGTTCTGTTAATTTTACTTTAAAAGTGTCATTTAGCATTTATTAGTGTGAGGAAAGGGATATCTAGTGTAGTTAGAGTGCTCTTTTACACTTTAGTTAGCTTCAAAAATGTAGTTTCTGTAGGGAAAGTGTGAAGTGTCAGGGTGACCATAATGTAGTGTAGGGTGAACTGACAGTGACTGCTATGGCAGGGTGACCAAACCCTTCCATAGCAGGGTGACCGCTATAGAGAAAAGCTAGTTTCTCTCAAGTCACTTTCGCTGCAGGAATATGGCTTCGCTCCCGTCAGCATTCTTTATGCTGCAGGCGTTGCTAGTTTTTTGAGGACATGTTTGGAGTCAGACATGACATCTGAACATGTGTATAGGGGGTATATATACACACCCATGTATGTATATATACACCTAGACATATATAGGTATGAAAGGAGCAGAAAAAACTACTTGCGCTAATGAAATAATTAACACCAATATAGTTACGCTCCTATCACACCTATATATGTCTAAGTGTAATATACATATAATTATGTGTGTATATATACCACTATACACAAGTTCAGATGTTTTGCCTGCCTCCAAAGAACCCCAAAAAATGCCCAAAAAAATGCTTGCTACTAAACCGGCAAGGTGTGAAAAGGGAGAAGCCAACAACCTGTTCTATAAGTGACAAAATACAAACAATTTTTTTTTCTGGTTCTGGACATGCTACAGAGCTGAAACTTCACAGGTACACTTTTTAGACCCCCCAGATACTAAATCCAAAGAATTTTTTTTTTTTTTTTTATTTTATTTTTTTAAATTTTTTAAATAATTGTCTCTCTATCAAAAATGACACTTTTTAAGAACTTTTTTTGTGTGATTAATAGTCCCCGGGGTATGACCCAGAACCCTAGGCACTTTTAGGGGCATTTATTGGGTTTTAGGGCTTCAAAATGGTGTTTTTTGATTACCGAAGTTCGGGTCCTGTTGATTTCAATGGGGTTCTGAAATCCGGGCCGAACTTTTGGGAAGTTCGGATGTTCTGGCCGAACCGAACTTTTGAAAAGTTCGATCATCCCTAGTAGCCAGTCGGCTTCTAAATTCAGCTTGTTCAATTAAGCTTTGACAATAAAACCTGGAAGCTGATTGGTTTCTATGCAGAGCTGCACAAGATTTTGCTTGCTCCAGTTTTAGTAAATCTCTCCAGTGTTGGAGGTTGCTGCCTCCCAGGTCTGCTGCACTCTGATGGGGACACTTGATGTAAGAGAGCACTCTGATGGGAATAACTGATCATATGTAAGGGGGCACTCTGTTGGGGACAATAGAAGTAAGGGGGACTCTGATGGGGACACTGACGTAAGGAGGCACTCTGATGGGGACACCTGATCTAAGGGGGCACTCTGATGGGGACACCTGATCTAAAGGGGCACTCTGATGGGGACACCTAATCTAAGGGGGCACTTGATGGGGACACCTAATTTAAGGGGGCACACTGATGGGGACACCTGATCTAAGGGGGAACTCTGATGCTGACCCTGATCTCTGATGCAGACATCTCAAGTCTCCCATGAGGTGCTGGAGTCTCCCGCATGTGGCCTGCGGCTCCCAGACACCCACAAGTGCCATGCAATATCCCAGGTGCCGCTGAGTCTGTGTCTTTCTAAGCTAAGCTTTCAGAACAGAGCCAATGCCTCCTGTATAGTTCCGGCTCTGTCCTGACAGTCTGAGTGAGTCACAGGTGGAGTGATATCAAATTCACTCCGCCTGTGAGGAGACTGACCCAATACAGGAAGGATCTTTCTCCAGCGCTGTGCCGCTCCTGAGTCCTTACACATGGTCCGTTGAACTTGATGTCAATATGACATGTGTCTCTAGCCAGCATTTCCCACCAGCAGTACCCACAACAGTACCAGCCAGCACTACCAGCCATCAGTACCCACAGCAGTACCAGCCAGCAGTACCAGCCTGAGCCAGCAGTACCCACAGCAGTACCAGCCAGCAGTGTACCAGCCTGAGCCAGCAGCACCCACAGCAGTACCAGACAACAGTACCCACAACAGTACCCACAGCACATTACCAGCCAGCAGTACCAGCCTTAACCAGCAGTACCCACAGCAGTAGCAGCCAGCAGTACCCACAGCGCATTACCAATCAGCAGTACCAGCCTGAGCCAGCAGTACACACAGCAGTACCAGCCAGCAGTACCCACCAGCAGTACCAGCCAGCAGTACCCACCAACAGTAACCACCAGCAGTACCAGCCGTACCAGCCAGCAGTACCAGCCAGCAGTACCCACAGCAGTACCATCCAGCAGTACCCACAGCAGTACCAGCCAGCATTTCCTACCAGCAGCACCAGCCAGCTGTACCCACTAGCAGCACCAGCCAGCTGTACCCACCAGCAGCACCAGCCAGCTGTACCCACCAGCAGTAACAGCCAGCAGTAATAGCCAGCATTTCCCACCAGCAATACCAGCCAGCAGTAACCAGCTAGCTGTACCCACCAGAAGTACCCACCAGCAGTACCAGCCTGAGTTAGCAGTACCCACAGCAGTAGCAGCCAGCAGTACCCACAGCAAAGTACCAGCCAGCAGTACCAGCCTGAGCCAGAAGTACCCACAGTAGTACCAGCCAGCAGTACCAGCCAGCATTTCCCACCAGCATTACCAGCCAGCAGTAACCACCAGCAGTACCAGCTGTACCAGACAGCAGTACCCACCAGCAGTACCAGCCAGCAATACCCACAGCAGCACCAGCCAGCAGCACCAGCCAGCATTTCCCACCAGCAGTACCCATCAGCAGTACCAGACAGAATTTCCCACCAGCATTACCAGCCAGCAGTAACCACCAGCAATACCCACAGCAGTACCATCCAGCAGTACCCACAGCAGTACCGGGCAGCAGTACCAGCCAGCATTTCCCACCGGCAGTTCCAGCCAGCTGTACCCACCAGCAGTACCAGCCAGCAGTACCCACCAGCAGTACCAGCCAGCAATACCAACCAGCAGTACCAGCCAGCATTTACTACTAGCAGTACCAGCCAACAGTAACCACCAGCAGTACATGCCAACAGTACCAGCCTGCAATAAAGCTTAATTGTAAGTATCCCAGAATGTGTAAGTTTCCCAGCATGTGCAGGGTTTCTGACTCCTACAACCAGGACCACTTCAAATCACTGAAGTGGTCATGGTGGTTAGAGTGTTCCTTTAATATCTCTCAGGAGAAGTAAACCTCTTTATACTGATTCTGTTTCATTTGATCATCCTCTAGTTGTGTTAAATTGTTGGGGGGCTCGGAGGGGGCGGATTGCCACCTCCTTGCATTGAGCTTGCCACCTCCCTTAAATTAGTTTTTGCAGGTTGGGATGTCTGTGATGGGGACCCTGATCTAAGGGGGCACTCTGATGGGGACCCTGATGTGAGAGGGCACGCTGATGGGGACCCTGAAGTAAAAGAGCACTCTGATGGGAATTCTGGTGTAAAAAAGCACTCTAATGGGCACCCTGATGTAAGGGGGCACTTTGATGGGGACAGCTGGACTAAAAGGGCACTCTGATAGGGACACCTGATATAAGGGGGCACAGATTCAATTTAATTATCCTAATCGAATGATATTCTAATACATGCTAGTGTTTACCAGGTTGTAACACCATATGACAGACTGTCAGTGATTCACATACAGTGAACAGCCCTGGTGGCCAATCCCCAAATACTTTTTTTACTGACAAAACTGGGAAAATGTTCTGACGCAGCACATTTCTTCACAACCTAAAATATGATAGAAACTCCTATAATAAACTAAACCAATCAAAATTTAACCCCTTTCCGTCCGACAATCTGTCACCCGCTGAGTCCACCGGGCACAGCCAATGACAGATCACAGTACCGACCCACTGCTGTGACCATGTGATCGCTGTGGCCAATCGCAGCAGATTACATGACAGTTGTACACAATGAAAGGCTTTGATTTATGCATTTCACTGTGTACTATTGTGATGAGCTCTGTGATTGGTCACAGTCATCACATGGTACAGGCAGGGCCAATAACATCCCATGTGTACAATGTGATTAGCTGTGGCCAGTCATAGCTAATCACAATAGTAAACACCGAATAAGTAGTTTTCATTCAGAAAAAATGGTTGCTTATAACTAGGGTTGAGCGGACACCTAGATGTCCGTTTTCGACGGGTTCGGCCAAACTTTAAAAAAAAGTCCGGGTCCGTGTCCCGAACTTTTCCCGGACACCAAACCCCATTGAAGTCAATGGGGACCCGAACTTTAAGGCACTAAAATGGCTCTAAAACACCAATGGAAAGGGCTAGAGTGCTGCAAATGGCAGCAAAATGTAGTTAAGAGCATGGCAAGTGCACTGCAAACAAATGTGGATAGGGAAATAACTTAAAACAACAAAAAAAACCAGAAAAATAAAACAACGTTCTTCATCTCTGAAGGACGAGGCCCATATGGAGTAGGAGGGAGGTTGAGGTGGTGGTGGATGTGGCGGTGTCATAGGCGTGCGCACAGGGTGTGCCGGGTGTACCTGGGCACACCCTAATCACCTAGGGCACATAGCATTATCGCTCTGTTTGCCAGTGAGGAGATGGGAAAGATCTCCCTCGGACCTGCTCTGCTCTATTTCTCTTTGCCAGCAGGGAGAGTGATGTATCGGGGCCATGTACATGTAGGCAAACACATGCATGTGTATTTCAACTTTGGGGTGCACACCCTAATGCAATAGGCTGCGCACACCTATGGGCGGTGTAGGTGGAAGCGGCGGTGGAGGAGGACCAGGGCCGGATTAAGAGCATCATGGTCTTGGTGCTGAGGATTTTGAAGGGCCTTAAGGGCCGTGCCTTGGCATGCACCCAGAGGAGGAAGGGTGCAGCCATGCATGCCTAATTCAACATTGGAAGCTGTCTCTGAAGCCCATAAACACATCCATGCATCGGCAACTGTCCCTCCTTGTCAGGCCTTCGCGCTGTGTGGGGAGGTTCTGAGGGTGCTGCCTGGGGAAGCGAGCATAGAAGCCAGACTTCTGTGTTTACAAGTGACAGAAGAGCGGTCACAGTGAATATGGCCAACCCGGGGCCTATATAAAAGGTAGGGGCCTGGAGCTGCAGCTCCAATAGCCCCTACGTTAATCTGGCCCTGAGGAGGAGGACGAGGTAGCCAACACTGCTTCTTTTCACAAATTTTAAATGAGGGTACACCCCAAAAGAGTGAGAAAGAGCAAAAATGGAACAATGGGTGGGTAAGGTCGGTATCCATTGCTATTCTGCACAAGGTACGGAAAAGTCCCGTGGGATCCATGCCTGGTTCATTTTAATGAACGTGAGCTTGTCCACATTGTCTCTGGACAGGCGGCTGCGCTTGTCTGTTATAATGCCCCCAGCCGTGCTAAATACCCGTTCAGATAATACACTGGCTGCAGGGCACGCCAGCACCTCCAAGGCGTAAAGGACAAGCTCAGGCCATGTGCCCAATTTGGAGACCCAGAAGTTGAAGGGGGCAGACCCGTCATTCACTACATGTAGGCGTGTGCACACATACTGCTCCACCATGTTGGTAAAATGCTGCCTCCTGCTAAGATGTTCCATCTGAGCTGCTGGTGCTGCTGTTTGTTGTGGCGTGCTGACAAAGCTTTTCCACATTTCGGCCATGCTAACCCTGCCTTCTGAGGTGCTGGCGGTGCCCTGGTTGCGTTGGCGACCTCCTCCTCCTCCTCCTCCTCCTCCTCCTCTGCCTTGTGCTTCCACTGTGGCCCCGCTGTCAGATGGGAATGCCAGCAGCATCGCATCTACCAGCGTGCGCTTGTACTCGCGCATCTTGCGATCGCGCTCCAGTGAGTGAATTAAGGACAGTACGTTGTCCTTGTAACGGGGATCCAGCAGCGTGGCCACCCAGTAATCAGCAAAAGTTAGAATGTGGGCAACTCGGCGGTCGTTGTGGAGACACTGCAGCATGTAATCGCTCATGTGTGCCAGGCTGCCCAGAGGCGACGAAAGGCTGTCCTCTGTGGGAGGTGTATCGTCCGTGTCCTCTGTATCCCCCCAGCCACGCACCAGTGATGGCCATGAGCTGGCCTGGGTGCCACCCTGCTGTGAACATGGTTCCATCTCCTCCTCCAGCTCCTCCTCCAGCTCCTCCTCCTCCTCATCCTCCAGAACTGTGCCCCTGCTGGACAATTGTGTCCCTGGCATTTGTGTGTGCAGGAACCCACCCTCGGAGCCCCTTGCGAATGACTGCCCTGAAAGCCTTTGAAATGTTACCTCTTCATCCTCCTCCTCCTCCTCCTCATCCTGTGCCACATCCTCTTCCATCATCGCCCGAATTGTTTTTTCAAGGAGGCATAGAAGTGGGATAGTTAAGCTGAGAACGGCGTCATTGCCACTGGCCATGTTGGTGGAGTACTCAAAACAGCGTAACAAGGCACACAGGTCTCGCATGGAGGCCCAGTTATTGGTGGTGAAGTGGTGCTGTTCCGCAGAGTGACTCACGCGTGCGTGCTGCAGCTGAAACTCCACTATGGCCTGCTGCTGCTCGCACAGTCTTTGCAGCATGTGCAAGGTGGAGTTCCACCTTGTGGGCACGTCACATATGAGGCGGTGAGCGGGAAGGCCGAAGTTACGCTGCAGCGCTGCCAGGCGAGCAGCAGCAGGGTGAGAACGTCAAAAGTGCGCACAGACGGCCCGCACTTTCTGCAGCAGCTCTGACATATCGGGGTAGTTTTTAAGGAACCTCTGCACCACCAAATTCAGCACATGCGCCAGGCAAGGGATGTGCGTCAAACCGGCTAGGCCCAGAGCTGCTATGAGATTTCGCCCATTATCGCACACCACCAGGCCGGGCTTGAGGCTCGCTGGCAGCAACCACTCATTTGTCTGCTGTTCCATGCTCCTCCACAACTCCTGCGCGGTGTGTGGTTTGTCCCCCAAACAGGCAAGTTGTAAAACTGCCTGCTGTCGTTTAGCCCTGGCCGTGCTGAAGTTGGTGGTGAAGGTATTACGCTGTCCGGATGAGGAGGCGGTAGAGGATGAGGTAGCGGAGTAGGATGAGTTAGGAACAGGAGGCAAACTGAAGCGCCCTGCAATCCTCGGTGGTGGAAGGACATGCGCCAAATTGCTATCCGCTCAGGCCCATCCGCCACTGCATTTACCCAGTGTGCCGTTAGGGAGATATAACGCCCCTGACCGTGCTTACTGGTCCACGTATCGGTAGTTAGGTGGACCTTGGCACAGATGGCGTTGCTCAGTGCACACCTGATTTTTTCCCCAACTTGGTTGTGCAGGGAAGGGATGGCTTGCCTGGAAAAGTAGTGGCGGCTGGGCACGACGTACTGTGGGACAGCCACCGACATAAGCTTTTTAAAACTGGGCGTCTCCACCAGACGGAATGACAGCATTTCAAAGGCCAATAATTGTGAAATGCTGGCATTCAGGGCCAGGGATCGCGGGTGGGTAGGGGGGTACTTCCTCTTCCTCTCAAGTGTTTGGGAGATGGAAAGCTGAACGCTTCCACGGGACATTGTGGAGATGGTTGTTGGTGACCCAGGTGGTGGTGTTGCTGACAGATCGTCTGTTTGCGGGGGTGGCAGGTGCCGGTATGACTACAGAGGTGGCTGGAGCGGCCGAGACTGCAGCAGAAGAGGAAGCAGGATGAGCCAGAGACGTTTCTTGGTTTTGAAGGTGTGTACTCCACTGCAGCTCGTGCTTTGCACTTAGATGCCTGATCATGCAGGTTGTGCTCAGGTTGAGAAGGTTTATGCCTCGCTTCAGGCTCTGATTGCACAGGGTGCAAACCACTCGTGTCCTGTCATCAGCACATTTTCTTAAGAACTTCCATGCTAGAGAACTCTTTTGAGCTGACTTTGGTGCGCTCGTTCCCTTGCTGCGTTGGGCAGTAGCAGGCGTAGTGTCTAGGGCACGGCCGCTCCGCTTCTGCACCCTGCTCCCTCTTCTGCTGTGCTGGTGGCTCTGTGCGACCACCGCCTCTTCCTCCAAAATACTCAGGTCACCTGCATGACCTTCATTCCATGTGGGGTCGAGGACCTCATCGTCCTCCACATCATCTTCCACCCAGTCTTCACCCCTGCCCTCCCTGTCGGTCTCCACAATGCTGAACGCCGCAGCAGTTGGCACCTGCGTTTCGTCATCATCGGAGACGTGCTGTGATGGTCCTTCCATGTACTCATCTTGAGAAATAAGTGGTTGGGCATCGCTGCACTCAATCTCTTCCACTTCTGGGGCAGGGCTAGGTGGATGGCCCTGGGAAACCCTGCTGACAGAGTCCTCAAAAAGAATAAGAGACTGCTGTATGGCTTGGGGCTCAGACTGCTTGCCTGATTTGCAAGGGGGTGAGGTGAAAGACGGTTGGACATTGGCTGCAGGTGCCAACTCTGACCTTTCTGCAGTAGACTGGGTGGGAGACAATGTGAAGGAACTGAAGGCACTGTCAGCAGCAAACCAATCTACTATCGCCTCTCTGTGTTCTGGCCTCATCACTTCTAGAGGCGTATGATGCCCTACCAAATACTGCTGCAGGTTCTGTCGCCTACTCACACTTGAGGAAGGTGTTTCACTTGTGCGTGTAGCTGGCACAGATCGACCACGTCCTCTCCTTGCAACAGGAGCTCTACCAGCAGCACCACAACCCCGGCCACGGCCCCTATTTGACGCTTTCCTCATATTTCTGAAATTTAAGATCTTGCCCTAGAAAGGTCTTTATTGAATAGCAGAACAAAAGAACAACAGTATCGCACGGGTGTATCTCACAGTCAAGTATGCAAACTATGCCGCAATTTAATGTTTTTTACACCAAAAGGGTGTGTATTGAATAGCGGAATAGGATAAAAAACTGTGTATCTCACACGTACAAACACAGACTAGGCCCCATTAAATTTTTTCCTACCCTAAAGGGAGGATGAGGAAGAGGAGTATGGAACAGGCAGCACCCTCAAATCTTCAGAAGTATGAGATGAGCCTCAAAAACTTGGAAAGGTGGATCTCACACGTACCGACACAGACTATTCCGCAATTTAATTGATCCCCAAAGGTTTTTATTGAATAGCGGAATAGGAAATATGATCAAAAAAAGTGTATGTATCTCACACCACGTACAGAAGCACACTAGGCCCCAATTACTATTGTTTGTACACCTAAAAGGATGGAGGAGGAGGAGGAGGAGTATGGAACAGGCAGCACCCTCAAAGCTTCAGAAGTATGAGATGAACCCCAAAAACTTGGAAAGGTGGATCTCACACGTACCGACACAGACTATTCCGCAATTTAATTGATCCCCAAAGGTTTTTATTGAATAGCGGAATAGGAAATATGATCAAAAAAAGTGTATGTATCTCACACGTACAGAAGCACACTAGGCCCCAATTACTATTGTTTGTACACCTAAAAGGATGGAGAAGGAGGAGGAGGAGTATGGAACAGGCAGCACCCTCAAAGCTTCAGAAGTATGAGATGAACCCCAAAAACTTGGAAAGGTGGATCTCACACGTACCGACACAGACTATTCCGCAATTTAATTGATCCCCAAAGGTTTTTATTGAATAGCGGAATAGGAAATATTATCAAAAAAAGTGTATGTATCTCACACGTACAGAAGCACACTAGGCCCCAATTACTATTGTTTGTACACCTAAAAGGATGGAGGAGGAGGAGGAGTATGGAACAGGCAGCACCCTCAAAGCTTCAGAAGTATGAGATGAACCCCAAAAACTTGGAAAGGTGGATCTCACACGTACCGACACAGACTATTCCGCAATTTAATTGATCCCCAAAGGTTTTTATTGAATAGCGGAATAGGAAATATGATCAAAAAAAGTGTATGTATCTCACACGTACAGAAGCACACTAGGCCCCAATTACTATTGTTTGTACACCTAAAAGGATGGAGGAGGAGGAGGAGGAGTATGGAACAGGCAGCACCCTCAAATCTTCAGAAGTATGAGATTGTGTTCACTGTACCCCACAAAGATTGTGTTCACTGCACCCCAAAAGGATTGTCTTCACTGCACCCCACAAAGATTGTGTTCACTGTACCCCACAAAGATTGTGCTCACTGTACCCCCCAAAGATTTTGTTCACTGCACCCCACAAGGATTGTCTTCACTGCACCCCACAAGGATTGTCTTCACTGCACCCCACAAAGATTGTGTTCACTGTACCCCACAAAGATTGTGTTCACTGCACCCCAAAAGGATTGTCTTCCCTGCACCCCACAAAGATTGTGTTCACTGTACCCCACAAGGATTGTCTTCACTGCACCCCACAAAGATTGTGTTCACTGTACCCCACAAAGATTGTGTTCACTGCACCACAAAAGGATTGTCTTCACTGCACCCCACAAAGATTGTGTTCACTGTACCCCACAAAGATTGTGTTCACTGTACCCCACAAAGATTTTGTTCACTGCACCCCACAAAGATTTTGTTCACTGCACCCCACAAAGATTGTGTTCACTGTACCCCACAAAGATTGTGTTCACTGCACCCCAAAAGGATTGTCTTCACTGCACCCCACAAAGATTGTGTTCACTGTACCCCACAAAGATTGTGTTCACTGTACCCCACAAAGATTTTGATCACTGCACCCCACAAGGATTGTCTTCACTGCACCCCACAAAGATTGTGTTCACTGTACCCCACAAAGATTGTGTTCACTGTACCCCACAAAGATTTTGTTCACTGCACCCCACAAAGATTGTGTTCACTGCACCCCAAAAGGATTGTCTTCACTGCACCCCACAAAGATTGTGTTCACTGTACCCCACAAGGATTGTCTTCACTGCACCCCACAAAGATTGTGTTCACTGTACCCCCAAAGATTTTGTTCACTGCACCCCACAAGGATTGTTTTCTCTGCACCCCACAAGGATTGTCTTCACTGCACCCCACAAAGATTGTGTTCACTGTACCCCACAAAGATTGTGTTCACTGTACCCCACAAAGATTTTGTTCACTGCACCCCACAAAGATTGTGTTCACTGCACCCCAAAAGGATTGTCTTCACTGCACCCCACAGAGATTGTGTTCACTGTACCCCACAAGGATTGTCTTCACTGCACCCCACAAAGATTGTGTTCACTGTACCCCACAAAGATTGTGTTCACTGTACCCCCCAAAGATTTTGTTCACTGCACCCCACAAGGATTGTCTTCACTGCACCCCACAAGGATTGTCTTCACTGCACCCCACAAAGATTGTGTTCACTGTACCCCTCAAAGATTGTGTTCACTGTACCCCACAAAGATTGTGTTCACTGTACCCCACAAAGATTTTGTTCACTGCACCCCACAAAGATTGTGTTCACTGCACCCCAAAAGGATTGTCTTCACTGCACCCCACAAAGATTGTGTTCACTGTACCCCACAAGGATTGTCTTCACTGCACCCCACAAGGATTGTCTTCACTGCACCCCACAAAGATTGTGTTCACTGTACCCCACAAAGATTGTGTTCACTGCACCCCAAAATGATTGTGTTCACTGTACCCCCCAAAGATTTTGTTCACTGCACCCCACAAGGATTGTCTTCACTGCACCCCACAAGGATTGTGTTCACTGTACCCCACAAAGATTGTGTTCACTGTACCCCCCAAAGATTTTGTTCACTGCACCCCACAAGGATTGTCTTCACTGCACCCCAAAAGGATTGTCTTCACTGCACCCCACAAAGATTGTGTTCACTGTAATCCACAAAGATTGTGTTCACTGTACCCCCCAAAGATTTTGTTCACTGCACCCCACAAGGATTGTCTTCACTGCACCCCAAAAGGATTGTCTTCGCTGCACCCCACAAAGATTGTGTTCACTGTACCCCACAAGGATTGTCTTCACTGCACCCCACAAGGATTGTCTTCACTGCACCCCACAAAGATTGTGTTCACTGTACCCCACAAAGATTTTGTTCACTGCACCCCAAAAGGATTGTGTTCACTGCACCCCAAAAAGATTGTGTTCACTGCAGCCCACACACAGAAAAATGGATGTGGATCACTGACACCTGCCTATCTCCTATCCCACACCACACAGCAATATCGATTGTAGTTTGTAGAAAAAAGGAACTCCATGATACAAAACAAGTTTGCTCAGAGTAGTTTGTAGAACACACTTTCTCTAAAATTCAGCAGCTGCCTCTCCCTAACAGGATTGAGAAGAGATCGTAGATCGGGACTAAGTGCAGACCCCACCCCACACAGCAATATCGATTGTAGTTTGTAGAACACTCTGACCCTATAATTCAGCAGCTGCCTCTCCCTAACAGGATTGAGAAGAGATCGTAGATCGGGACTAAGTGCAGACCCCACCCCACACAGCAATATCGATTGTAGTTTGTAGAACACACTGACCCTATAATTCAGCAGACTCTATCCCTAAAATGCCTACAACTCGCCCTGCCTAAACACTCCGACCTGACCCTAAATTCTATCCGGACACCAATCTGTTTTTCCTGCCTGTCTTTCCCTAATCAGCAGCCAGCACGTATGTGTGCTCTGTCCCTGAGCTAAGCAACAGAATGACGCTGCTGCGGCTGCCTCGAACTTATAAAGACTTGGTCACATGCTTCAGACGGCCAATCACAGCTACTCATACATTTGCAGGCATGGCTGGGATAGCTTAAGGCACACCAGTTAAACGATTGTTGATTGGCTGTTGAAAGCCCGCCATGAAAAGAGCGCCAAAACATGCAAAACCCGGAAATAAAACGACCGAACACGGATTTTTTACCCGAACATACAGTAAAGTGTCCGTGTTCGGGTAACAAAAATCCAATTATTCGGTACGAACACGAATAATACAGTCCGTGTTCACTCAACACTACTTATAACTGTAAAATTCAGTTATAAGCAATCATAGTGTGTAATAAAAAAAAAATCCTCGTTACCTGCCCAGAGTAGTACAGTGTTACTGTGGTATCACTGTATTGCTCTGGTCACTTTATGTAAAAAAAAAATAAATTAATTAATGAAAAATATTTAAAACATTGAAAAAAATTATTAAAACATATTTTTTTTTTACATACTGTCACCAGCCAGTGTCCCAGATCACCACTGATGACACTGTACTGTACTGGTGGCAGTATGTAAAAAATGTTGAAAACTTCAAAAAGCTCACCATGTCTTTTACTTAATACCTTGGACTGTCTACTTTCCAAATGGGGTCATTTGGGAGATATTTGTACTTTCCTGGCATTTTTGGGCCTCAAGAAATGACAATTTTCAGATATACTGTATATACTTTAGTTTGTGGACCTTATAACCTCCTTACAGACTAAATAATAAACACTTAATTGGGTTATTTTCACCAAAAAAATGTAACAGTATACAGTTCGGCCTAAATTCATGAAGATTATTCATTTGCAAAATTTTATAATGGAAACAAAGAAAAACTAGGATATGGGGTTGTCATATTGGGATGAGTACATAAACAACTATTCATTAATAAAAATGATAAATTTTATGTTAAAATCTCAATAAAAGATACATGTACAAAAATAGACATAACACATTGGCTCACTATGGAGCAAAGTGTGATTTCACGACTAGTTAAGGAGAATTCTGAAGATCCAAAGGGCCTGACCAGTGAGCGCCTGCAGGCCTTAGCTCCGCGCTAGGTCGGCCACGACAGGGTCCTGTGGAAGGGACACCTCGCGTTGAAGCACACGTCCTGGTTGGGGCCAGAGTCACAGCGCTCCCCTGGGCTGCAGCCCCCCCCTGCCGATGTGGGGAGGTGACCTGCTTGGAGTGAACTCCCACCTGGCTCCTACGGGATGGTGAGTAGTGCCCCTGCTCCCTTGAGATTTTGGGGTGTCTGCTGGGTCCTCCTGGGATTGGTAGGTCTACTGGGTCCTCCCCTCCCCACATTTCCCCCATCTCCCTTCCCCCCCTCTGGGGTTCCCTCTGTATTGGGTTGTTCCCCAGGTTATAGGGTGGTTGGCTTGTGTTTTTCTGTGTCTCTTGCACTTTTCATGCTGTGTCTTTTTTTATTTCAGTAATAGTGCAGGACCAAGGTGTGTGGGGACCTTAAGATCCGGTCCGCTCACTGGAGTGAGCGGCTGGATACCTGGGTGTGATGCCAGGCTGTTCCCCAGCTGGTTTGCGCACTGCCATTTTGGTAGTAGGAACATGTGCAGCTTCTTAGAGGCCATGTTCCTGGAGTCACTGACCATGTTTGACGTTACCTCTAGTGTCGGTACGGCCGCTTCCTATTTCCTGGGATCGACGTGCTGCAGGTGGTGTCCTTTCTCTTCCATTTCATCTGAAACGCGGTGGTGGTGAGTCCTGGGGGTATGTCCTATCCTGTTCTTTCGAAGGCAGTAGTGTTGGGACTTGTAGTCCCACAGGTGTCAGTATTGTGGGGTGCCTACAATTTAGATATATACTTGCATATATACATAGGTGTTTTTTCTCCCTGTTTTTTTGGGGCACTGTGGCACCAGGGTACATGGAGCCTACAGAACACATCTCACCACCGGACCCACTCTCAGAGGGGGGATCCTCGGGGTCTCACTCGGCCATGGCAGCCATAATGGCGGTCCTACAGTCATTAGTGGCTAAAATGGATCTGGTCTTGCAAAAAAAGGTCTGGCAAAAAGCGCCCTCTGTCTTCACCTGCCTCATCTACCTCCTCAGACTCTGAGGCTGAAATGGCAGCCGTGGACACTAGCCACCTCTCGGGGTCTGCATCCACGCACCTCGAGGGCTCAAATAGTGAGGACGATTCCTCCTCCATGCACAAGAAGGTGCTGGTAAAAACACTGATTGTGTCAGTGCGAGAAATTCTAAAAATGGAGGATGCAGCGGATGCTACGTCGGCTACTCCGGTGCAATTTGGCACCCGCAGGGCATCCAGGCCGACTAAGGTATTCCCCTTCCCAGCATATTTTGATGAGATTGTCACTAGTCAGTGGAGATCTCCTAAACGCATGGCTGGGATACCTAAGCTTTTTACCAGAAGGTATCCCTTTAAAGAGTCTCTTTTGAAGAAATTGTCGGTACCACTGGTGGTGGACTCCCAGGTTTCTAGACTGAATAAAGTTATGTTACTACCTGTAGAGGGCACTCCATCCTTTAAAGATCCAGTGGATAGAAAGGCTGAATCCTTGGTCCGCCATCTTTTCACCATGGCGGGTTCTATCCCAAGACTGGTGTTTGCCATAACCTTGGCCTCTGAAGACCCTGACGGAATGGACAAAACTTCAATGCCAGGATTTGAAGGAGGGTCAGCACCCTCATGAAATGGTGGAGTTGGTGGACCAGTTGATACAGGGGTTGCGATACATTTGTGTTGCATCTTTGGATGTGGCATCGTTGGTCTTCAGAGCATCGATGACGGCGCTGACTTTACGCCACAGGATCTGGTTGAAATGTTGGTCTGCAGACAAAGCCTCCAAAAAGGTTCTGACGGATCTCCCCTTTGTAGGGGACCATCTGTTTGGAGCCTCCATGGAAAAGATCATTAAGGGGCTCATGGGAGGTAAGAGCACCTTGCTTCCGCAGGTTTCTAAGAGCAGAGAGCCTCGCCACAAGCGTGGTCCTAATTTCTCGGCTCGCAAGGGGCCTTTTGTCCCACTGGGTCGCAGGACAAAGGGTCAAAATCTTCTCGTTCCTTTTCAGGGGGTTCCAAGAGATCCTGTGGTGGTAAGTCCAAAGTGGGTTCTTCCGGCCCCGCGGACAAGCCCTCCTCCACCTTAAGGAATGCCCTCACCCATTATAGGGGTGGGGGGGACGTCTTCAGTTCTTTCCGGACCCATGGAACTCGTTTATCCAGGACAAATGGGTGCTGGAGTTGATTCAGTCAGGTTACAAGATTGAATTTCGATTCTTTCCCCTCCAATCTGAGTCTGTCCGTTGATCGGCTTCATGGTCTTCTGGGAGCAGTGCAGGACTTGTTGTCACAAGGGGTAATAGTTACGGTTCCGCTGTCACAATGGTTTCAGGGGTTTTATCCAAACCTCTTCACAGTACCCAGGAAGGAGGGGAAGGTTCGTCCAATCCTGGATCTCAAGGCCCTGAACCACTTTCTGCAAGTTCAGAAATTCAAAATGAAATCTATCCTTCCAGACTGGCAACTCTACATCAAGGAGACTTTCTGGCTTTCATCGACATCAAGGACGCTTACCTTCATGACATACATTGGGCATCAGTGTTTTCTATGTTTTGCCGTAGACGAGGAGCACTATCAATTTGTGGCGTTGCCCTTCGGTCTCGCTTCCGCTCCTCGGGTATTCACGAAGGTGTTGGCTCGGTGCTAGCCTTGCTACAGTGGGGGATTTCAGTACTGGGGTACCTGGACGACTTCTTCTGAGGGTGGAATCGTCATCTGTCCTGCAGGAGGTTCTGGACATCACAGTGAGAACCCTGCAGGAGTTCGGCTGGACTCTGAATTTTCAAAAGTCAGCATTGATTCCGTCCACCAAGTTGGACTTCCTGGGACTGACTCTGGATTCACCCTCAGCCTGGAAACCGGAAACAGCCACTCCCAGCAACAAAACTCCTAAAATTGCAACATGTGATTCGGCTCCTGTTGTCTAACCATCGGTCGTCTATCAGAACTTGCATGCAAGTGCTGGGCCTTATGGTTTCAACCTTCGAGGTTGTTCCATTCGCACAGTTCCATACCAGACTCTTGTAAAAGGAGATTCTAACCATATGGGACAAGGATCCCCAGTGATCCTGTTGAGTCGAGGCGTGAGAGGATCTCTGCTTTGGTGGCTCCACTCCCCGGCGCTTCGACAAGGGAAATTCTGTCTCCCCGTGTTCTGGACAGTGGCTACCACGAATGCCAGCCTGTCCGGGTGGGGAGGGGTTCTGGGCACGGCGAAAGCCCAGGGGTTCTACATAAATAATTAAACCCGCACTAAGGTGCATATAATTATAAAGTGATGATAAAATGAAGAAATATTTGCAGCTTCTGTTCACTAAGTAAAAAACTCAGAAAAGATGATTATCAAAAGACAGTGCTCGCAAAAAATATGTAAAGACTGAAAACTAAAAAAGATAAATATATATATATATATATATATATATATGTAGTGATGTACGTTAGCCGCAAACTCGCTCAAATGTTCGCGAACCGCAAGTTCGCGACGGGCCCCATTGACTTTAAAGGGAGGCAAACTTTAAAAACCTTTAGGTCATATTTGCAGCCACAAAATACTTACTAGCTGTGCATAAATAGTCCCACCACATGGACACTGTCATAACAGAAGTATTGCTATTGGAAAAGTTGCACTAAATTTTTTTTTTTTTTAACAGAAAAAAAAAAATTTCTTTTTTTTCCCTAAATCAGCCAGAACTGACAGCAGCTGGTAAATACATGTCAAATACATATAGGGTCCATTCACATGCCTGTAAAATGGGTCCGCATCCATTCCACAATTTGGTGGGACGTTTACAGACCCATTGATTTTCAATTCCAGTCTGAAAAATGAGACATTCAAAGAATAAAGAAGTAAGTGTCGGCCATTCCAGGCCCCAAAAATTAGCCCACATGCGTTTACCTGACAGCTAAGAACATTGTATTCTGTGGCTGAAGGTACATTAGGCATTCACAGGATACAGAAGTAAGTGCCGGCCATTCCAGGCCCCAAAAATTAGCCCACATGCGTTTACCTGACAGCTTAGAACATTGTATTCTGTGGCTGAAGGTACATTAGGCAGTCACAAATGGGACGCCTGATGGGCAGGTTGTGTCGCCGCTGAATGTCAGCAAGGCGAGCCATGGCTGTGTAAGATCTTCTGAAATGGCCTGAGATTTTCTTGGCCTGCAAGACGTCCTGGACCCCAGGGTATTTGGCAACGAATCGCATCACGACCAAGTTAAGGACGTGTGCCATGCATGACACGTGTGTAATTTTGCCCTGTTTCAGAGCGCTCAGCAGATTGGGACCGCTGTCGCACACCACTTACCAACTGTCAAATTGAGTGGTGTCAGTGGTGTCAGCCTCTGATCTGCTTGTGAACGCAAAGCTGAAAGGAGTGCAAGACCAGTGTGGCTATTGGCTTCTAGGCACAACAGACGCAGCACAGCATGGCAACGTCTCACCTGGCATGTGGAATAGGTTCTGGGGATCTTGGGCGGCACAGCGGAAGAGACGGTAGCAGCGGAAAAGGAGGAGTCAGCCGAGGAGGAGAAGGAGGATGGAGTAGGAGGAGGAGAAAAAGAGGCAGGCCTGCATGCAATCCATAGCGGTAAAACCAAATCTACACGGGTACCACGGGTTACATGCTTGACGGCAGTGAGAAGGTTCACCCAGTGGGCAGTAAAAGTTATATACCTTCCCTGCCCGTGTTTGCTAGACCATGTGTCTGGTCAGATGTATCTTGGCACCGACACTGTGTGTCAGAGATACATTCACTTGCCGCTGAACATGGCCATACAGCTCTGGAATGCCCTTCTGCGAGAAATGTTTCCTTCCTGGGACCTTCCATTGTGGTGTTCCAATGGCCACAAATTTCCGAAAGGCCTCAGAGTCCGCCAGTTGATTTGGCAGTCAAACATTGGGCAAGAGGGTTATCCGGCGTTATAATTTTTTTTCACGCTCCAACATTTGGGCTACGGAAGCCTGTCTTTTTCCAGAACAATGTGAGGACAGCATTATGGAAGGTGGAGTGGAGGACAATTGTGAGGAGAGAGGAGAAGGAGAAGAGGCTGGACGGTGAGAGCCTGGAGTTTGGCTTTGTGGGTTCTGATGGCGTTGCTCCCACTGGGCTCAGTGATGGGAGACCAGGTACCTTCTTAAGGCGGTCGTCCCTAGGTGAGTGTTGGGCTTACCGCGACTTATGCGTTGACTGCAAAGGCTGCAGATGGCAACACTATTGTCAGCAGCGGACACATTAAAAAATGCCCACACTGCGGAGCCATGTGCGGGCATCCTTGGAGCGCCAGATGTGAATGTACATGTGTCACGATCTGGAGTCAGGCTCGAATACCAATAGCTATAGCAGCTTACACAGGAACCAGCTGGATAGGAACACAGGCAGGTCACACTGGCAGATGACGCAGGCTCACCTGAGGTGCGGAATCTAAGTACTAACCGGTGTTCATCAGCGCTCCTGATGGTGTCGATGGATTTTGCTGCGTGTTAGTACCAGGTCGCGGTCCTCAGGATCGCCCCACCAGGAGGTGAGCAAGCCAGGGTCCAGTAGCAGATAGAGCAGGTCAGGATCAAGCAGAAGCGTAGTCTAGAAATAGCCAAAGGTCGGTAACAAGTAGTTGCAGGTCGGGATTAGGCAAAAGCGTAGTCGAGGAACAAGCCAAGTGTCGATAACAAACGGTAGCGAAGATAGGGAAAGCAGCAGGAGAGACAAGCGAGATATTGGCTGGTGAAGGCACAATATTCTGGCGACCAGGAAGTGCAAAGACATGGCTTAAATCAGGAAGTTCTTGGGAGGAGCAAAGAGTTCAAGGTTCAAGGCAATCAAGATTCATGGCAAGATCATTCAAGGATTTGTCCAAGGAGCTGTCCAGCATTCCAGGTGGCTCAGCAAGTAGAGTCATTGCCAGACACACTAAAAGGTCCCAGGTTCAAGTCTGGGTCCTGACAGTACTCCCCTCCTCCCAGGATGTCCGCTGGACATCTTAGGACCAGGTTTAAGAGGGAATCTTTGGTGGAATTCCCTTGTTAACCTAGGGGCATGAACATTTTCTTCAGGCTCCCAAGAATTTTCCTCTGGCCCATATCCTTGCCATTGGGCCAGATATTGTAACTTGTTCTTAAAGATCCTGGAGTCAAGAATTCTCTCCACCACAAATTCTATTTCACCCTGAACATCCACAGGTGGAGGAGGGGGATGACTTCTTCCCGAAAAAGGATTTTCATGAAACGGTTTGAATAGTGATATGTGAAAAACCGGGTGAATCTTCATATTGTCAGGAAGTTTTAAGCGAAAGGTGACTGGGTTGATTTGAGCAGAAATCTCAAAAGGTCCTACAAACTTTTGACCCAATTTGGCAGACAGAATATGAACCTTGAAATTTTTGGTAGATAACCAAACTTTGTCACCTACGAGAAAGGTGGGACTTGATCTACGATGTCTGTCAGCGGTTTTCTTGTAATATTCCTGGGCTTTCTTCAATGTATCGATCAGTTTCTCTTGAATCTCTTGTAATGTAGTTAATCTGTCGGTAACAGCAGGAATTGGAGTCGAGATAGGGAGATTAGGAATAAAAACTGGATGATATCCCATGTTCAAGAAAAAGGGGCTTTGGGAAGTGGAGCTATGTTTAGAGTTATTATAAGCAAACTCTGCTGTAGGAAGGTAGTCAACCCAATCATCCTGCAGATAACTCACAAAACATTGAAGGTATTGCTCCAAAGTTTGATTGGTCCTCTCGGTCTGACCATTAGACTACGTGATAAGAGTTCTTCTGTTTTAGAAACCCCAAAATGACCAGCAAGTTTAGAGTCATGAACCAATTTGAGGGCTTCTACCCGAACAGATTCAGGTACATAGAGGCGATGCGCTTGAGTCCAAAAGCTGTTCTTGCATTTGAGATTAATGTTCCTAGGAGGATGATTAAGAAGTGGGTCATTCTCATACCCCTCCTTAAGAAGATTAAAAAATGTTTGTGGCCCCTTGAAAGTTATTTTGAGATAGAATCGTACATTTGGAGTTTCTTTCCTGGAGAGGCCCAGGCAACATCCGTGATAGAGCATCAGCCTTACCGTTCCTTGACCCAGGGCGGTACGAAATAACAAAATTGAACCTGGAAAAGAATAGGGTCCAACGTGCTTGTCTAGATGACAGTCTTTTGGCAGAACGAATAAATTCTACATTTTTATGATCTGTGAGAACGGTTACAGAGTGCTTAGCCCCTTCCAACAGATGCCTCCACTCAGAAAATGCTTCCTTAATTGCCAGCAGCTCCTTGTTACCGATGTCATAATTCTTCTCAGCAGAAGACAGCAGTCGGGAGAAATAAGCACAAGGATGGAGCTGCATTTTTTCACCAATTCGCTGAGAAAGGATAGCTCCCACAGCAGAATCTGAAGCATCCACTTCTACGATGAAAGGTAGCTCTGGATCTGGATGTACCAGTATTGGTGCAGAAGTGAAGAGAATCTTTAATTTAGTAAAGGCGGCCTGTGCCTCTGGTGACCACAAAAAAAGCATCCCCTTCTTTGTCAGCTGCGTAATTGGAGCAATTACCTTGGAGAAGTTCCTTATAAATCTTCTGTAAAAGTTGGCAAATCCCTGCTTCACTTCTTCCGTGATTTGGGACACCGCTCGTCCTTTGAGAAACCACTGACACCCCTTGAAACTCTTATCTCGGGAGATACCCCCTTACCGCATGCACTATCTCAGAAATACACCTGCTATCGGAGCCCCGGGGGGACTTCGTTCTTCTCAGCATCCTGAAATGGGAAAGGGACCTGCAGAGGACCTTCACGGTGACCCAACATAGGAACATTATCCGTTTCTCTATGAGATCCTCGATCTGTACTCGCCTCCAGGAGGTTAACTATAAATTGCTGACGTATTGGTACTATACCCCAGCGAGAATAGCCGGCTTCTTTCCAGGAGCGTCTGACAGATGCTGGCGGTGTCAAAATGACCGGGGGTCCATGCTCCATATGTTCTGGAGCTGCCCGCTGCTGAGCGATTTCTGGAAAGAGGTGAGGAGGATCTCCCAAAAGGTGACTGATTATGTCCTCCAGGATGATCCAGCCCTCTTCCTTTTACACTGTTCCTCTGTCCCTCCAGCCCGCTATAAGAAATCGGTCTTACGTCACCTCCTAAACGCAGCCAAGGCGTGCATAGGCTTGTGCTGGAAGTCCACAACCCCTCCGTCGATACAGCTTTGGCTGTCCAGAGTTAAGCTCATCAATGATTTTGAGGACCTGGTGCTGACCTCACAGGGTAGGAGGGAGCTCTATACAGCGACTAGGGGCTGCTGGAATATGTTTGCTTATTCGGATGAAGGAAGGGCACTCCATGGTATCACCTAATTTCTCAGGACTGGGAAGCTGACACACTGCACGGGGTCCATCCGGTCTCCCCCCACTCTTTTCCTTCCCCCGTTTCCCACTGGGTTCTATACCAGTCGAGATAACGGTGTTGCTTATACTCCTGCGCTGACTCCCTACCTCGTTCCCTCTCTATCCTCTCCCCCTGTTTCCCTCCCTCTTTCCCACCTTAACCCCTTTCTGTCTTCATTTCCCCCCTCTTCTCAGGAAACCTAACTCCCACCCAACTTCCCCCCCACCGGTTCTTTTATCCCATTGTCCCCCTGTGTTGTAAGCCCTCTCCCTCTCTAGTGAGAAATGTTCTTCAGTTACCTTTTCTTCCACAACAGATGGTGACATAACTCTCTTAGTACATTTCATCATTCGCACCTGATGACCTGTTGCTGAGTCCCCACGTCACTGAATATTGTTTCATTATTCCACAAAGTGTCATGTTGATGGTTTTCAATTGCTCACTTACTCCTTGGGTTATGTGCTTTAATAATTTGATGATGCCTTTCTCACGTGTTTATTGTACCTCAGATACATGCTTCAACACTGTAATGCCTTAATTTTTATACACCTTGTTGATGTTACTTATGTTGTCCTAAATAAAGAATTTGAAAAAAAAAAAAAGTTGGCAAATCCAACAAATCGCTGTATTTCCTTAACATTCTTAGGGACAGGCCAATCCACCACTGCTTTGATCTTATCGTAATAAATGCTCACTCCTTCAGAAGAAATGATGTATCCCAAGAACTGGATCTTAGTTTGTTAAAACTTGCATTTCTCTAGTTTAATGTAAAGTTGATTCCGCCTTAGTCTCTCGAAGACAGTACAGACGTGCTTGCGGTGTTCTTCCAAATTATCAGAAAAAATAAGAATATCATCCAAATATGCTATTACAAACTGATCCAACAAATCTCGAAAAACATCATTAATTAAATGTTGGAAGGTTGCGGGAGCATTGCACAGTCCAAAAGGCATAACCAAGGACTCAAATTGTCCATATCTGGTTCTGAAAGCAGTTTTCCATTCATCTCCGGGACGAATGCGGACCAGGTTGTATGCCCCTCGTAAATCTAATTTGGTAAAAAGCTTGGCGGAGCGTAGTCTCTCAAGCATTTCCGGAATTAGTGGAAGTGGATAGCGATTTTTAATTGTGATCCTATTTAACTCCCTGTAGTCAATACATGGAAGCAGGGTGGAATCCTTTTTCTCTACGAAGAATAAGGCCGCTTCAGCAGGAGAAGTTGAGTGTCTAATAAAACCTTTATTTAGATTCTCATCAAGGCACTCCCTGAGCACCTTCAGTTCAGGTTCAGATAAGGAATAAAGACGGCCAAAGGGGATCTCTGCCCCTGGAAGCAATTCAACGGGATAATCATAAGAGCGATGTGGAGGCAGCTGATCAGCATTTTTTTTATCACAAACATCCATAAATTCAAGATATTGTGGAGGCAGCTCTTCGTATGACTGGGTAGTTACCATAGCTGCTTGTGAGTCCTGGGTTGGTGGTGGGCTTACTTGATAAGATCTTTTGCAATGTTCTTTGCAATAGTCAGAGGTAAGTTTTATAGAACGTGTCTCCCAGTTGATGGAAGGATTATGGATAGAGAACCAAGGAATGCCCAGGATGATAGGGAATTTAGGCGATGTGATCAGCTGAAAGCTGATAGTCTGCTGATGGTCAGTCTCGATTAAGAGTTCAAGTGGGACAGTCTTGTGGGTAACAGGTCCTGAAGACAAAGGTGAGCCATCCACAGTTTCCATATCAATTGGGGTAAATTTATTTCTTCCTTCCCCCCGGCCCCTGAGTCCAGCATAGCGGAGCAAGGTATTTCACTGCTTTCAGTGATAAGCTTTACAGGGATGACAAAATGAGAAGATAACAAATTAACTTTATTAGCTTCTTGAATCAAAGGAGAGACAGACTGAGAAATTGAGTTTATTTGTTCAGATACCATAAGATCAGTTGCCGCAATAGTTCTTTTAAATTTATTGGGACAGTTGATTGCGTAATGCCCAGATTCTCCACAATATAGACATACGTTTTCTGAACGTCGTCTTTCTTTCTCCTGAGTGGTAATAGATCTTTTGATAGCATCCACCTGAATAGGTTCAGGAGTGTCAGAACCTGGAAGAACTCTTGAACCCTTAGGAGTATACTGAGTAGTAGAAAAACGCATGCCACCATTACTGCCTAGAATTCCCTGCCTCTCTTTTCTCCTTTCAGTAAGTCTTTGATCAATTCGAATACATAATTTAATAAAAGCCTCAAGGTCATCAGGGCTTTCTACTCGGGCAAGCTCATCTTTTACTTGTTCAGAGAGTCCTTGACGAAACTGACTTCTTTGCGCTGCTGGATTCCAATTGGTATCTGAAATCCAACGACTGAATTCAGTTGTGTACTCTGCAACAGAGCGCCTCCCCTGCCGTAAATTGTGCAATTAAGCCTCAGCAGTAGCGCAGCGGTTAGGATCATCAAAAACTTGATTCATGGCAGCCACAAAATTATTGAAATTATCCAGGATGACATCATCTTTCTCCACATAAGGGGAGGCCAAGGCTAAGGCTTCCTCAGTCAGGAGGTGGATGATAATCAGCACCTTTTTCCTGTCAGAAGTAAAAGCAGCAGGTTGCATCTCAAAGTATATACGACATTAAGGAAACCTCTGTAATTGTGATGGTCTCCATTAAACTTGAGTGGGAGGGGCATTCATGTGCTAGTATCAACCGCAACAGCATCTCGAGAACGCATGTCCCGCAACTGTCTGTGCAGATCAAGGATGTCCTCTTGTAGCCCTTTTACTTCAGTTTGTAACTCAGCAAACTTTTCCTGGTAGGTAGTACGAAACTGCCCTGATTGATCAAGGCTATCAGGACCACTTCCTTAATAAGAAGGAGAAATCGTTTCTGGTTCCAGTAGCTCCAAGGGTGCCCGTTCTATATTACCTCCCAAAGGTACATAAGGACCCCCTCAATCCACCAGGGCGTCCGTTAGTAAGCGGAATAGACTCCGTTACTAGTAGAATTGGGAGGTATATAGGCGGGTACCTTCAACCACTTGTCACCAATACCCCATCTTATCTTAGGGATTCTACTCAGGTTTTGAACCTATTAGACCAGATAGTGTGGAAGGATGGATATTTGCTGGCCACAGCGGATGTCACTTCGCTCTATACAATTATCTTGCATGAGCATGGACATCATGCTGTCCAAACCTTTCTAGAGAGAGACAGCTCTCTTGTTCCGAAACAAAGAGAGTTTATTCTTTCTCTGCTTACTTTTGCCATGCGACATAATTATTTCTGGTTCGGCGGCTCCTATTTCTTGCAAAAGAGAGGAGTCACCATGGGTGCTAAATATGCACCAAGCATGGCTAATTTGTTCATGGCCAAATGGGAGGAGGACGTCATCTAAAGTCAAACAAGACCCGAATTGGTTCTTTGGCGGCGTTATATAGATGACGTCCTCCTCCTATGGGATGGTGACAGGTTGTCCCTTGATGGTTTCATTAACGATCTTAATTCTAATTCGTTGGGAATTGTCCTCCAACATGAAGCTAGTGATGAAAGAATTCATTTTCTTGACCTAACGATTGAGGTTAGGGATGGTGCAGTTGTGACGAGCACATTTTTTAAACCTACTGACCGTAATGGGTACATTGAGCAGGGGAGTTGTCATCATCCCTCCTGGTTGAGCTCGGTACCCAGGAGTCAGTTCTTGCGCCTCCGTTGCAACTGCACCAACAAGGATAAATATCTCAGTCAGGCTTTAACATTGAAGGACAAGTTCCTTGATAAGGGATACGATGAGGCCAATTTGAATGTGGTGCTTCACGAAGTGGGGAATATTGATAGGTCTACTCTACTACAGAAGCAACCTAAAGTACAGGTAGACCCTAATCGTTTTGGCTTTTCCTTTATCACCACTTATTCGAAGCAGTTTGTGGATGTTAAGCATTTCTTTAGGAAGCATTGGAAGGTACTCCAAAATGATAAAATACTGGGTCCCCAGCTTGCTGAGGTTCCCCCGGTGGTCTTCAGAGGGGTGGAACCTTTGCGCCTTCAGATTGCTCCGAACGTTTTGGATAAACCAGAACAGTTACATTTTTTTCCATACTTTAACAGGCTTCTACCCATGTAGAAGGTGTTCGGTATGTAAGGTTAATTCCCTTATTGGTAGAAAATTTTGTGAGGTTTCATCTACAGCCACTTCTAAAATACATCCCATTAAACCTTTCATCAGTTGTTCTTCCACCAATGTGGTTTACCTTTTGCAATGTCCGTGCGGCCTACAGTACATTGGCCGCACAAAGAGGACATTAACGGTAAGGGTGAGGGAACACATTAAAAATATTAGGAAGGGTTTCCCCAACCATAGTGTGTCGAGACATTATGCTAATTGTCATGACAAAAACCCTGTTGGTCCAAAAATTTGGGGGATTGACAAATTCACTCCCCATTGGAGAGGAAGTCACATTCACCGTGAGATTTCCCATTTAGAAACCCGATGGATTTTTAACATGAAGACTTACTCTCCATGGGGAATGAATATAGAATGGGATTTGAATTGTTACATTAATAACAGCTGATTTGATGTTTAGTGATATATCTTTTAAATAATTATGTATATTTATGTGTAATTTTAAATATTTGTGTATATTTATGTGTATTTTAATTGCACATGTTGCGCTGATATTTTTATATGGAGTCAGTTTTTGGTGTCCCCTGTGTCAGCTTTAGTTATGAATCCGTTTTTGCTGACAGTGATGACATCTGACTCCTAGCAATTAACTTTTATGATATATTTTTATGACATGTCTTTTATATCTCCAATATGCATGGGTATGGTTGGTTTCATACTTTTTTGCAATTTAATGTAAATTCTATGACTGTGGTGTACTATGTGTTCTGCTCGATCTCTGTGTCTGGGTTCCGGGATGTTCGTTTGATAATGGTGATCTGCGGGATATCCGGTGTTTGGATGCAGGCAGAGGTGCGCCTGGATTGCATCTATTTCCGGCCTCCAGGATTTTTCTGTGGTTGTTTACAATTCTGGAACATCCGGTTTCCGGATACGGCCGAGTGGAACGCAGGAGCGGGTTGTTCCGCTTTCGTCACTTCCGGTCAGGCCTTTTATATGCGTGCTGATGTTCCAGCTAGGTCCGCCTCTGATGATGTCAATTATTCTGACGACACGCGTCAGGCGACCTCGGAACAAGCAGCGCGCCTCATTCACCGCGGTATTCTTTCATTAATATGCTCCTTTTATTCGCAATTTTGTGAGTATTATTCTTTTGATTCAATAAATGTCCATCCATGCAGTCTGCACTATTGTCCTCCTTCTTTTTTTGAGGTGCATCGGAGTCATGGTTTTATGAAACAGATGTTGTGGCATATTCCTTCCTGGTTATACTGTTTGAGCATATACATCGCCCTCTATTTATCACCATCTGGTAAGCAGTTAGTGTATACATCACGACTGGGTGTTGGCTCCACTTTATCTGCACAACTGGGAATTGAGATCTTGTTTCTACCTCTCCTTCTCCAATCTATTGGACATATTGGACTTTTTATGGACATTTTTATCTGACATTTTAATTCAGTGTTTGGCGCTACTATATCTCTTTCTATATGTCTACAAAGTTTGTAATCTACTATCTAGTTGGCTGCCATCATTAACATATTCATATTTATATATTTATATGTTTATACATATTGTATATTGGGTTCAGCTGTCCGAGCGCAGATATTCTCTCCCTTCTTTTATCTATTGTTGTCTGATTACTCATATCTGCTGCTGGACGTTGTGATGGACATTTTCTCCTGTAGGAGTAAATATGTCATTAATGCCAATGATGTCTTCAACGATTTGGAAGAGCCTTCCGTGATGGACTTGGGGGGGGACCTTCCTTAGATTGAAGATCATCATGACGTCTGAGATTCATACAAAATTGGACATTGCCCTTTTTAAAAACTATCTTGAATTGGGTATAGTCCCTCGTAGCCTCAGGTGGGAAATTAGCCCACAAGAGGACAAAAAGGATGTTTCTGTCTGGGCCAACTACTTTAATGATGCTGGACTAAACATGCTTAGATTCTTAATTAGTAGAAAGAAAATTAAACTTACCAGATTGGATGAGGAGATTTCAGCTCTTAAAACCTCTACGGCCTCTTCAACTGAGAGTTTAGAATTTGTCAATAGATCCAACGCACTTAAAAAGGTCCTTGAAAAGGAAGAATTGGATCAAAAATCAAAAAAGAAAAAGAAATATCTTAGGGACTTGGGTGACTACAAGTCTAACCTTGTCTTTAAATGGCAGAAAAAAACAGGACCCGGTTCAGACGGAAGCATCTAGCCAACCGACTACATCGGTCCCTGTTTCTTTTTCTCAGTCCGTATTTCCCACTGTTTCATCACCCCGTACACCCCGTACACCTTTCCAGCATGAATGGACACAAGTCTCGGGGAGGGGTAGAGGACGTGGCAAAGCCAAAAGGGGAAAAGGTGGTAGACCTCCCAATAACCCTCAATATTCGGGTTATCACCATGATGGTTATCATCAAGATCATGGTGATTATTACCAGGGCCATAATGATTATGGCTCACCACGACGGGAATACAGATCATCATATAATCACTTTGCCCCTTTGGATCGGGAAAGTGATTATTATGCTGACATGGCTTAAAATATGCCCCTACTAAACCTTTGGATAGGTTTGGCCTTTTTATGGATGTGCACAAGTACATCCGTAAAATAAATATAAAACGGTATGTTATGTCTAATCCCATCAGAGACAGTAGACTTGTCGATAGTGGCATTAGACATTCTGGACTTTCTAATGCTTCACTTTTTAACCCTCCTGGTTTTGTGGCCCCTTCTATCGGGGTCTTTAAGGAATTGGCTCTTAAGGATGTTGAGGCTTTGCAGATTAGGAAGGACAGAAACGAGCTACGGTTTAATGAGAGCTTAAAATCCCTCAAAAAAAGAAATGATATTGTGGTCAGACCCGCAGATAAGGGGGGGGGGGATTGTCGTCCTTGATAAATCTTCCTATTACACGGAGATGAACAGGTTGCTCTCGGAAGTTGATACCTACAGCCCACTCCCTTATAATCCTACTACGAAGTTTAAAAAGGAACTGACTGCCCTGATTGATCAAGGCTATCAGGACCACATCCTTAATAAGAAGGAGAAATTGTTTCTGGTTCCAGTAGCTCCAAGGGTGCCCGTTCTATATTACCTCCCAAAGGTACATAAGGACCCCCTCAATCCACCAGGGCGTGGATGGTAAGCGGAATAGACTCCGTTACTAGTAGAATTGGGAGGTATATAGATGGGTACCTGCAACCACTTGTCACCAATACCCCATCTTATCTTAGGGATTCTACTCAGGTTTTAAACCTATTAGACCAGATAGTGTGGAAGGATGGATATTTGCTGGCCACAGCGGATGTCACTTCGCTCTATACAATTATCTCGCATGAGCATGGGCATCATGCTGTCCAAACCTTTCTAGAGAGAGACAGCTCTCATGTTCCAATACAAAGAGAGTTTATGCTTTCTCTGCTTACTTTTGCCATGCGACATAATTATTTCTGGTTTAGCGGCTCCTATTTCTTGCAAAAGAGAGGAGTCGCCATGGGTGCTAAATATGCACCGAGCATGGCTAATTTGTTCATGGTCAAATGGGAGGAGGACGTCATCTATAGTCGACCAAGACCCGAATTGCTTCTTTGGCGGCGTTATATAGATGACGTCCTCCTCCTATGGGATGGTGACAGGTTGTCCCTTAATGGTTTCAGTAACGATCTTAATTCTAATTCATTGGGAATTGTCCTCCAACATGCTAGTGATGAAAGAATTAACTTTCTTGACCTAACGATTGAGGTTAGGGATGGTGCAGTTGTGACGAGCACATTTTTTAAACCTACTGACCGTAATGGGTACATCGAGCAGGGGAGTTGTCACCATCCCTCCTGGTTGAGCTCGGTACCCAGGAGTCAGTTCTTGCGCCTCCGTCGCAACTGCACCAACAAGGATAAATATCTCAGTCAGGCTTTAACATTGAAGGACAAGTTCCTTGATAAGGGATACGATGAGGCCAATTTGAATGTGGTGCTTCACGAAGTGCGGAATATTGATAGGTCTACTCTACTACAGAAGCAACCTAAAGTACAGGTAGATCCTAATCGTTTTGGCTTTTCCTTTATCACCACGTATTCGAAGCAATTTGGGGATGTTAAGCGTATATTCAGGAAGCATTGGAAGGTACTCCATAATGATAAAATACAGGGACCCCAGCTTCCTGAGGTTCCCCCGGTGGTCTTCAGAGGGGTGGAACCTTTGCGCCTTCAGATTGCTCCGAAAGTTTTGGATAAACCAGAACAGTTACCTTTTTTCCATACTTTAACAGGCTTCTACCCATGTAGAAGGTGTTCGGTATGTAAGGTTAATTCCCTTATTGGTAGAAAATTTTGTGAGGTTTCATCTACAGCCACTTCTAAAATACATCCCATTAAACCTTTCATCAGTTGTTCTTCCACCAATGTGGTTTACCTTCTGCAACGTCCGTGCGGCCTACAGTACACTGGCCGCACAAAGAGGACATTAACGGTAAGGGTGAGGGAACACATTAAAAACATTAGGAAGGGTTTCCCCAACCATAGTGTGTCGAGACATTATGCTAATTGTCATGACAAAAACCCTGTTGGTTTGTCAAAATTTGGGGGATTGACAAATTCACTCCCCATTGGAGAGGTAGTCACATTCACCGTGAGATTTCCCGTTTAGAAACCCGATGGATTTTTAACATGGAGACTCTCCATGGGGAATGAATATAGAATGGGATGTGAATTGTTAAATTAATAACAGCTAATTTGATGTTTAGTGATATATCTTTTAAATAATTATGTATATTTATGTGTAATTTTAAATATTTGTGTATATTTATGTTTATCTTACTTGCACATGTTGCGCTGATATTTTTATATGGAGTCAGTTTTTGGTGTCCCCTGTGTCAGCTTTAGTTATGAATCCGTTTTTGCTGACAGTGATGACATCTGACTCCTAGCAATTAACTTTTATGATATATTTTTATGACATGTCTTTTACATCTCTAATATGCATGAGTATGGTTGGTTTCATACTTTTTTGCAATTTAATGTAAATTCTATGACTGTGGTGTACTATGTGTTCTGCTCGATCTCTGTGTCTGGGTTCCGGGATGTTCGTTTGATAATGGTGGTCTGCGGGATATCCGGTGTTTGGATGCAGGCAGAGGTGCGCCTGGATTGCATCTATTTCCGGCCTCCAGGATTTACCTGTGGTTGTTTACAATTCTGGAACATCCGGTTTCCGGATACGGCCGAGTGGAACGCAGGAGCGGGTTGTTCCGCTTTCGTCACTTCCGGTCAGGCCTTTTATATGCGTGCTGATGTTCCAGCTAGGTCCGCCTCTGATGATGTCAATTATTCTGACGACACGCGTCAAGCGACCTCGGAACAAGCAGCACGCCTCATTCACTGCGGTATTCTTTCATTAATATGCTCCTTTTATTCACAATTTTGTGAGCATTATTCTTTTGATTCAATAAATGTCGATCCATGCAGTCTGCACTATTGTCCTTCTTTTGTTGAGGTGCATCGGAGTCATGGTTTTATGAAACAGATCTTGTGGCATATTCCTTCCTGGTCATACTGTTTGAGCATATACATCGCCCTCTATTTATCACCATCTGGTAAGCAGTTAGTGTATACATCACGACTGGATGTTGGCTCCACTTTATCTGCACAACTGGAATTGGGATCTTGTTTCTACCTCTCCTTCTCCAATCTATTGGACATATTGGACTTTTTATGGACATTTTTATCTGACATTTTAATTCAGTGTTTGGCGCTACTATATCTCTTTCTCTAGGTAGTACCAAACGCCTGCAACTCAGAGATTTGTACCCTGAAAGGAGCCACAGCAGCTGCTACAACGGCCTCCATGTTTTGCGCCAGAATATTCTGTCACGATCTGGAGTCAGGCTCGAAGACCAATAGCTATAGCAGCTTACACAGGAACCAGCTGGAAAGCAACATAGGCAAGTCACACTGGCAGATCACGCAGGCTGACCTGAGGTGCGGAATCTAAGTACTAACTGGTGTTCACCAGCGCTCCTGATGGTGGAGATGGATTTTGCTGCGTGTTAGTACCAGGTTGCGGTCCTCAGGATCGCCCCACCAGGAGGTGAGCAAGCCAGGGTCCAGTAGCAGATAGAGCAGGTCAGGATCAAGCAGAAGCGTAGTCTAGGACAGTGTTTCTCAACTCTGGTCCTCAGGGCACACTAACAGGCCAGATTTTAGGTTTTACTTAGGGGAGATGCAGACTAAAATACTGCAATCACTGAGCAGCAAATGATATCACCTGGGATTTATTTCAGTTTTCTTGCAAACCTGGCCTGTTAGTGGGCCCTGAGGACCGGAGTTGAGAAACACTGGTCTAGGAATAACCAAAGGTTGGTAACAATTGATGGATTAGGCAAAAGCGTAGTCGAGGAACAAGCCAAGTGTCGATAACAAACGGTAGCGAAGATAGGGACGGCAGCAGGAGAGACAAGCGAGATATTGGCTGGTGAAGGCACAATATTCTGGCGACCAGGAAGTGCAAAGACATGGCTTAAATCAGGAAGTTAGTGGGAGGAGCAATGAGTTCAAGGTTCAAGGCAATCAAGATTCATGGCAAGATCATTCAATGATTTGTCCAAGGAGCTGTCCAAGGAGCTGTCCAAGGAGCTGTCCAGCATTCCAGGTGGCTCAGCAAGTAGAGTGATTGCCAGACACACTGGAGGTCCCAGGTTCAAGTCTGGGTCCTGACAACATGGTTGATGGCTCGCTCCTGATACATTAGCAGCCTGCTTTGTCCCTCCTGTGCAATTTAACTTCCGCCTGCTTCTCCTCCCTATCTGCTGGTCCATCTCTCCCTCTGAACTCCCCTCCTCTTCCTCTCTTGTGGGCAGCCACGTGACGTCCATAGACACGTCATCTTCCCCACCACTAACATTTGAGATCTCGGAGTAGGCAGCAACAGCGGGGACCAACCTCCTTGGGCTGATTTGGGTACTGTCATCAGACTGCTAAGTGGCGGCTGTTGCTGCCTCCTCTTCCTGATCCGATGCTAAGAATGGCTGTGCATCGCAAATGTTTTGTGATGGATTGGAAAATAATTCCTGTAACTCAAGCGGAGGGTCTGGTGGTGGTGGTGTCTTTGGGGGTGCACACAGCAGAGAGTGAAGAGGGTGCAGATAGAGAGAATGAGGAGGGTGCAGAAGAGGAAGGCTGAGTGAGCCACTCAACCAAGTCTGGTGCATCCTTTGACGTAATTGAACGCACCTTCTGCAACTTCCCACTTTGGCTCTGGCCTACTGCTACTGCCCTACCCCTAACACCCCTGCGTAAGGGCCTCTGCCTGTCATTTTTTAAATTACCCTGTGACAAAAGTCTCTAGAGAAGCGCAGTATATGTTGAAGAAGGTATATAACCCCCCCGCTTCAATCTGTGGTATTGGGGGGCCACTGGTCTATCACACCAGTTCTACAAAAAATTGGCCAGTAACTGTTGTCACTGTAGCAGAGTTAACGCAGCAAAAGAGGCAACATTTTTGCAGGACTAAAATACACTGTTATAAAAGTATATTGTTAGATAACACCACGCTTCAATCTGTCATTTAGTCTATCACACCAGTTATAATACTTTTTTAAAAGTGCTTTTGTCACTGTTTGTAGTTGTAGTATTGCTGCAGAAACGCTCACCACACTAGTCACAATGCTGCACAGTGCACAATACAAATCCACTATAATATGCTTTTTATATTAGAAAGTATAATATAAGTGTATTACACCCCTATATAGTGCACTTCACACCAACGAATAGTACACCTATACCAAATACCAGTCCTTAAAAGGACTTTTGTGGACCTTTAACAGAGCGATTTGTGTCACTGACAATCTGTCGCTGCTGCACACAGACCTCCCCCTACACTGACAAAAGAGAGAGTACACCTATACCAAATACCAGTCCTTAAATGGACTTTTGTGGACATAACAGAGCGATCTGTGTAACTGACTATCTCTCCCTGCTCCACACAGCAAACCTCTCCCTACACTGACAAAAAGCAGAATGTAAAATGGCCGCCAGATCAGGTCTATTTATAAGTTAGGGGGTATGTCCATGTGCTGAAATGTCTCAATTGGCTGTTCTTTTCCACATGATGGCTGTGTCATGGGTCAAAGTTCTCCCCAATGTAAACTATAGCCACCGCAAACAACACCATATGTTCACAAAATCGGCGGACTGCGAACGAGCAAAGTTTGCCGCGAACCGACCGCCTGGCGAACCGCAAGGCCATTCCTATATATATGTACCAATATTAAAATTACTATATATACACACCAATGTTATAATAATAAGTGTATGCCGGTATTAAACCTTTGTAGTCACATAAGCAAAGTGCAATGGTGATAAAGTTCAATGATGATGTGTGCACCTGTACACACAAGCAGTTGTATTCAAAAATATCTCAAGTAATATACAAATAAAATAATAAACTGTGCAAAAATTGATAAAAAGTGCTGAAAAAAATAGTCCAATAAGATGTGCAAAAAGAGTGCTAAAGTGCTGATATGACCAAGTCCTGGGTGCTCCAAAAAACGCAATCAGGTGCACAAGGTGTCCGGATCCCCTCTGGGACCCCACTCACCGGAAGCGATGGACCTGAGCAGGTTTAGAAGAGCTTTAATAAAACAATCTCAGGCATAGGACACCTCCAAAACGATCCCCTTATATAGGCGGTCCCCGGGTACAAACAAGATAGGGACTGTAGGTTTGTTCTTAAGTCGAATTTGTTTGTTAAACGGAACAGGTAAATTTTTTAAGTGTAGCTCCAGCCAAAAGAATACTTTTTACATTTTTTGGATAGCATAGGGAAGGGTTAACACCCCTGTACCATTTGTTTTGCTGTCTGCACCCCAGTTCAGAAGATTTCACCTCACTTTCTGTCCCTGTGATAACTGGATTTTGAAAAGTTTGAGCTGTTGTGGAAACAAGGATTAGTAATAAAGCTTCAGTGGAGACACCATTTTTCCATGAAAACTCTTACAGGAGTGAATTTTCCTTCCTAGGGCTAGCTTTCCCCTCACTTCCTGTTGTCCCCCTCCGTTTGTAAGTAGGACTTGTTTGTAAGTCGGGGACCGTCTGTATATGGTATCCTATGAGCAGCTCAAAGAACAGAATAGCTGACATAATGAGGTCCGTTTGTAGATAATTTATTGATTTAAAAGTAATGTACTTACACAGTAATGTTTAATAAGCGCATATATAAAAGGAAGCAATCCGCAGACCAATGTACAAAAGACTTCCTGGAACGCCGCCGGCGTGCGTTACACGGATACAGAAAGTGACGTCGTTGGTTAGTGTTAACCAGAAGTGCGTTGACACGTTTTGCCCGCCTACTTGGGCGTCATCAAAGACATCACTTCCGAATCAGGCCGGATGTTTTTATACTGCTCCTGGGAACAACCCCTAGTCCGGAGCTCCAATAGAATAAAACTGGCCTTAATTGCATTGACATGAACGCCTCACTTCCTGTTTACAATCTGATTAGGAATATGAGAAGGATATTGACATACAAACCCCTTGCAAATTAAATGTCTTTAAAAACGGCATAAACCACCTTATTAAAATACTAAAAACGCTTTGATTATATAATAAATATAGAAATGAAATTACTATGAATGGAAACTTATTTTTTTATGTGTTGGTGTAACATAAATGGAATGATAATGAATAATAATGCAATCATTGAAAATAATAATGCAATCAATGATAATAAAATAATGATGATAATAAAAAATAAATAATAAAAATAAAAATGAATGTAAAAAATAAAAAAATTATGAGAAATAAAAATAAATATAAAAATATATATAAAATTATAATAAAATATAAATGATAAATATAAATATTGAAAATAAAAATGAAAAAATAAGAAAAATAATGAAAATGTGAAAAAATAATAAAAAATGACAAAAATGAAAAGAAAAAATAAAAGAAAAAGGAAAAAAAAAGGAAAAATTTTGAAAAAATTAAGATATTTGTGAAAAAATGTATTATTATGAACAAGTGAAAATGGGTAAAATCTTGACCTAAAATTTACTAAAAATTACCAATTGGAAAGAAAACAGTTTAAATCGAAATCAATATTGAAACCTAAAGGATGAATAGTCCCTAAACAATGTATCCACTGTGTTTCCTTTTGGGAAATTGATTTTTTTAGGTTCCCTCCCCTCCAGTGGGCTTCTACTTTATCAATACCACAGAAGGTCAGACCACTTGGGTCACGGTTGTGGAACAAATGAAAGTGGTTGGACAAGCTGTGATGTCGAAACCCTTTTCTAATATTCTTCACATGCTCTCTTAGCCTGATTCTCAACTCTCTTGTGATCCTCCCAACACATTGGAGCCCACATGGGCACGAGAGCAGATATGTCACATGTGTAGAACCACATGTAATAAACTTGTTTATGGTATATGACCCACCTTGAGAGTGTGAACTAAATTCACTAGTTTTCCTCATCCTGTATTTTGACGTTCTACACATCATACATTTCCCTCAATTAAAATAGCCAACTTGGTCTAAAATAGTAAATGTCTTAACAGGGGGGTTGGTGACATTATGTGCCAACCTTGTTCGCAAAGTTCTTGGCTTGGTATAAATAAATTTTGGTTTGGCAGGTAAAATGGTATTTAAAACCTTGTCTTCTAAAAGCAGGGACCAATGTTTTTCTAATAATCTTCTCAAGTTGTTTATATCGGCGTGTGAAACCTGTCATGAATGCCATGCCATAATCGTTGGTGCTACCATTTGTTTTGCCTCTAAACAAACTCTTTCTATCCACCTATCTGATCGAATCCTTTATAGTCAGTAACTCTCAAGTTTTGTACCCTTTTTCTTTAAATCTTTCTATCAGCATGTTGGTCCGTTGGGCATAGTCACAATCAAGATTACAGTGCCTTCTCACTCTAAGCATTTGACTTTTGGATACAGAACTCAACCATCTGGGATGATGGCAACTCCCAAGAGGGATGTAGCCATTTCTGTCCAAAATCTTAAAATAAGTACGGGTGAGTAATTTACCATTATGCTTAAATATCAGCAAGTCCAAAAATGTTTAATTTTTTTAATTTTTAATTTAATTTCAATTGCCAACATTTTTATGTATAAATGGGAGGATGAAACCATTTTTTCCAACAGGCCTTCTGAACTTATGATATTCCAAAAGGTACATAGACAATATTTTTATCGTCTGGAGGGGCTCCCAAGATTCCTTATCAAGGTTTTTAACCGGGATTGGTAACAACCAATATGGGATCCCCTTTTCAGAAACTTTTGGGTCACAGTCCTTAAATTTTTTGGACCGGATGATATTTAAGCATAATGGTAAATTACTCACACAGCCAGCTAGGCTGTGTGCTCGGATAAGGGTCTGGTATGGATTTTAGAGGAAACCCCACACCATTTTTTTTTTTTAATCTTGGGACTGGGGGGGGGGCCCACACCGTTTTTTTTAGCAATACTGACATAAACTGATATAAACTGAAGTGTTTCTATCTATCTATCTATCTATATATATGTATAATATAGCCAATTGTATATATATAAAACTTTGTGGTATACACTGCACTATCTGATCTCAACAAACTGTGAAAAGCCAAAATCTCTCTCCCTGCCAGCAATGTATTATTAATTATAGAATTCCACTTATAAATCACCCACTGGCCAAGAGATTTGAACCCACAACCTCGCAATTGCAAGGCTGGTATTCTACCACCTACACCACCGTTAAGCAGGCTTAAGCTAAACACACTCTCCCTGCCTAACTACCTAACTTCTATCTCATCCTACACACAGTGGATGAGACAGAAGTTAGAGTGTGTGCACCCTAAGCAGGCTGGTGGTAGAATGCCAGGCTTGCAATTGAGATGGTTCTGGGTTCAAATCCCCTGGCCAGCAGGTGATTTATTGTAATCATCAGAGGTCAGAGTCCATGATAATGCAGGAACTCGAAGTTCCCACAAAGAAGCCCATTTATTCGATGAACGAGTGAACAGCCAATGTTCGAGTCAAACTCAAAGCTCATCCCTACTGTTTATGTAGCAGCGTCAATATCCGGTACCATAGCGTCAAAAGCTTGTAACTTTGTTCCTGAAACCTGTTGACCAGGGACGCTCAATAGGCAAGTGCAATAGCTCTCCTTATCTGGGGCTTGGTGAGGATGAGATGCAGTTCAGCTTCCCACTTCCAGGTATCGGAACAAAGTCACCTAAGGGCGCGGTGACAAATCTATAAACTTGTCAGTTTTTTTTTTTGCTTACTTTACCCCTGTTAAAGCGGAGTTCCGGCCACAAAATTGTTACATTAGATTTTGTGGCATCCGCTTCCTTATTGTCACCTGTAACATAATTGGATATTCCCGCATTTTTTTTTTTTTACTTACCTTGTTTCTGTAGAAAATATACTCACCTTTCCTTCTACTTCCTCCCTCCTCGGCCCCGGCCCGCGCCATCCGCGCCATCACTTCCTGTCCCGCAATGCATCCTGGGAGCTCTTACTCATCACTCCCAGGATGCAATGGGCAGTGACGTAGGCAGCCGTCCGCTCCTCTCATTGCGTTATTTCCAAACAGGAAATGATGTGATGATAGGCGGAGCCCAGCGCGGACGGCGCCATATTGACAGTGGGGAATGGCTTTATAGGGGCGGCAACTTCCTCCAGGCTGCCGTCCCTATGGAAACAAATACTATGCCGATCGCATAGTACTGAGCATGCGCGAGAATTCGCGCTGCATTCACCGGCCTCCTCCCTCTACAACAAGGAAGCAGGGCAGACATTTACATACTGCGGCTTCAGGAAACCCAGACAAAGATGGCGGCGCTCTGCAAACATTATATAAAGTAAGATTTTATGATTGCAAATCTGTTATTACACTGTATATCACCGGATTAGCTGATGTATGAAGGGAGGTGGATCACTGTTTGGGAAGTATTTAAAAAAAAAAAAAACCGATTCTGTGGCCAGTGTAATGTTAGAAAACCATACCTCGTTAAAATTCCATACCCACGTCACTTCCTGTCATGGAACAGCTGATCCGCCTTGTCAGAATTATTGGGGGATATTAAATAAAAGAAATATGGAGATATTGGTTTACATAGAAATGTTGAGCAGTGGCATCCATTTTGTTAAAGGTTGTTAAAACTTCAAATCTCCTTCTAAGAAAAGTGTCTATGCAGGAGATTCTCTACGAGGTAAGTAAAAAAAAATTGTTATTATCCATTTGTTTTTCAGGTGACCCGGAGCGAGAAGATGGAGGTAAGTATAAATTTAGGGTGGAACTCCACTTTAAACAGGTTTACCCAAACATGCTGTGTTGACCTAAGGTAATAAATAAATAGTCTGTTTAACTTTCTTTATATAAAGTCTAACTGACATAGTGATTACCAAGGTAATCTTACCTGTGTGTGTGGGACCATAAAACACAAGTCAGTATTTTCTGTGTTTAGACCCATTTAAAAATAAGATTTACAGATACATTATAATTCTATATAAAAGAATATTAACAATTAAATATATATATATATATATATATATATATATATATATATATATATATGAATAACATACATAGATATGTAGAAAACCGTTATATATTTATCTTGCTAAAGAAAAGTTTTAACGGATATTGATGACCCATCTCTGTATGTCAAGAAAGACTTCATGTTAATCCTTTGTAAGAAGCATCATAAAACTTTTTTGTCCTTGCCAAAAGAGTCTAGAAGGTCTGAGATTGTAGGCTCTTTGTCAATATAAGGTTTAAAGTTTATTTGTAGGTAAATAATGCTGTAATACTGAATTAAGGAGCAAGACAATACTGCCATCTCTGGTGACTAACTGCTACTAAAGGCCCGTACACACGTACGGATCATCGTCATACAAACGTCGGCAGACGAAAGATCTGCCGATTGTACGCGTGTTAGTATGGTGCCTCCGACAGCTGTCTGCGCACAATCCGCGGACAAGAGTCTTTCTTGCAAACATGAAAATTTTTGTCTGCGGACACCAGAACGGACGATTGTTCGCCTGTCAGTACAGAAATCAGCCGACAGACCGCAGATTTGCAAGACTGGGCATGCTCAGAAAATAAAAAACACAGGGAAAGTTAACCATTACATGACATCACTTCTGCAGTCAGCTGAAGTCTGCGGACAAAATTCTTGTGCTGTCCTTGTGCTGTCTTTGCACTTTTCAACAGACACCGACATCCCGGGGAGAAAAGACGAACGTTTGTATGACGACGATCCGTACGTGTGTACGGGGCTTTAGTGAAGTCTTTGGTTTAGAGACAGTCATTTCCAATATATATAAATATATATATTAATAATAGATTCTTTTTAAATGGTGTTATCAGATTCAATCATTATTTAGATACATGGTGGATATTAAATGGACATGTAATAGAGGACAGTATAGATACATTTTATGTTGTTTTTATGATAGTCTTAAATGGAGAAATCGTCATTTCATTTCAATATACTGGTCAACCAAGAGGTGTCACCCAATGACCTCACCAGTTAATAAATAAGTTCTCCCAAGCAATGGGGATAATGTTACTCCCTCTGGGTTTAACTTATGGTAATTTTACTAGTCCTTTGTTCAATACCATATAAAAAGGGAAACCCAGATGTGAGAGAGACAGACATTGCACAACATACATTACACATACAACACACACGCTACTACAGCCATGCATATACTCATCTACACATACTCCATTTTGCTCCATCATGTATCTGAAACTTGGAAAGGATGCCAAACGAAACTCCTCCCTACCTGGCCACCATCTTGGGAAGGCAGCCATCTTAAGGACTCTGGTAATGACCATTCTAAGCTAGAAGCCATTTTAAATATGGTAAATATGTCTTGCTGTTTATTTGATTAATATTCAATATGGTTTATGTACTTCCTTAAATGTTTTACATTTCATGCTAAAGGGTAACGAGATTACAGTCCCAGCCGTATTAACCATATGTAGATTTTTCTCTAAGAGCTGATTTTTGCTTTTTATACATTTTTATTAATATCAGATTTAGCGCATATTGGCGTATTAGTCTCACGTTTTGCATGGCCTATTCTCACTCCATCTGCAGTGGAGTTCGCAATTCGCAGACAATTGTGGTTTGATTATATAAAACATTTAAATATGGTTTCTACTACATCTGGGGAAAACGTAATCTTGCTTTATTTTTACTTTCATTATTGTGCAACAAATCACATTGCATTCATTGTTTGAAGTTTGTATTTTATGTAAGGTTATCTTTTTGTGTCATCTCAAGTCTGATCATTTATTGTGAATACATGTCTTGTGAATAAATATTATTATATATTCCATACTGTAGACTGTTTTCACTAAGATTGGTATATGCTTTTAAAAAGAAATTAATCGATAAAAAGAATTCGCTACATATTGATTTGTGGAGAAGTTGAGATTCTCCTACCTCACAGATCTTTGCTTATTGACATAAATAGACACTGTTATATTCAGAGCAGTATAAATATTCTGACATAATGGAGGCCCCAGCGAGATATTATTAATTTCTTACATATGCCAATCATAATTTTGATCATGAAGACATAATTCATAACTAGGGTTCAGCGAACATGGACTGTATTATTCGTGTTCGTACCGAATAATTGGATTTTTGTTACCCGAACACGGACACGAACACTTTACTGTATATTCGGGTAAAAAACCGTGTTTGGTCGTTTTATTTCCGGGTTTCCGGGTTTTGCATGCTTTGGCGTGCTTTTCATGGCGGGCTTTCAACAGCCAATCAACAAGCGTTTAACTGGTGTGCCTAAGCCATCTTAGCCATGCCTACAAAGGTATCAGTAGCTGTGATTGGCCGTCTGAAGCATGTGACCAAGTCTTTATAAGTTCGAGGCAGCGCCGCTGCGGCGTCATTCTGCTGTTTAGATCAGGGAGAGAGCACACATCAACGTGCTGGCTGCTGATTAGGGACAGACAGGAAAAAAAAAACATTTGTGTCCGGATAGAAATGAGGGACAGGTCGGAGTGTGTTAGGCAGGGCGAGTTGTAGTCATTTTAGGGAGAGAGTCTGCTGATTTTTTAGGGACAGTGCGTATTACAAACTACAATCGATATTGCTGTGTGGGGTGGGGTTTGCAGTCACCCGATCTACGATCTTATCAGTCCTGTTAGGGAGAGAGTCTGCTGATTTTTAGGGAAAGTGTGTTCTACAAACTACAATCGATATTGCTGTGTGGGGTGGGGTTTGCAGTCCCGATCTACGATCTTATCAATCCTGTTAGGGAGAGAGTCTGCTAATTTTTAGGGAAAGTGTGTTCTTCAAACTACAATCGATATTGCTGTGTGGGGTGGGTTTTGCAGTCCCGATCTACGATCTTATCAATCCTGTTAGGGACAGAGTCTGCTGATTTTTAGGGACAGTGTGTTCTACAAACTACAATCGATATTGCTGTGTGGTGTGGGATAGGAGATAGGCAGGTGTCAGTGGTCCACATCCATTTTGCTGTGTGTGGGCTGCAGTGAACACAATCTTTTTGGGGTGCAGTGAACACAATCTTTTTGGGGTGCAGTGAACGCAATCTTTTTGGGGTGCAGTGAACACAATCTTTTTGGGGTGCAGTGAACACAATCTTTTTGGGGTGCAGTGAACGCAATCTTTTTGGGGTGCAGTGAACACAATCTTTTTGGGGTGCAGTGAACACAATCTTTTTGGGGTGCAGTGAACGCAATCTTTTTGGGGTGCAGTGAACGCAATCTTTTTGGGGTGCAGTGAACACAATCTTTTTGGGGTGCAGTGAACACAATCTTTTTGGGGTACAGTGAACACAATCTTTTTGGGGTGCAGTGAACACAATCTTTTTTGCCCACTGAGGAGGAGGGAGAAAAGTATTTTTCTATCAGGCACTGTGTGCAGCCTTTTTCCTTCAGCTGTGCTGTGCTGAGTGACTGATCATACACTGCTGTGTTCAGTTCACATGTGCTAATATTGAGTGGTTTCAAAAATCATACACTTTTTTTCTATTCCACTATTCAATATACAGCCTTGGGTTAAAAAAAATTAAATTGTGGCCTGCAGCAGAGCTGAATGATATTTGGGGTTTTTGGGGTTCATCTCATACTTCTGAAGATTTGAGGGTGCTGCCTGTTCCATACTCCTCCTACTCCTCATCCAGCCTTTTAGGGGTACAAACAATAGTAATTGGGGCCTAGTGTGGTTGTGTACGTGTGATATACATACACTTTTTTTGATCATATTTTCTATTCCGCTATTTAATCAAAAACCTTTGGGGATCAGTTAAATTGGGGGATAGTCTGTGTCGGTATGTGTGAGATCCACCTTTCCAAGTTTTTGGGGTTCATCTCATACTTCTGTAGATTTGAGGGTGCTGCCTGTTCCATACTCCTCCTACTCCTCATCCAGCCTTTTAGGGGTACAAACAATAGTAATTGGGGCCTAGTGTGCTTCTGTACGTGTGAGATACATACACTTTTTTTGATCATATTTTCTATTCCGCTATTTAATCAAAAACCTTTGGGGATCAGTTAAATTGGGGGATAGTCTGTGTTGGTATGTGTGAGATCCACCTTTCCAAGTTTTTGGGGTTGATCTCATACTTCTGAAGATTTGAGGGTGCTGCCTGTTCCATACTCCTCCTACTCCTCATCCTGCCTTTAGGGGTACAAACAATAGTAATTGGGGCATAGTGTGCTTTTGTACGTGTGAGATACATACACTTTTTTTGATCATATTTCCTATTCCGCTATTCAATAAAAACGTTTGGGGATCAATTAAATTGCGGGATAGTCTGTGTTGGTACGTGTGAGATCCACCTTTCCAAGTTTTTGGGGTTCATCTCATACTTCTGAAGATTTGAGGGTGCTGCCTGTTCCATACTCCTCCTACTCCTCATTCAGCCTTTTAGGGGTACAAACAATAGTAATTGGGGCCTAGTGTGCTTCTGTACGTGTGAGATACATACACTTTTTTTGAACATATTTTCTATTCCGCTATTTAATCAAAAACCTTTGGGGATCAGTTAAATTGGGGGATAGTCTGTGTTGGTACGTGTGAGATACACCTTTCCAATTTTTTGGGCGCATCTCATACTGCCGAGGATTTGAGGATGCTTCAGTCTGCCTCCTGCCTGTTCCGAACTCCTCCTACTCCTCATCCTGCCTTTAGGGTAGAAAAAATTGTAATCGGGGCCTAGTTTGTGTTTGTAAGTGTGAGATACACCGTTTTGTAAAATTTGTCCTATTCCGCTATTCAATATACACCCTCTTTGAGTGTAAAAAATTAAATTGCGGGATAGTCTGTATCGGTACATGTGAGATACACCTTTTTAAATTTGTTTGGCGCATCTCCTTCTACCGCAGAGGATTGCAGGGCACTTCAGTTTGCCTCCTGCTCCCAACTCCTCCTACTCCTCTTCCTCATCCTGCCTTTAGGGTACAAAAAATTGTAATCGGGCCTAGTCTGTGTTTGTACGTGTGAGATACACCGTTTTTTATCCTATTCCGCTATTCAATATACACCCTTTTGGGGTAAAAAACATTAAATTGCAGCATAGTTTGCATATTTGACTGAGATACACCCGTGCGATACTGTTGTTGTTTTGTTCCGCTATTCAATAAACACCTTTCTAGGGCAAGATCTTAAAATACAGAAATACGAGGAGACCGTCAAATAGGGGCCGTGGCCTGGGTCGTGGTGCTGCTGGTAGAGCTCCTGTTGCAAGGAGAGGACGTATTTGGTAGGGCATCATACGCCTCTAGAAGTGATGAGGCCAGAACAAGTGGAGGCGATAGTAGATTGGTTTGCTGCTGACAGTGCCTCCAGTTCCTTCACATTGTCTCCCACCAGGTCTACTGCAGAAAGGTCAGAGTTGGCACCTGCAGCCGATGTCCAACCGTCTTTCACCTCACCCCCTTGCAAATCAGGCAAGCAGTCTGAGCCCCAAGCCATACAGCAGTCTCTTCTTCTTTTTGATGACTCTGTCAGCAGGGTTTCCCAGGGCCATCCACCTAGCCCTGCCCCAGAAGTGGAAGAGATTGAGTGCAGCGATGCCCAACCACTTATTTCTCAAGAAGAGTACATGCAAGGACCATCGCAGCACGTCTCCGATGATGACGAAACGCAGGTGCCAACTGCTGCGGCGTTCAGCATTGTGGAGACCAACAAGGAGGGCAGGGGTGAAAAGTGGGTGGAAGATGATGTGGAGGACGATGAGGTCCTCGACCCCACATGGAATGAACGTCATGCAGGTGACCTGAGTGGTTTGGAGGAAGAGGCGGTGGTCGCACAGAGCCAACAGCACAGCAGAAGAGGGAGCAGGGTGCAGAAGCGGAGCGGCCGTGCCCTAGACACTATGCCTGCTACTGCCCAACGCAGCAAGGGAACGAGCGCACCAAAGTCAGCTCAAAAGAGTTCTCTAGCGTGGAAGTTCTTTAGAAAATGTGCTGATGACAGGACACGAGTGGTTTGCACCCTGTGCAATCAGAGCCTGAAGCGAGGCATAAACCTTCTCAACCTGAGCACAACCTGCATGATCAGGCATCTAAGTGCAAAGCACGAGCTGCAGTGGAGTAGACACCTTCAAAACCAAGAAACGTCTCTGGCTCATCCTGCTTCCTCTTCTGCTGCAGTCTCGGCCGCTCCAGCCACATCTGTAGTGATACAGCCACCCCGCAAACAGAGGATCTGTCAGCAACACCACCACCTGGGTCACCAACCATCTCCACAATGTCCCATGGAAGCGTTCAGCTTTCCATCTCCCAAACACTTGAGAGGAAGAGGAAGTACCCCCCTACCCACCCGCGATCCCTGGCCCTGAATGCCAGCATTTCAAAATTCTTGGCCTTTGAAATGCTGTCATTCCGTCTGGTGGAGACGCACAGTTTTAAAAACCTTATGTCGGTGGCTGTCCCACAGTACGTCGTGCCCAGCCGCCACTACTTTTCCAGGCAAGCCATCCCTTCCCTGCACAACCAAGTGGGGGAAAAAATCAGGTGTGCACTGTGCAACGCCATCTGTGCCAAGGTCCACCTAACTACCGATACGTGGACCAGTAAGCACGGTCAGGGGCGTTATATCTCCCTAACGGCACACTGGGTAAATGCAGTGACGGATGGGCCTGAGGCGGATAGCAATTTGGCGCATGTCCTTCCACCACCGAGGATTGCAGGGCGCTTCAGTTTGCCTCCTGTTCCTAACTCCTCCTACTCCGCTTCCTCATCCTCTACCGCCTCCTCATCCGGACAGCGTAACACCTTCACCACCAACTTCAGCACGGCCAGGGGTAAACGACAGCAGGCAGTTTTACAACTTGCCTGTTTGGGGGACAAACCACACACCGCGCCGGAGATGTGGAGGAGCATGGAACAGCAGACAAATGAGTGGTTGCTGCCAGCGAGCCTCAAGCCCGGCCTGGTGGTGTGCGATAACGGGCGAAATCTCATAGCAGCTCTGGGCCTAGCCGGTTTGACGCACATCCCTTGCCTGGCGCATGTGCTGAATTTGGTGGTGCAGAGGTTCCTTAAAAACTACCCCGATATGTCAGAGCTGCTGCAGAAAGTGCGGGCCGTCTGTGCACACTTTCGGGGTTCTCACCCTGCTGCTGCTCGCCTGTCAGCGCTGCAGCGTAACTTCGGCCTTCCCGCTCACCGCCTCATATGTGACGTGCCCACAAGGTGGAACTCCACCTTGCACATGCTGCAAAGACTGTGCGAGCAGCAGCAGGCCATAGTGGAGTTTCAGCTGCAGCACGCACGCGAGAGTCGCTCTGCGGAACAGCACCACTTTACCACCAATAACTGGGCCTCCATGCGAGACCTGTGTGCCTTGTTGCGCTGTTTTGAGTACTCCACCAACATGGCCAGTGCCGATTACGCCGTTCTCAGCTTAACTATCCCACTTCTATACCTCCTTGAAAAAACAATTCGGGCGATGATGGAAGAGGATGTGGCACAGGATGAGGAGGAGGAGGAGGATGAAGAGGTAACATTTCCAAGGCTTTCAGGGCAGTCATTCGCAAGGGGCTCCGAGGGTGGGTTCCTGCACATACAAGCGCCAGGGACACAATTGTCCAGCAGGGGCACAGTTCTGGAGGATGAGGAGGAGGAGCTGGAGGAGGAGATGGAACCATGTTCACAGCAGGGTGGCACCCAGGCCAGCTCATGGCCATCACTGGTGCGTGGCTGGGGGGATACAGAGGACACGGACGATACATCTTCCACAGAGGACAGCCTTTCATTGCCTCTGGGCAGCCTGGCACACATGAGCGATTACATGCTGCAGTGTCTCCACAACGACCGCCGAGTTGCCCACATTCTAACTTGTGCTGATTACTGGGTGGCCACGCTGCTGGATCCCCGTTCCAAGGACAACGTACCGTCCTTAATTCACTCACTGGAGCGCGATCCCAAGATGCGCGAGTACAAGCGCACGCTGGTAGACGCGATGCTGCTGGCATTCCCACCTGACAGCGGGGCCACAGTGGAAGCACAAGGCAGAGGAGGAGGAGGAGGAGGAAGAGGTCGCCAACGCAACCAGGGCACCGCCAGCACCTCAGAAGGCAGGGTTAGCATGGCCGAAATGTGGAAAAGCTTTGTCAGCACGCCACAACAAACAGCAGCACCAGCAGATCACATGGAATGTCTTAGCAGGAGGCAGTATTTTACCAACATGGTGGAGCAGTATGTGTGCACACGCCTATATGTAGTGAATGACGGGTCTGCCCCCTTCAACTACTGGGTCTCCAAATTGAGCACATGGCCTGAGCTTTCCCTTTACGCCTTGGAGGTGCTGGCGTGCCCTGCAGCCAGTGTATTATCTGAACGGGTATTTAGCACGGCTGGGGGCGTTATAACAGACAAGCGCAGCCGCCTGTCCAGAGACAATGTGGACAAGCTCACGTTCATTAAAATGAACCAGGCATGGATCCCACGGGACTTTTCCGTACCTTGTGCAGAATAGCGATGGATACCGACCTTACCCACCCATTGTTCCATTTTTGCTCTTTCTCACTCTTTTGGGGTGTACCCTCATTTAAAATTTGTGAAAAGAAGCAGTGTTGGCTACCTCATCCTCCTCAGGGCCAAATTAACGTAGGGGCTATTGGAGCTGCAGCTCCAGGCCCCTACCTTAATATAGGCCCCGGGTTGGCCATATTCACTGTTACCGCTCTTCTGTCACTTGTAAACACAGAAGTCTGGCTTCTATGCTCGCTTCCCCAGGCAGCTCCTTCAGAACTTCCCCACACAGCACGAAGGCCGGACAAGGAGGGACAGTTGCCGATGCATGGATGTGTTTATGGGCTTCAGAGACAGCATCCCATGTTGAATTAGGCATGCATGGCTGCACCCTTCCTCCTCTGGGTGCATGCCAAGGCACGGCCCTTAAGGCCCTTCAAAATCCTCAGCACCAAGCCCATGATGCTCTTAATCCGGCCCTGGTCCTCCTCCACCGCCGCTTCCACCTACACCGCCCATAGGTGTGCGCAGCCTATTGCATTAGGGTGTGCACCCCAAAGTTTAAATACACATGCATGTGTTTGCCTACATGTACATGGCCCCGATACATTACTCTCCCTGCTGGCAAAGTGAAATAGAGCAGAGCAGGTCCGAGGGAGATCTTTCCCATCTCCTCACTGGCAAACAGAGCGATAATGCTAATGTGCCCTAGGTGATTAGGGTGTGCCCAGGCACACCCGGCACACCCTGTGCGCACGCCTATGACACTGCCACATCCACCACCACCTCAACCTCCCTCCTACTCCATATGGGCCTCGTCCTTCAGAGATGAAGAACATTGTTTTATTTTTCTGTTTTTTTTTTGTTGTTTTAAGTTATTTCCCTATCCACATTTGTTTGCAGAGCACTTGCCATGCTCTTAAATACGTTTTGCTGCCATTTGCAGCACTCTAGTCCTTTCCTTTGGTGTTTTAGAGCCATTTTAGTGCCTGAAAGTTCGGGTCCCCATTGACTTCAATGGGGTTCGGTGTCCGGGAAAAGTTCGGCAAAAGTCCGGGACACGGACTCGGACTTTTTTTTAAAGTTCGGCCGAACCCGCCGAACACGCCGAACACGGACATCCAGGTGTCCGCTCAACTCTATTCATAACTTCAAAAAAAATAAAAAATTTAATTTTTTTTTTATCAATTGTGAATGTTGATAGAAATGCCCTAAAAATGTCTACAGAAGGTAAGGTTCACGCTGCCAACTCTGGCAAGGTGTCAGTCCCTAGTGGTAATACCACAGCCCCAGTAGATTCAGCACAGATCAAAAATGTGTGGAAACACCTCTCTGAGTCTGAAATGGTGGAATATGTAAATGCTGGTTAGAGTCATATCAAAATCCTCAGAAGTCAGGCCAATAATGGGCATCTGACACTTGGGTAGAGGAAAACCCGCTGTGTGAACTCACCAATAGCTTATCTAACACCAAAGACGTCAGGAAGCGTGATCACATACTTTTAGAGTCATGGCCAATTTTACTGTATCTCTGTGAGGAACTGCACCAGAAGGCTCAGCAAAAAGCGAATTTAGTAAAGTTGCAATCTCCACTCCAAATAATAGGAAGTGAGATAAGGAACCTCCTTTAGCAGGTGAAGGAAACCTCTGTTGGGACACATCAGTTAAGAGAATGTAGCGTGAAACTGCAAAATGAAGTAGAACTGTGGCAGAAGTCTTATCAAGAAAGCTGTAATGAAAGCAACCATTTGAAAGAGAAATGTAATGATTAATGCAATAAGTAGGAAGTTTTGAGCAAGGAAAAATATTTTCTAGCGAAAGTTGCTGAGTAACCAGCAGTGAAAAAAAAAATTGCAGAGTAACCAGCAGTGGAAAATGTAAAAATAAAAAAGAAGTGTAACAGTTCAAGTCAGGACAGGAACTGATCAGTAAACAAATAGGAGAGTTCCATAAGGTCATGGTGTTTATGTATAAGGGTAATGCTTATCAGTACTGCATTAAATAAATGAAGTAATTAAATAGACCCAGATATGACTCCCAGTCTGATGGTCATGACCCAGACAAAGGGGGGGGGGAGTCAGGCAGAGAGTCCATGTCCTACCCCAGGCATCTTCTAAAAATAGGAGGGCAGAAATTGGGCAGCCATGCATAAATAGGTATGAGTCATATCAGGTCACTGCTAAAAGACGAGCACCCCTAAAAAGATACCGGACGCCTCCAGAATTATAAAGTTTAAAAAGAGTACTGTCCCAATTTTTGTTAAGAAAGGGTCCTTAGACATTACTGATCATCTTGGGGCCTATGAAAACACCTTTTCCTTGTTCAGCCTGTAGGATGTCATTTAAATTCAGGCCCATACAAAACCTTACGCTGCTAGAGCTGCTATCTATAATCTAAAAATGTACACAGCACGAAAGCCCCACTCAATTTTTGGCTGTACTCAAAAGTGCCTATAACCCTTCAATGAAGGAGCCTAAGTACAACAACACAGAATTTAAATCCCTGTGCTTTGAGGCATTGCCTACGTACATAATAAAAAGTTTGGCAAGGGACTACCAGTTGGGGTGTTCACTGGAATAGTTGGTGAAAAAGAGCGACGATTTGTACTCCATCCAATAGACCAGTGAATACAAATAAAGGCATGAGCCTGTCACCAAAATTGTGTCAAACGCATTTTTCTTCTCAACCCTCACACTAAAAAAAAAAAAAAAAAAAGGAGCAAGATTTATACCGGATACCTCAAGGAGGACACCGGACATCCCACCAATTAGGAGGGGGGAACAGAGGTCACTTCAGGATTTCCCTCCAAGGGGACAGGGCCCAAGGTTTAAAAGAATCTACAGGGAGCATCCCCAAAGAGCCCAATATACCCTTGAGGATGGAAACCCTCGTTATGTCCAATATCCTCAACAAGGGGGACACCCAGAAATAATTAGGGATTTGCCCCATCTTAGGGCTCCCCAAAATCCTTGGGAAAATCGAGAGACATTAAGGCCCAGATCCCACGCCAGAACCATTTAAGTGGTTCTGATGGGGATCTATCCAATCTGTCTGAACCCGAGAAACATAGGCAGAGCAAGAGGCGGAGCCAACAATCCAATTCTGAAGAGGTTTTCAGCAGAGTAGATGCCAAGTTGGATCATACGATCTCTTGGTTCACTCAGGGCACTGCAGCCCAGAACCAAAATAATTCCTCTTTAGGAACAAATCCTGTGGCCAGCCAAGGGCCACGAAATCCATTTTATGCCCAAGTGGTCAGGAATCAGAGGGATACACTGAATGAAGGCATAGGAGACAGAGGTTCTAACACCATTTTATCCCCAGGTCACAGTATTGAGGATCCTGAAATCCCTGCCAGGGGATCTTGGTTGTTAGATACTAACTACCCTCCTATTTTTCAGTGGTCACTTCATCCCTCTGACTCAAACAGGTCGCTCAAAGCGGGCATATTTAAAAAAAAGAAATCACCAGTGACGGTGATACCAAGGAGGATCAAACCCTAATGACGTAATGAAGTCAAGAGGTTAAAGGTTGTATACGGTAACCAAGAAGGAATCCTCAATGTCAGGTAGTTTTACTGCATACAATAAATTGAATTGATGCCCCATAGGGGGAGATATTATATTTTTCCTCCTAAGTAGTAGGTCAATTCTAAACAAAATATTGTATCATTGTACAATTGTTCAATGTGTGGTATCCATGGCGATTAATACACCCCCATGTTAATGAGCCCCAGAAGTCAGTCGCCCCTAGGAAAGGTCGCTTATATAGTTTCACCTTCCATGGTGGTTAGATAAATCTGATCCCACAGTGGACTAAAGGAGGACTCTGAGAAAGCTTAGGATACCAACCTCACATTGAAATTTCAATTGATAAGAATATATATTCATACTGTATATTTCATCCAATAGAGGGAGATTAACCTTCCATGCCAGGTCGTTGATTGGTACAGACGATGATGTATACCATAAAACGCGGCAATCGGATGGGTCATCTTACTCCTTGGAGTCCAGCTCAGGACGGAACCCCTCATTGAATCCGGTCCTTCTTCAGGAATCATGCTGCAAGACGCCCTAGGATTCTTGTTGACGGAGGAAGATTTACTTTAAGAGATCTTTATGAATTTGATCCAAGGATATCCATTGAGAGGAATCGCACTACCTCCAGTTTTCAATTGAAGGAGATGTGAGAATGGTGCATTGCATATGTGAGCCAAACTCAGTCTAGAAGTATGACACTCTAGACCATGCTGAGACATTCATTGTTCAATCCACGTTCAAAGATATTTCTCGGATTCCTGATTGACAACATTGTTTTATTGCGTTTTGAATGGTAGTTGCCAATACCATCGCAGTAGTTAATCTCTATATCTATCAAAACTTTGCAAGCTGAAGTTGGAGATTTCAAGGAAAATCTGAGTTTCTTTACTAGGAGATAGAAATTCAAAAGACTAACAAGGAACAGTTGTGACATAGCTAACAATAGCAAAGTCACTACGAACTGACACTTGGAACTGCTTTTTCATTTCACCGCCTTGCTTGAAAGTTATGATGAACAATCCCCAATATGAACTACTCTCTTATACAAAGAGGACAAGACATTTTTTCTTTTCTTTCTCCTATCTCCTAAGCTTCTTCCCAGATATTTCTAAGGCTGTTCACCTGAATACTGGGAAGAAGGGGGGGGATATGTCAGAATTATTGGGGGATATTAAATAAAAGAAATATGGAGATATTGGTTTACATAGAAATGTTGAGCAGTGGCATCCATTTTGTTAAAGGTTGTTAAAAGTTCAAATCTCCTTCTAAGAAAAGTGTCTATGCAGGAGATTCTTAAACAGGTTTACCCAAACATGCTGTGTTGACCTAAGGTAATAAATAAATAGTCTGTTTAACTTTCTTTAGATAAAGTCTAACTCACACTATACCAAGGTAATCTTATCTGTGTGTGTGGGACCATAAAACACAAGTCAGTATTTTCTGTGTATAGACCCATTTAAAAATAAGATTTACAGATACATTATAATTCTATATAAAAGAATATTAACAATCAAATATATATATATATATGAATAACATACATAGATATGTAGAAAACCGTTATATATTAAAGTTGATTCATATTCTTGCTAAAGAAAAGTTTTAACTGATATTGATGACTCATCTCTGTATGTCAAGAAAGACTTCATGTTAATCCTTTGTAAGTAGCATCATAAAACTTTTCTGTCCTTGCCAAAAGAGTCTAGAAGGTCTGAGATTGCAGGCTCTTTGTCAATATAAGGTTCAAAGTTTATTTGTAGGTAAATAATGCTGTAATACTGAATTAAGGAGCAAGACAATACTGCCATCTCTGGTGACTGACTGCTACTAAGTGAAGTCTTTGGTTTAGAGACAGTCATTTCCAATATATATATATAAATATATATTAATAATAGATTCTTTTTAAATGGTGTTATCAGATTCAATCATTATTTAGATACATGGTGGATATTAAATGGACATGTAATAGAGGACAGTATAGATACATTTTATGTTGTTTTTATGATAGTCTTAAATGGAGAAATCGTCATTTCATTTTAATATACTGGTCAACCAAGAGGTGTCACCCAATGACCTCACCAGTTAATGAATAAGTTGTCCCAACCAATGGGGATAATGTTACTCCCTCTGGGTTTAACTTATGGTAATTTTACTAGTCCTTTGTTCAATACCATATAAAAAGGGAAACCCAGATGTGAGAGAGACAGACATTGCACAACATACATTACACATACAACACACACGCTACTACAGCCATGCATATACTCATCTACACATACTCCATTATGCTCCATCATGTATCTGAAACTTGGAAAGGACGCCAAACGAAGCTCCTCCCTACCTGGCCACCATCTTGGGAAGGCAGCCATCTTAAGGACTCTGGTAACGACCATTCTAAGCTAGCAGCCATTTTAAATATGATAAATATGCCTTGCTGTTTATTTGATTAATATTCAATATCGTTTATGCACTTCCTTAAATGTTTTACATTTCATGCTAAAGGGTAACGAGATTACAGTCCCAGCCGTATTGACCATATGTAGATTTATCTCTAAGAGCTGATTTTTGCTTTTTATACATTTTTATTAATATCAGATTTAGCGCATATTGGCGTATTAGTCTCACGTTTTGCATGGCCTATTCTCACTCCATCTGCAGTGGAGTGACTGACGGACTTCACAATTCGCAGACAATTGTGGTCTGATTATATAAAACATTTAAATATGGTTTCTACTACATCTGGGGAAAACGTAATCTTGCTTTATTTTTACTTTCATTATTGAGCAACAAATCACATTGCATTCATTGTTTGAAGTTTGTATTTTATGTAAGGTTATCTTTTTGTGTCATCTCAAGTCTGATCATTTATTGTGAATACATGTCTTGTGAATAAATATTCTTATATATTCCATACTGTAGACTGTTTTCACTAAGATTGGTATATGCTTTTAAAAAGAAATTAATCGATAAAAAGAATTCGCTACATATTTATTTGTGGAAATAAGTTGAGATTCTCCTACCTCACAGATCTTTGCTTATTGACATAAATAGACACTGTTATATTCAGAGCAGTATAAATATTCTGACAGCCGCCCAATGCGCATGCTCACAGCTGTGGCCGCGTCATTCATCAGCTGTTGGAGCACGTCCCGCTGCGCGTGCCCGATCTCGGCTCCAGGGATTAAAGCGGTGATATACTCCAGGGTTTAAAGCGCCGATATAGTATTATTGTTGGATCCGCTGTTTAGAGATCGGCGCAGCATTGTAAATGGATGTATTGTTGGACCCGCCACTTATTGCTTTGTAAATGGATGTATTGTTGGACCCGCCGCTTATTGCTTTGTAAATGGATGTATTGTTGGACCCGCCGCTTATTGTTGTACCTCGATCACCTCGATCGCTGCTTTAACAGTTCCCTGGACCCGCAGGCAATGTCAGAGATAACGTCATGCAGCCGCATGCGCACTGGGAAGCTGCTGGTAGCGTCTCAGCTGTTGAATGACGTACCCTGACAGGAAGTGACAAGGGTATGGAATTTTTATGGTTAGGGTTTTTTCACGGAACACCGGAACTCCGCTTTAAGGAGATTCACCCTCTCTATTTGTTCTGTTTACCATTATCATTGAAAGTGAAAGTAAAAGAACATCCCAAATTTTGGGTTGTCCCCAGAAAAGTAATAGAGGGGAAATCTTCCAATGGGGACACTAATTCTGGTGACTTGGGGGCCCACAAGGAATTCCCTTAATTTGCAGGGATTTCTGCTCACTTCCCGTTTGACTATGACACAGGAAGTGAAGGGCAATCTCTGCAATAGGACACAGATGGCAGAAAGAAATCTGACGGGGTTATAACTCTCCCTTACTCTATCCAAAAAGAAAAATGGAAGTTTTGCCTATAGTTCTACTTTAGAAGTTATAAAGAATAAAAATAATTCAATTCCACACTACCTTTAAAGTTTGATCTTTAAGATTGACAACAATAGCTCGAAGCTCTACTTCTTCATTTTGTGATACAGAATACGGCAGTTTCAGCTCAATAAAAAAAGATTTCATAGTGGAAATTTCATATGGCTCAGCCACACAAATACCTGCAGATAGGACAGAGAAGATAACTTAAATAATATACAGTGTTAATCAGGAACTACAAACATCCTAAACACTAAAGTGGTTCTAAAGGCTTTCTACCTTCATGCATTCTAGTGAAAAACCTTCCTAAATCACACCTATCCTACATGAGAAAACACCATTCCTATCTTAAATCACACCCATCCTACATGAGGAAACACATTCCCTTCCTAAATCACACCTATCCTTCATGATGAAAACCCTTCCCATCCTAAATCACACCCATCCTTCGTGACAAAACACCTTTCCATCCTAAATCACATCCATCTTACATAAGAAAATAATATCCATATCCTAAATTACACACATCCTACATGTGGAAACCTCATCCCATCCTAAATCACACCCATCCTACATGAGGAAACACTTTCCCATCCAATATCACATCCAATATCCCATCCATCCTACTTGAGGAAACACCATTCCCATCCTAAATCACACCCATCCTACATAAGAAAATAACATCTCTATACTAAATCACACTCATCCAACATGAGGAAACACCATTCCCATCCTAAATCACACCCATCCTACATAAGAAAATAATATCTCTATACTAAATCATGCTCATCCAACATGAGGAAACACCTTCCCATCCTAAATCACTTTCATGTTACATGAGGAAACATGTTCCCATCATAAATCACATCCATCCTGCATGAGGAAATAATATCTCTCTCCTAAATCACACTCATCCTACATGAGAAAACACCTTCACATCCTAAATTACATCCATTCTACATAAGAAAATAATATCTCTATCCTAAATCACACACATCCTATATGAGGAAACACCATCCCATTCTAAATTACACCCATCCTACATGAGGAAATACCATCCCATTCTAAAGCACACCCATCTTACATGAAGAAACACCATTCCCATCCTAAATCATACCCATCCTACATAGGGAAATAATATTCCTATCCTAAATCACATTATTCTTACATAGGAAAACCTGTCCTATATCATCTCCATCCTAAATGAAGAAATACCCTACCTTATCCTAATTCACACCCATCCTACATGAGGAAACCCCACTGCATCCTAAATCACACCAGCTAGAAGTTTTGTTTTTATTTAAGCAGCAGGTTGAATGATAAAAAAAAAAAAAAAAACGGACAGGTCACTGCATCAACACAAGCGATGTTGATGCAGCGTGCTCTCCCGCTGCATTAATGTATTCAGACAGGGGGACTTCGAGCCATTGGCTGTGAGTGCTGATTGGAAGCCGGTTGGGAGAACAGACAGCTGTACACATGGGCTGAAAGTTCGCTGGCTCCTTAACTGGCTGATTTCTGTCCCATGTGGATTGGGCTTTGCATGAGGAAACACCATTCCCATCCTAATTCATACCCATCATACATGAGGAAACACCATTCCCATCCTAATTCACACCCATCCTACATGAGGAAACACCATTCCCATTCTAATTCACACCCATCCTACATGAGAAAACACCATTCCAATCCTAATTCATACCCATCCTACATGAGAAAACACTATTCCAATCCTAATTCACACCCATCCTACACGAGGAAACACCATTCCCATCCTAATTCACACCCATCCTACATGAGGAAACACCACCCGTCCTAATTCACACCCATCCTACATGAGGAAACACCATTCCAATGATAATTCACACCCATCCTACATGAGGAAACACCATTCCATTCCTAATTCACACCCATCCTACATGAGGAAACACCATTCCAATCCTAATTCACACCCATCCTACATGAGGAAACACCATTCCAATCCTAATTCACACCCATCCTACATAAGGAAACACCATTCTAATCCTAATTCATACACATCCTACAAGAGAAAACACTATTCCAATCCTAATTCACACCCATCCTACATGAGGAAACACCATTCCCATCCTAATTCACACCCATCTTACATGAGGAAACACCACCCGTCCTAATTCACACCCATCCTACATGAGGAAACACCATTCCAATCCTAATTCACACCCAACCTACATGAGGAAACACCATTCCAATCCTAATTCACACCCATCCTACATGAGAAAACACCATTCCAATGATAATTCACACCCATCCTACATGAGGAAACACCATTCCAATCCTAATTCACACCCATCCTACATGAGGAAACACCATTCCAATCCTAATTCACACCCATCCTACATGAGGAAACACCATTCCAATCCTAATTCATACACATCCTACATGAGAAAGCACAATTCCAATCCTAATTCATACCCATCATACAAGAGAAAACACCATTCCAATCCTAATTCACACCCATCCTACATGACAAAACACCATTCCAATCCTAATTCATACCCATCCTACATGAGAAAACACCATTCCAATCCTAATTCACACCCATCCTACATGAGGAAACACCATTCCAATCCTAATTCACACCCATCCTACATGAGGAAACACCATTCCAATCCTAATTCACACCCATTATACATGAGGAAACACCACTCGTCCTAATTCACACCCATCCTACATGAGGAAACACTATTCCCATCCTAATTCATACCCATCCTACATGAGGAAACACCATTCCAATCCTAATTCACACCCATCCTACATGAGGAGACACCATTCCCATCCTAATTCACACCCATCCTACATGAGGAAACACCATTCCCATCCTAATTCATACCCATCCTACATGAGGAAACACCATTCCAATCCTAATTCACACCCATCCTACATGAGGAAACACCATTCCCATCCTAATTCATACCCATCCTACATGAGGAAACACCATTCCAATCCTAATTCACACCCATCCTACATGAGGAAACACCATTCCAATCTTAATTCACACCCATCCTACATGAGGAAACACCATTCCAATCCTAATTCACACCCATCCTACATGAGGAAACACCATCCCATGCACTGTAAGTTGATACAAATGTCCCCTTACCTATTCACTATGCATAGATAAAAATAAACAACGTTTGAAATACAAATATAGAGTATATGAAATAAAAACATTTTCAGCATTATTTTTAAGGAATGTATTTCAGAAAACCTGTGGTAGTGCTAATACGTCTTTTTTCTGATATATAAAGACTTACCTTTTTCAGACAAGCTCACAGCCAAAACCTCCCATGTAGTGATTGTATCTTTAAGGTAAACTCTGAGCAATTTAGATGAAATCCTGTTTTAGAAGTAAAACTTGATTAGGAAATTACTTTTTGAAACTCTCTTTTTATTATTTATTTTTATTATATTATTATTTATAAGTGTTTTTCTCCCATACAAATAGGAAATATAACATATTGCCTTTTAAAATTTTGGCACATCCTAATGTACCACTTTTCTTATGTAGCACTACCCCTGTAGGGGCCGCTCATGTCTGGGTCCCCATTGCTGCACAGCTAGTCACGCAACATTTTCTTCATTCACTCAAACGCAAAAAAAAAAAACACTCCTTGGCTTGTTTTTTTTTTTTTTTTTTTTTAAGGGGATGATATCTTGGATGGGGTAGGGAAGTATAGGATGCCCAATTTAAAATAGCCCAGAACACAGAAAAGGGACAACTTCCTCCCTATTTACAAAGACTCTTCTTCCTTCCTCCTGCACAAACATGGTTCACTATGTACAGCACCTGCTGATCACTCCGGATGGAATTAACAGTCTCTTAGTTAATTCAGCAACAGCCCATCACAGGCTAGGAACCTCCCGTCACTTTCTGAATAATGTAGCATATGCAGAGTTAAGAGCATCTCCTTCTGCTTCCCCGTAGACACTGAGCCCAGTTCTACCACTGCACACAATACCAGCCCGCCTGGCTGCTACCAGTCTACCTGGCTGCTTGTTTCCCCCAGGCCTCCTGACTGGCACACATACATGGAGATTCCCCAGGGCAAGATTGATGAAGACTTGGCACACTGCGGTCTTCAAGAGAGCACTGTTACAGTTGACAGTCTCTCTGCTTGAATTGTCCCTGCACCGTGCTGATCTGCTCACTGTCTCTGCTTGCTCCTTCTGCTGCCTCTCCTGCTTGATTCCCTACAACTGCCTCCTGTGGTGGAATCCTTCCAGGTCAGCCTCCTGAGCTCTAGCTTGAGGTAAAACCCCTCCATGGCAGGGATCCCTCAAGGGCCACAGACAGTCTCCCCTCAGCACTGCTTCTCCATCTTCCACCGAATTCTCCCGCTGTCATGGCCCATTCCTATTTATAGGCTTTTCATTCCCCTCCTGGGGATTGGCTGAGAGCCCACAAATGTTTAAGGAAGCCCCTCCTAGCATCGGCCCTCTATCTTCCAGAATGTTCAACATTTTAGAAACAGGGGGAGACACCAGAGAGCTGCCAGGATGAGTCATGCATCCCTGGCATCTAATAACCCTGACTCAGATTCAGTGACTCAGGTTTATCCCTTATACTTTTATGTACTCTCACTACTAGTAGCACACACTAAAGGGTGCTACACTTATTTACTTCATTTTGGCTTGTTAACTATGCCAGTGAAAGCATTTTTATTATCCCCAATAGTGTTATAAGCCCCGCCCAGTTCACCTCTGTGAACTGCAGAACATGGTCCCTTGTGTTAGGAAGATGAACATAAGGTGTTCTGTAGTCCTAACAAACTTCTATAATGGGATACGACTATGGAAGCTGTAAAAGACCAATACCCCATTCATGCCATCCTAATGCTACTATCACTGATGTGCAACCTGCTGACTCAGGACAAGCACTGCATGTTTGCTCCCGGTCAGTAAAACGTACTGTGTGTGTATATATATATATATATATATATATATTATATATATATATATATATATATATATATATATATATATATATATGAAAAACATTCTCAACTGGTAGTGGCTTGCACAAGAAAGGGACATCCAGGAATAGTCCAAGCAGATTTGTTCACACTTTTTCTACTCAATGCACTATATTTTCAGAGGAGCAGTGTTGTCATCCTAGAACAGGAAATGTGTTATACTCCATTCTCCTTATCACACATTCTGGGGATAGAGATGGGTAGGACAAGAGGTCTACAAACTGATAACACTACAGCTCAGGCAGAGTACACAGAATGTTAAAAGCTCACTGGAATTTTGACAGGATCCACATGTATTCTTTGCACAAATCACAAATCAAAAAGATAATTTACTTAATCTGGTGCAGCTGTGCATGGTAGCCAATCAGATTCTAACCAGTGTTAATTGTGGCATCAAATTTAGATTTAGTTTTAGTCATAGTCTTAACTAAAATGCCATTTTCGTTTTAGTCCCATTTTAGTCATCTGCAATTATTTTTGTTTAAAGCGGAGTTCCGGCCTCAAAATCGACTTTGGGCCATCCGCTTGCTGAGTGTCACCTGAAAAAGAAATGGATAATCACAATTTTTTTTTGTTTACTTACCTTGTTTTGTTTACTTACCTAGTCTGAAGAAAATATACTCACCTTTCTTCCTCTTCTTCCCTCTGCGGCCGCTGCTCGCGCCGTCACTTCCTCCTTGTATTGATTCCTGGGAGCTGAACGTCATCGCTCCCAGGAATCAATGCGCCTGCACCGGCCCTGCACGTCACTTCCGGGGCAAACGCATCATTCCCTGCTAAACAGCTTCTGGGCATGCCCAGAAGCTGTGCAGGGATGACACACCTGCCCCGGAAGTGACGGCGGGGCCGGTGCAGTGCATTGTGGGACCGAAGAGGACACGGAAGAGGAGGCAGAAGAGGACGCGCTGGATTCAGCTGCCCACACCTGAGATGGCAGCATTGGAGAAGAAATTTTCAAGGTAAGTATTTCTTCCAAAAGGTAAGTGCGGCCTGGGACAGTTCAGAGGTTATACATTGTGGAATGCACTAGCCCTGACTGTCCTGGGGGTATTTTAATTAAAAAATCATTTCTGAGGCCGGAACTCCGCTTTAAGTCGTATTTTAGCCGACTAAAATCTACAGTAAATTGTATTTGAATAAAATAATTTTAGTCAGCTAAAATCTAATGTGTTTAGTTAAATTGTAATGCATTATTTAAGCATTTCTTTAGAATCTCCAAACTCATATACTCCTGGAGCAAAAAAGTCTAATATCATGTTATTATTCATGGTATTAAGGTTTAAACAAACTCACAGATACAGATTTAGCCACTCCGGATGGTCTGAGGAGGCCTGTAATGCTGCACAGTGCTCTGGACAGTGGTCTGTCTGAGGAGGCTTGTAATGCACACGGTGCTCTGGATGGTGGTCTTAGGAGGCCTGTAATGCACAGGGCTATGGACATGAACAGTCTGAAGAGGAGGCCTGTAATACATTGCACACAGTGCTCTGGACGGTGGTCTGAGAGGCCTGTAATGCTGCACAGTGGTCTGGACATTGGTCTGTGGGTTGGCCTTTAATGCACAGTGCTCCTGATGATTTGATGAGGCCTGTAATGCACACAGTGCTCTGGATGATGGTCTGAGGGGAGGCCTGTAATGCACAGTGCTTGATGGTGGTCTCAGGTTTGAGGGAAGGCCTGTAATGCACAGTGCTCTGGATGCCGGTGGTCAGAGGAGGTCTGTAATGCACACACACTGCTCTGGACAGATAATGGTCTGTGGGGATGCATGGTAATGTAATTTACACATTCACATTGTTCTGCTCTGGATGGTTGTCTGAGGACTCAGAGGCCTGTAATCCTGACTGTACAGTCGCTTGCTTGCTGGGAGCGGAAACAGGTGGAGCTCAGTGGAAACCAGAAGTTCATGAGGGTAAATGTCTCTGCCTCACATTTTTATTTTGGTTTCGTTTGTTAACAAAAACTGAATTGATTTTCGTCATGGTATTCATCAGTGGACGAAAATGTGGTGTACTTTTCATTTAGTTTTCCTCACTGTAAAAAGGGCGAGGATGAAAATATTGACAAATGTTTTCGCTGATTAAATTAACACTGCTTTTAAGTTCAGCTTGTGTAGTTAAGCTACGGCAATCGAACCTGGAAGCCGATTGATTTCTGTGCAGAGCTGCATCAGATTTTGCACGCTCCAGTTTTAGTAAATAACCCCCTATGTATAACAAAATGCTTTGAACGTAAGACCAAAAGGGAGTAAATAAGAGAACTTTGTTTGTAGGGTTTATACCCTTTAACCTTTCGTCAACAACATTTTATCACCCATTCACACCTACACACTAGTGATGAGCCAAAACCCCCCCCCCCCCCCGGTTCAGTTCGCACCAGAACACCTCGAACAGTTTGTTCGAACAAACTAACCCCATTGAAGTCTATGTGACTCGAACCTTGAAAATCAAACGGCCTCATTTTGAAGGCTTAAATGCAAGTTATTGAGTTATTGCCCCAAAAAAAGTGTATGGGGGTCCGGGTACCAACCTGGGGAACATGTAGCAATGAAAAAAAAGTTTTTAAAAAACGATAGTTTTTAAAGGAGCAGTTATTTACTGATTTTAATGAGGCTTAAAGTGAAACTATAAAAATGAAAAATTCCTTCAAATATCGTACTTGTGAGGTCCCCTGAATGAGCCTGTAAAGTAGTGCATCTCTGTGATGTATGTAGCCTGCTGCAGCAATACTGACATTTCTAAAGCAAAAAATGTCATATACATACAAATTTCAAATCACATGTACTTGTCATACAGGTGCAGAAAAATTGGGCCTTGGTTGTTGGTGGTGCCTGTACACCGTAACCCCTCACAGTTACCGATTAAAACAATCAAACTATTACCTGATATGATGTAATCGATAGTCCTATAGATGAGCTGTGGTGCTTATAGATGTACGCAAGTGACCGATTAACAATACTCTCACTGATATGATGTAATCGATAGCCCTATAGATGAGAAATCTTTCTCCCTCACTACTAGGAATGAATCACTGGCACTGCACTGTCTGACAAACTGCAAAGAAACGATTCTCTCCGAGTCTCAAACAAGTTCCTGGCACTCCCTACACTGCTAGGAATGTCTCTCTGGCTGCACTGTCTGACAAACTCCAAAAAAGATACTCTCGCCCTGCCTCAAATGTGTCCCTCTCCCTGTCTCTTCGCCCACACTATCACACTACACGCTGTGGCTGCGCGCGCAGCCTTTACTGTATGTAGTGTGGGGCATGCCCTTGGCCCCTGACCCATGATTGGCTAAAGGCAGCCTGCCTTTAGTCCAATCATGGCAGAGATCATTTGATTGGCCAAAGCACGAGGTAAGGGTGCATGCTTTGGCCAATCGCATAATTTGCTGCACGCGCACAGTGCATTATGGACGCGTGCTTAAATTTCCCACGAAGAAGCACATTTGTTCATCATTCGACGAACGCTCGAACGACCGATGTTCGAGTCAAACATAGCTTCGATTCGAACTCAAAGCTCATCCCTACTGAACACTTTTGCACATTTTTGCTCCTAAGCCTACAAACAACAATGCCCAGCAATAAGAAACCCATTCTTTTCAATACAGGTTATTCACATCTCTCTCTATGCTCTGACACTTGAAGAAGCTTAAAGAGGTACATGTACTTTTTTCGAAGCTGTGTAGCACATTTTTGGCCCCATAGACTTTAACCACTTGCCGACCGCTCACGTTGAGCCTACTGCGGCAAAGTGGTTCGATATCGTCCAGCGACGTAGACCTCCCCATGTGTGCGGCGCGCACCACCGGAGACTCGCTCCCGCTGTACTCAGTCACAGCGGGAGTCGGGCCAGGGGAGGAGCGGCGGTAATCACAAAGCGGGCGGATCTCCTAAGTGACAGGCAGGGACAGATTGCAGGATTCAGCATAGCTGAACCTGCGATCTGTGCCTGTGTCACACAGTCCCCTCCCTCCACACACGTCAGTATTCACCAGGCATACATTAACCCCTTGATCACCAATAAAGTTAACCCCTTCCCTGCCAGTGTCATTTTTACAGTAACAGTGCATATTTATAGCACTGATTACTGTAGTAATGTCACTGGTACCCCCAAAAGTGTCAAAAATGTCAGTCAAGGGTCCGATCTGTCCACCGCAATGTCGCAGTCCCGCAAAAAAAAAAAAAAAAAACGCAGATAGCCGCCATTACTAGTTAAAAAGAAAACAATAAAAATTACATAAATTTCCCGTAGTTAGTAGCTGCGGTAACTTTTGCACAAACCAATCAAAATACGCTTATTACGATTTTTTTTTTACCAAAAATATGTAGCAGAAAACAAATTGGACTAAAATGTTAAAAAATTTTGATTTTTACATTTTTTGGGGGGGGAAATATTGTTATTTTTTCAAAATTGTCGCTCTTTTTTTGTTTATAGCGCAAAAGTTTAAAATCGCACAGGTGATCAAATATGACCAAAAGAAAGCTCTATTTGTGGGGAAAAAAGGACATCAATTTAATTTGGGTACAGCATTGCACGACCGCGCAATTGTCCGTTAAAGTAACGCAGTGCCGAATCGTAAAATATGGCCTGGTCGGGAATGGAATAAAATCTTCTGGTCTTAAAGCGGTTAAAAATACGCTCATTGAGAATTTTTTTGTCAAAGACATGTAGCTAAATAAATTTTGGCCTAAATATATGACAAAAATTGAATATATTGGGTATTTTTTAACTGTCAAAGTAGAAAAATATTGTTATTTTTTCAAAATTGACGCATTTTTTTATTACTATCGCAAAAAATGAAAAGCGCAGAGGTGATCAAATACCACCAAAAGAAAGCTCTGTTTGTGGGAAAAAAGGACGTAAATTTCGTTTAAGTACAGCGTTGCATGACGCTGTTAAAGTCGCACAGTGTCGAATCACAAAAAGTGGCCTGGACGTAAAGCAGGAAAATCCTCCGGTGGTAAAGTGGTTAACCACTTGGTGCCCACACTATAGCCGAAAGACGGCTACAGGGGCGCACTCTGTGATCACCGAGATTCCGGCCCTTTACCACATGATCAGCTGTCAGCCAATGACAGCTGATTACATGATGTAAACAGAAGCCGGTCACCGGGGTTTCTTTTTTTCCTCATGCTCACAGCGTGAGGAGAAAAAAGTAAGCTGATTACCAGCTTATGTAAAAGAGACATCGGTCCCACACAGTGACTGCCAGTGCTGCTAATCAGTGCTCACCAGTGCCACCTACCAGTGTCCATTAGTACTGCTAATCAGTGCCCACCAGTGCCACCTACCAGTGCCAGCTAGTGCCACCAATCAGTGCCCACCAGGGCCACCCATTAGTGCTGCCAATCAGTGCCTTATCAGTGCCACCCATTAGTGCCATCTATTAGTGCAACCTATCAGTGCAGCCTCATCAGTGCCTTCGCAACAGTGCCCACCAGTGCCGACTCATCAGTGCCATCTATCAGTGCCCAACAGTGCCGCCTTATCAGTGCCCATCAGTGCAGCCTATTAGTGCCCATCAGTGCAGCCTATTAGTGCCCATCGGTGCAACCTCATCAGCGCAAATTAATGAAGGAGAAAAATTATCTGTTTGTAAATTTTTTAAACAAACTATGAAAACTTTTTTTTTCAAAATTTTCCAAAATGTTGGTTTGTTTAGCAAAAAAATAAAAAACCCAGTGGTGATAAAATACCACCAAAAGAAAGCTCTATTTGTGTGAAAAGTATGATAAAAATGTTATATAGTTACAGTGTAGCATGACCGCGCAATTGTCATTCAAAGAGTGACAATGCTGAAAGCTGAAAATTGGCCTGGGCAGGAAGGGGGTATACAGTATCTCACAAAAGTAAGTACACCCCTCACATTTTTGTAAATATTTTTTTATATTTTTTTCATGTAACAACACTGAAGAAATTATACTTTGCTACAATGTAGTGAGCTTGTATAACAGTGTAAATTTGCTGTCCCCTCAAAATAACTCAACACACAGCCATTAATGTCCAAACCTCTGGCAACAAGAGTGAGTACATTTTCCCTCCCCGGTGTCATGTGACTCATTAGTGTTACAAGGTCTCAGGTGTGAATGGGGAGCAGGTGTGTTAAATTTGATGTTATCGCTCTCACTCTGGTCACTGGAAGTTCAACATGGCACCTCATGGCAAAGAACTCTCTGAGGATCTGAAAAAAATAATTGTTGCTCTACATAAAGATGGCCTAGGCTATACAAAGATTGCCAAGATATATATAGCATCAAGTTCCTACTCTTTATCCAACTTAAAAAAGAAGCGGGCTGTAGGGTCATCACCTTCACGGCGCATGCTCCGAAACGAGTTGCGTTGCGATTTGGATGACATGTTTGACGGTGGGGGATGGTGTTTTTGGGGTCATAGGCAGCATTCCCCCTCCTCCAAACACAGCGAGTTGATGCCAAAGAGCTTGATTTTGGTCTCATCTGACCACAACACTTTCATCCAGTTCTCCTCTGAATCATTCGGATGTTCATTAGCAAACTTTAGACGGGCCTGTCCATGAGCTTTCTTGAGCAGGGGGATCTTGCGGGTGCTGCAGAATTTCAGTCCTTTAGGGCATGGTGTGTTACCAATTGTTTTCTTGGTGACGATTGTCCCAGCTGCCTTGAGACCTTTGACAAAATTCTCCCGTGAAGTTCTGGACTGATTCCTCACCGTTGGCATGATTATTAAAACTCCACAAGATGAGATCTTGCATGGAACCCCAGACCGGGAAGAATGACAGTTATTTGTGTTTCTTCCAATTGCGAATAATTGCACCAACATCTTGTAGCCCATTCCAGCCTTGTGTAGGTCTACAATTTTGTGCCTGACATCCTTGGACAGCTCTTTGGTCTTGGCCATGGTGGAATGATCTGACTAATTGATTGCTTCTGTGGACAGGTGTCTTTTATGTAGGTAACAAACTGAGATTAAGAGCACTCCAGAAATCCTGCTGATTGATAGGGGAATCAAATACTTATTTCACCCATCAAAATAAAACATATTTGTAACTTTTTTTAAATGGGTTTTTCTGGATTTTTTTGTTGTTATTGTGTGTCACTGTAAAATAAACCTACCAATAAAATTATAGACTGATCGTTTCTTTGTCACTGGGCAAAGGTACAAAATCAGCAGGGGATCAAATACTGTTTTTCCCTCACTGTACATGCATATACGAATGTAAACACACACTTTGTGACACCTACGTACAAAATTATTGATTGCGCTACACGTTATATGAGGCGGCAGCAAAAGGGGTTAAATGCAAATACAAGTTAATGCTTTACTAAGTACATACAACCATTAATATCATCAAAAAGATCTGTAGCGCCAAAAATATATGAACAAAAATATTAAGTGAATCCAGTGTGTACATGAACAGCAAAGTGAAATACAGTCCAAGAAAAACACAAAAGTGAAAGATATATAAAAAAGCAGTCCTATTTGCGGAAACAAAAAAACGAAAAATACATTTAAGGGCACAATCTCGTGATAGGGTAAGCAATATGAACCAATTAGTGGATACACAAAGTCCGTTGCAAAGATGTGCACAAAAAATGTTGATAGCTTGAAGTGTAGAAAAGTGATCCAGTAAAGTGCTCCAGAAACATCCACAACACCCCTGTGAAATGGACACTCACCAGAGAGGATGGCTGCTGTTACAGCAGCAAACACACTATAAGTTTAGATCTGTCATCTGTTGTGGAGAAGGCTGTCCACCGACTCTCACCGTCCAGATGCAGCTAAGATAAATGGAACTCGCTGAGAGCCAGATAATGTTTCCATAGTGTAGTATTTTTTGGATTTTAAGGTATAATAAAGGCCAAAATAAAATAAATCATAAAAGCATTTACAATGGGTGCCACTGCCAACCCGGTATCGGACAGCGGTGTGACGTCAGCGCTAGTAACTCCTCCCTGATGCGTTTTGTCCTATAGGATGTTATTAAGAGGCCCCCTTGATGACATCCTATTATAGCAGGAAATGCTTTGGGGAGGAGTTATTAGTGCTGACGTCACGCCGCTGTCCGATACCGGGTCGGCAGTGGCAACCGTTGTAAATATTTTTAGGATTTATTTTATTTTGGCTTTTATTATACTTTAAAATACAATAATTACTACACTATGGACACTTTATCTGGCTCTCGGCGAGCTTCAATATTCTTAGCTGCATCTGGATGGTGAGAGTCATTGGACAGCCTTCTCCACAACAGATGACAGATCTACACATGACAGCAGTGTTTGCTGCTGCAATGGCAGCCATCCTCTCTGGTGAGTGTCCACTTCACAGGGGTGTTGTGGATGTTTCTGGAGCACTTTACTGGATCACTTTTCCGCACTGCAAGCTATCAACATTTTTGTGCACATCTCTGCACCGCACTTTGTATCCACTAATAGGTTCATATTACCTACCCTTTTACAGGATTGTGCACTTAAATATGTTTTTTATATCTTTTTATATTTTTTGTTTTTATCCGCAAAAAAGACTGCTTTTTTTTATATATACAGTATGTCTTTCACTTTTGTGTTGTTCTAGGACTTTTTTTAACTTTGCTGTTTATTTACACACCAGATTCACTTAATTTTGTTGTTCATATATTTTGGCGCTACACATATTTTGAAGACTGTTTAAAGGTTGGGTATATTACTTATCTGTGTTAGCTGTTACTTCGCAGAGATACACCTTTTAATTTCTGTAACCATTAATATCAGTCTTTTCCTTGCAAGGACCTTCACTCACCCATTAGCATCTGGTTTTTCATTCATTATCTCTATCCTCCACAGCCAGCTTTCTGGGAATTCTGACCTGAGAAGTATGTCAGAATCATCGATATATTCAAAGTCCTCATCACCTGAACAAAAAAAAAAATATTGTATCACTATTATTAGATTAAAACAATTGGAGGGTGATCATGGCCACCACATCCCTAGATGTATCAAAAATGACACATTCATTATAAGCGGGACCTTACAGGTACCACCTACCACCTATATATTCACACATACTGTATAAAAAAAAGTGTTATTTTTTTTAAATTATTTTTATCCTTTTTTTTATTATTATAAGTGTAGCCGGGTCCAGACTACCATGTTTTTGTGTACAGACTTATTTTTGTGGTTGGAATCGTTCTTGTTCCCCTTTAATGCTGGACTCAGATGGAATCATCATCTTGCAGGAACTGGAAGATTGGCATTGTGGGAGCTGTAGTCTTTTACAGAGTGCTGATCATGAGCTTGGATTGCTCAGGAAACTACCTTTCCAGGAATTAAAGGGGGAGTGGAGGATCATGGGAGGAGTTATAAAACTGCTACACAGATTTGAACTCTCTTGCTCCTGGGACCCATCATGTGCACATCAGCCTTCTGAGTGTGTGTGTGAGATAGCAGATTGCGGCCTACTGCACGAGGCCTGACCCACTTACAGAACTCAGCCTCAGCGAAGCGGATGTCTGTCGCTACACTGCGGATGTCTTTGCAGTATCGCTGAGAGAGAAAGTGGAGGTTGGCTGCATATCCTGAGGCAGCAGAGCACTTCAAGTTTTCCAGATTCCGGAGCGTGGGAGACCGCATCGCCTGTTCCACAGGGCCCTCACAGATGGACATCAGAATTGGTGAAAGGGTGCATGTCTCTGATCCAGACTGCAAGTATACAGTACATCCCACCTTTACAGTGAACACAAACATTGAAGCAGATACAAGACCCCTTAGGATTTCAATTTATCATCTTGCTATATTAAACCACAGTGGAAATTGTCTTGTATGAGCTCCAACTGCTGGTGAAGAATATAGCAAGGCCTTGCTAAGGGGAGGGACATTGTGGTATAGTTGCTCTTAAAGGAGACATGTTCTAGTTAGATTGCCATATCTTTAATTAGAATACTGACGGTATAGATTCGTCCAGAGATCTTCTTTAACTTGAGTATTGCTTTACTGCAGTAGAGAATATCTATATACTTACAGAATTTTGAATATTGTGTTGAATACTGTTCCCTGATATAATAACATTTTGTTTATCTGCTGTTTTCTGTGTGTAACGCTCCTGCGTTTTTTGTTAGTGAATGGATTTGCAGCTGCAGAATTATTACACTCAGTAGTCATGTAGAGATGTGTTGAACAAACATATCCAACTCTCAGGACTCATCACTGTGCACAGCCTGATTTATGCAAATATACATACACTCAATATGATGTTCCTGGAGTGATAGGATGTATATGATAGTATAGAGGTGAGAGACAGGCGATAGAAATGGTGAACACTCAGTAGTAATATTCAGGAGAGTGGTAGGTGATGATAGGTAGTATGCAGATAGGTTTAGCAATCATGTATAGTAACAGGTGGTAGGGGACAGCAGATGAAGTACACAAGAGAGAGTAACCTGGTGCAATGGTATAGATGATGGTAGGCTCAAGAGCTAGCAATCTATGAAGTTATGCAGATGATAGAAATAGTGCTTAGATAGTAACAGTCCTTTAGTATGCAGAAGTAGATAGTGAAGTTAGTTAGGAAGGAATCCCCTGTGGGGTACTTATCACAAGTGGGTTAGTAGTAGCAAGGTCCAGTAGCAAGAGAGTGATCCGGTAGCGAGATACGGGATCGGTAGCGAGGTTCCGGTTTTGTTCAGGCAAAGGAATAGCTAGAAGCTCCGGCAGCATAGGACAAGACTGGTCAAGCATGCGGTTTAAATGAGCAATGAGTGAGAGAAAGCCGGCGATTGAAATAGCCGCTCATATCGGCGCTCGGCGATGATGTCATCGTTCTTAAAGGTGTATGCGTTCCACCTGGTTAGCAAGGTGGGACGCAATATTAAGGAGAAATACGGAAATAAGGGTACCAGAGGTACCAGAATCTTACACTGTGTCAGTCTTGCTGAACCCTGATAGTTTATGCGGGGTTTAGCTGATTGACATAATACCACTTGCTTATTCATTGAGTAAACGTAAAAACTCATTTATACTGTGTCAGAGTGTTCCTTAAAGGTGTATACACTATGTCTGAACCTAGAGTGTCAGGTGGGCTGGATGGTTTACAGGGTCAGTGTAGTGCTGAAGAACACCCACTAACCAGAAACCCTCAAAGTGGTAGTGCTACATAAGTAATGAGCAACCTAACAGTCTGGAGCAAGCTCTAGAAATACAGTGAGTCTAGTTGGGGCAGTATCTCCAACATACTTTTTTTTTTATTCTTTATTTTTCAACAGGCATACAGCCAAAGAGAGATACCTGATATCACTGGATACTTATATTCTTGCCAGATTCCAAATAGGTTCAAATAGCAAGGGAAATAAACAATGATAATAAGTCTCATAAACAAAAAAGAAAGCCATTTCGAGCAGTGTAGAGTTCACACAAGGGGGTTTATATGTATATCTCTCATGGCTTTAGAGCCAGCATTCTCTCCGACTCCGTGACTGTATTTTTTTGCCTTTTGGATAAGGAAAGGTTATAGAATAGGTAGAGGAACGCCTATAAAGGTCCTATCTGATGGGGTGTTAGAAAAAGGGATATATAGTCCTGTTTAGATAGGGTTAGGTACTGTATGTACAGTATAGATGTGTGAGTAATGGTATGGGAGGTGGTCTGGGGCAAGGAAAAGTCTAGGGATATTCTCGACATTAAAGAGCAGGGGGAAAGGTGAGGAAAAGGAAACCAGTGAAGGATGTAAAGCAAGGTTACTCATAGGGGTAAGGGGGGGGGGTGTGGGGAGTGGGGGAGAAATATAACAGGGAAGAAGAGGGCAGAAAGAGACAGGAAAATTAATTAGAATTAAGTATCTGCCTCAAGCCTGGCCTGGGGATGCTTACCTTTACTCGAAAACGAGAACTGGGACTAATAAGACCAGGTCTTGTTGAACACATCAGACCTGTTTATTTTGGAAGTGGGTTAGATCCTACATCCATCTGATCTCTTCTGTTTGTTAAGCCAGAGTTGGACAAAGAGAGTGGATTCCTCTCATCAACAGGCTAGAATGCAAGCTTTAGTGCCATTTAAAAAATGTCTCAGGATCAATTTTCTATATATTTTGGAGGAAATCGAGTTATTGTGGAAAAGGCAGAAGGAAGGTTCCCAGGGTACAGTATATGAAAGTTTGTGAATTGTTGAGAGATGCTGCAACTTTCTTTCCAAAAAGTAATGAGTTAGGGCATTACCAGACGACGTGGAGTATTGTGTTGTTGTCCTGTCTTCATCTCCAACATCTATCTGGTGCTAACGGTATTATTGTATGTATCACAGCCAAGCTTCAGTACCAGCATGCAAGTATCTTATAATTACCCCCCCCCCCCACACACACTCACACACACATCACAGTCCCCCACTTCACATCAGTTTCCCCTTCACAGTAGTGTTCTCAGGCCCCCTGCACATTACCCCCTCCCCCCTTCCTTACAATAGTGTACTGAACCCTCTTCACATCACACACCCTCTTTATTCACAGCAGTCCTCAACCTACCTTCAAATCATTACTCCCATCCAACAATACAGTCCCCTGCTCTCTTCACATCCCTCCCCACAGTACTGTCCTCTGCCCCCTTTACACCCCTCCCCCACAGTACTGTCCTCTGCCCCTTTTACATCCCTCCCCCACAGTACTGTTTACTGCTCCCTTCACGTCCCTCCCCCACAGTACTGTCCTCTGCCCCCTTCACATCTTTCCCCCACAGTACTGTCCTCTGCCCCTTCACATCTCTCCTCCACAGTATTGTCCTCTGCCCCTTCACGTTTCTCCCCCACAGTACTGTCTTCTGTCCCTTCACATCCCTCCCCCATAATACTGTCATCTGCTGACTTCACATCGCTCCCTCACAGTACTTTCTTCTGTCCCCTTCACATCCCCTCCACAGTACTGTCCTCTGCAGACTTAACATGCCTCCCCCACAGTACTGTGCTTTGCCAACTTCATATCCCTCCTCCACAGTACTGTCCTCTGCCAACTTCACTTTAGAACTCTACCAATAGCAGAACTGTGCCCACTTCACTTCCCCCTCACAATGCTGCCCCCGTTTACCTCTCCCCCACAGCACTGCACCCACCCCTTTACATCTCCCCCATCAAACATCAAATACCCCTTCACTCTCCTACCTTAGTCAGGGCAGAGAGCAGGAGGCAGAGTATTTCTGGACCGAGTGTGGAAGGCACAGTATAGCATTAAACAGAGTGTGTTAGTGGGAGCTGCTGGAGTTAACTTTTTGTATTAACCAGCAGGGAATTGGCAGCCCTTCATCTAATCACCTGTTGGTTAATTTGAAAAGTTAACCCTGGCAGCTCCAACTCCTGTACTTGTTCAATGCTGTGCCTTCCGCTCTCCAGAAATATTCTATTTCCCACTCTACTGTTACAATGACAGCAGCGGAGGCTGTGAGAAAGAAGCAGCTCTTAAATGGCATGTCTGCGGGTCCAGATGGAACCGTGACTTGGTCCCGATCTAATAGTAGCTCAGTCCACCATTTGGTGATGCCTGATATAGAATTTTTTATAGTGAGAAGATATACTTTTTGAAGTTACTCAGTCAAAAAGTTGTGGATAAGTCATGTTCCTAGGCAGCTTTAAAAGGAGAATGGTCCTCAGGCTTTTAAATAAATAATTGGGCATCAAAATGTGATATAGAAGGTCTTAGACAAGCCATAGATGATGTGATTTTTTTTTCCTGCAACCAGGTTGCAGGAAAATGCCAGACTTGTATTGCATTTCACAAAGGTATTCGGTTTGCACAAGAAAATACACCATAGTGTAGTTTGGTCAGAGGATTGGGGATCATTTGTATTATGCAGGAGGTGGTAAGATTTTAACTACAGTAACAAGACATATTGGACTGTATCACAAATATGACAACTCGTGGTGTCATTTTTTGTGCTTGAGGCCATCCCTCCAGACCCACGGGGGGTGACTGGGATAGGCGTATTCTGCAGAGGGAAACCTTTTGGATTGAGCGCCTTAATGCCATCTCCCCCCTGGGATTAATGAAGTACTTATTTCCTATGTGTCAGAACTAATACTCTTTCCTTGATCCATATATTGGCTTGGACCCTGTGGCTTGGCCCTATGCCTAATCTTTTTGGATACCTCATATGATATTTTGTAAGGAAGCTGCTTGTTTGTCTTATTGATATTCCCAGACACTGTTGTTGAATTTTCTATCCCCTTTGTTCGTGGTGATGGCTCCTGGAGGTGCGGTGCCACAGGTGGGTAAATTTGAAATACAGGCACATTTTTGTCTTATTATTTCAATTATGAAATTTCATATATATATATGTCAGTTGTATGTTTTATTTGATTGTATGTTTATATATAATGTTTGTTTCTTTTTCTCAAATCAAATTGTTATTCATGCATACACCTTTTGTATATTTATATAAACTAATTAAGAATTTGCTAATTGCAGTGCCGCCACTTATCCACTAGGGGGTGCCTGGATTTATGACAGGCGGTTGTGCGTTCCCTGGAGAGGCGGCACCGATGGTTGGGAGGAATAACATTGCTCCCCTGTCGGTGCCACCCCTGGCTGGTACTTCCTCTTTGGGGGATATTGTTCCGCTGTTTGGATGGGGACCAGCACTCGGCATGCATGGTTTCCCACGGAAGGGGAGGGGGTAGAGCTGACAAATCTTGCATCATCACCAATAGCTGTATGGAGACCTGGCGGTACAACAAGCTGCAGCACTGAGTCCTGTTCTGCATCCTTGCGAATTGCAAGCAGAGTTACCCAGTGTGATGTGAATGAAATATAGCATCCCTGACCATGCTTTCTGGACCATGTGTCAACAGTAACGTGGACTTTGGGCTGGCTGCCTTGCGCAAAGATGCCACAACATTGCCTTCCACGTGATGGTACAGAGCTGGAATAGCCTTACATGAAAAGAAATAGCGACTGCAAACCTGACATTGTGGTACAGCACATTCGGCAAAAATACTGGGCAGAATCCACCAGACGGAAAAGAAGAAGTTGTAAAGTCAGCAGCTTTTATAAGCTTGCATTTTGATGCTGGGTATGTGGGTGGAGGTTGTGACGGTGGCGGGTATCAGACCCCTGGCCTTCTCATCCAACTCGTGACCAAGGACCAAGCAATCTCACACCCTGCCAACACTTGCGTAACAATGCCACTCTCAGCTGCACCTGGCACAAAGATTTTCCAGCTTGCGGGGCCACAATCTAGATGCCAGCAGGCTGAGAGCGATTGTCACCGGGCTAAATAAGCAATTAACCCTTTCTCTGCCACCACCGCTACATTTGAGCCCAGCGGACGCTTGTAATTTTAGAAATACCAATTATGACTTAATAATCATAATCATCTGTAACACGCACTGTCACCGCAGACAGGGATGTCCAGCAGCGCTCTTCAAGAGACAGGTTCGTTGTTAGTTTGCGTTAAGAGCTTACTGACAAAAGTAACACTTTCCAAAATAAGGTTTAATTATAAAAAAGGTTAAAATTGGTGCAAATAAAAATATTTACAGAAAAATGGGTTACAAAGAAATAGAGACACAATTCAGCAATTTAGAAATAATAAGATAAAGAAATTAGAAATGAAAATACTTGCAGTCAATGTCCTTGTGTTATCAGAGTTTCAGAAGCTGAGCATGTGTGATCGGTTCTCCCACTTGTGCGATGTTACTTCTTTGATGTTAAAATGAGAACTGGCAAAGCAAAGTTTGAGCAAACTTTTCTCTAGGATCAAAGGGGCGTTGATGGACACCCCTGACCAATTACAACAGAGTGGCAAAGGGCTGTCCTGTGGTTTACGACCATATCAAATGTACCTTTGTGGACAGAGTCATACCACTCTTAATATCTCGAAATATGTAAGGGTTACATTCTTTAAATGGCTAGTTTATAACTCAGCATGTCATTTGCTTTCAAACAATATCAAACATGAATATATCTATCATACAGGAAATATCTTATCGCTATTTCCCATTCCATAGGTGATAGGGTGATCATGCATGGTCTTGTCCTGTTCAGTATTTTATTTCTCATCCAAATATATACTTTTTGTTAATGTGTCATGTTCCTGTCTGCATTTATGAATTGGGTATGGATTTGTTAGATGTATTTGGTACATCTCAAATTAACAATTTGGCTGGGGAATTTACAACCCAGCCTGGTCAGCCTTAGTGGACACCTGCTGAGCCTTAGTGGACATCTGCTGAGATAAGGTTTGCTTTGAAGCTCTGCATACTAAGTTAATTAGCTCAAGGAGGGGGCTGGGTGAATGAGTGGTCTTTATAACTGTCATGGCTGAACTCTTCAAACAAAATGGTTGCTTGACAAAATGGTTGCTTGCGACAGCTTTGTATCCAGATATCATTACAGCAGTGACTGTATTTTTTTTTTTTTTTGTGCTGTGTTTTTTGGTGAGTAAGGAGAAGGAACAGAATTACATCTCTTTTGTGTGGCTTTCGGGTGTTCTTGCCAATGGGTGGTGGGAGGGGAAATGCCTTGTCAAGCATGTGGTACCCAAATGGCTGGTGTTTTTGCCACACTTGATGTGCTTGAGACAAAATTTGCAAATTGCAACAGTGCGATCGGCTTCACATGTACTAAAATAAGGCCCAGACAGCTGAGCTGTGGGAAGGGAGCCGGGGGCTAACAGCTCCACAATGTGATAGAATAGGGTGGCTGCTCTCTACCCTTCCATGATGGCTTCCTCGTTGAGGTTGTGCCTCACCCTCACTTTCCTTCTCAGCTCTATCCGGCACCTGAGTCGTGTCAGTGACCTCATCATCATCATCATTTCCTCCATCCTCATTACCACTGGAGAAAACTTGGCAACACGCTGCGGCTGGGGGACCATGACTGCCAGTTTGTGTACCAGTGTTCTCCATTCCCTTTAGGCTCATGTTCCTATCTGTAAGATCCTTGGTATATTCAATGCCTTTCTGCCTCTTTACTTCCGGGTTGCGTTCCACCACTCAGGTAGGTGGAACGCATATGGGTGTGGTAATGGTTCACAGCGCTGACGTCATCATCCGGCGCCGCATAGGGCGCCTATTTCAACTGACGGTCTGCACTCACACATTGTTCGTGCAACCGCTCCTGATAGATGCCTAACCTGACGCTGCCGAATTTTCCAGTGACACACCCCATTCCTGGATTGACCGGAGCCTCGCTACCTCGCTCTACTCTTATTTACTTCCCGGCTATTGATAAGTACCCCACAGGGGACCCCTCCTTATCAACAACGCTTGCTACCTATTAACTGCATTATTGAACTGATTGCTAGCTTTTATACATCTTGCTCTTTAATATCTACTACCTGCATTGCTGAATTAGATTGCTAGCTCTCATACATCTTGCTTGCTAATACCTAAACCTGCATTACTGAACTAGCTTATCAACTCTTGTACATCTTGCCTACTACTATTTACCACCTGTTGAATGTACTAGATTGCTAGCTCTTGAGATTACTATTCATCACCACTTGCTACCATTCCTCAGAACCTATACCTTCAGTGTATCATTTCATTGCTACTTGCATTTAGTACCTATCACTCTAATAACATCACTTACTGAGTGTTTGTACATGTGCATACTGAACCAGGCTGAACCACTATGATGAGTCAAGAGAGTTGGATCAGGTGATTTAACATTTCTCTACAAGACTACTGAGTGGAACTCTGCAGCTGTAGATCCAGTCCATTGACTTAAATAGTCAGAGCATTACACTATCTAGGTGGATAAGTACCTGAGCTTAGGAAGAAATATATAACTTTTTAATAATCTGCTGATCAAAAAAGGGATGGCCTTTCTGGGTAAATTATATATGTGTGTCTCAGCGCTGCTAAAATTAATATCCATAAATAAATCTACATGAAATATATTAAGTGCCTAGTGCTTTAAAGTGCTTATATCAATCCAATAAATATAATTGTGTCAAATCAATTATCAATATAAATATATAAATATAATTGTGCCAAAAATATATAAATATATATAATCATATATAATCTGTAATAATCTGTAAAAAATGCAGAAAATAAATAAATATATAAGTGAACAGTGTCCTCCAATAATAAAGTGTCCAGTGCTCGGTACTCTAATTCATATTATTCTTTACACAAAGTGCTCTGTGCTACAACATAGCATATATTGCTGGCAGTTCCCAAAAAAAGTGCTCAGTGCTCAGTGCTTGGTGTTGCCGTTGCGTTCTCCCCTCTTAGTCCCCTACTTACTGGACAGATAGGGGAAGCAAGCTTTAGATATCCCTCCTTGCTCTAGAAGGGTGGCCAATAGGGATGATCGAACGGTTTGGGTCGACCATCGGTTCGACCCGAACATTGGCTGTTCGAGGTTCGGCCGAATTTAGAACTTTTTGCCCAAAAAGTTCGGAATTCGGCAACCAGAACTGACCAAAATGCAATGGGACAGGAAATGGGCTTTAAAAGCCCATGATTGGACCAAAACCATTAGCAAAAGCCAATTAAGGGGGCAGGAGAATGCTAGGAATGTGATTGGAGTGACTAGGGGGTCCATAGACCAATCATTAGTGAATACGCCCCCCAGTATATAAGATAGCCCCCGCCAAATTCCTAGCATTGTTATACAGGGACATGGAAGAGAGTGGAAGCAGTTCGTGGACTTCTGCTACAAAGTATCATTTAGCATTTATTAGTGTGAGGAAAGGGATATCTAGTCTAGTTAGGGTGCTCTTTTACACTTTAGTTAGCTTTAATTTATTCAGTTTCTGTAGGGAAAGTGTTAAGTGCCAGGGTGACCGTAGTGTAGTGTAGGGTTAACTGACAGTGACTGCTATGGCAGGGTGACCAAACCCTTCCATATCAGGGTGACAGCTAGTTTCTCTGAAGTCACTTTCGCTGCTGTAATATGGCTTCGCCCCCGTCAGCATTCTTTTTGGCTGCAGGCGTCTATAGGGATCTTTTGAGCACATGTTTGGAGTCAGGCATGACATCTGAATATGTGTATAGGGGGGGGGGGGTATATATACACACCCATGTATGTATATATACACCTGCACATATATAGGTGTGAAAGGAGCAGAAAAAACTACTTGCGCTAATGAAATAATTAACACCAATATAGTTACGCTCCTATCACACCTATATATGTCTAAGTGTAAAATACATATAAGTATGTGTGTATATATACCACTATACACAAGTTCAGATGTTTTGCCTGCCTCCAAAGAACCCAAAAAAATGCCCAAAAAAACGCTAGCGTCAAAAAAAAAACCCGCCCAGGTGTGTTGTTGCAGGCATTTTTTTGGGGTTTTTGGAGGCAGGCAAAACATCTGAACTTGTGTATAGTGGTATATACACACACATACATATGTATTTTACACTTAGACATATATAGGTGTGATAGGAGCGTAACTATATTGGTGTTAATTATTTTATTAGCGCAAGTATATATTTCTGCTACTATCACACCTATATATGTCTAGGTGTATATATACATATAAGTATGTGTGTATATATACCCGTATACACAAGTTCAGATGTTTTGCCTGCCTCCAAAGAACCCAAAAAAATGCCCAAAAAAACGCTAGCGCCAAAAAAAAACGCCCAGGTGTGTTGTTGCAGGCATTTTTTGGGGGTTTTTGGAGGCAGGCAAAACATCTGATCTTGTGTATACGGGTATATATACACACATACTTATATGTATATACACACCTAGACATATATAGGTGTGTTAGTAGCAGAAATATATGCTTGCGCTAATGAAATCATTTACACTAATATGGTTATGCTCCTATAACACCTATATATGTCTAAGTGTAAAATACATATAAGTATGTGTGTGTATATACCACTATACACAAGTTCAGATGTTTTGCCTGCCTCCAAAAACCCCCAAAAAATGCCTGCAACAACACACCTGGGCGTTTTTTTTTTTTTACGCTAGCGTTTTTTTGGGCATTTTTATGGGTTCTTTGGAGGCAGGCAAAACATCTGAACTTGTGTATAGTGGTATATATACCACTATACACAAGTTCAGATGTTTTGCCTGCCTCAAAAGACCCCAAAAAATGCCCAAAAAAACGCTTGCTACTAAACCGGCAAGGTGTTAAAAGCTAGAAGCTACTAACCTGTTCTATAAGTGACCTAGTACAAACAATTTTTTTTTTATGGTTCTGGACATGCTACAGAGCTGAAACTTCACAGGTACACTTTTTAGACTCCCCAGATACTAAATCCAAAGATTTTTTTTTTTCAATAATTGGCTCTCTATCAAAAATGACAATTTTTAAGAACTTTTTTTTGTGTGATTAATAGTCCCTGGGGTATGACCCAGAACCCTAGGCACTTTTTAGGGGCATTTATTGGGTTTTAGGGCTTCAAAATGGTGTTTTTTGATTACCGAAGTTCGGGTCCCATTGATTTCAATGGGGTTCTGAAATCCGGGCCGAACTTTAGGGAAGTTCAGATGTTCTGGCTAAACCGAACTTTTGAAAAGTTCGATCATCCCTAGTGGCCAACAAGCAAATGATAATCCCACACCAACACATGATCACCGTAGCTTATCAAAATTACTGACTCCAGGACCGGGTCACAAACTCCCCAACGATAAATCATTAAAAAGAGAGAATCCTCATCGTGTAGTATCCCAAAACATTTTATTGCTTAAAAAACAGAAAACACTTACAACATTTCCAAAGTAATAACGCTACTCTTCCTGGTGTTGGACACCGGACAGTCCTGTGTGTTCCAACCACCGAAACCGGAAGTTGCGTGGTACGTATGAGCAACGGCTTGACGCGTTTCGCTCCATCAATCAGAGCTTTTGAGAACGCTCTGATTGGCGGAGCGAAACACGTCAAGCCTTGCTCATACTGTCCGGAGTCCAACACCAGGAAGAGTAGCGTTATTACTTTGGAAATGCTGTAAGTGTTTTCTGTTTTTTAAGCAATAAAATGTTTTGGGATACTACACGATGAGGATTCTCTCTTTTTAATGATTTATCGTTGGGGAGTTCGTGACCGGTCCTGGAGTCAGTAATTTTGATAGGCTACGGTGATCAAGTGTTGGTGTGGGATTATTATTTGCTTGTTGGCCACCCATCCAGAGCAAGGAGGGATATCTAAAGCTTGCTTCCCCTATCTGTCCAGTGAGTAGGGGACTAAGAGGGGAGCACTCAATGGCAACACCAAGCACTGAGCACTTTTTTGGGAACTGTCAGCAATATATGCTATGTTGTAGCACAGAGCACTTTCTGTGAAGAATAATATGAATTTGAGCACCAAGCACAGGAAATTTTATTAATGGAGGACACTGTTTACTTATATATTTATTTATTTTCTGCATTTTTTACAGATTATATATGATTATATATATTTATATATTTTTGGCACAATTATATTTATATATTTATGTTGATAATTGATTTGACACAATTATATTGATTGGATTGATATAAGCACTTTAAAGCACTAGGCACTTAATATATTTCATGTAGATTTATTTATGGATATTAATTTTAGCAGTGCTGAGACACACATATATATCAGAAATAAACAGAAAAACAATCAGCGCAGACAGGTAAGTGTGACTCAATATAAATGGAAATGCCAGCTCAACACCGACCCAGGACACACAGCGGAAATCCCAGAAAAATATATCAAGCAAAATTAGTGCAGCGCAGATCCTCTAAATAATTATATACTAATGAAAAGAACTAAAAGTCCCAAAAGATGGAGAAAATCAGTCCATAAGTCCACCACTGACGAAGTCCTATTGGATGTAACGCTGCGTACGGGAGGTGGAGTCGCTTTTGATTGACGTCACCAGATGCTGCTGCTGCTGCTACCTCGAGCTCTCATGATGGCTTGTGGAGTCTACAACACTGTTTTACATTGATACACCTGTTTATGTCTTCCCCAATGTAAGTGCATTTCTTCTATTATTAAACGCTTGGTATTAGCAATCTGCACTTAGAGGCTCCTGTTTCTTTTCGATGTCCATATCCTATGAAACATCTGTGGATATCATTACCTGGGGCATATGTCCATGAGCGGTACCTGGTCCTGAATCATCATTAGATGCATGTTCGTGAACCTGATGCCTGATTCTTTGATTTGATGTTCATTGCGATTTATGACCTCTGGTGAAACAGTGGTCTAATTATAAGGTGAGGGCATATGTGTGCTATCTGGTGGAGGGGAGTTCACTGTGTGGAGCTGTTATTTTCTACATCTTCATTCAACACAGATTGGCCTTATGGACTGATTTTCTCCATCTTTTGGGACTTTTAGTTCTTTTCATTAGTATATAATTATTTAGAGGATCTGCGCTGCACTAATTTTGCTTCACATATATATCATGTTCCTACTTTCCTCAACCTCAGAACCAACATCTTAATCAAGTAATGGCTGTGCATCATCAAGGAGCAAGTGGCTGACGCTGTGCTCAAATAATTCAGCTGACTCCTCCACGCTTGATACTGGGGCTATGGCAGGAATAGCTGTCAACAAGGAGGCAGATTTAGTCACTCTGGCAGCTGCAGCAGACTGCGCACTAGTCTCTGCTTGGATGACAGAGGATGAGGATGGTTTAGTAAGCCAGTCCACCACCTCCACTGCATGCTGTGGCTGGATAGCTTTGGGAACCTCACTAAACAGAGAAAATGAAGTCCTGCCTGAGGACTAACCACATCTACCTTTTCCTGTGGACACATACCCTGCTGGCCCCCTCACAGTGCCATGGGAACGTCTGTTTCTCCCTTTTGGTCTCCCAGACATGATGAAGGGTTGCTTATTAACAAAATGTAATATAGCTGTGAAAATGTATACGTAGATGGTGTTTGGTGCACTTTAACCTGAGTATTCACTACACAGACACACTCCACCAACACACTACAATATACTGCAGTAAAACTGCACTTACGCACATAAATATACTGTGTTAAACATGCACTAACAAACAGAAATTTGAGGCATTGAACATTTGAACATGCACTAATGCGCAGAAATATACTGTGATAAACGTGCAGTAATGCACAGACATATACTGTGTTAAACGTGCACTAACGCACTAAAATATACTGCGGTAAATAGCACGTAATGCAATGAAATATACTGCTTTAAACGTGCAGTAACGTAATAAGATATACTGCATTAAACTTGCACTGACGCACAGAAATATACTGCGTCAAACGTGCACTAACGCACTGAAATATAATAAGTATAGTAAACCTTTCCTGACAAAACTAACTGATGCTAAAGTAAAAATGAATGGTCACTCAAATCACTAGATTCACTTGTAGCACTACCCCCTTGGGGGTTGCTGTTATGTGTATGTTCTTCTGCACTGCTTTGACCCTGTAAACCGTCCAGCGCTTCTGACACTCTAGGTTCAGACATGTTGTATATACCTTTAAGTAACACACTGATGCAATATGAATAAGCTTTAACTTTTACACAGAAGATGAACTTGTAGAATAGTATTAGTCAGCTAGACCCTGGAAAAACCGCCAGGGTTCAGCTGAACTCACATCAAAAAGATAATGAGAAAACAGGCTGTAATAACACCAATGATATCAATAAACACAATCTCTCTTAGAATATGCATGTAGACCTCTCAAATAAACTATATATATATATATATATATATATATATATATATATATATATATATATATATATATATATCACTATGAAGCACTCGGGATAAAGAGGAACCCCGGGCCGGCCTATACAACCTGTATCCTAATGAGAGATAGGTAGATCTAGATACCAGGAGCCGGTTCCCCTTTGAGAAACAATAGTATAATAATGTTCTACTCAAGGCCCTGCTAAAGTCTTCACCGGCAGTTGGAGCTCATAAAGTGAACAATTTCCAATAGGATTCAGTATGTAGCAAGCAATACAGAATAGATGATTATAATGCTAAGTGATGTGGTGGCTGATTCAACTGCAAAAGGTCTGTGTCAGTGTAACTAGAACTGTAACATTTTCAGTCTGAACTCTGAGCAGGTGCCCTCTCACCAAATCCTGATGTCCATCAATGAGGGTCCTGCAGGAAACAGGCAATGGCAATCCTCCACGCTCTGTGACCTTGAGATGGCTGCGCTCTGCTGTCTCAGTGTGTCCCACTGACTCCACCCGATCAGCAATGCTGCAAGGATGTCTGCAATGCTGCGATGAACATCTGTTCCGCCAGGGCTGAGTCTGAAGGCAGAAGGGGTGGTGTGCAGTAGGCCGCAGTCTGCTATATCGCTCTCTGTATGGCAGACTGATGTGCACACGATGGGTTCCAGAAAGCAAGAGGCCCCAAACCTGTTTAGCCGATCCCTTTATAGCCTCTCCCAAGATGCTCCACTGTTCCAAAGCTTGCTAGGAAAAATAGTTCTTAAACAATCCAACCGCATAGTCATAACTTTACAGAAGACTACAATTTCACCAATGCTGTTCTCCCAGTCTCTGCAATATGATGATTTAATCCTGAAACCAACACTAGAGGGATGCAAAGACAATCCGAAGGAACAGAAGGTGAGTCTGCACTTTCATATAATGCTAGTCCGGTCCCGGCTACACACACTAAAGTAAAAATGAACATTTACCACACTCACACTGACTAAACGATCACTAGATTCACACTAAAAAGATATTCTACACTGACAATAGAATCAGAATAGCACACTAATGCTCTAGTAGCACTGAACAGAGCCCTGTTCTATCTATCTCCATGCTGATATCACACTACAAATGGCCGTTACTGAAAAAAATTATTTTATAGTGTGGGGTGGGACTAAGAGCAATGAGAAATGATTGGATAGAGTCATCATTACTTTCTTCAATCATGGCTCTGACAGTGATCTGTGCCCTGAATGGCCAAAGCTTTTATTGCTTCAGCCAATCAGGGCTTCTAATGCACTGTGCGGAGCAGTGCTCTGTGGTCATTTGGCGAGCCAAACAAACGGTCGAACGCCCTGCTAATTCGGGTGTTCGTTGAATGGGCGAACAGCCAATGTTTGGCCCAAACTCATGCTCGGACTGAACCATTTGCCCATCCCTTACTTTCCATCCAGCATTCAGGCTCTAAAAGAGGTCGTTCTTGAAGATTGGAAAAAAATAGATTTTGCAATATGTTCATTCTCATGCCTAGAAGACTTGGTGCTGTCCTTACAAATCATGGAGGCCATACAAAATACTAGATGTAGCAGTTTTTGTCGTAGGTTGTATTCATTTTTGCATCAACTAACTTGAGTAAAACTGTAATTTTTTGGTAATCTAAGTTATATTATTAACCTTACTTTCATGTAATGAGCTAAACAAATGTTCTATAAAACTCAGTTTCATAATTTTGAGTACACCCCTCACATTTTTGTAAGTATTTTATTATGACTGTTCATGTGACAACACTGAAGAAATGACACTTTGCTACAATGTAAAGTAGTGAGTGTACAGCTTGTTTAGACCCCGTTCACACTGGGGCGACGCTACTTGCCGGGGCGACCTCACAGGTCGCGGTGCGCAGCTCGCACCATGACCTCGGAGCATCCGGCACGGACTTCATATCATATAAGTCAATGCAGGTCGCTCCGGGTCGCCCCAAAGAAGCTCCGGGCCCTTTTTCTAAGTCGGAGCGACTTGTGTCGCTCCTATTAGAACAGGTCCACAGCTTCTCTATGGCAGGCGACCTGTCAGGCGACCAGGTCGCCTGACAGGTCGCCCCAGTGTGAACGGGGTCTTAACAGTGCAAATTTGCTGTCCCCTCAAAATAACTCAACACACAGTTATTAATGTCTAAACCGCTGGCAACAAAAGTGAGTACACCCCTAAGTGAAAATGTCAGAATTGGACCCAATTAGCCATTGTCCCTCCCCGGTGTCAGGTGACTCGTTAGTGTTACAAGGTCTCGGGTGTGAATGAGGAGCAGGTGTGGTAAATTTGGAATTTGGTGTTATCTCACTCTCTCATACTGGTCACTGGAAATTCAACATGGCACCTCATGGCAAAGTACTCTCTCACAATCTGAAAAAAATAATTGTTGCTCTACATAAAGATGGCCTAGGCTATAAGAAGATTGCCAAGACCCTGAAACTGATCGGCAGCACTGTGCCCAAGAAAATGCAGTGGTTTAACAGCACAGGTTCCACTCAGAAAAGGCCTCGCCATGGTCGACCAAAGAAGCTGAGTACACGTGCTCAGCGTCATATAGAGGTTGCCTTTGGGAGATAGACGTATCAGTACTGCCAGCATTACTGCAGGGGTTGAAGGGGTGGGGGGTCAGTCTGTCGGTGGTAAGATCATAAGCTGCACACTGCATCAAATTGGTCTGCATGGCATACTAGAAGGAAGCCTCTTCTAAAGATGATGCCCAAGAAAGACCGCAAACAGTATGCTGAAGACAAGCAGACTAAGGACATGGATTACTGAAACCATGTCATGTGGTCTGATGGGACCAAGATAAACTTATTTGGTTAAGATAGTGTCAAGGGTGTGTGGTGCTAAAATGTGGGAGAACCCTGCGCTATCCGATAGGACAATGTGAACCTAATGATAGCTGCAGCTATCTGATCAGCCTTACCAAAGCTGAGTGAAATGAAATATAATATAGAAGTATGAAAAAAAAAAAAAGAAGTATGAAGCTGCGCTGATCAAGGAAAGTTTTGTGAATAATCTGAAATGTCAGAAATTATTTGTAGGTCAATTAGACAGCATAAATTTACTGTGAATATTTATGAAACGGTGCATAACTCCAAAAGCTTAGTGGTGTATAGGATAAGTTGAAATGTGCTGTAAAGATATTTTATTCATTGTCATCACATCTTTACAGCACATTTTAACTTATCCTATACACCACTACGCTTTTGGAGTTTTGCACTGTTTCGTAAATAAATGTGTGTGATGGCAACCAGGTGAGGAGTACAAAGACAAATGTGTCTTGTCTACAGTCAAGCATGATGATGGGAGTGTCATGGTCTGGGGCTGCATGAGTGCTGTCAGCACTGAGGAGCTACAGTTCATTGAGGGAACCATGAAGGCCAACATGTACTGTGACATAGTGAAGCAGAGCATGATCCCATTCCTTCGGACACTGGGCTGCATGGCAGTATTCCAGCATGATAACGACCCCAAACACACCTCCAAGATGACCACTGTCTTGCTGAAGAAGCTGAGGGTAAAGGTGATGGACTGGTCAAGCATGTCTCCAGATCTAAACCCTATTAAGCATCTGTGTGGAATCCTCAAAGGGAAGGTGGAGGAGCGCAAGGTCTCTAACATTCACCAGCTTCATGATGTCATCATGGAGGAGTAGAAGAGGACTCCAATGGCAACCTGTGAAGCTCTGGTGAGCTCCATGCCTAAGAGGGTTAAGGCAGTGCTGGAAAATAATGATGGCCACACAATATATTGACATTTTGGGTCCATTTTGATTTAGGGGTGAACTCAGTTTTTTTGCCAGCTGTTTAGACATTAATGGCTGTGTGTTCTTATACAAGCTGTACACTCACTACTTTACATTGTAACAAAGTGTAATTTCTTCAGTATTGACACATGAAAAGATATAATAAAATATTTACAAAAATGTGAGGGGTGTACTCACTTTTGTGAGATACTGTGTGTGTGTATATATATATATATACAGTGGGTACGGAAAGTATTCAGACCCCCTTAAATTTTTCACTCTTTGTCATATTGCAGCCATTTGCTAAAATCATTTAGGTTCATTCTTCTTCCTCATGAATGTACACATAGCACCCCATACTGACAGAAAAACACAGAATTGTTGACATTGTTGCAGATTTATTAAAAAAGAAAAACTGAAATATCACATGGTCCTAAGTATTCAGACCCTTTGCTCAGTATTTAGTAGAAGCCCCCTTTTGATCTAATACAGCCAGGAGTCTTTTTGGGAAAGATGCAACAAGTCTTTCACACCTGGATTTGGGGATCCTTTGCCATTCCTCCTTGCAGATCCTCTCCAGTTCTGTCAGGTTGGATGGTAAACGTTGGTGGACAGCCATTTTTAGGTCTCTCCAGAGATGCTCAATTGGGTTTAAGTCAGGGCTCTGGCTGGGCCATTCAAGAACAGTCACGGAGTTGTTGTGAAGCCACTCCTTCGTTATTTTAGCTGTGTGCTTAGGGTCATTGTCTTGTTGGAAGGTAAACCTTCGGCCCAGTCTGAGGTCCAGAGCACCCTGGAGAAGGTTTTTGTCCAGGATATCCCTGTACTTGGCCGCATTCATCTTTTCCTCGATTGCAACCAGTCGTCCTGTCCCTGCAGCTGAAAAACACCCCACAGCATGATGCTGCCACCACCATGCTTCACTGTTGGGACTGTATTGGACAGGTGATGAGCAGTGCCTGGTTTTCTCCACACATACCGCTTAGAATTAAGGCCAAAAAGTTCTATTTTGGTCTCATCAGACCAGAGAATCTTATTTCTCACCATCTTGGAGTCCTTCAGGTGTTTTTTTAGCAAACTCCATGCGGGCTTTCATGTGTCTTACACTGAGGAGAGGCTTCCGTCGGGCCACTCTGCCATAAAGCCCCGACTGGTGGAGGGCTGCAGTGATGGTTGACTTTCTACAACTTTCTCCCATCTCCTGACTGCATCTCTGGAGCTCAGCCACAGTGATCTTTGGGTTCTTCTTTACCTCTCTCACCAAGGCTCTTCTCCCCCGATAGCTCAGTTTGGCCGGACGGCCAGCTCTAGGAAGGGTTCTGGTCGTCCCAAACGTCTTCCATTTGAGGATTATGGAGGCCACTGTGCTCTTAGGAACCTTAAGTGCAGCAGAAATCTTTTTGTAACCTTGGCCAGATCTGTGCCTTGCCACAATTCTGTCTCTGAGCTCTTCAGGCAGTTCCTTTGACCTCATGATTCTCATTTGCTCTGACATGCATTGTGATCTGGAAGGTCTTATATAGACAGGTGTGTGGCTTTCCTAATCAAGTCCAATCAGTATAATCAAACACAGCTGGACTCAAATGAAGGTGTAGAACCATCTCAAGGATGATCAGAAGAAATGGAAAGCACCTGAGTTAAATATATGAGTGTCACAGCAAAGGGTCTGAATACTTAGGACCATGTGATATTTCTGTTTTTCTTTTTTAATAAATCTGCAACAATGTCAACAATTCTGTGTTTTTCTGTCAGTATGGGGTGCTATGTGTACATTCATGAGGAAGAAGAATGAACTTAAATGATTTTAGCAAATGGCTGCAATATAACAAAGAGTGAAAAATTTAAGGGGGTCTGAATACTTTCCGTACCCACTGTATATATATATATATATATATATATATATATACACACACACACACTATATCATTAATCCAAAGATATCATATGAAAATCTTTACATTGCAGATTTCTCCTAATTAATTACAGATTTACCGTCATCATTCTGTGTTTGAAATAGTGCTGCTGTGTCACGTCTGCGTTTTAATTTTACTTGACAAAAAGATTCTGTGGGGAAAAAAAAACAGATAAAAGGGTTAACAGTACACTCCATCAAAATATAGACAGACACAGGTGTCTCATCCTAAGACTGATCTTCAAATCCTTGTGTTGCTGGCTAGCTGTAATTCTCTAATACAGTCTCTACAAATCTGATAGCCAGGAGACCCCAGCTTCCCATCTCCACCCATTTAAAAACATAGAGGTAGGCAGAAGAGAGAAGAATAAGTGCCTTTAAGCACAGACCGTTTACAGGTTTATTAGGTGCAATAAAATACAAAGGGCAACTCTCATGGAGTGAAGTAAAACAAGCTCATCAGGAAGGGAAGCCTGAGATGTCAGCGCTTGATGTCCCCGATGTGGACCGCCAGGGTCCGCTGCTGCATGGAGGAGGCCAGATGGAAGTACTCAGGTGGAAAGCCGAGCAGGGGGATGAAGCTGGAGCATGGTGTGGACTGCAGCCTGTGCAGATAATGTCACCTGACGAAGGAGTGCACATGCCCGGGGCATGCGTTGCAACCTCCCCGGTCCATGCCGCACTCCAACTTCACCCCCCCACTTGGCTTTCCACCTGAGGACTTCCAGCTGTCCTCCCCCATGCAGCAGCGGACCCTGTTGGTCCACATCGCGGACATCCAGTGCTGACATTCCGGACTCCCCTTCCTGATGAGCTTGTTTTACTTCACTCCATGTGAGTTGATCCTTGTATTTTTTTTTTTCACCTAATAAACCTGTAAACTCTCTGCACTTAGAGGAACTTTACTTTTGTCTCCTGTCTGTCATTTAAAGTCTGCTTCCTGTGAACAAGCCTGCCCTAGTCCTTTGACACCATATCTCAGGATCCCCCCATTCTTGTTGGATCACTTCCTTCTGTCCTATGAACTTCATATGTCTTATGAACTTCATGTGTATATGGACTTCTAATGAGCTTCTTATGAACTATTTATACAGAGACTGACCCCCTCACACAGGGTCTGGTTACCTGTTAGCACCTTCTATCCTTGTCAAATCATAGAGGTAACCTGTATCTTAAAAATCGTGTCCATCTAATTTAATTTAGAACCCAAATTAAATTACAATTATAATGATTAGGGATTATTTTCAGGTTCGGGAGTTCAACTTCAACTTGGTCATTGACTATGGTATGGTCATGACCATTTTTGGCCAATGCCCACATCCAGGATCTCTCCTGGCTCCTTAACATACAGAAGCAGGTTGCATGATATTTCTCTTTTTAATGGTTTAATGGTGTTTTGGCCCTTTAAGAGAAAAAAAGCCATTGGGTCCTCCAAAAAATGTATAAAACCCCTTTACCCAGGCATGTAGTCTGGCTTACAGAGAAAGGGGGGCAGCAAGCCCCTCTTGAACCTTACCAGTGCATGATTAACCACACTTTTACTCATTACTTTCACTAATTTCATAAAGGATTGTGCTGTGTCCTCCAAGGAATGACAGAGAAATCCTGTTTCCAGCATCTTGGGTTGGGTGTGTTTGCATTCATTAAACAAAAGGGAGCAGTTTGTAGACCAGAGACCTGCTTTGTATTCAGCTAAAAGTGCAGGATATACCAGTGGCACAACTAGAACCTTCAGGCCCCTGGTGCAAGAAACCATGAATGGTCCCCTAGCCCCCGACCGGGGTCCCTCCCACTGATCCTGGGGCCCTTTACTCCCATCGTGGGACCCTTTATTACAAGCCTGCAGAGGGCCAACTTCCTGCCATCTTAGGGTCTCCCCACAGTGGGGAAACGCAAGAGCCTAGTCGCAAGTGAGACCTTTGAGACCCTGGTAGTTCCGCCATTGGTGTCGGTAGATTTTTATTTTTGTTGTTTTATTTCTTTTTTTTTTTTACCATTTTATATATTCATTTATTTTAAGGTTTTATATTTTTTTAGGACCACCGTTGGGGAGGCTTTAGTGAAACAGACCCCTGATGTCTCACATTTAAGACAGAGAAAGGGACTGAGGACAAATTCATCAGTCCCTTTCTCTGCAGCCTCAGCAGCACAGAATGAATGAACAGGAATAGCTCTGTACAGAGCTTCCTGTTCATTTATAAACGGAGGCATATTAAACACAGTTTACTATGCCCCAGCTATAAATTAATAATAAAAAAAAAAAAAGTCAGTGATCATAAGAAAAGGAAGGGGTTGGTTAACATCCCTGACAGATCTTCTGCAGCAGCAGGGGGTGGGAGGGCGCAGCAGGACAGCGATAGGGAGGCAGCAGGGGTGGCATGTGGAAGAACGGATGCCGTCCATTTCTCTCTTTCAGCTGCTGAATGTCTGCAGGAGGGAGAGAAGAAGAAGCCGGCGTTCAGCGGATACACGGAGGGATTCAATCCTCTACATGCCGCCGCTGCCCCCTCCACCCTCCTATCCAGGTGTACAGGGGGGCTGCAATGGCGACCCCTGTGACAGCTCTATGTAAGCCCCTGGGATATACTCAGAGCCAGAAAGCTAAAGGCAATGTTACTACCATGTTTCCCCGAAAATAACACTGGGTCTTATATTACTTTTGGCATCAAAAGACACAGTAAGGCTTATTTTCAGGGTAGGTGTTATCATGTAATGTACTGTCTTCTCTCCCTCCCTGCCTGTCAGGAATCCCCTGTGTGAACCTAGAAAAAGTGGTTGTAAAATCCTAGAATCCACTCTATTACTGTTTTTATATAATGTCCAATGTGTGTTTCTGTATTATAATTGTGTGAAATACCTTCGGTACAGCGCCGCTTGGTGCTCAGCTGTTCTCCCGTTGCTGTCCGTCTCTTCTCCCAGCTGTCACCAGGGGATCCCAGCCCCTCCCCTCTGCAGTGCTCAGAACGGGTCACGGAAGCGCCGAACGGCGCTGTAACGAAGGTATTTCACACAATTATAATATAATACTCAACGTTTCCGTGACCCGCTCTGAGCGCTGCAGAGGGGAGGGGCTGAGATCCCCCGCTGACAGCTGGGAGAAGAGAAGGAGAGCAGCGGGAGATCAGCTGAGCGCCGAGCGGCGCTGTACTGAAGGTATTTCACACAATTATATTACAGAAACACACTGGACATTATATAAAACAGTAATATAGAGTGGATTCTAGGATTTTGCAAACACTTTAAGCTAGGGCTTATTTTTGGGGTAGGGCTTATATTGCAGCCCTCCCCGAAAATAACAGTAGGTCTATTTTCAGGGTAGGTCTTATTTTCGGGGAAACACGGTACAAGCAAGACTTCTCTTTAGTAGACTGTATATACTGTCTATTTCGTATTTTGAACATAACAGAATGATGCATTATCGTCACCTGATCTCTGAGGGGTGGAACCATGAAAATTGTTTTCTAGGGCCAGTCCAGCATCATAGAACACTCCTGCAGCATCAGCACCACCTCCTGCAGTGCAGCCAGTGTCATATTTCTTCACTGAGTCCCATACCTCATAGGGAAGAGACAGAATTAATTTTTATCAATACGTAATTATTATCCACAGCTTTCTCATTTTCATTGACATTTCTACCATCAACATTATCACCGTTTTTTTTTTGTTTTTTTTTTACCATTAAGATCCTATTTATGATCACCCATATCATTACATTAACACGCTCCTCTTCATCAATATACTCCTTGAACTATCCTTGGTATACCCTATGTTGCCAAAAGTATTGGGACACCTGCCTTTACACGTACATGAACTTTAATGGCATCCCAGTCTTAGTCCGTAGGGTTCAATATTGAGTTGGCCCACCCTTTGCAGCTATAACAGCTTCAACTCTTCTGGGAAGGCTGTCCACAAGGTTTAGGAGTGTGTCTATGGGAATGTTTGAAAAACAAAATAGCAAATATGTTCTGCACTGCCACCTAATCCTAACTAAAATGAATGCCTACTGCTATCACCATATGTTTTCCCACATAAAGTGCATAAAGATATTAATAGTGTGTGTGATAGCACTGCTCAATCAACTTATTATATCATGTGAATGTTTTCACACGTTGTTCATTATTATCTTTATGGAAATGTTTGACCATTCTTCCAGAAGAACATTTGTGAGGTCAGGTTTTGATGTAGGATGAGAAGGCCTGGCTCGCAGTCCCCGCTCTAATTCATCCCAAAGGTGTTCTATCGGGATGAGGTCAGGACTCTGTGCAGGCCAGTCAATTTCCTCCATCCCAAACTCACTGATCCATGTCTTTATAGACCTTGCTTTGTGTGCTGGTGCGCAGTCATGTTGGAACAGGAAGGGGGCATCCCCAAAGTGTTCCCACAAAGTTGGGAGCATGATATTGTCCAAAATGCCTTGGTATGCTGACCCCTTAAGAGTTCTCTTCACTGCTGTAACTAAGGGACCATACCCAGCCCATCAAAAACAACCCCACACCATAATCCTCCCTCTACCAAACTTTACACTTGGCACCAGGGCTGTCTTTAATGTGGGGCAAATGGGGCATTGTTGTGGGGCCCAAAACAGCTGCCCCTTGAGCCTGCGCTGCCCACAACTAGTATTCCTGGGTAGCAGGTACAGTGATCTGCCCCGCTTGTTGTCTCGGCCGGGTTAATACAAGCGGCTACTGACAGGGAGAGATACTTATGTGGGCTGTGTTAGAGCTTCTCCCTCTGTCAGGAGCTGCAGGACCAGAGTCGCTGTGACAGAGAGTTAAGGGTCATACACACTATAAGATTTTCTGAAGACTTTTTCCTTCAGATTTACCTTTTCTATGTAGTGCAAGGGCCTGCCAGATTGCATACAAATTGAAAGTTTTTAGGTTTGACTTCATATTATATGGTTTTGGTAAGTCTAAAGGAAAAAGTCTTCAGAAAATCTTAGTGTGTATGGCCCATTAGGCAGATTGGTGCTCTGATTTCCCCTGCCCCCACCCCCGCCTGTCAGACTTGTGTAGTAAAGAGCTAGGCATAGACAAAGAGCCGGTGTACCACTAACAGAGAGGTACTGCTGCTCTGTGAAGCTAAACAGGTAAGAGAGAAATGTTGAGAGAGAAATGTGAAAGGAGGGGGTCAACTTGTGTAAGCTGCCACCCATCCACAGCTTGAGGTGAGCTATAGATGGGGGGTACAGAAGTGAGGTGTGGACTGGGGAGGGCAGAGGTGATGTGTGAATGGGGGGGGGTAAAGGGGTGAGTTGTGGATATGGGGAACAGAGGTGAGGTTTGAGTTGGGGGAAGTGCAGATGTGAGGTGTGAGTGGGGGGAAGTGGAGAGGTGAGGTATGGATGGGGGGTACAGGGGTGAGGTGTGGATGGGTGGGGTGGAACAGAGGTGAGGTGTGAATGGGGGGTGCAGAGGTGAGGTGTTTATGGGGGGAGTGCAAAGGTGAGGTGTGGATGGGGGGTACAGAGTTGAGCTATAGACAGGGAGAGGCAGAGGTGAGGTGTGGACAGGGGTTCAGAGGTCAGCTGTGGATGGGTGTGGACAGGGGTTCAGAGGTCAGCTGTGGATGGGGGGGGGGTTCAGGGGGTATAGAGGTGATGGGGGGAGTGCAGAGGTGAGGTGTGGATGGGGCAGGACTTGGGTGAGGTGTGGACCGGGGGGTACAGTGGGAAGGTGTGGACAGGGGGTGCAGAGGTGAGGTGTGGACTGGGGGGTACAGTGGTGTGCTGTGGAAGGGGGTGCCGAGTTAAGGTTTGGACAGGTGGGTGCAGAGGTGAGCTGTGGACAGGAGAGTGCAGAGGTGAGGTGTGGATGGGTGGGGTGGAACAGAGGTGAGGTGTGAATGAGGGGTGCAGAGGTGAGGTGTTTATGGGGGGAGTGCAAAGGTGAGGTGTGGATGGGGGGTACAGAGGTGAGCTATAGACAGGGAGAGGGTGAGGTGTGGACAGGGGTTTAGAGGTCAGCTGTGGATGGGTGTGTACAGGGGTTCAGAGGTCAGCTGTGGATGGGGGGGGGGGGGGTTCAGGGGGTATAGAGGTGATGGGGGGAGTGCAGAGGTGAGGTGTGGACCGGGGGGTACAGTGGGAAGGTGTGGACAGGGGGTGCAGAGGTGAGGTGTGGACTGGGGGGTACAGTGGTGTGCTGTGGAAGGGGGTGCCGAGTTAAGGTTTGGACAGGTGGGTGCAGAGGTGAGGTGTGGATGGGTGGAGGGGACAGAGGTGAGGTGTGAATGGGGGGGGGTAGAGAGGTGAGGGGTGGATGGGGGGAGCGCAGGGGTGAGGTGTGGACAGTGGTACAGAGGTGAGGTTGGGGGGGGGGGGTGCAGAGGTGAGCTGTGAATGGGGGGGGGTTCAGAGGTGAGCTGTTGATGGGGAGGTGCAGAGGTGAGCCAACTCCCTGCCACCAACCCTGGCATTTCTTGGGACCCATTCCATGAAGCTCTCTACATACTGTTGTGCAAATCTGAAGGCCACATGAAGTTTGGAGGTCTGTAGCTATTGACTCTGCAGACAGTTGGCGACTTCTGCACACGGTGTGCTCCAGCATGTGCTGACCCCGCTCTATCATTTTACTTCGTGGCTGAGTTGCTGTTGTTCCCAGTTGCTTCCACTTTGTTATAATACCACTAAAGCCTCGTACACACACGATCAGATTATCGAACGATCTGTCATCCGTTTTTTGTTGCATGCTAGTCTCATATAGAAAGTGAAGAGGTTACTTTCATACGAAAATTCCCGTACGACAGAATTCAACTTCAGAAGTGATGTCATGTGTTGAAATGTTTTGTATGCGCTCTTTCATTTCTGAGCATGCCTAGTCTTGCTCTTACGAATTTTTCGGATGAAAACTGTACTAATTAAACGAAAATCGGACGTTGTGTTGACGTACGATAAAAGTTTTATAGCCTGCACATCCAGTTTTTGTTGTCCAAAAATTCGTAATCAGCTGTCGAAAGCACCATACTAAAAATCCAAAAATCGGCAGATCGTTCGTCAGACGAAATTTTACTTCCGATTTTTGTATCGTGTGTACGGGCCTTAACAGTTGACCATGAAATATTTAGTAGCAATTTTAGAAATTTCAGGGATAGACTTATTGTACAGGTGGCAACCTATGGGCTCTTTCACACGGGCGATCCAATCAGATCCGCCTGTCAGTTTTTTAGGCGGATCTGATCGGATCCTCCATGCAGCTCTATGGGGCAGCGGGTGTCAGCGGAGACACATCCGCTGACACCCGCTGCCATCCGCACCCGATCCTGTGCATGAAATCTGGACGGATGGAAACCCTATTTTTCCATCCGTTCAGTAATCGGAGCGGAGCGGATCTGATGAGAGCGGACAAGCGGTCCGCTCTCATCCGATCCCCCATAGAGGGCAGCGGGTGCTGAGACACCTCCCTCTCCGCTCTGCAAGCGGAGACGGAGCTGTCATCCGCCCGGCTCAGCGGGGATCGCGGATCGATCCCTGCTGAGCAACACGGATCCGCCTACGGAGCGGACCGTGTGAAAGAGCCCTATCACAGTACCACGCTTGAATTCACTGAGCTCCTGAGAGCCACTTATTCTTTCACAAATGTTTGTAGAAGCAGTCTGCATGCCTAGGTGCTTGATTTTTTTTACACCTGTGGCCATGGAGGTGATTGGAACACCTGAATCCAATGATTTGGAGGGGTGTCCCAATACCATTGGCAATATAGTGTATGTTATTCTTTTGCATATTTTAATAAGGATTATACTGCACGGTGAACCTTGCCAGCAAGTAGATTTAGCCCTGATACACACTGTTGTGACTTCTGGTGCAACTTGCAGTGACCTGCAACACAAAAAGTCTCAAGACCAGTAAAAACACGTAATTTCAATAAGTAGCGATGCTGTGACAAAAAAAGGATCCTGCTCTACTTTTCTGCCTCTTTGTTGAGACGTGGGTGCCATAGACTGCAATGTTAAAATCACCAAAGTTGCAAAGTAGTCATATCTTTGACTGATCTTTGTGACTCTGACTGAAACTTCAGAAAGTTTTTTTAAGCCAAAGTCACAAAACATCAAAGTTGCATGAAAGTCGCTCTGAAGTTGCATCAAATCACAAGCAAGTCACAATGCAAAGTCGCACTGGAAGTCGCATGAATTTTAGTGTTGCAGCAGTGTGAACCTAGCATTATAACTAGTTCTCATACACGCTGGATGTTTTTTTCTGCTCAAAGAGCTGAGCTCTGTTATTTCTAGATTTTTCTTTATTCTTTCTAATTTTTAGAGACTCTAATGACTGGTTCAGAACCACTAGATTGGGGAAAGGCCAATGTGCTGCCTATACCTTTAAAAAGCAATCATAGGCCCCTTTCACACATACAGTCCATTTGTCCAGTTTTCATCCATCCGTTGATGGATGAAAAACGGACATCAGTGCATCTCTCCGTCAATGTCCGTTTTTTGGAACGGATGAATGCCCTATTTTTCACCCGTAAAAAAAAAAAAAAACGTATTGGACGAAAAACGGATGTAAACGGAAAAACGGTCCGTTTTTCATCCGTTTTTTTTGCATTGGTAGTGGATGTAAAAAAACGGATGAAAAACTGATACAATCCCTCACCCTCCTAGCGCAAATACTCTTATCCCTCCTCACTAAATATTTATTACTCTACCCCCCCCCCCGTGTGGTCCCAGTGCTCCCCTCCGTCAAAAACACACAGACGGGGCTGTGTGCTGTCCTTCCTAGGCTCCTCCTAATCTTGACATGCAGAGCTGAGGGGAAGCCTATAGAAAGCAGATTTTTTTTTTTTTTTTTTTAATCTTTATATCAATATTACTTTCCATCAATAAGAGAAATCACATACAGTAATGATAACATACATGTTCTCTTCCCCTCCCCATACCCCGCTTAAAATTATATTATTCAACCAGACATTTTAAATATCCACAATCTCAGGTGCCAGGCTGTGAGTTTTTACCTGTGCTTTCCATATTTTTTCAAACTTTTTTAATATTTTCTCTTCTTTTATAGACCAATTTTTCTCTAATTATTATATTAACTTTTTTTTTTCAACCAATCTGTTTTATATATGGCGGTTTTGGTTTTATCCATTTCCTCATTTCTAGCTTGGTATAGGCATCTTAAAACTGCTGTTCCCTTTGTCCCATACCCCTCTTTCTGCTCCATGTATCCCAATATATAGCACAGGATCTAATTGTAGATTTATTTCAAATACGAAGTTTATTCTGTCCAACACCTCCTTTCAGTATCTATGTAACTTGGGGCACCTTCACAACATGTGAATCAAATCCCCAACTGGCGTTTTACATCTAGGGCAAAATGCATCCGATCTTCCCCCAAACAACAATATGGGCATATAAAATGCTCTATGAAGTATATAAATTGTGTGAGTTTTTGGGTTGCTGAAAATGATAATGTTTCTATTGAGGTCACTATACCATCCAATTGTACGTCTTGTAATTGCCCCACATCCTCCTCCCATTTTATTCTGCTGGGCAGCTGAGATTCCTTATCTAGTACCCTTACCTGTATATTTCTATATAGTTCTGAGATGAGTCCCTTTAAAGATATAATCTCTATCAAATTTTTCAACAAAGGGATTTTACTCCATTCTAATTCTCCTTCCTTAAATTGTGTTGCCAGCGCATGTCGTTGTTGCAGATACATATAAAAATTTATATTCAAGAGCCGAAATTCTTCTTTTAATTCCTGAAATGTCTTCAGTATCCCTGCATTGTATATTTACAACAATCTTATCACTCCCTTCGGTTTCCAGTTACTAAAATTCTCCAATCCCCTGAGTTCAGTTAGGATTTCGTTATCCCAAATAGGTGTGTACTCTGTAAGGCCCGAGTACCCGAATATTGATTTTATTATTTTCCATACCTTCCCCAGTAGTTTTACTGATGAACACTGACCCGTCACCCAAAAAAGTTTGCCTCTATGAATGATATATGTGGGGTGTAGGCCAGCAATGCTCGAGAGCTATAACAGGTGCTGCCGTTGCCTACTTCCCAGCCCCCCATTTGTTGTAACTCGGCTGCCAGGAAGGAACTCCAAGGATGGGGAACAGCCAAACACCCCCCATCTCTCGGCAACTGTAATGTTTGCAAGCAAAATCTAGCCTGCCTCTTCCTCCAGATCAGTTTCCTAAAAAGACCCTCCAGCCTCTTAAACTACACTCCAGGGATCTATATTGGAGAATTATGCAAAATATATGAGGCAGCCATATCATTTTAATCAGGCTGCAACACCCCAATACTGATAGTGGGACGGCCCATGTCCCACATTTAATTCTAAATTATTTTATTAAGGGCTCTAGATTCTCCAGTATATACAACTCAGGGTCAACTGTTATGGCTACAGTATTCCCAAATATTCAAAGCTCTTTACTACTTGCAGGTGTCCAACCAATTTCTCCCAGTTGGTAGAGAGTCCGAGAACAAACCAAACCTTTTCACAGTATCCGTTGCTGTGATCAGTGAATGGTTTACGTCCTCCTAAAAGGAAGAATGTCATCCACATATAACGAGATCTTTTCCTCCTCTTTCCCCCTTCTGAAGCCTCTTATACCTTCTGCTGTTCTAATGGCTATGGCCAAAGGTTCCATGACCATAGCAAAGAGCAGGGGTGACAATAAGCACCCCTGCCTCGTCGCACGGAACAACGGAAAGTACTCCGAAGATCTTTCACCAGTTTTCACTTTTGCCCTTGGACCAGCATACAGCAGTTTAACCCATTTTATGAAGGTAGGACCAACATTGAACAGCGCCAGAGCTTGCCACAGATAGTTGCACTCGGTGCTGTCAAAGATTTGACAGCATCGAGGGACAATATGGCTCGCGATCCCAATTTTTCTGATAGAATTTGTAAATTTAAAAATGATCTCCTAGTCCTAACGTTTAAGGTTGTTGATCTACCTGGAATAAATCTACATTGATCAGGGTGAATTATAGTATTGATTATTTTACCCAGCCTAATCGCTAATACTTTTGCCAATAACACCGGTAATCTCTCTTTCTCCAAAGCCTCATTTAGCACAGGCAGCAGCTCCGGCAACATTATTTCTCCATACTCCCCCTATATATCTCATTTAGCAATCCATCTGGCCCTGGTGCTTTATGGTTCCCTAATTCCTTTACTGCCTCTCGCAGCTCGTCAATTGTAACAGGCATTTCCAATGATGCCCTATCTATCTCTGAGAACTGTGGGATAGACAGACCCTGTACGAAGTCTTCAAATTCTCTATTTTCCAGAATGTGTCCAGTATTTTCTCCCTCTTCATAATGGGCCTGTTTTAGGAAAAACCTTCTATTCCCTGCCTTCTTCACTGACAGTGTTTGGAATAGCTGCTGTATCTCCGTCCATTTAGCTAAATTGTCTGGTGAAGGGTCCTCTACATATATTTTTTCCATCTCAGTTACCTTCCCCATTATATTTAGTTCCCAATCTCTGGTGGAGTTCTTCCTTTTGGATATTTGTTGAATTATTATTCTCCTCAAATAGGCTTTAATGGTATCCCACACTGTACCATGTGTTGCTGTTAATCTATTATATTCGAACAACTTCCGAAGTAATTCTATCATACTTTCTTTATGGGAAATTAACTGTAGCCAGAAAGGGGGGAGTGGAAGGTCAATCCTATCTCCAGTCTTGCCCAACCTTAATGTCAGGACCAAGGGGGAGTGGTCCGACAATCCCCTAGCCTCATATCTAACATTTGTTACCAAAGGGACAAGAGTATAATTTCCTATTGCCATGTCTATTCTGGAGAGTGACAAGTGTGCACTGGAATAACATGAATAGACCTGGGCTGTTGTATAGCGTTCCCACAAAATATCCTTCAGTCCCACCTCCTTGAGTAACCTGTACAATGGTGTGTAGAGGCTCTGTTCTGATCTCCTTTCTAATGGGAATCTATCCACCTGAGTGTTCATCACCATATTGAGCTCTCCGACCATTAAAACTGGCCTTCTTTGGTTTGTCAACTACAAAATTCTAGTAGGTGATTAAATACTTCTGTTCTAAAAGGGGGGGGAGGGGGATGTACACATTCGCGAGTACACATGACCTCTCGACCAGCAAACAATGTATGAATATGTATCGTCCTTCCTCATCTATTTAAATTTGTCTACAGGAGAACCCCACTGACCTATGTATTAAAATACCTGTTCCTCTTGAATATGATGTATGCACTGAATGGTACTGACATAAATATCCTTCATGTTTTAAATATGTTATTGTTTCTTTAAATAAATGAGTCTCCAGTAGACAAAGTACCGATACCCTTAGATGAAATAGTCTTAAAAAGGGCTGTTTTTTTTTTTTTTTCTTTACTGAGTCTCTCAATCCTTTTAAGTTCAACAAACAAATCGTTACATCACCACCCATCATATTTCTAAAGTGATAGAGAAAAAAAAAAAAAAAAAGGAAAATTTTTTTTGTATATGTGACTTATATACCCTCCTATATAATGGCAATTTTTAGACAAATTTCTAAATATATTCTCGTGGTAAAATTTCCAACATGCCTGATCTATACCCATTTTGCCTTCTTCCCCAAATAAGTGTGTCCTAGTTTCCCAAAACTTTTCGCCACTGAGGTCTCTAAAACAGAAAGGTCAGATGATCCCCCTGCAGTTGGGGTAGAGGGTCCTGAAGCCATTTTAAAGGGCTTGCCACTCTGACTTAACCCCTTAAGACTTGCAGAAGGTGACAGAGATGTCTTAGGTTGCGACCCTTTCACATTATTTTGAGATGGATTATGTGCAAACTGTTCTAATTTAGCTGCTGCTTCTTTATTTTTTTTCCTTTACTATTCATTGGGGCTGGGAGCTAGAGGCCTCCTGCAGCCCTGATGTATCTCCCTTTTACCTTGTCATTGCCAGCCTTGTATTCCAAAATGCTATACTAGATCGCACCCTTAATATTAGGCATATGACTAGTGATGAGCCGAACACCCCCCGGCTCGGTTCGCACCAGAACACCACAAACAGAGGAAAAGTTTGTTCGAACAAACGAACCCCATTGAAGTCTATGAGACTCGAACCTCGAAAATCAAAAGGCTTCATTTTTAAGGCTTAAATGCAAGTTATTGCCCCAAAAAAGTGTATGGGGGTTCGGGTACTAACCTGGGGAACATGTAGCAATGAAAAACAAGTTTTCTCTTACATCCTCTGACAGTCGCCGCCCATTCATACAACCTTCACTAGTGGGTAATGGCGCCCTCTGCAGGAGTAAGCTAGGCAGTTAGAAATCTTAATAAAAACGTTTCTATACTTAGGCACACCTGTAGGGGGCCGACCCCAGCCATTATTCTGATCCAGTTACCACCTCAGTTTTATGCTGCCTAGTGACAGGAGTAGGCTAGCTCTTCCTTGCTGGGACCTAGTGTCTCAGTTTCTTTGTTTTTTTTCCCAAAATATGTTTTTGTCTTTTTAACAATACCTTTTTATTTCTCTCACTATCGCTAGTTAGTCAGGGAATTTTCCTGGAGGACTACAAGCGAAAGCAGAGCTGGGCCTCGCACTGGATAATATAGATCCTTATGGAGTCCCTGCCTGCCAATGAGCGTCGCAGGTCACTGGTGCTCCCTGGCCTTGCAATGACAGTGCCCCTTGGTATGGGGACGAGCCTGCAGAGGTCCATCTTCACCGAGGGTGTCTCAGCTCCGGAAAGCCTGCGTGTTGCTAGCATCCCTCCCTGGCTGACAGCACCCCCACTCAGAGTGGGAGGTCTCCTGTATCAGAGCGGTGCCTGCTTCTTCTGGACTGGTGAGTACTACTACCCCCTTGTCCCTGGGCCTAGGTCCTGTGGGGGGGGGGGTTCTGTGAGCCCACTCTTAGGGGGATGGCAGTGCTGGTGGTCTCTGTGGTATCCCCCTTCTGGCTAGTGTGGTAAGTTCCCCTCCCTCCCTGAAGGCGCTGTGCGGTGCACTTTGCTGTGCCTGGGGGGGGCATGGGGGGCTCTATAGTGTCCAGGGGTTCTCTTTGGGTTTCCCTGTGGTGGCCAGATAGTCCATGTGTAATTTATTTGGCGCCGTTTAGCACGGCCACCATCTTGGGTGAGGGCAGGCTGGTTGGGCTCATTGTAAGGGCAGCAACCATTTTAGATCCCTGTTCTGGCGCCGATTGGGCGCCATCTTGGTTGTGGGAAAACACCTAGTAAGGGCAGCGGCCATTTTGCCTGTGATTCCTCCCATTGCCTTTCTTTAGGCATCATTTTCCTATGGCTCAGGGCGGGCATATGCCTCTAGGGAGTGAGGTCACTCCAAACCCCCCCCCCCCTTCTTTTCACTGAGCAGCGTGTGGTAAAACACACTGACACTGTGGGGGATTTTTACTGTTTTCTGGGGTTTTCTCATGTAAAAAACGTTTTTCTCTGGTGACTATTGCCTTCTCTGAAGGGGCTCCACAGATAGTGCAAGTTGCGGTGGGGGTCCGTGGGAACCGCCGTTTTAAAGGGCCAGCGTCCCATTGATTTTAAACTGCAATAATGACCTCCCAGGATAAAAATTTCCCCACAGACCTGGATGTGGCTTCAGGTACTCCTGAATCCTCTTCCATGGCCTCTTTTTTTATGCTGCTCTTGCGACTTTGGTGTCAAAGTAGTTCTGCTGCTGTCTGAACGCACTGGTCATACAGGGCCTATGCCCTCGCAGTCTTCTGACTCAGAGCCCGTTTGGGTTGCCACAGACAACGTCCCTCCTGGGGGGGGGGGGTCCCAGTCCTTTCATTCAGATGGTGAGGGGGAGGTGTCTTCCTCCGTGGTGGCGCGGGAACGTGCCGCGGTTGATACGCTCCTTAGCTCCGTTAAGGAGACTTTACATCTTGATGATGAGCTCTCCCTGTCGGGTAAGCGGGTTTCCTTCGGGTCCCGCACAGCCCAGAAGTCGGATCAGGTTTTCCCCTGTCCTGAGGAGTTTCACCAAACCGTGAACGGCCAGTGGCATCGCATTCAGCATATGCTACTGGTACCTAAGCGTTTTTCATACCGTTATCCTTTTGCGGATCCTGTTGCTGACCATTGGACGGTGTCTCCTACTGTGGACCACACTGTTTCTAGACTATGTACATCCTTTTTAATGCTGTGGAGGACTCCCCGGTGTTTTCAAGATCCGGCAGATGAGGTGTGGGAGACGCCTTTACCACTATATCTGCTTGGTGGCGGGCTCCCTGCTCACACCTGTGTTCGCTTCTGGGATGGTTTCCCACGCGGTCGCGGAACGGACCGGGGCACTAAAACGCATGTTAGTGGCGGAGTCTGTATCTCCAGCTGGCCTAGACATGGTGGATCAAGTGACCCAGACTGTGATGTACCGGTGTGTCACTGCCCTAGACGGGGCCCCTTTGGTCACACGGCTGTCTGCAGGCGGGGTTGTGATCTGCCGCATTGTGTGGCTAAGAAGCTGGTAGGCTGACCACGCTCCCAAACAGACTGTGTCTGTTGTCCCTTATGTGGGCTATAGCCTTTCTGGGGACACTCTGAATGAGTTAATCTAAGGGCTTATGGGGGGCAAGAGTGTTCTTTTGCCCCAGGCCTTTAAAGGTGAATCCCCCCGCGCTAGGCGGGGCGCTCCCTTTACAGCTCATCGTAAGTCCTTTGTGCCTTCGGGGCACAGAATAAAGGGATGTCCTTCAAGTCCTCAGGTGATAACGAGAAGCCATGGTCAGGTAAGACCAAGGGAGGTCGGGCTGGTTCGGCGGCACAGTCCAACTTTGCCTTCAGGGACGCCCTCACCCTTTTCAGGGGTGGGGGGATGTCTGCGCTATTTTCAGGAACCCTGTTTGTCCCGAATCCGGGACAGGTGGGTTCCAGAACTGCTTCATTCAGGGTTCAAGATCGTGTTTTGATCTCGCCCTGCAGACAGGTTCTTTTCCCTCACATCTACAGCTGACTCCCACAGGGGGCGGTTCCAGATCCTCTCGCTCAAAGGGTCATTGTGCCAGTCCCTGCACGGGACGGGTTTCACTGTTTTTAATCCAATATGTTCACGGTGCCCAGAAAAGTGGGCACAGTGCGTCTGATTCTGGACCTAAAGCCTCTGTACCGAGCTCATGTGCCAGTCTGGCAAGCGATCTGTCGCTCACGGTTCAGACACCCCAGGAGTTCGCCTTCCGGTAGTTGGATCTGCCTCTTTCGGTTCGCCTCCCGTACCTGGGGATGGTACTGGACTCCGTTCCGGCATAAGTTTTTCTCCCAAAGGACTAGCTCCAGACCTTACAGGGCGGGATCAGGTCCCTCAGGGACAACGATCTCTCCTCTCTGCGGGCCTGCATGCGGTCCCTGGGTCTGATGGTTTCAGCTTTCGTGGCTGTCCCTTTTGCTTGTTTTCACGCCAGAACTCTGCAAGCACAGATTTTTGCCAGGTGGGACAGAACACCTCGGTCGTTAGACAGGAGGATTTCTCTGAGCAACCTCGCAAGATCTGATCTTTTGTAGTGGCTCCTGTCACCGTCTCTGACACATGGCAAGTCCTTCTGGCCTCTGCTGCGGAAGGTGGTCACCACGGATGCCAGCCTGAGGGGCTGGGGTGGAGTTCTGGGCACGCTTTGTGTCCAGGGGATGTGGTCGGGAAGAGGAGGCTTCCTTGACGATACACATTTTGGAGCTCCATTCAATCTAGCTGTGCTTGTTCCGTTGGTCAACTCGGTGCCCGGTTCGGGTACAGGCTTACAACGCCACGGCTGTGGCTTTCATTAATTGCCGAGGGGGCACCGAGAGTGCCGTGCAATCAGGGTAGTGACTGAGATCCTATCTTGGGCCGAGACGCACGTTCCAGCGATTTTGGTGGTCCACATTCCGGGTGCGGACAACTGGCAGGCGGACTATCTGAGTCACCTGGCCCTGGACCAGGGGGAATGGTCCCTGCATCCGGAGGTGTTTCGCCTCCTGTGTGCCCGGTGGGGACTCCGGACGTAGATCTGTTTTGCTTCCCATCTCAACAAAATGGTGGGAAGGTTTGTGACCTGAACCCGCGATCCTCTGGCGGACGCCACGGACGCTTTAGTGGTGCCTTAGCACCAGTGCCGGCTGATTTCTGCCTTCCCTCCGAATCGGCTGTTATCCAGGTTCCTCTGCAGTTTGGTGTCGGAACGGATTCAAATCTTTCTGGTGGCCCCAGACTGGCCGTGCCGGTCTTGGTAAGCAGACATCATGCAGATGGTCGTAGGGCCTCCTTGGCGGCTTCCGCTGAGAGACGATCTACTGTCTCAAGGACCGGTCTTCAATCCTGCCTTGCAGTCTCTGGTTTTGACGGTGCAGCTGTTAAAAGCCTAGTCTTGATGGGCGGAGTCCTCCCGAATGCTGTTTCCTCCAACCTTATTGAAGGTTCAGACCGCTACCTCCTAAAAAATGTATCATCACACCTGGCTGCCGTATATTGCCTGGTGCGAGTCTCATGCTTTCCATCTCTGGACCTTTCTGGGCTGGGGGTTTTGTCCTTCCTGCAGGAAGGTGGGGATCAGCACCTGGCGCTGACCACAATCACGGATCAGTTGTTGGCTTTGGCCGTTTATTTTCCAACATCATTTTGGCTACTGTTTTCTTTGATTCACACCTTTTATTCCAGGGGTGTTGCATCTGGTTCCTCTGAGGTAGGCTCCGTTGCCTCCCTGGGACCTGAATCTGGTTTTGTCCGTTTTGTAACGGCCTCCCTTTAAGGTCATCAGAGGCATTCCTCTACCCGTGTTGTCCCACAAAGTTACCTTTCTGGTGCCTATAGTCTCTACTCGCAGAGTATCTGACTTGGTGGCTCTGTCTTGCCGCTCAACTTATCTTTTGTTAATAGGGATTAAGTGGTCTTGTGACCCACTCGATCTTTTCTCCCCACGGTGGTATCTGCTTTCCACTCAATGAGGTTATTGTTCTGCCTTCACTTTGTGCAAGGCTCAAGCTTCCCAAGGACTTTGCCTGCATTCCTTGGATGTGGTTCGGGCGCTCAGGGTTTACCTGTCTGCCACGTAATCTTTTGGGTCGCTTGATCCCTGTTTGGTTTTCCTGAGGGACATCGGAAAGTTTTTCGGCTGCGTTCGCGGCAACCTTTTTTTTTTTTTTTTTTTTTTTAATGGATCAGACAGACGATTGTTCAAGCCTGTTCGATCAAGGGTCGGGTTCCTCCTTTCCCTGTAAAGGCACATTTTACTAGAGCCATCACTGCCTCTCGGGCATTTTCGTCATTAGGTTTCTGTGGCTCAGGTGTGCAATGCGGCGACAGGGTCGTCTGTGCACGCTTTCACAAATTTCTATGGAATTGCTGTACTGGCATCCTCGGATGCTTTCTTTGGTCGCAAGGTTTTGTGTGTGGCGGTTGTTTGAAGAGACGTGTGTTTTTTTTTTTTTTTTTCTGCGGTCTCTTCCTGGGGTGCTTTTTGGTTGTTTTGTTACCTTTTCGGTAGGTTGCGTCTTCCCACCCTTCACTCCTACACTGCTTTGGGACGTCCCACTAGTGAAGGCTGTATGAACGGGTGGCGACTGTCAGAGGACATAAGAGAAAATATAATTTTTGTAAGAACTTACTGTAAAAATCCTTTCTCTGAGTCCTCTGACAGTCGCCGCCTCAGCCCCTCTGGGTCTTGGATCTGGGGGTTATTGCCTTCCAGTACTGCTTGCTACAAACTGAGGACCAGTGGTAACTGGATCAGCATAATGGCTGGAGTTGGCCCCCTAGAGGTGTGTCTAAGTATAGAAAAGTTTTTATTAAGATTTCTGACTGCCTAGTTTACTCCTGCAGAGGGCGCCATTACCCACTAGTGAAAGCTGTATGAACGGGCGGTGACTGTCAGAGAATTTTATGGTAAGTTCTTACAAAAATTATATTTTTAAAATGATAATTTTTAAAGGAGCAGGGATTTACTGATTTTAATGAGGCTTAAAGTGAAACTATAAAAATGAAAAATTCCTTCAAATATCGTGCCTGGGGGGTCCCCTGAATGTGCCTGTAAAGTTGTAAAGTAGTGCATCTCTATGATGTATGTAGCCTGCTGCAGCAATACTGACATTTCTAAAATAAAAAATGTCATGTACAAATATACATACAAATTTCAAATCGCATGTACTTGTCATACAGGTGCAGAAAAATTGGGCCTTGGTTGTTGATGGTGCCTGATCACCATAAACCCTCACAGTTACTCTTGCTGGGTGCGGGAATGGGCCCTGCTGCTAAAAAATTAATACAAATTTGAAATTGCATGTACTTGTCATCCAGGTGCCAAATATTGGGCCTTTGGTGTTGCTGGTGCCTGAACACCATAACAAGCCCCTCACAGTTACTCTTGCTGGGTGCAGGAATGGGACCTGATGGTAAGAAATGCATGCAAATTTGAAATCGCATGTGCTATACAAGTGCCAAAAATTGGGTCTTTGTGGTAGGTGGTGCCTGAACACCGTAACCAAGGCTTCGCTGTTACTCCTGCTGGGTTCAGGAACAGGACCTGCTGGTAAGAATTCCATGCAAATTTGAAATTGCATGTGTTGTACAAGTGCCAAAAATTGGGCCTTTGCGGTGGGTGGTGCCTGAACACCGTCACCAAGGCCTCACAGTTACTCTTGCTGGGTGCAGGAACGGGACCTCCTGGTAAGAATTCCATGCAAATTTGAAATCGCATGTGCTACACAGGTGACTAAAATTGGGCCTTTGGTGTTGGTGGTGCCTGAACACCATAACCCCTCACAGTTATCAGGGCACAGGGACAGGGCCTGCTGTTAAAAATGACATATGACATTTCAATTGTATGCACCTGTCATACAAGTGCAGAAAAATTAGGCCTTGGGGGTTGTTAGTGGCCTAAACCTAAAACATTTTTGGAAGCTAGCAGAATAAAGGTAGAGGAATAGAATAGGCAGAATTTGCAGTCTTCAAGGGATGGTAGACCCCTAGCAAATTCAATCAGTTACATCAGCATCAGGGGCCTGATAGCTCTTGTTGATCCAGGACTGGTTCATTTTGATAAAAGTCAGCTGGTCAACAGAATCTGTGGACAGATGCACTCTTTTGTCCGTCACAAAACCTCCAGCAGTACTTAACGTCCGTTAGGAAAGCACGCTGAAAGCAGGATAGGCCAGTAGCTCCATTGCATATTTAGCAAGTTCTGGCCAGTGGTCCGTCCTCAAGACCCAGTAAGCCAGTGGATGCAAAGCTGGAAAGGTCTCCAAGTCTGCTCTTGCGCCTAGATAATCATGCACCATATGATGGAGACACTGCCGATGGTTGCTTAAACCTAACAGCCCTGGGTGCTGCTGAAGACAAAAGAACTGTTTAAAGGCATCGGTCAGCCGGCCGCCTTCTCCACCGCTTTGGCTGAATGATGCCTTAGAAACACGTCCGGGGGAATGTTGACCTCCCAGTGTCTGGAAAGGCGGTACACAATTTTTTTTTCAAGGCCTCCTCAAGATGTTTCATCCTCTGTTCCCTCTGCAAAGGCAGGATGAGCTCTTCAACTTTACCCTTGTAACATGGATCAAGAAGGGTTGCCAACCAGTAATTATCCTTCTCCTTGATAGCATGAATCCTCGGGTCCTTTCGAAGGCTTTGCAGAGTCAGGGAGCCCATGCAATGTAAGTTGGAGGAGGCATGAGCTTCTGAGTTCTATGGGACACTAAGGATGACATTGTCAGCAGGAGCAACCTCTCCCCAACCACGTACAACTCCTGTGGTTTCTGGGGAATCAAAACCATCCCTTGAAGACTGCTGTATGCTATCATCTTCCTCTACATACATGCTGCCAAAATCCTCCTCCTCCTCCTCCTCCTCTTCCTCTTGTGTGTTTTGTGGCCCCGCAGGAATGATATCTGCATAAAGGGGGCCATGTTAGGAAAGGAAGTCCTCCTCCTTCTGCCGCTGTTCTGCCTCAAGTACCCTGTCCATGATTCCTTGCAGCGTGTGCTCCAGAAGGTAGACTAGTTGGATAGTGTCACTGATTCATGCATCGTCCCGGATCACCATCCGAGTGGCCTCCTTAAATGGGGACAGGACAATGCATGCATCCTTAATCAAAAGCCAATGGCGTGGAAAAAAACAGCCAAGCTCCCTGACCCTGTCCTTGTGCCATACTCACACAGGTTTTGATAGATGGCCCTCTGCTGCGTGTGCAGCCGCTGCAGCATTGCCAACGTCAAGTTCCACTTGGTGGGCATGTCACAAATGAGGCGGTTGGTGGGCAGGTTGAATTTCCGTTGAATGTCAGATAAGCGAGCACTGGCATCGAACGAATGGTGGAAATGGCCACAGACTTTCCTGGCCTGCCTCAGGAGATCTTGGAAGCCCGGGTATCTGCTCAAGAAATGCTGCACCACCAGATTAAGAACATGTGCCAAGCATGAAACATGTGTCAAGTGTCCCTGTCGGAGGGCGGAGAGAAGGTTGGTGCCATTATCGCATACAACCATTTCACGCTCAAACTGTTGTGGTGTCAACCATCTCTGAGTCTGCCCTTGCAGAGCTGACAGAATCTCTGCACCTAGACAGACTAACTGAAGCAGCCCTTTGAACACTTAGGGAGCACTGCTGCTGCAGAGGAGAATTGCACAGAAGAGGACATGGAGGAAAAGGGGGAGAAGGTGGAGTAGCCAGATTTGCAGAACCAGCACCAGCTTTTGGAGGCATGGTGGCAAAACAAGCTCCAGCACCGAACCCTGTCCTGCTTCCTTCCCAGCTGCCAGCAGAGTTACCCAGTGCACCATGAAAGAAATGTAACGTCCTTGTCCATGCCTGCTGGACCAAGAGTCAGCAGTAATGTGCACCTTCCTGCTGACTGCTTTGTCCAACGAGGCCAAAACACTACCTTCCATGTGACGGTAGAGAGCCGGAATGGCCTTACGCGAAAAGAAATGCCTTTTTGGACCACTGTGGTGCAGCACATTCCAAAAATTGGCGAAAGGGAGCCGAGTCTACCAGCTGAAAAGGCAGCAACTGTAATGCTAGCAATTTGGCCAAGCTAGCATTAAGACACTGAGCATGTGGATGGCTGGGACAGTATTTCTTTCTACAGTTAAGCAACTGGGGTAGTGAAATTTGCCTGCTGCTCAAATCATGTGGTGGTGTACTGCTAGCAGATTGGGTGCAAGTCTCTGTGACACTCATTGCTATACCATCATCCCTCTCAATGCTGGTATTTGAGAAGGCATGAGGAATAGTAGGGTTAGAGATCGCAGATGAGGAGCAAGGTGATGTATGCTTGTTTTGATCTTGTGCCTCTTTTAGGTGATGTTGCCAACAGACTGCATGGCAGGTCGTCATATGCCTTGTCAAGCATGTGGTGCCCAAGCGGCTGGTGTTCTGGCCACGTTTGATCCGCTTTAGACAGATGCTGCAAACAGCAACGCTGCGGTCTACTACACAGATGCTAAAAAAAAGCCCACACTAATGAACTTTTTGGAGTCTGCTGGGATTTTGCAGCACCCTGCACCTGTGGAACTCTGTGGTCTGATGCAATAGGTTGGCTACTGCTATGGCGGCCCCTGGAGCACATCCTGCCTTGTTGGAGTTATGCATCCTCCTCATCCTCCCCTTCCTCCTCCTCCTCCTCTATCCTGTCAGGCACCCAAGTACAGTCAGTGACCTCATCATCCTCTCCCTCCTCATCACTGTAGCAAACTTGGCAATATGCTTCAGCTGTGGCTACATGACTGCTGGTCTCCTGTCTGTCATTGTCACCCCCTCTCTCTAAGCTCACTTTATTCCCTTCATAAACCTGGGAAATAACATTACAGCTTTCAAATTTCTGCACATCCTCCAGGAGAATGTCACTGATTATTGATCCACTCCACCAACTCCTCCTCATGTTGTGGCTGAATAGCACGGGCAGCCCCGGAAATAAATGACGGGCGTGCCCCGCCTCCAGAGGATGTCGACTGTGACCACCACTTTTCACAATGGACACAGAGGCTGCTTGCCCTCTTTTTTCATGGCCTGTGAGCTTCGGCCTCTCCTTGTCGGCCTTTCGGACATGATGTTGATAAAGATCAATATAGGGTATACGCAACTGACCAATAGATACTCAATGACCTGATATGATGTAATTGATAGCCCTATAGATGAGCTGTGATGTTTATAGATGTACGCAAGTGACCGATTATCAGTACTCTCACTGATATCTGAAAAAATCTATAATCCTATAGATGGATGATCTGAGATGCCTATAGAATGTTCCAGAACTGAGCAATGATTACTCTGGCTGATATCTGAAGTGATCTCTTATTCCTAGAGGTCTGTGAATATTATAGGATGTTGCAGAAACTGACGGATGAACAATACTCTGACTGGTATCTGATGTAAAGAAATGAATCTCTCCCTACCTCACACAGGAACCTGGCCCTCCCTACACTGCTAGGAATGTCTCTCTGCACTGTCTGACTCCAAAAAAACGACTCTCTCCCTGCCTGAATTGCATGCCTGTCCATATCTCATTGCCCGCACAATGACACTACATGCTGCGGCTGCGCGAGCAGCCTTTATGTAGTGTGGGGCGTGTACTTGGCCCCTGAGCCATGATTGGCTAAAGGCAGCCTGCCTTTAGTCCAATCATGGCAGAGATCATTTGATTGGCCAAAGCATGAGGTCAGGGTGCATGCTTTGGCCAATCACCTAATATGCGTGCAGTGCATTATGGAAAACTCGAATTTCTTGCGAAGAAGCACATTTGTTCGTCATTCGACGAACGATCGAACGACCAATGTTCGAGTCGAACTCAAAGCTCATTCCTACATATGACCCCACTCTAAACTGCTTTAAACACAGATTTCAGTAATGGAAAAAAGATAACGAGAGGGGAGAAGTCTGTTTCACTTATCTGTGTAACTTCAAATGTCAATCCAAGAATCCACTGACCAAGAAAGCTTCCTATCAGCAAGGGTCGGTGATGGTTTAGATGCAGTCTTCAACCTTCATTTTCAGGGAGTCACAGTGATTTCATTCCTAGTCAGCAGAGGGACAGCTGAAGTAGCCAGAGAGCACAGAGGGACAGAGGAAGGATGAGGGGGAGCCGAGGAGAACCAAAGCACACCGGCAAAGGCTAACAGGAGGCAGAGGCTAATACGAGCTGAAGGGGATTCAGAGGCCGCACTTGTTCTCCTCAATTCAATACCACCTCCTCCTTTCCAATACCAAGCAGTCTCCCCCTACAAGCGACACAGCACTCCCTAGAGTCTCCAACGGCCGTTCTAGCTATATCCACCAACGTGGCCGAAATGGAACCTCCCTCATCAGTCTGTGCCAACACCCCGAATCACCGCTCCTCCACTCAATCTCCCCCTCCCGCACCTTGCTCTCGTTCACGGTACACGCCGGTCAGTCCATCAGGATACCGGAGCACAGGTGAGCCATACACGTGCGCTGCTCACATCACGCTAGACCACTCCCCTAGAGGAAACAGATTTCTAACCTTTACAGGCAACCCTTTCCTGCCCTACAAACAGCTGGTGGAAGGGATGCCGCTGCTGAAGGGGTCAGGGCTTGAGGACACTGCTAAATGTCAAATCGGGAATTTACTACGTTTGATTACCCGCCCCCTACCCACATTCTTTGCTGGGAGGAGATGGAGGTTGGTAAACAAACTGTAGTGTTCCGATCTGACAGTCTCAATGTAAGAGCACTGCAGTGAAGCTAGATAAGGGAGAGAGGACAGTGACCTCCCCTGCTCTCTCCTACTCTCCTGATTTGGCTTCTCTCATCCAATGCTAAGCTGACAGGAGTAGTGATGCCGCTGTCACTTCTCCTGTCAGCTTGCATACCTCCCAACTTTTTGATGTGGGAACAAGGGATACCTATTAGCAAAAGTATGTAGACATAGGACACACCCCCTGTCACACACCCCTAAAGGGGAATTAATTACTTGCCGTCAGTATAACGTATATATACTTCGGCAAGGTGGCACTGCCACACCGGATCACGTACTAGATACAGTAATTCGACAAAGTGGGAACTGATCTGCGGGTATTGCAGACTCAATGTCTGCCAGCAACCGCTGATCATTAGGCAGAGAGCCAGAACGGTGATCTGCCTATGTTAACAAAAAATTAAATAAAATTTAAAAGAAAATATCCCACAGTTTGTAGACACAATAACTTTTGTGCAAACCAATCAATATATGCTTATTGGGATTTTTTTACCAAAAAAAAAAAAAAAAGCAGTGTAGCAGAATACATATTGGCCTAAATTGATAAATAAATTGGATTTTTTCATTTTTTTTTTTTTGATACATTTTATAGCAGAAAGTAAAAAATATTGGGGGGGGGGGGGTAAATTTTCCAGAGGGCAAGTAATTAAACAAAAAAATGGTTAGTTAAACCCACGAGTGCTTTATTTTACCACTTCTTTTCCTTTTTTTTTTTTTTTTTTTGCTTTTTGCTCTAGGTGTTTATTGTAGAGAAGAGATAAGGTGCTGTTTTTTTTTTTTTTTTAATTAGGATAATTAATAAGGATAAACAACAAAACCACTAACAGGTATGTAAGGATAAGCAAGTAGGTAGATAGGGATAAGCATGAGGGGGGGGGGTTAGATACAAGAACACTGGTAACTGCATGCAGTGTATACAATAATAATCATTGAGAGAGAACAATCACTTAGCTACACTTACACCAACTATGCATTCAACAGCTTACCTTGGTCGGGGACATCTTATACTTCCCATTCATCATGTAAACTCCCTTATCCACGACCACCAAGCCTACGCTGGCCTTGTGGTCAGCTTTCAGTCTAAGGCTCATAAAATTTCCAGGATCTTGAGGTGCATTGTCCCGATACCTTTCACCTGATATTGTCAGCTGAGAGACACAAACCACGTTTTATCAATATATTAATACATTTACCAAATGTATCCTGCTATCATAGAATCAATAATATGTTAAAGTCCATCCAACCCCTAACTATGAATTTGTTTGCTAAAGCATTGTGTATCAGAAAAAAATGTCATATTTTTGAAAATGAAATACCGTTTGCACATTTTGCTCATATGTATTTGCTTTCTAGTGAAGCTAATCTCCTCGAGCCTTTTTCAACCACTTTTGGTCTACATGCACTCTCTCTGGACTGATAATTCCTGTTAGTGACAAAGGTGACCCACCTGTATAATGTGTGCAAGCAGGACTCATCACAAGGGGGCCTATAACAGGGTGACAATGGAGGAACACAATCGGCAGACAGTCACCCCAAAACACTAAGTACCTGAACACGGAACGTTGTGGTAGGATCACCATGTATTATTGTAATGAAAGCTGCAGATTGTTGAAGTTTTAATTTGCTTATATTTTCCCTTCCCTTGTTAACTTGCTGCACATTTTCACTGGCAAGTTGTACACTTGCAGAGCACTTGAAAGCACAAGTTCTAGTTGACACTGTACCAATTTTTAGCAAATTTGCGTGGCAAGTCTCTAGCAAGAGCAAAGTTGCATTGGTGAGCTACAGCAAGAGCTCTGCAAGTCTACAGCATGAAAATTCAGCTACAGTGACCCCATGTGGCGGGATGACTATTGCACAACAAAACTGAACCAGAACTTGCAGAAGACTTGCAGAATGTTTGCAAAGAAAGTTTATCTGGAGTCATGCAATGCAAACTTGTGAAACCTGACAAGTCTAGAAATAGCTTAGCATGTCATTTTCAAACTTGCAGCACCAGTACTTACCTTCCTTCATCAAAAGCTAATGAGATTATTAAATAAATAACCTGTTTTCAATAAATACCGAAATGAAGACCCACATTGACATCATCATGTCTGTTGGGAACAAGGTGCGGTACTTTCGTTTGTGAAAATAGGAAGCTGTAATAACACCCACCTTATATTTGAATCAAAATTCAAAAGAATTGTAATTCTGCGTGCCCTTCACCCAGGTAATGAGCCTGGCTCCATCTGACTTATTGCAGCTTCCATTGCACACTGTGAGAAACTTGCAGTATGCAGTGAAATCACAATAAGCAATTTCAGTACATGAGAGGAACCTTCTGTCTTCTCCTTTACTTGAGTTCAGCTTTAAAGATATTTAAAACAAATGTTTCAATTACATTCCATTAACTGCTAAAAAGAGAAGTATGGGAGTGAGTTCTTTTTAGAACCATACTTCCCTACAGTTGGTGGATGCAGCATCTGTCCCACGCTGTCTTTATCACTGAGAACTGAGTGATCATTCACTGCCGATTGCTTGGTTCTCAAAGCTCCCTGAGCAGAGAGCTAGGGATTGTCAGTCATTGGCTCTCTGCTCTGCTGCTCCCCCCCCCCCCCCCAAGCTTACTGGAGTGCTGGGCTGTGGAGGGGGCAGGAGTGGCCAGCTCAGGCTCTCAGCGGCTCACTGAGAAGCTAAGACGAGTGCCAGTCCATGTATGTGGGCGAATCCCAACCTTTTGGTCGCAATCTTTTTCAGAGCCAGGACTGGCTCTGTGAAGTTAGCTGACAATGGGCTTCAGCTGTCTGCTGAAAAGGGGCACAGGAGTGCAAAATGAACTGCACTCATGTGATAGACAGAAGAAGTACAACCAAGCAAGCTTCTCCTTTAATGTGATTCTAAAGGCAACATTTGTATTTTTAAAATATAACAAACATGTTACACTTATCTGCTTTTTGTAATGGTTTTGCACAGAACAACCCTGATCCTCCTCTTCTGGGGCCCTCCTCCGCTGGCGCTTCTGGCCCCTCCATCATGCAGATTGCTATGGGAGCACACGTGCATGCTCGCTGCCTTGACACACAGAGTGTGACTTAACCCCAGCCCCCGCTCCCTCCTTACTGGCTGTGATTGACAGCAGCAGGAGCAAATACTGCTGCCCCTATGTCCAATGAGGAGAGAGAGAGAGACGCTGCTCTAGTGCACATTGCTGGATCGAGAGTGTGAGAAAGAGAGAATGCATTAAGGTAAAACCTTCTGCCTTAAAGAGGAAGTAAACCCTCCTCTGTAACTTGTACCTATAGGTAAGCCTATGATAAGGCTTACCTATAGGTACTGTAAATATCTCCTAAATGTGCACCGTTTAGGAGATATTTACTTTGCATGCAGCCAATGACATCACTGGCGCATGCGCTCTAAAGGAATGGCTGCCCGTTTGCATTCATGGAAGTGACGTCATTGTGGCTCCGGGCCAATCAGATGGCCAGAGGACGAGATCCCAAAAGGAAGATGGGTGAACATGTCGGCCATGTCAGCGGCGAGCAAGCGGTGCTGCGGGGTCTTTGTTCTAAGGTAAGTATTTCATAATTAGCTAGTATGCGATGCATACTAGCTCATTATGCCTTTGTCTTTCAGGTTTTTCTTTTTTTATCTTTTCTTGGAGGTTTACAACCTCTTTAAGAACTACTTTAAGCTTATATGAGATTTAACTTTCTGAGTTTAGATCTTATGTAATAAATATCTTATAAACAAATGCCATGTAGCTATTAACCACTTATGGACCGCCCACCATGTATTTACATCGGTAATTTGACGTTAATTACCGGGGTTATGGCAGCAGATAGCTGCCATACCCAGTGACGTACCAATAGGGGGGGTGGGGGAGGGCGGTCCACCCGGGGTGCCACACATTAGGGGGGTGTCAGCGAGCACCAGGGTGACACCTGGGGCCGGCCGCCGGCCGCCGGCCACCGGAGGAGAAACTGTATAAAGCAGAGAATGGGAGAGAGACTCACTTCGCTCACGAGCCCTGCATACACTATGGGAAATGCCGGAGTTAACTGTGCTAGATAATGAGAAGGCAATTGGTTGCTAGGACCGCTTAGCAACCAATCACCGGCTCATTAACTACTAAACACGGTTAACTTAGGCATTTCCCGCTGACCGCTGTGTATGCAGGGCTCGTGAGCCTCTCTCCCATTCTCTGCTTTGAACAGTTCCTCCCTCTCTGCTCTCCTCCTAATAATGTAGGGGGGGGGGGGCAATTGTATTGTAAAGTCGTTCTATTGGGGGGGAGGGGGTCTGCATTGTAAAGGGGTTTTATTGGAGGGGGGGTGTTGTCTGCATTATAAAGGGGTTTTATTGGGGGGGGGTTGTCTGCATTGTAAAGGGGTTCTATTGGGGGGGTGTCTGCATTGTAGAGGGGTTTTATTGGGGGGGGGGTCTGCATTGTAAAGGGGTTTTATTGGAGGGGGGGAGTTGTCTGCATTGTAAAGGGGTTCTATTGGGGGGGGCTTGTATTGTAAAGTGGTTCTATCGGGGGGGGTCTGCATTTTAGAGGGGTTCTATGGGGGGGCTTGTATTGTAAAGGGTTCTATTGGGGGGGTTTGTATTGTAAAGGGGTACTATTGGGGGGGGTTGTATTGTAAAGGGGTTCTATAGGGGGCGGTCTGCATTGTAAAGGGGTTCTATAGGGGGGTTTGCATTGTAGAGGAGTTCTATTGGGGGGGTTTGTATTGTAAAGGGGTTCAATTGGCGGGGGCTTTGTATTGTAAAGGGGTTCTATTGACGGGGGCTTTGTATTGTAAAGGGGTTCTATTGGGGGGCTGTATAATGTAAAGGGTTCTATTGAGGGGGTGCGAGGGCTAAATCATGTAAAGGGTTCTATGGGGGGGTGCGGAAACTGTGTAATGTAAAGGGTTCTATGGGGGTGGGGGCTGTGTAAAGTAAGGGGTTCTTTTGGGGGGTAGGGGCTGTGTAATGTGAAGGGTTCCACGGGGGTGGGGGCTGTGTAATGTAAGGGGTTCTATTGGGGGACGGGGGCTGTATAATGTAAAAGTTTTTATGGGGGGCGGGGGCTGTGTAACATAAAGGTTTCCATGAGGGGGGTGTGGGCTGTGTAATGTAAAGGGTTCCATGAGGGAGGTGGGGCTGTGTAATGTAAAGGGTTCCAATTGGGGGGCAGTGTAATGTAAAGGGTTCCAATGGGGGGCTGTGTAATGTAAAGGAGCCCAGGGGTACGGGGGCTGTGTAATGTAAAGGGGTCCAGGGGTACGGGGCTGTGTAATGTAAAGAGGTCTTCCTACATTTTACTCTCAGTTATTACTGCAGTCCTATAGATTTTTTTTCTGCATTTTCTGAAAGCGCACCAAAAGTCTTGCATGCTGCATCTTTGGCACGCTTTCAGAAAACAGGAAAATAATTTTTTTGGGGGGAGTGACACCATGGTTTACTGCACCAGGTGACACCAACCCTAGTGACACCACTGGCAGTAGCAAACAGTAAGTATGCCACTGCCAGTTACATGTATTTCTGTCTGGCGCCTCGGGTCAATCAGTGCCGTTTTTGCAGAGAAGGAGGGGCCTGGTCGCCGGGTCAATGTGTGGTTCGTCGCCTGCACGCCGGGGGGGGGGGTTTAGGATCCGCCCCGGGTGCCAAATGCTCTAGGTACGCCCCTGGCCATACCACAGTAGTTTTTTAAACGGCGGATGGTCCGCTTTAACATAAGGGTGGTCCCAGCGGCAGATTTGCTGCGGGATCACCCTTATGAGCGGCGGGAGAGGTGCCCCCCCTCCCACCGCTTCCCGGTCGTTTTCCCCGCTTACTGGACCCGTTGGTGGCGGGGAAAATGATCTGGTCCACTGTCCCCTCAGGCAGGAAGTCGAGTGAGGGCAAGATGGCCCTCACTCCACTCTATGGCCTTGGAGCACCGGAGTGACGTCATACGTCGCTTCCTAGCAATGGATTTAAAGAACCCATTTTTTTTCCTCATGAAAAAAATCACTTTCTTTTTTTTTTACATCCTTGTAATAAGAAAAAAAGTTATCAAAAATTAAGAAAAAAAAAAAGTGGAAAAATAAAAGATAAAACAAATAGGAAAAAAAATTGAAAGTTCCCGTCCCCATTAACTCGCGCGCAGAAGCGAACCCATGTGCAAGTTGCGCCCACATATGTAAACGGTGTTCAAACCACACATGTGAGATATCGCCGCAATCGTTAGAGCGAAAGCAATAATTTGAGAACTCCTCTGTAACTTTAAACTGGTAACCTGTAATTTGTAATGTAATGTAATGTAGAAATTTTTAAAATGTCACCTATGGGGATTTTTTATGTATGTTGCCATTCCACGAGCGTGCGCATTTTTGAAGCATGACATGTTGGGTATCTATTTACTCAGCGTAGCATTATCTTTCACATTATAGGAAAAAAATTTGTCTAAATTTACTGTTTTCTTATTTTTTTATTAAAAAAAGCGATTTTTTTTTTAAAAAAAGCGGTCTTGCGTTTATAAGACCGCAGCACAAATACGGTGTAATAAAAAATATTGCAACAATCTCCATTTTATTCTCTAAGGTCTCTGCTAAAATATATAATGTGTGGGGGTTCTAAGTAATATTCTAGCAAAGAAAAACAAATTCTAACCTGTAAACAACAAGTGTCAGAAAAAGGCACGGTCCTAAAGTGGATAATATGGGGTACACCACCCCTGAACCCCCCCCCCCCCTTGCGGCTACTACAGCCTCCTTACTATCAGGGTGCTTTCACAGGTTTTTGGAATGTATCTGTAGGGATTTGTGCCATTTAGTTAAAAAAGCATTTGTGAGGTCAAGCATTGTAAGACAAGAAGATCAGCCTCACAAACAGCATTCCAGTTCATCCTAAAAGTGTTCAGTAGGATTGAAGTTAGGGCTCTGTGCAGGACCTCCACATTAAACTGATCAAACAACATCTTTATAAAGCTGGTTTTGTGCATAAATGCCCTTCCCCAAACTGTTCCCAAAAGGCTGGAAGCTCACCGTTGTCCAAAATAGCTTTGTATGGAGTAGAATTAACACTAAATTCAATAATTTGAAGAGGTGTAATCATATTTTGGCCATATAGTATAAGTTTAGGGTTGGGGTGACTTTGGACCTTGGTGCTAGGTTAACCACTTAAGCCCCGGAAGATTTTACCCCCTTCCTGACCAGGGGGTATTTTACGACTCGGCACTGCGTGACTTTAACTGACAATTGCGCAGTCATGCAATGTGGTACCCAAACGAAATTTACGTCCTTTTTTTCCCACAAACAGAGCTTTCTTTTGGTGGTATTTGATCACCTCTGCGCTTTTTATTTTTTGCGATATTAATAAAAAAAGAGCGAAAATTTTGCAAAAAAATGACATTTTCAACTTTGTCTTTTAAAAAATATCCAATATACTCAATTTATGTATTTTTTTTTGGCCAAAATATATTTAACTACATGTCTTTGACAAAAAAAAATTCAATGAGCGTATTTTTATTGGTTTGCGCAAAAGTTAGAGCGTCTACAAACTATGGTGTAAATACTGAAATTTACGCAGCTTTAATTTCTGACTGCCTATCTCATTTCATGAAGTGCTAAAATGGCGGGGCAGTACAAAACCCCCCCAAACTACCACTTTTTGGAAAGTAGACATCCTAAGGAATGTTCTGAGAGGCATGTTGAGCTCATTGAATATTTCTATTTTTTTTTTTACACAAAGTCGTCATTGAAATGATATATTGCTCACACATGCCATGGGTATATGTGTAATTACACCCCAAAATATATTCTGCTGCTTCTCCTGAGTACAGGGATACCACATATGTGGGACTTTTTGGGAGCCTAGCTGTGTACGGGTCCCCAAAATCAAATCACCACCATCAGAATTTCAAAGGGCGTACATTTTTCATTGCATTTTCTCACTACCTCTAACGGTTTAGGAGGCCCTGAAATGTCAAGATACCACAAAACCCCCCCAAATGACCCCATTTTGGAAAGTAGACACCCCAAGCTGTTTGCTGAGAGGCATGGTGAGTCCATGGAATATTTTATATTTTACCACAAGTTTTGGGAAAATTACTATTTTTTTTTTTATTTTATTTTTTTTACACAACGTTGTCACTAAAAGATAAAATTCTCACACATGACATGGGTATAAGTGGAATGACACCCCAAAATACATTCTGCCACTTCTCCTGAGTATGGGGATGCCCCATGTGTGAGACTTTTTGGGAGCCTAGCTGTGTACAGGACCGCGAAAACCAATCAACACTCTCAGGTTTTCTAATGGCGTAAATTGTGCATGTCACCTCTGCACTACCTGTCACAGTTTCGGAGGTCCTAAAATTCCAAGATAGCACAAACCCCCCCCCCCAAATGACCCCATTTTGGAAAGTAGACACCCCAAGCTATTTGCTGAGAGGCATGGTGAGTCCATGGAATATTTTATATTTTGCCACAAGTTCCGGGAAATATATATATATATATATTTTTTTTTTTTTTCACAAAGTTGTCAGTAAATGAAATATTGCTCACACATGCCATGGGTATATGTGAAATGACACCCCAAAATACATTCTGCTGCTTCTCCTGAGTACAGGGATACCCCATGTGTGAGACTTTTTTGCAGTCTAGCAGAGTACAGGTCCCCGAAAACCAGTCCCCGCTTTCAGGCTTTCCAAGGGCGTAAATTGTTGATTTCACTCCTGACTACCTATCACAGTTTCGGAGGCCCTAAAATTCCAAGATAGCACAAACCCCCCCCAAATGACCCCATTTTGGAAAGTAGACACCCCAAGCTATTTGCTGAGAGGCATGGTGAGTCCATGGAATATTTTATATTTTGCCACAAGTTCCGGGAAATATATATATATATATATATATATATATATATATATATATATATATTTTTTTTTTTTTTTACACAAAGTTGTCAGTAAATGATATATTGCTCACACATGCCATGGGTATATGTGAACTGACACCCCAAAATACATTCTGCTGCTTCTCCTGAGTACAGGGATACCCCATGTGTGAGACTTTTTTGCAGTCTAGCCGAGTACAGGACCCCGAAAACCAATCATCGCCTTCAGGCTTTCCAAGGGCGTAAATTGTTGATTTCACTCCTGACTACCTATCACAGTTTTGGAGGCCATGAAATGCAAAGTCAGCACAACCCCCCCCCCCCCCCCCCAAATGACCCCTTTTCGGAAAGTAGACACCCTGAGCTATTTGCAGAGAGGCATGTTGAGTGTTTTGCAGATCTCACTTTTTGTCACACAGTTTTGGAAATTGAAAAAAGAGGGAAAAAAATGCATTTTCCTGTTTTTTCTTCATTTTTCAAAAAAAATGAGAGCTGCAAAATACTCACCATGCCTCTTAGCAAATAGATTGGAGTGTCTACTTTGCAAAATTGGGTCATTTGGGGGGGTTTTGTGCCATCTTGGCTTTTTATGGACTTCAAAAGTGTGATAGGTAGTAAGGAGTGAGATCAACAATTTACGCCCTTAGAAAGCCAAAAGGTGCGCATTGGTTTTCCGGGTCCTGTACGCGGCTAGACTGGCAAAAAGTCTCACACATGGGGTATCATTGTACTCAGGAGAAGCAGCAGAATGTATTTTGGGGTGTCATTTCACATATACCCATGGCCTGTGTGAGCAATATATCATTTACTGACAACTTTGTGTAAAAAAAAAAAAAAAAATAAAAAAAAAATTTTTCCCCGAAACTTGTGGCAAAATATAAACTATTCCATGGACTCACCATGCTTCTCAGCCAGTAGCTTGGAGTGTCTAATTTGCAAAATGGGGTCATTTGGGGGGGTTTTGTGCTATCTTGAAATTTCAGGGCCTCTGAAACTGTGACAGGTAGTCAGGGGTAAAATCAGCAATTTACGCCATTAGAAAACCTGAAGATGTGGACTGGTTGTCGGGGTTGCGTACACAGCTAGGCTCCCAAAAAGTCTCACACATGTGGTATCCCTGTACTCAGGAGAAGCAAAAGAATGTATTTTGGGGTGTCATTTCACATATTCCCATGGCATGCAGGAGCAATATATCATTTAGTGACAACTTTCTGTAAAAAAACAAAAAAATAATAATAATTTTCCCGAAACTTGTGGCAAAATATAAAATACTCCATAGACTCACCATGCCTCTCAGAAAAAAGCTTTGGGTGTCTACTTTTCAAAAAGGGGTCATTTGGGGGGTGTTTGAACAGTCCCAGCATTTTATGCTCAATCTTAGCCACACATCACCCACTCTTCTAACCACTTGAAAACCAAGCCTTTTCTGTGCCTTTTTGTTTACATGAAAAAATATTTTTTTTTTACTAGAAAATTACTTTGAACCCCCAAACATTATATATTTTTTTAAAGCAGAGGCCCTATAGAATAAAATGGTGGATGTTGCAAATTTTTTTGTCACACGGTATTTGCGCACAGATTTTCCAAACGCAATTTTTGCGAAAAAAATACATTTTTTTTAATTTATTGCACAAATACACTATATAATTCCAATTTTTTTGATAAAATTTAAAAGATGATCTTATGCCGAGTTCATAGACACCTAACATGACATGCTTTAAAAATTGCGCATGCCTGCGCAGTGGCAAAAACATACGTGCATTTTTAAAAACCTTTAAAAGTCTCTACAGGTTACCACTTTAGACTTACAGAGGAGGTCCACTGCAAGAATTACTGTACTCAATCTGGCGATCGCGGCGATACCTCACATGCATGCTGCAATTGCGGTTTACATATGACACTAGACCACCGCTTGCGTGCGCCATTGCGTGCAAGCACCGGGGGAAAGGGGGGGGCTCAATTTTTTTTTTCTTTTTTCTTTTGCTTTTTTATGTTATTTTGACACCTTTCCTTAAATTTTTTTTTTTTAATCATTTTTATTGTTATCATAGTGAATTTAAATATCCCCTATGATAGCAATCTGTGGTGACAGGTACTCTTTTTTAAAAAAATTGGGGTCTTTTAGACTCTATATCTCTCCTCTGACCTTAACGCATCTGACCACACCAAAATTGGTGTGATAAAATACTTTCCCAATTTCCCAATGGCCCTGTTTATTTCTGGCGAAACAGAAGTCATAAAATGCTCGTAGCCTCCGGCATCTTAGGCCATAGAGATGATTGGAGCCATTCTCATCTCCAATTAGCTCTATGGTTAGATAACTGAACCACCGGCTGCACTCTCGGGTTAACCAGTGGGACAGGAGAGCCCGAGAAAAACCACGGAAGGCTGCGGAAGGCGGCGGTGGGGGGGGAGGCCCCTCCCACTGCATGTAAAAGCAGTCTAGCGGCCAATTACCTGCTAGGATTGCTTTTACATGTAAACCGACCGCTGGCTGTAAAAAACGATACCAAGATGATACCTAAATCTGCAGGCATCATCCTGGTATAACCACTCAAAGTCCAGCAACGTACCAGTACATTGCTGGTCCTTGTTTGGCATATAGGTTTTTTTTTTTTTTCATGCAGCCTGTGGGCTGAACGAAAAAAAAGAGAACATATCAGAAATCAGCACAGGAATAATGCGTAGTATTACTCATCATTAACCGCCCAAACAACCACCCACTGAATTTAATGATGGGTATACACGACACTATCCACGTATACCAAAATAGGATTTTAACTGCAGTGCTGAAATCAGAAAATCACCACAGCTGCTATCAGCAAAGGTATCCATATATGCTGAGCGCAAACACTGTTTGTGTCAGAATATATAAAATCAATGCGTGGTAGCCGACGAGTACCTGCAAGAGAAACAGGTCACAAAAGAATGAAAAAACAAAGTACATTAAAAAAAGCACATTAGGAAGAGTAGAAGGACATATAAAATGACTGACAACAACAGTTTTTGGATTCTCATCATTAACCGCCCAAACAACCACCCACTGAATTTAATGATGGGTATACACGGCACTATCCACGTATACCAAAATAGAATTTTAACTGCAGTGCTGAAATCAGAAAATCACCACAGCTGCTATCAGTAAAGGTATCCATATATGCTGAGCGCAAACACTGTTTGTGTCAGAATATATAAAATCAATGCGTGGTAGCCGACGAGTACCTGCAAGAGAAACAGGTCACAAAAGAATGAAAAAACAAACAAAGGACAATAAAAAAAAAGTACAGTAGGAAGAGTAGAAGGACATATAAAATTACTGACACAACAACAGTTTTTGGATCCTTTTATTTTTCTTTCTAACTGTTTCTTGATTTGGGAGGGACTGCGATCTTCTGCGATCTTCTCTTCCAGCTTGGGTCTCTCAAAATGTCGATGGACATCCAACATCCTTCGAGACCCTGTGTTTGTGTGCCCTACACTGTGTCGTGCTGTACCCTACGCTAATACTCCACTAGTGTATGGTAGCGATGGAAACATTCCCCGATGCAGAGACCAGGTTGGTCAGGACATTTGGGACAATAATAGCGGGTGTCACGCCTAAATCCGCGCCTGCTACAGACACGACATCTTCTTTGGGGCCATCTTTGGGTAGGGGTACTCGGGAGGACATGTGAAAAATGCCTCTCATGCAGCCGGCTCACTGCATCTGGAAGGGGAAGTTGGGCAGGCATGCCTCCTGGGTACAGGTAGGCAAGGATGATCTCTTCCTGGAATTCCCGGAAAGATCCAGTTCGTCCTGACGCCCTGTATAGGACAAAGGCGTTCAGCATCGCCAATTGAAATAAATAAACAGACACTTTTTTGTACCAGCGTCTGGCTTTACGGGCAACTAAATACGGCGCCAAAAGCTGGTCGTTAAGGTCCACCCCTCCCATATTAAGGTTATATTCCTGGACACAGAGGGGTTTCTCCATAACGCCAGTTGCCGTAGGGATTTGGACTGTCGTGTCTGGGTGAAGGGAGGACAGAACATAAACATCCCGTGTATCCTTCCACTTCACCGCAAGCAATTTGTCCGTTTTCAAGCAGGCTCTCGCCCCCCGACTAAGACGGGAATCTACAAGCCGTTGGGGGAAGCCCCAGCGATTAGGTCGCACGGTGCCACATGCGCCAATTTGTAATTCGAGCAGGTGACTAAATAGTGGCACGCTTGTGTAAAAGTTGTCCACGTACAAATGGTACCCCTTTCCGGATAAGGGTGACACCAAGTCCCAAACAATCTTACTGCTGCTCCCTATGTAGTCTGGGCAGTTGGGGGGCTCCACACAGCTATCTTTTCCCTCATAGACCCGGAAACTAACTGTATAGCCTGTGGCCCTGTCACAGAGCTTGTACAGCTTGACCCCGTACTTGGCACGCTTGCTGGGGAGGTACTGTTTCATAGCAAGGCGGCCAGTAAATTTAATCAGGGACTCGTCAACGCAGACAACTTGTTCAGGGGTAAACAAGGCTGCAAACCGCTGATTGAAGTGGTCTATGAGGGGCCGAATTTTGTGGAGCCGATCGTATGCAGGGTCTCCCCGAGGACGACAGATTTCATTGTCGCTGAAATGCATAAATCGCAGAATTTGCTCATATCTCGCCCTGGACATGGAGGCAGAGTACATGCGCATATGGTGAAGTGGGCTAGTGGACCAATATAGCCGCACTTCACTCTGTTTAGTTATGCCCATGTTGAGGGAAAGGCCCAGAAAGATCTTAAATTCGGAAACCGTTATAGGATTCCAGCCGAATCGTCTGGCAAGGTGCGAATTTGGGTTGGTGGCGATAAATTGTTGAGCATATAAATTTGATTGATCCACAATAGATCTGAAAAGATCTTCCGTGAAGAACAGCTCAAAAAAGTTCAGGGGCGTAAAACCAGCTGTCTCCACGTGGATTCCAGGTTGGGCGGTGAATGGGGGAAGTACTGGCGCTGTAGAATCAGTGGGTTGCCAATTAGGAAATGCCAGCGCATCAGGGAGGGCACTATGGGCTCTACGGGCCTGTCTTCGAATACGCGGTGGCTGCGGGCCACTACTCGTGCTAGCCACCGCACCAGCTTCAACTGCATTTAGGGGACTCGCCACGTCACCAGGTGATACTGCAGTGCTGGTTGTACTAGGTCCAGGGTGTACTAGGCCGCTGGCGCTTGCCAGGTCGCCAGAAAAATGAGCGGCACTAGTAACCACACTCTGCTCCATATGCGATTCCTGCATCTCAACAACTTCAGAATGGGGTCGGGTACGCCTGGGTCTAACAGGGACCCATCTGTCGTCGGAGCTATCTGTCAGGGAGCCGCTGCCGTCATCTGGTTCGTATACTGACCCTGATTCTGCCGGTGAGGCTTCCCCATCGCTCTCACCTGGCATGGTCATTATACTGTAAATAGCTTCATCACTGTACGAACGTTTAGACATTTTGGTAACTAAATTTACCCGTACAGTGATGCGACTCACAGGTAATAAAAGCACCTGGTTGTCGAAGGCTATTTCAAGCGCTATCAAAAAAACTGCTAATGCTAGCAGGGATCAGGCCTGACTCTGCTAACACAGCGGTTTTGTGTCTTGTGTTTTTTTGCAAGTGACAGTAATCTATTGATTACTACACTTGCCTGGGTGAAAGGGTTAAATGCAGGTGCTGGCAGGAATCAGTGCTGATCGTGCAAACACCGCGTTTTGGGAACCTTAAACTATGGGGGCGCTAGTATAGTTCTGATCAGATCAGATATTGATCTGTTCAAACACTATACTAGAAATGGAAGTGTATGTGCGTGCGTGCGTGTGTGTGTGGCAATCAAGGGGTTATTTCTAAACTATGCGCCGGGGATCTGGGGGGGTGGCGGGGACCCTAAACCTCCTTTGGGAAAGAAACTAGCTAGCTAGAGCAACCTCAAGTCACAATGACACTAATACAAAATACAGTAAAAACAGTATATTATGTGTGTATTAGTGCTAATGTGACAGAGGGTGTAGGGGTTAACGGGATGTGATCAGGGGGGGATCAGGGGTTTAAATCTTTATTGGAAGGGGCTGGCGGGTAACCTACGGATAAAAGAAACGGTGGCAAGCGCTAAACCTGGTCACAAGTCACACTTATACGGGTATATAGAAAATGCTATATACTGTATACAGTGTGTTGTGGCAGGGGGTGTAGGGGTGATCAGGGGGGGATCAGGGGATTAAATCTTTATTGGGCGGGTGGGGGGGACCCTAAACCTCCTTGGGACACAAACTTAGTCGCCTGCGCTAATTCTGATCACAATCACACTAATACAAAAATACAAAAACACAGTATATTACGTTTGTATTAGTGCTGATGTGACAGAGGGTGTAGGGGTTAACTAGCGGTGATCAGGGGGGGATCAGGTGGGATCAGGGGCTTAAATCTTTATTAGGGGGGGTGGCGGGTAATTCAAGTGGAAAAGGGGGGGTCGCAAGCGCTAGACCTGACCACAAATCACACTTATACGGGTATATAGCAAAATGCTATATACTGTATACGGTGTGTGTTATGGCAGGGGGTGTAGGGGTGATCAGGGGGGGGTCAGGGGCTTAAATCTTTATTGGGCGGGTGGCGGGGACCCTAAACCTTCTTGGGACAGAAACTTAGTCGCCTGCGCTAATTCTGATCACAATGACACTAATACAAAAATACAAAAATACTGTATATTGCGTTTGTATTAGTGCTGATGTGACAGAGGGTGTAGGGGTTAACGGCGGTGATCAGGGGGGGGTCAGCGGCGATCAGTGGGTTAAATCTTTATTAGGGGGGGGTGGGGGGTAATTTGAGTGGAAAAGGGGGGGTCGCAAGTGCTACACCTGTTCACAAATCACACTTATACAGGTATATAGGTAACTGCTATATGCTGTATATAGTATGTGTTGTGTCAGGTGCTGTAGGGGTTAATTGGGGGGCGATCGGGGGTGAAATGTGCCTATCTAACTGTGTGTGGGTGTGCTTGGTGCAATTACTCACAGTAAGATGTGCTCTCCTCTCACGCTGGATCCAAAAAGACCGTTGTGAGGGGAGGGCACATCTCCTCTAAGCCTGTGTTTACATTTCACAGGCTTAGAGTGACATTTGATTGGGTAGGACCGATCAACAGGTCCAAACCAAAAATGATTGGCCTGGACCTGATGACTGATCGGTTCTGAACCCAATCGAGTCATCGGCGGTGGCGGCGGGGCGCGGGAGCGCGCACAGGGCCGGCAAAAAGTGCTGACGTAGGCCTACGTCAGTTTGCCTGGCCGGGGCTGAGCGCCGACGTAGATCGTCGTGCGCCGGTCGGGAAGTGGTTAAGGCTAAAGGCTAAACTAGGGTTTTAAATGGAACATATATGTTGGCAACAAAACATGTGTTGATGATCCCTCATGAAAAACACCACACTATTTTTTCAAAGCAGAAGAATCATTTGATAATGATTTTCAATTTTGCAGAATGATCTGATGACTTGCTGATATTGGGTCAAACCAATATGATCTCTAATTGATTCCTGAGACATTCTTACCATTCCCATGCAGGTATCTGCCACATCTATCCAGAGAGAGTCAGCCACGATCTCACGGCCTGCTCCAGTTGTGACCACATAATAGGCCAATATGCAGAAGGATGGAATAAATTCTGGTGTTATTGGTAGCTGCAACATCACAAGAGATTGGCCGGGTTTTTTGTCTAGTCTTCCAGTTGTCAATATTCTACCATTGTTTAGTATCTGTAGGATGACAAAATAAATAACTGATCTCTTTATTCAAATTCAAAATCACAAATTGGAAATCAAATTAAAAAAAGCTTGCAGAGTGCCATCAAGACCCCTGAAACCCCACTTTTCCCATGGGGTCTTTAGCTACTAAAGTCACACTTGGTCCTCTCCTCTAGCTGCTGTCCCTCACTGTTTGTTGTGAGACTTACCATTTTAGCTTTCAACCAACAGTGAGGTGACGGCTGTAGTTGCCTGCTCTTTATCCTTTCTAATAGTTAGGCAAGGCTCTGGGCCCTTGCTCTTTATTCTTTCAGATTGTTTACCAGCTTAGAATTAAACTGGTTTGCTTAATGTATCAATATCTAACCCGCTTTATTAAAAAACATTTTTTTGTTGCATTCTGTGTCCCCATTGGCAAGATTTACCTTCACTTCCTGTTCTGCCTGACATCCATCAAAAAGACAGGAAGTTATGAATAATCTCCACAATGGAGCGCAGACTGGAGATTAGCTTTAGGTTTTGGCCAACTAGGAGTCTGACCCGAACTAAGGCTGTTCGCAGTTCATCAAAAAAGTGAACTAAAAGGTCAGATTTAACTGGGGGGCTGTCAATTGCAACAGGAGTTCAACGAGAGATGATTGTCACAATGGCAATCAGTGACTGGCGATGGATCTACATAGCTGGTTAAAATGATTGAGGTTGGATTGACATCAGGGGCAACATTTATTTATTTATTTATTTATTTATTTACTATTTAATTGCTTACTGCCCGCTATCAGTTTATTTACTGCTAGTGGGCGGCAGCTGCAAGGTAGGCGATGTACCTGTACGTCACCGCCTGCTTCCAGGTTCCACACACATTCCCCCTACTGACCCGTGCTGTGGTTTGACACAACATTAGTTTGTCAGCAGGCATCAGCCAATGATTTTGGCTGAATACCTGCTGATCCGCTGTACACAGAATTGTGATCTGGCATTTTCTTCTTTCTGAAAAAGGAGAAAATAAAAACGGCCAGATGTATGAGTAAAAGCAGCACACATTTCACTTGTTAGGCACACGATTAACCCCTTGATTGCCCCTTGATGTTAACCCTTTCCCAGCCAGTGTCCTAATACAGTGTAAAGTATTATATCTGATCACTGTATTAGCGTCATCAGTGTCAGTTAGTCAGTGTCCTTTCCAGCCAGCGCCTGTTAGTGCCAGATTGTCTGCCACACTATCCCACAGTTGCTCATCCCCACTTTTAGAAGTATAGTGTCTATAGCTGTGTAAATTGCAGTTTATATCCCGTAGTTTGTAGACACTATAACTTTGATACAAACCAATTAATATTCACTTATTGTGATTTTTTTTTTTTTACCGTGGCCATAAGGGAGAAAACATTTTGGCCTAATTTTATGAAGAAATGCGATTTTTTTTTTTTTTTTTTTTTATATATATGTTTTATAACAGAAAGTAGAAAATATTTATTTTTTCAAAATTTCTGGTCTTTTTTGTTTATAAAATAAAAAACCAGTGGTGGTCAAATACCACCACAAGAAAGCTCAATTTGTGTGAAAAAAAATTATATAAAATTTTTTGGGTACAGTGTTGCATGACCGAACATTTGCCAGTTAAAGCAGCACAGTGCTGAATAGCAAAAAAATGCCCTGATCATGAAGAGGGAAAAACATTCCAGAGGTCAAGTGGTTAATCAAGGGTTTTTTTTTTTTTTTTCGACAAGTATTTGTTTATTTACTATATCATTCTTGTTGTAATGAATAACCAAGGTGTTGTACTCCTTACTCATCCATGTAGGGGGTGAAGGCTGGATATCTTGGAGCCCCCTTCTTTTCCAGATTCTGATTATCCCCCCAGAGAACCCTACGTCCTTTAAGTCAGGGATGTAGGGATGAGGCCCTCATCCCCATCAACATGGATACAAGATGTTTTCCAAGGAGGTAGGCGGTGTGCCCCCCCCCCCCCTGCAAGTTACCCTATAAATATTGAGGGTATGTGGCTTAGTAAAAAAGAAAAGAAAATGGACAGACTTGATGGACTACTCAGTCTTTTCCTGACGTACTTTTTGTATGACTCTATGTAGTATAGTTCTGGCCAGTCATGCTGCATGTCTGCTTAGGAGTCTGAGGGTCTGGTATGGATTTTGTAGAGAAACCTATACTGTTTTTTTTTTTTTAATATTGGAGCCAATAAACATAGGTACTAGCACCAGGGCCTATCCTAACTAGGCCATGATGGAGCCTGCTCCTCCTTTCGCACCAGCTGCTAGAAGAGACATATCCTGCCGACTTCCGCCAAGTAAGGGTAGCTGCAGCATGGTGCATCGGCAGTAAACACACTGGGGTTTATTTACTAAAGCTAGAGAGGGCAAAATTTGTCACAATTCTGCAGAGAAACCAATCATCTTCTGGGATTTATTGCTAAAGCTTAATTAAACAAGCTGAGGTTAGAAGCTGATTGGTTTCTCTGCAGAATTGTGACTAAGTTTTCCCTTTCTAGCTTTAGTAAATAAACCCCACTGAGTCCAGTTGCAAATAACAAGACTTGTATCGAAGAAACTGACCAAATAAACAAAAAGCCCAGTGGGAAAGCCCCAAGCTAGAAAACACTCACAGTTCTGTGCAACTTGTAAAGCGGACCAGGCTCAGATACACCAAAAGCATCTGTCTGAGGGCAGAATGTGACCTGGCCAGTCTGAGCCCAATGGGGAAGATTCTGATGCAGGATTGGTTGTCACTAGCCCATCCCTACTCATCCAGAACCTTTCTCTACCACTAATTAATTTCCCCTGACAGGCGGGTGTACTTTCCGTACACAATCCACTCTCAAAATGCCGACAACTGCAGTGAGCCAGGGCTTTTTGTAAGTTCTGCCACCAGAGTCACATGGTACAGCAACATCCAACTGGATCACTTTCCAGTAACCCAGGAAACCATGGAGGAATAAGACCCTCCTAACTCCGTCTCCGCTGCGGTTTGAGCGCTACTTGCAGAAGAGAAGAAATATTGCACCTGACTACACTTACCCCCCCCCCCCCCCTCCACCCCCCTTGGCAGATGCTGTCCTCAGCATTGCAATACAGTAAAATGAAAACTGCAAAAGGCACGGTTGAGGAAAAACAGTGAAAACAATTTCAAACAACATAGTCAGAGAATCTTTTAGGAAGCTGCCCAAAGGGAGACAATTTACATTGTCATCACTAGAGTCACGTAGCAAGGGTTCATCTTCTGATTATGATTCTGGGGCCACAGCTGGTAGGGGGTTGCTTGCAATCCCTACACCCTCCTTACTTGAGTCCAAGTTGCCAGATCTTCCATAGCCTCGGTTTCAGAGTTCTCTTACATAGTTATATAGTTGTTATGGTTGATCAAAGACACCAGTCCATTCAGTTCAACCTGTGGTGTGTGTTTTGTGAATTTATGTCAAAATTAAATCCCCTATCCCTGTACGTTGTGATCGTTAAGATGCCTATCTAAAAGTTTTTTGAAACTAGCAACACTCCCTGCTAATATTACTGTGCGTGGAAGGGAGTTCCAAATCCTCACCGCTCTGACAGTAAAGAACCCTCTACGCTGTTTAAAGTTAAACTGCTTCTCCTCCGGGGGGCGTTCCAAGATGGCGTAGAGACCGGACGTGTAACTCCGAGACTCTTGATTCCGGCTGTTATCCTGCCTTCATTAACCGTGCAGACTGTCTGACTTTCAGAGGGATCCCTCACTCTACTCATCCTGTGACTGCGGGCGATGACTAGAGGGAGAAGTGCTGGTCTGTCGTACCGTACACCCGAATCAGTGAGTACCAGTGCTACCGTTGCTGCACCCTGCTGCAACCCTGAGTCCTCTTTGCCTGACTCCCTGATGCAGACCATTATTGGTTGCCAGACTGCCTTAACATCCAAGATAGAGACTGTGCACATGGAATTTGAGCTGATTCATAGAGACATGGATTGCTTCTGGGAATGGGTGATTGAGGTTGAGCATAGAGTGTCCTTCCTGGAAAATACTAAGTGAGACCACAATGCAGACCTCCACACCCTAAAGATTAAAGTTAAACACCTAGCAACAAGGGCTGAGGATGTAGAAAACCACAATTGGTGCAACAATTTGCCCATAATCGGACTCGGAGGGAGCTGACACCACATCCTTCACAGAAGGCCTTCTGCGATAACAACTGCGTAAGGCTCCCCGCCCCGCACGTTAATTTTAATTTTAAAGTCCCTCCATTTCCGGGACCGGGACATAGTCCTCAGAGAAACTTACACTCTGGGTGAACTCCTGTACAATAACCACAAGCTCCTCATATTCCCTGACTACTCAGTGGAAATGCAGAGACAGCTGAAATCCTTTGATAATGTCAAGTAATCATGTAAGCTGCGTGCTAGGGGACTCCTGTGGGTTAAATTTTCTTTCGGCTCCCATGTCACAGTATAGTGTTGTCTCCTGGAACACAAGGGACCTGAACTCCCCTGTTAAGAGCTCCCTAGTTTTCCAATTCTTGAAAACCTACCCTCCCCTTTTATGCATCCTACAGGAGACCCACCTCATTGGCAGGAAAAAAGCCATGGGTTGGTCAACATTATCATTCCACATATTCCACTTTCGCCCATGGAGTGAGTATTTTCATTTAAGTTTTTGAACCTTGTCTTGGACCCAGCTGCAGGTGGGTAAGACTCCTGGTCTGGATAGATCAGACTATGCAGAGGATCTTCTTCCTCGTCTGTATTCACTGTTTGTAGGGGCGCTGGACTCTGCTTATCTCCCCGACTTCATGAGTGATTCAGTGATTGTAGTAATCCCCAAACCAAGTAAAAATCCAGATCTCTGATCCTCATATCGCTCCCAAATCCTTTTTGAATGCAGATATGAAACTTCTATCTAAAATCCTTGCCAATCGACTTAATACTGTCAATACAGCATTGATCCATCCGGACCAGTCTGGTTTTATGCTTGGGAGAGGTACAGATATTAATTTTAGACATCTCCACATGCATATGGCCTTGGCTGCTCCGGACCGCCCAGGGGTTGTGGCATCCATGGATTCAATTTGGTTGAGTGGGGCTTTCTCAAGGCAGTCATGACTGGCTTTGGTCCTCGTTTTCTGTCTTGGTTGCAGCTGCTATATGCCCACACTAGAGCTAGGGTCAGGACCAATGGTACCTTGTCGGACTCCTTCGCTTTGGGCAGGGGGATGCGGCAGGGTTGCCCCTTATCTCCAGGTCTGTTTGCACTGGCCTTGGAGTCATTGACTATTTTGTTGTGGGCAGACATAGCAGTGAGGGGTATCCTGGTGGACCCCTTAGTGGAGAAGTCATCCCAGATGACACGTTGTTGTTTTTGGAAGATGCATCTTTGTCACTCCGGGCAGCCTTGGCTGTCATTGGTCGATTGGTACTTTTTCTGGAATTAGAACCAATTGGTGTTCTTCCCATTATACCCCTCAGTCCCCTGGACAGACACTGGCACCCCACTACAATAGGTAAACAAATTCACCTACCTTGGGATCAGAGTGGTGGCCCCTACGGCTAATTACCTGGTGAATAATGTATTCCCTCTCCTGTCTCAATTTTCCCCCAAGTGTATCTCCTGTGGTTCCCTGCCACTCACTCTGGTGGGCCGGGTGAACCTGCTAAAAATGGTATACCTCCCTAAATTTCTATATATTTTTTTCAGAATACCTCTGCCCTGTCCTTATCAGAATCTGGAAGCCCCCTTTAACAAGGGGACCCCCAGATCCCGTCCCTCTATGTGAATGGATATTGAGTACATCATACCCCTACCCATTCACCAAAAAAGTCTCCAAAACTAAAAACCACAGAAAACTGTTTTTGACAAGTCCTTTATTAAAAAATAAAAAATAGTGTCCCTCAATGTAAATCCATGGTCAATCACGATGCCTGCAGGACCCGAAAATGTGACACTACTGGGTGGCAAAATCGTTTTTTATTTTTTCTATTTTTCAGGTCTGGGGGGGGGGGGCGTCAATATTGATGATTGATTTACTTTGAGGGACACTATTTTTTAATAAAGGACTTATCAAAAACTGTTTTCTGTGGTTTTTACTTTTTCACACTTTTTTGGTGAATAGGTAGGGATACGATGTACTCGATATCCATTCACATAAGGGGGGGGCCGGGATCTGGGGGCCCCTTGTTAAAGGGGGCTTCTAGATTCCGACAAGCTTCCTGCCCACAGACCCCCAACAACCACAGCCCAGGGTTCTTGGGAAGATGCCCTTTGTCCCCATCAACATGGGGACAATGTGCTTTGGGGTATGGGGTGCAAAGCACCCATCCCCACCATGTTGAGGGCATATGACCTGGTATGGTTCAGGAGGTGGGGGGGCTTGCTCGCTCATCCCCCCCTCTTTCCTGACCAGCCAGGCTGCATACTCGGATAAGGGTCTGGTATGGATTTGGGGGGTGGGACCCGATGCTGTTTTTTTTTTTACATTTTGGCATGGGGTTTCCCTTAAAATCCATACCAGACCTGAAGGGCTTTTTTTTAACATTTTTCTATTGCCAGGCAATTTCCGGCATTCTTTTATTTACATTCATCTGTCAGTGGGGAAGCCCGCTGACAGATGATGTCTCATGGTTGTTAAGGTGGCTGGGTTCCCGGCCCACTGCTTAACAACCAGCTATTTATTCACACAGAATTCAGATAGGTCGATTGTTTTTTGACTAATCCGAATTCTAATCTTTCTGAAAATTTGAAATTAGTTAGACAATGAATAAACAAAACAAATGTAATGGATTTTAATGAAATGAAATGTTTCTATTTCACTCGGAGATTTGGATACATCCGAATATTCATTACTATTCCATTCGGAGATTTGGATACATCCGATCCCCGAATAACTAAAAATTTGTCCGGATTTACATTTGGACTGAAACTAATTGCACGTCTACCCTATACCTGCCCCTTTTTCTGGCCTATGATACTAAGTCTACTCACACCTTTCAGAAATGGCGTGAGGATATCCCTGGGTTTACAGAAGAGGACTGGGAAGATTGTGTCTCAACATATGTTACCTCTATGATTTCAGCTCTATAAAAAATACTATACACCCCAGCATCTAGCTAGTATCTAACCGCAGGTTGACCCTGGCTGTATGAGGTGTGCTGCCCAGACAAGCACCTTTTTCCATAAGGCGTGGTCGTGTCCCATGCTTAGACCCTTCTGGGAATCAGTGACACAAACCCTTGCCCAGTTATGCGACTTTCCTCTACGTACTGAACTGTTACTCCTCTTGTTGGGCCACATGGAGGATATGGAGGCAAGCTGCTATACTAAGCTTTTTCTCTCCTTTGCCCTTTTCTATGCAAGGAGGGAGATTCTACTCCGTTGGAAATCTCCTACGCCCCCAATGGTGGCTATGTGGCGAAAAACCATTAACTCAGTTCTCCCCCTCTACAAAAATTACATATGAGAGCAGGAACTGTCCCCGGAAGTTTGACAAGGTGTGGTCCACCTGGATAGATGCATTTGGACAGAACGACTTAGATGGAATTTGAGAGTCTGAGGCTTATATTCCCCCCCCCCCCCCCGCTTCCTCCCCTTCTCCCTCTCCTCTGGGTCCTGCCCTCTCCCCCCACTGCCCACTCTCGTAGTCCCTCCTTTTCCTTATTCTCCCACTGTAGGTATTACATCTCCTTCAAATGAGTGGTTATATATTCTCAATTGTATGTATCCTATTGGGTAAATGTGGTATGGTTCTGTTCTAATTACTGACTCTTTGATTTGTTAGAGACATTTGAACGGATGGACTTGTATTTCTCCTTGGTGAATATATAATATGACACCGTTAAAACTCTTCTCTGTATTCTGTACATGATTGCTTACACTAATATGAGCTGTATTGTTTTTTTAGAAAACCTTTAATAAAATGATTTCTGTTAAACTGCTTCTCCTCCAGTTCAATGAGTGGCCCTGTGTCTTTTTAAACTCTCTTCCGCTGAAACGTTTTTTTCCTATGCTGGGGACACCAGTAAGGTATTTGTATATTGCTATCATATCCCCTCTCAAGCCTCTCTTCTCCATTAAAAATAAGTTTAGTGCTTGAAGTCTTTACCCATAACTGTCCTCCAGTCTCTTTATTAGCTTTGTTGCCCTTCTCTGGACTCTCTCCAATTTTAGCACATCCATCTTGAGGACTATTGCCCAGAACTGGATGGCATACTCAAGACTCAGAGAGTGGCAGAATTATAGTTTTTTCCCTGGAGTAGATCCCCTTTTTAATGCATGCTAATTTTCTGCAGACTTTGCTTGCACCAGCTTAGAATTGCATGCCATTGCTAAGCCTGTCATCTACTAGAACCCCCAGCTCTTTCTCCATCCTGAGAAGAGGCTCTCCCCCCTGGCGAGTAACTTGCATTTGTGTTTTTAGCACTCAAATACATTACTTTACATTTTTCAACATTAAAACTCATTTGCCATGTAGTTGCCCAATTCATTATTTTATTGAGGTCCTCCTTTAAGGTTTCCACATAATATTGTGAAGTGTTTAGTGCCTGCTTAGCTTTTTTTTTTTTGTCATTAAAAACTTAGATTGAGCTATTTAGCTCATCCTCTGTCATTTCTATATAGATTAAACAGAATTGGTCCCAGGACAGATCCTTAGGGGGACTCTACTTACCACCCCAGTGCTCACTATTTATCATCACCCTTTGGACACGGCCCTGTAACCAGTTTTCTATCCAGGCACATACCCTATGTTCCGTGCCAACAGACCTCAGTTTGTGAACATTTATGGGGGACTGTATCAAATGCTTTTGCAAAATCCAGATATACCACGTCTGCAGGCTTACCTTTATCTACATGGCAGCTCACTTCCTCAAAGAATGTTAACAGATTGGTCTGGCAAGAATGATTCTTCATGAATCCATGCTGATTACTGCTAATAATACTGTTTTCCTCAGCAAATTCTTGGATATAGTTCCTTGTTATCCCCTCTTATAATTCAAAACTATTGATGTTAGACTGACTGGCCTGTAGTTTCCAGGTATATGCCTCTGCCCCTTCTTAAATATTGGTACCACGTTGGCTTTTTCCAAACACTTGGTACCATTCCAGTCAGTAAGCTGTCTATAAAAATTAGGAACAACGGTCTAGCTATCACCTGACTGAGTTTCTTAAGGACTCTTGGGTGTATATCATCTGGTCCTGGTGATTTATTTATATTAACTTTTTCAAGTCTATTTCTGACACTGGCTTCTGTTAGTCATGAGGGTTCATTCCTTGATGCATTATTAACATTGCAGTCTTGGTTACTATATCTCCCCTTTTCCCTTGTGAAAACGGAGAAGAATACATTTAAAATCTTTGCCTTCTCCTTGTTTTTTGTAACAAAATTCCCCTGATTACCCTTTATGGGGCCAATATGCTCTGGATTCACTTTCTTACTGTTATTTTTTTTTAAAAGTTCACTTTCCTCTGCTATGTGCCTTTCGTAGTCTATTTTAGCTGCCCTGATTGTGCTCTTACTCTTCTTATTGCTTTTCTTGTATTGTTGGGATGCTGACAATAACCCTTCAGCCTTATATTTTCTGAAAGTTTTTGTTCTTTTATATGCATTTTTACATTATAATTTAGCCACCCAGGTTTAATTTTATCTCTTTTATATTTGATACCCATTGGAATGCACTGGCCAATACCTTTGTTTTAATATGTTTATAAAGCACTCCCATTTTTCTCAGTGTTCAATGTTCCTAGGATCTTATCCCATTTGATATCATGTAGCATATAGTGCAGTTTATGGAAGTTCGCTCTTTTAAAATTCAGTGTACCTGTGTTACCCTTGTGTTTCCTTTTCCTGTGATTTATACTAAATGTAATTACCTTGTGATTGCTGTTTCCTAAGCTTCCCCCTATTTCCACATCCGCAATCAGTTCTGTGTTGTTTGTAATAAGTAGGTCTAGATATGTATTATGCACATTCATTATGTGCATTCACCAACTGGCCCATGAAATTGTCCTGCAAGATATTCAAGAAATGGCGAGCCTTAGATGAATGAGTGGTTCCTTCCACCCAGTCGATATCTGGATAATTGAAATCCCCCATTATAATAACATTGCCCTGCCTTGCTTCCGAGCCGGTTGAGGCTGCGGGCTCAAGCAAGAGAGAAGCAGAAGCAGTAATCATTCAGTGGGGGCCTCTTGCATAGGTGGAAGATTCACAATTCAAATGCCTCCCAGTCACCAGCCGGTTTGTTAGGGCAGTCCCCACTCAGTACGCAGGGCTCAGCATTTTACAGTAAAGATGCCTCTAAGCAGGATTGGGCCCCTAGGAGACCATGTCATACACTTGTGTAGGTGGGAAAAGCTGCCCCTCCACCTGATAACGGGTATGCTCCCACTTGAGCTCCAATTTACGGTGCTCTTTGTGTTTTTCACTAACATCCGGTTTAACTGCTTGACATGATCCTCAAAGGTCTTGGGGAAGATGATAATATCGTCCAGGTAGACCAACATGGTCTTGAATTAGAAGTCTCCTCGGCATCTCTCCATTAGGCATTGGAAGGTGTGAGGAACGTCACTTAGGCTGAAGGACATGTGATTAAAGTCAAATAGTCTCAAGGGTGTGATAAAGGCAACCTTTTCTCAGTCTTGGTGCCTAACAGAGACTTGCCAGTAGCCACAAGCCAGGTTGAGGGTGGAAATGAACTAGGCTTGTCTAAGTTCCATTAATAACTCTTTACCCAAAGCAGTGGATAGGCGTCCCACTGAGTACAGGCATTTAAGGTTGCTTTAATCCACACAAAACCGCAGACTTTTGTCTTTCTTTCACACCAGGAGTACAGGGGGGGAGCAGCCCAGGGACTACGACTTTCCTGTATCGCCCCGCTTTGTAACACGTTGCGGAGTAGATCCTTGACCTCCTGACACAGAGCTGGGGGAATGTGGTGGTACCGTTCTCTAATGGGTGGTGCATCCCCTGAGTGAATCGGATTGTTAATGGCTTTGGTCTACCCGTAGTCTTTTGGGCTGGCGGCAAATACTAGTAAGTGCTTCTCCAGTAATTGATGAAGTAGTCTTTGTTGTGGAGGTTTACTGGGCCATAGGTCACCAATACCCAGACCCGCTCCACCTCCTGGCCCCCCATTTGAATCGGCCTTCTACCAGGATAGGTAGGTTATTGGCCAATTTGAGAAACATCCAGCAGGGGTCCAGTTGTTCCCATGCTCTGAACCGCTGGGTATAGAAGTCATACTCTATGACAGTGGCCTCCTGAACTGGTGTCAATCAGCCATGGGACCTCCTGGTCATTGACAAGGGCCTTTACCGCTGGGCTTGGCACGACTATGGACTTTGGTTCGCTGGAACCTTGAGTTTCCGTTCCCGGGGGTCGTCCCTCTGACCTGGGAGCCACTAGTTTAACGGCAGCATGCGTGCAATTTTGAATTCAGGCTGCCTACAGTTCTTGGATATATGTCCATAGGGGCCGCACCGCCAGCACTTTCGTTCCTCCTCGGGGTTCCTCCGTAACAGATTTTTGCCCTTTTAGGTTTGGGGCGAATCCTGTTTAAATGTTATGATGTAACTTCCTCCTCCTGTCTGGACTTGCTCCATCTCCTTTTGGCCCTGCAGTGAGACATGCTGACCAGACTCCAGAGGGGGACTGCCAGGAGGACACTAATGTAAGGGGGAGTGGGCGTGGTGTATGCAGCCAGGGAGTAAGTGTATGGGGGTATAAGACTGCCACTGGCAGCCTTCTATGCTGGAACTTGTAGTGCTCTAAACTGTGGGGGTACTGAGGAATTCTCTGTCCCCCACAGTGGGCATTGCAAATCCCAGCATAATTGGCTCTCATTCTTCAGTCCCCCACAGTCTTGGGCACTACAAGTCTCAGCATAGCAGGCCGTCATATCTTACATAGTTACATAGTATGTGAGGTTGAATAAAGACAATAGTCCATCCAGTTCATCCTGTGTAGGTGTGTGTGGCCGTAATCCTCTCACATACCCCTGAATGTTCTGATCCTTGAGATGTACATCTGAGAGTCTTTTGAAAACCACCATACTTCCCGCAGAAACCACCTCTTGTGGTAGAGAATTCCACAATCTTGTAGCCCTAGCAGTAAAGACCCCCCCCCCCCCCACGTTGCCTGAGGTTAAAACGCTTCTCCTCTAATCGCATTGTATGCCCTCGAGTCCTCATGCAATCCCTTCGACTAAATAGCTGTTTTTCTATGCCGAGATCACCATTGAGATATTTATAAATTGCTATCATGTCCCCTCTCAGGCGTCTCTTCTCCAGGGAGAATAAATCAAGCGATTGCAGATGCTCTTCATAATTAAGGTCCTCCAATCCCCTAATTAGTTTGGTTGCCCTTCTCTGGACTCTCTCCAGCTCCAACACATCCCTCCTGAGGACTGGCGACCAGAACTGGACAGAATACTCCAGATATGGTCGGACCACAGTTTTATAAAGAGGAAGGATTATAGTCGTATCTCTGGAATACCCTTTCTTTATGCATGCTAATATTCTGCTGGCTTTGGCAGCTGCCGCTTGACATTGCATGCTATTGCCTAGTCTATCATCTACCAAGACTCCCAGATCTTTCTCCATTTTTGATTCCCCCAAGGGATCCCCCCCTAACGTGTATTGTGCTTTTATGTTTTTTGCCCCCAAGTGCAAAACCTTACACTTCTCTACATTAAACCTCATTTGCCATGTCGTTGCCCACTCTGTTATTTTGTCCAGGTCATTCTGTAGCATATCTGCTTCATGCTGTGCAGTTATTGCCCTGCCCAATTTTGTGTCATCTGCAAAAACTGATATCGAACTACTGATCCCGTCCTCAATGCTGTTTATGAATAAATTGAAGAAGGTTGGTCCCAGGACTGAGCCTTGGGGGATCCTGCTTACCACCTCAGACCAGTCTGAGTATGCGCTGTTTAGCGAAATCCAGGTACATCACATCCACTGGTCTGCCCCTATCTAGCTCACAGCTCACCTCCTTGTAGAATGTTAACAGATTGGTTTGACAAGAACGCCCATTTGTAAACCTGTGCTGATTACTGCTGATGATGTTGTTGTCTTTAGCAAACTCTACGATATAGTCCCTTATCATCCCCTCCAGAAGTTTACATACTATCGATGTCAGACTGACAGGCCTATAAATTCCCGGGATATGCCTCTGCCCCTTTTTTAATATCGGGATCACGTTAGCTTTCCTCCAATCCCCTGGTACATTTCCTGTCATAATACTGTCAGAAAAGATCAGGAACAGTGGTCTAGATATAATCTTACTGAGTTCTTTGAGTACTCTCGGATGTACGCCATCCGGGCCTGGTGATTTGTTTGTGTTAATTTTATCCAGCCTTTCCCTGATTTCACCCTCTGTTAGCCATAGCGGCAAGACCTGTGTATTACTACTAACCATACAGTTGTGGTCAGTGTACCCCTCCTTTTCCTGTGTAAAGATTGACGAGAAAAAAGCGTTCAGCACGGTTGCTTTTTCAGTGTCCTCTGTAACCATCCTCCCATCATCGTTAATGATGTGTGCAATATGCTCTGCCCTAGAATTTTTGCTGTTGATATATTTAAAGAATTTCTTTGAGTTCTTTTTACTAACCTCCGCTATTTGTCTCTCAAAGTTGATTTTAGCCATTTTGATTTCGTATTTACTTTTCTTATTTGCCTCCTTGTATTGCTCGAAAGCCGATACTGGCCCTCTGATTTATATTTCTTGAAAGCCATTTTTTTTCCCCTAATAAGTTTTTTAAAATTACGGTTTAGCCAGCCAGGTTTGGCTTTGTCTCTTCTAAATTTATTTCCCATAGGAATGCACTGCAAGATGCATTTGTTTAATATGTTCCTAAAGCTTTCCCATTTTTCCTCCGTGGTCAGTGATCCCAGGGTTTGGTCCCAGCTTACCCTTTCCATCAATGAGCACAATTTTGGAAAGTTTGCCCTTCTGAAGTTTAGGGTTCTTATGCTCCCCACTTGCCTTGTTATATTGTTATTTACGCTAAATGCGATCATCCTGTGATCGCTAGAGCTTAGTTTAGGTTTGGGTCATTAGTGATCAATAGATCCAGGACTTCATTTTCTCTAGTAGGAGAATCCACCAACTGTGACATGTAATTATCCTGTAAGGTTTCCGTGAATAGACGAGCCTTCTGTGAGTGTGTAGTCCCCTCTTCCCAGTCAATGTCGGGATAATTGAAATCCCCCAATATGATGACTGATCCCAGTTTTGCCACTTTACCCAATAGTGATATAAATTCCAGATCTACCTCCTCCCTTTGGTTGGGTGGCCTATAGCAAACCCCCACAATAACTTTTCCCTTTTCCTCTTCCCTATGGAGTTCTACCCACACGGATTCTAACTCCATACTCATCCCTTCCGTAATATCACTCCTCTCTATCACCCTTACATTGTTCTTGACATAGAGACATACCCCTCCCCCTCTTTTTCCTATCCTGTCCTTCCGGTACACCGAATACCCTTGGATATTGGCCAGCCAGTCATGTGAGGGGTCTAACCAAGTTTCCGTTATTCCCACAAGGTCTATGTCTTCCTCATCTACTAACATTTACAATTCATCCATTTTATTAGCTGGGCTCATGGCATTAGCATATACCCCTTTTAATTTTGTGGAAGTTGATCGTGAATGGTGATTATGTTTATTCCTGTTTGGTCTGAGGTTTTCCCGCACAGACCCCCCAATTGACGTTATGGAACTACTGTCGCTGCTGACTCTACTACTGACTTCTGCCCTTTGCTCCCTCCTGACTGACTCTACTTCTGAGCCCTCCCCCCTGTCTCCTAGTTTAAAGCCCCTCCAACTTGGTGGCCATCTTTCTCCCCAAAAGAGCTGTACCGTCCCCATTAAGGTGCAGCCCATCCTTACTAAAGAGCCGGTAGCCGACTGAGAAGTCAGCCCAGTTCTCCAGAAACCCAAACCCCTCCTTCCTACACAAATTCCTCAGCCACTTGTTAAGTTCCCTAAGCTCCTTCTGGCTCTCCTGTGTGGCTCGAGGTACCGGCAGTATTTCAGAGAAAACCACCTTGGAGGTCCTATTCCTCAATCTATTCCCTAAGTCCCTGAAATCATTCTTTAGGATCCTCCACCTTCCTTTTACTTGGTCATTAGTGCCCACATGCACCATGACTGCTGGGTCATCCCCAGCCCCGCCCAATAATCTGTCTACCCGATCCGCGATGTGCCGAACTCGAGCGCCCGGTAAACAACATACTGTCCGACTACCACAATCTTTTCGACAGATTGCCCTCTCTGTCCTCTTGATGATTGAGTCCCCAACTACCACAACCTGTCTAACCTTTCCTGAATCTCGGCCCCCCTTCTTCCTGGAGCCGCCACTCCCCTGGCAGCTGGGGGAGGGCGCCTGCTTCAGCCCTGCCACCCCTGAGCTGATATCCCCCTCAACCTGCAACTTGGCAAATTTGTTAGGGTGTACCAACTCAGGACTGGCCTCCCTGACCCTCATCCCTCTACCCTTCCTAAAGGTCACCCAACTGCCTACCTCTGATGCCTGCATCTCCTCTACTCCTCCCTCCTCTATGCCAGCCCCTGCCAGCGCCTGATGGGTAATGTCCAAGCTCCTTTCCAGGTTGTTGATGCTACTCAGTGTTGCCACTATGTTTTCTAGATCCAGGATCTGGGCTTCCAGAGAAACAAGTCACACACAACCTGGACAGCAGTATTCGCCCTCGATTGGTTCATCAAGGAACGCATACATGGAGCAAGAAGTGAACTGAGTGGCATCCACAATCCTGTCGGACATTATTACCCACTACTCTATGGGGATAATGGTAACGACCTGCTATTCCTTACCTACACTACCTCTATCACCCCTGGTACTAAACCTGGGGTACTCACCAGTCTCTAAGATACTCACCAGTCGCTAAGATACTCACCAGTTGCAAAGATACTTACCAGTCTTCCCAGGTACTCAGTCGCAGAGCACGCTCAGTCAGTCGCGGGGCACCATCAGTCACAGGGCACCGTCAGTCAATTGCAGATCGCTATCAGTCGCAGAGCAGGGTCAGTCAGTCGCAGATCGTTATCGGTTGCAGAGTACGGTCAGTCAGTCATGGATCACTCAGTCGCAGAGCATGGTCAGTCACAGATCACTATCAGTCACAGAGCACGGTCAGTCAGTCATAGGTCGCTATCAGTCGCAGAGCACGGTCAGTCACAGCTCGCTAACAGTCGCAGAGCATGATCAGCCACAGATCACTGTCAGTCACAGAGCACGGTCAGTCAGTCACAGATCGCAGATCACAGATCGCTATCAGTCTCAGTCCTCCACAGAGGGCACTACAAGTCCCACCATAGTGGACTGCCATTTCTCAGTCTCCCACAGATGCACAAAATGAATATACATGAAAATATCAATAATTATCTATAATAAATCATTTAATGTACAAAGTTTTATTTTTATGGCTACCAATTAATTTCTTTTTATTTATTTATGAATTCTCAAACATATCTCGGCTCTTAGGGTGACATCCTACTACTCACAAATAAAGATGTTGCAGCCATCCCCAAATGCAACAGACTCATGGAAGCTCACCCACAGCTCGATCCTAAAAATAGGCGCCCAGTGTCCATCAAGTAATGCATAAATAATTTTAATATTAAAGCGGAGTTCCACCCTAGTTTTACATTTTTTTACAAAAATACCCCCGGGACAGTCAGGGCTAGCACATTCCACAATGGCTAGCCTCTGATCTGTCCCGGGTTGCACTTACCTTTCAGGAGAAATACTTACCTTGAAATTGTCTTCTCCAGCGCTGCCATCTCAGGTGTGGGCAGCTTGAAGCCAGCGCGATCCTCTTCCGCGTCCTCTTCGGTCCTCTTCCTCCTTCTTCGGTCCCACGATGCACTGCACCGGCCCCGACGTCACTTCCGGGTCGCGCGCGTCATCCCTCCACAGCTTCTGGGCATGCCCAGAAGCTGTTTAGAAGGGAATGACGCGCGCGCCCCGGAACTGACGTCGGGGCCGGTGCAGGCGCAATGATTCCTGGGAGCGATGACGTTCAGCTCCCAGGAATCATTGCAAAAGCCAGGAAGTGACGAATCGCCGTGGCCGCCGAGGGGAGGAAGAAGGAAGTAAGGTGAGTATATTTTCTCTAAAAGGTAAGTGAAAAAAAAAAAAAATTGCAATTATCCATTTGTTTTTCAGGTGACCGGGAGCGAGAAGATGGAGGTAAGTATAAATTTCGGGTGGAACTCCGCTTTAACCTTCTATTCTGGCACCATTGATTAATATATTCCTACTCTCTAATAATATCCCTACTCTTTATTTATCTCCCAAAAAGCAACTAAAATGTATGGTTCCATTAATACTGGGGTCTTCAAAAGCTCAGAATTTCTTTTGCAGATTTTTTCCCAATTAACCCCCACCCCCCATATCATCCCCATATCTTCTCCTAAAGACTCAATACATTTAAAAAAAATGTACAAAAATGTAAAACCGTCCACTTTTCCATTATGCCCAGCATAGTGGGCTGCAATTCCTCATTCCCCCCCATAGAGGGCACTACAAGTCCCAGCATAGTGGGCTGCCATTCCTAAATCCCCTACAGAGGGCACTGCAAGTCCCAGCATAGCAGGTAGCCATTCCTCAGTGAGGAATGACAGCCTGTTATACTGGGACTTGCAGTATCCTCTGTGGGGAACTGAGGTATGGTAGCCTGCTATGCTGGAGTTTGCAGTGCCCTAGATTGTGAGGGACTGAGGAATGGCAGTGTAAGGGGAAACTCGGGGAACCCTGATGTAAGGGAGATCTTTGCAGACTCTGATGCAAGGGGGAGCTCTGGTGATCAGATACCCCTTACAGAGTTTACTTTTACACCAGAGTCTTACATCAGAATTCCCCCTTAAATCTGGGTTCCCAGAACTCCCCTTACATTAGAGTCCCCAGAGTCCCCCCTTACATAAAAGTCCATAGAGTTAACCTATAGGGAAATGCTGGGGGCTGTGATGTAAGGGGGGACTCTGATGTAAACAGAGGGTTCATCCTGACTGCTGCATTCTATATACTGTTTTAATACTTACTCCTGACCCCTGCACTCTAAACATTATGTAGTACTTTACATAGTCCTGACCTAGGTGTTCATTGTCTCAGCAGTTGCTGGTTTTATTTAAGTTCTTTAAGGTAGGCTCAGCCAGACAAAATGTTATCCTTTTTGTGTGCACAAAAGCATATGTAATGGCATGGTTTATTTTATATAAAAAAGATATTTTGTCCTGAGGTTCATATATGTCTATGAGGCTGTCATTTGTGGTACAGGAAGGTACACCACAGAACTTATTTTTCTGTTTTAGCCCACGGTGCCCCAGGCCATTCATAATCCTAGTCACGCTCACATTTTGTCACCCTGTTTTGAGTGTTTAATTATAAAGCCAGGCAGATTACTTGTTCTGAGTATTTTTAATGTTTACATATTGTTTATACTGCTTAAATATCAAATTTATACTTCCAGTTCTGGCGCCACATTTAGAGGAGCAGAAAATGGCGGCTCTGGACACAGCAGCTTTAAAAACTAGCCAGTGGACGGAAAACAGCCCCGCCACCCTCTCCACGATACCCTCGTGGGTGGTAAGAATGAACAAATACCTGGTGCACGGCTCCCCCTGGCTCGCCCGTATCCACCCAACTGGAGCTATCCTCTCTTGACACACACGCGGCCAATATGGCGGATGTCTCAGAGATGCTTGTCACAGTGCACTCTGCACAATCCACAGCCATATCGCATACCCCCCCTCCCCTGCCCCCCAGAGGAACAGTACGCAGGCTTGGCACAAGCAGTGGCAGCCCTTCTATCACCCACCATAACGGCTGCAGTAGACAGGGCGAGCGCTGCAGGCATCCCACAGCTCAGAAAAGAAATGGGTGACCATGCTAAACTCCTCTCAGAGCTGAAACATTGCATGTCTGATATAGAGGATGAATTGCAAAGCTCCTTCTCGTCTGATCAGCATTCAAGGCACACCAAACAAACATGACCTTTAAAATCAATCCAGACAAAACAATCTGAGGGTCATTGGGCTCCCAGAGTCTTTCAACTCTGAGTCCCTACAGGATATATGTGCCACATGTATCCCAGGTGCTCTGGGTATCACAGCTCTGTGCCTAGTGGAGAGATCACATTGGGAGCCCCCTCAAATGATAGGCGTATTCCACGCCCAATCATAGTCCATTATCTAAACTACTCTGACAGAGTCAACAGTTTAAGATCATTCAGGAATTCAAAATCCCTTAAACTGGGTGGCCACATGTTACTCCTCTTCGTGGATTACTCGCAGGAAGTATTCTGCAGACGAAAGGCATTCCAACTGATCTGCACTGCCCTCTATCAGAAAGGGGTGAAATTTACCTTGGCCTACCCAGCAATCCTCTGCTTCACAGATCCATCTGGGGACCCAAAATCCTTTTCACACCCGGAGGAGGCCACTCAATACCTTCAAACCTACATGCATATACCCATGGATACCTCCTCAACACCAACCCAATCACGTCAGATGGAACCAAGGGATCAACGCACCCCTAGAAAAGACCCTCCCAAGTAACTCTGAAGCTGGATACACACTATCCAACTTTTGTGGTTAGATTTCCTTCAGATTTACCTTTTCTATGTAGTGCAAGGGCCTGCCAGATTGCATACAGATTGAAAGTGTTTAGGTTTGACCTCATATTATATGGTTTTGGTAAGTCTAAAGGAAAAAGTCTTCAGAAAATCTTATGGTGTGCATGGCCCTTTACTCTCCAATCCTTCTGGTCGCAACAAAATACGTTAACACCTAACTCAATATTATCCATCTAAAGCTCATATCCTTTCCTGCATATACTCTTATATTCTTGTTTAACCTGTTCCTGTCTCATTCACCACGGTTTTAAACATTACCAGTTTATGTCACTCTTTGCAGATAACGCCCTAATGGATATGCACAACCTTACTGAGGCATGGTTCACCTAATTCCTATCATGGCAACTGGGGCCCCATAGTAACCCACTTGCTTCTCCACTCCCTGGGTTTTCCCTGAAAAATGGTTTGCTTCACAGTCTACTGGTGAATTCCACAGATTCCCCCGGTAATGCTGTTCGTTGGAGATAGCTACACATGTGGAAAAAAGGGAAATCCAGGGTCCCCTGGGTATGCTATTTTTTGTTTCTACTCCTAAACTCACGCTGGGTTGTTTCTAGGGTTTGAGCGAACACGGACTGTATTGTTCGGGATCGTACCGGACTTTTGGGTTTTCAATACCCGGACATGGACCCGAACATTTTACTGTATATTCAGGATACAGTCTGTTGTGCGGTAGTTTTGGCGCGGTTTTAATGGCGCGGTTTCAACAGCTGCAGGGCAGCCAATCAACAAGTGTTTAACTAGTGTGCCCTTAGAAGCCATCACAGCCATGCCTACTAATGTCATGGCTGTGATTGGCCAGTGCAGCATGTGACCCAGCCTCTATATAAGCTGGAGTCACGAAGCGCCGCACGTCACTCTGCTCTAACTACTGTAGGGAGAGGTTCCTGCTGCTGCTGATTTGAGGGAGAGATAGGAGATTACTGTAGGGACAGGCTGGAGATTGCTTTCAGGGAAAGAATAGGACACAGGACAGAAGAATCTTCTTTAATCAGATCTACATCGATTTCATTGGGTGGGGGTGCAGTGCACAATCTTTTTGCCCTGACCTTAACCCAGTGAGGAGGAGGGAGAAAAAAAATGTATCAGTCTGTTAGGTGGGCGGTGTGCGGCGTGCGGCGTGCAGCGGACATTTAATGCAAGCTCAGTGCATATGTGTCTGCTCAATCTGAATTAAAAAAAAAAAAAAGTTTTTTCCTTCATATTTTACTGTGACATACAGCATTTAGACACTGCTGTTCTAATCTGCTATTCAAAAATCACCAATTTAAGGGAAAAATAATTATTTTTCATTTTTTCATTCATACGTTACTGTGACATACAGCCTTTACACACAGTGCTGTTCTAATCTGCTATTCAAAAATCACCAATTTAAAAGAAAAAAAAAATGTTCTTCAGTTTTTTCCTTTATAGGTTACGGTGAGATAAAGCCTATAGACACTGCTGTATTCTAATCTGCTATTCAAAAATCACAAATTTAAGGGAAAAATAAAAAATTTTCATTCATACGTTACTGTGAGATACACCCTTTGGATACTGTTGTTCTATTCCGCTATTCAATAAACACCCATTTAGGGAAAAAAAATTAAATTGCGGCCTAGTCTGCATATTTTACTGTGAGATACACCTGTTGGATACTGTTGTTCTATTCCGCTTTTCAATAAAAACCCATTTAGGGAAAAAAAATTAAATTGCGGCCTAGTCTGCATATTTTACTGTGAGATACACCTGTTGGATACTGTTGTTCTTTTCCGCTTTTCAATAAAAACCCATTTAGGAAAAAAAAATTAAATTGTGGCCTAGTCTGCATATGTTACTGTGAGATACACCCTTTGGATACTGTTGTTGTTCTATTCCGCTATTCAATAAACACCCATTTAGGGGAAGATCCTAAATTAGAGAAATATGAGGAGAACGTCAAAGGGACATGGCCTGGGTCATGGTGCTGCTGGTGGTGCTCCTGTTGCAAGGAGAGGATGTGGTCGATCTGTGCCAGCTACACGCACAAGTGAAACACCTTCCTCAGGTGTGAGTAGGTGACAGAACCTGCAGCAGTATTTGGCAGGGCCTAATGCGCCTCTAGAAATGTTGAGGCCAGAACAAGTACAGGCGATAGTAGATTGGGTTGCTGACGGTGCCTCCAGTTCCTTCACATTGTCTCCAACCCAGTCTACAGCTAAAAGGTAAGAGTTGGCACCTGCAGCCGATGTCCATCAATCTTTCACCTCACCCCCTTGCAAATCAGCCAAGCAGTCTGAGCCCCAAGTCATGCAGCAGTCTCCTCTTCTTTTTGATGACTCTGTTAGCAGGGTTTCCCAGGGCCATCCACCTAGCCCTGCCCCAGAAGTGGAAGAGATTGAGTGCACCGATGCCCAACTACTTATGTCTCTAGATGAGTACATGGGAGGACCATCGCAGCACGTCTCGGATGATGATGAAACACAGGTGCCAACTGCTGCGGCATTCTGAATTGTGGTGACCAACAAGGAGGGCAGGGGTGAAGACTGGGTGGAAGATGATGTGGAGGACAATGAGGTCCTCGACCCCACATGGAATGAATGTCATGCAGGTGACCTGAGTAGTTTGGAGGAAGAGGCGGTGGTCGCACAGAGCCACCAGCACAGCAGAAGAGGGAGCAGGGGGCAAAAGCGGAGCGGTCATGCCCTAGACACTACGCCTGCTACTGCCCAATGCAGCAAGGGACCGAGCACACCAAAGCCAGCTCAAAGGAGTTCCCTTGCGTGGCAGTTTTTCAGACAATGTGCTGATGACAGGACATGAGTGGTTTGCACGCTGTGCAATCAGAGCCTGAAGCAAGGCATAAACTTTCTCAACCTGAGCACAACCTGCATGACCAGGCATCTAAGTGCAAAACACGAGCTGCAGTGGAGTAGACACCTCAAAAACCAAGAAAGGTCTCTGGCTCCTCCTGCTTCCTCTTCTGCTGCAGTCTTGGCCTCTTCATCCACCACAAGCGATACCCTAGTGGCACTTTGAATGCAAATCCTGATACATCTCTTTATAGCTCTACCCATGCTAGTCAGACCCCACTCCTCTACCTCCCCATGAGAGTAGTCTCCTGGAATGTCAAGAGACTGCGCTCGCCCCATAAGCACATGGCGATTGTTTGCCACATTAAGATGCCTATAAATCATACAAAAATGTGATGCGCCAGAAATATAAAATCAAAAAGTGATGACAATAAATCATATCCAGTTCATAAGGCACATAGCAATGTGTGTGCTTCCAATAAAGTGATATAAAGAGTGTCCCGTGTTCAGTTGAAGAAAATCCAGTGATGAAAACAACTTGTAATCACCAATATAGTGAATCCCTCCACCAGGTGAATCAGCCTCTCACCTTCCTGAAGGACCCAAACGGGCCAGCAATCACATGTATCATTGATCAGACTTCCAGGAAAGAGCCACACTATATTGCACCTCGAGGGATCCCGGGACATATAGAAAACAGATGAAGAAATCTAGTGCTCTCCGCTTACTAATAAGGGTATGCTTTATTAGAGAAAGGCAGATCAACTCACATTTGTCGGGCACTCAACCGTGCCTGCTGTATAATCGATGTCAGCGATCTGTTACCAGAGAGAGACTCTGCGTCGGCCACGCATGCTCCGCCCCCCTATACGCGTTACGTCGAGCGTAATGCTCCTTTGACTTCCTCGGTAGGGGTGGCTAGTGCGTGCCAAGCCTCACTTTAAATACATTGACTCTCAGGTGGATTGGCCAGCAGATCTCAGTCCCTCCCCCCGCTCATAGCTCAGTACAGGACACCGGAACCTCCGAACCAGGCATGTTTACGGCGGTGTCACTGGCTCATATCGCTAATGGGGCAATTTTATTGTATGGGCATTGATCAGATTACTATTGCACATTTGCGGAGATCGCGTGGTGGCGCAGACATCTCTCTGGTTTACATTAAAACAGCTAAGACACATAATCACAAAATCTCATACCATAATTATCACATATTAAAAATACATCAATAAGCTAAAATCTGGAATAATAAATGTTGGCTATTAAAATTATAAAAAAAATTTTTTTTTTTTTTTAAATATATTATAAAAATATAAAAAAAAAAAAAAAAAATTAAAAAATGTTTAGTCTCAGATAAAAATATAATGCATGATGGGGTGTTATCTATTACTAATGAAACAATTTAGATCGAAATCCTTATTTAAACCTCTGGGTGCCAACACCTTGGCCTCGTAGACCCAAAAGGATTCCCTTCTACTTAGCTGGCGAATATAGTTGCCTCCTCGCCAGTGTGGTTGGACATGTTCAATTCCCCAGAATTTCAGGGAGTGAGGTTTCTTATCATGAAATATTTTAAAGTGCTTGGATACGTTGTGTGAAACCTCCCCCTTCTTTATGTTAGAGATATGTTCCCCTATCCTCACGTTTAGGGCTCTGGAGGTGCGTCCTACGTACTGGAGTCCGCACCCACATTCCATCAAGGTAAACAACCCCAATTGTGGTACATGTTATTAGGTCTTTGATCTGGTATTCTTTACCTGTGCTATTGCATATAAAAGTTTTCTTCTTTTGGTGTTCTTTTTAGTCTGCTGGCAAACACCACATCTGCCGCACGCATGGAATCCAGACAAGAACTGAAAAATAGTATTTTTCTTGGGTCTAGGGGGATCTATCACTCCCGGGGCCAGCCTGTCCTTCAAAATAGGGGCTCTCCTATATATGAAGCCAGGTCTCTCCGGGAGGTGGGGTCCTAAAATTCCATCTTGTTTGAGCACCCCCCAGTGCTTTCTTACAATACGTTCAACCTGTTTATGCTGAACGTTGTAATCCAGCACCAGTTTAAAGTTGTTGTTGTTTATATTATCATCCCTGGATGTAACAGCCTTGTTGGCTAAAAGTTCTGTTCTACTCAGATTGGATACTTGTTGTAAATCAGAAGACACTTTTTTCATATCGTACCCTTTTGTTTTGAACCTGTCTACCAATATTTGGGACTGTGCTTTGAAATCTTCCTCCTTAGAGCAGTTCCTCTTGATACGGATCAGCTGACCCCTCGGAATGTTAAAAAGCCAATTCCTGTGGTGGCAGCTGTCCATAGACAAATACGAGTTACGGTCAGTAGGTTTAAAAAAAATTTTAGTGTGTAACTGGCCGTCTAGAACAAAAATCTCTAAATCGAGGAACTGTATCTTTTCTTTGCTCTCAGTCCATGATAAAGCAATGTTCCTATTGTTAAAATTCATTCTAGCTTTAAAATCATTAAAAGAATTCAAATCTCCCTCCCATATCATGATCAGATCGTCTATAAATCTCTTGTAAAAGATCAGTTCTGGGGGTCTGTTGGATAAAACCTCTTCTGCTTCCCATTGGGCCATGAATAAATTGGCTACACTGGGGGCAAATCTAGCCCCCATAGCCACGCCTTTGGTTTGTAAGAAAAAGTCCCCTGAGTACCAAAAATAATTATGTTTTAAACAAAAATCCAAACTTTCTAACAGGAATTCTATGTGATCACCATCCAATCCTGACTCATCCAGGGCCCATGATGCGGCCCTCATGGCGGCATCATGCCCGATGATCGTGTACAGAGAACCTACATCTGCAGTCGCCAGAATGCAGTTCTCTGAGATAGGGAGGGATTGTAGGTCCTGAATGATATGTTTGGTATCTTTTGTATATGCTGGTGTCCGGGTAACCAATGGCTGCAAGTAAAAATCAATGTATTGGCCCAATCTGGAGCTCAGGGAGTCAATGCCGTTAATTATTGGTCTCCCAGGAGGTTTCTCCACAGACTTATGGATTTTGGGGAGAAAATATATAATAGGGGTTCGACAGGCCGTAGGGTTTAGATAAAGTGCTTCTTTTTTATTCAAAATGGCGTCCTCCAGCCCATTTTGAATTAGTACATCCAGTTCTTTTTTATATGCATTGAGTGGGTTACCCCTCAAACAACAATATGTATTCAGGTCTGAAAGTTGTCTTTCCATTTCATTATTATAATACTCTTTACTCATGACAACAATACCCCCCCCCCCTTTATCCGCTGGTCTTATCACCAGCTGTTTATTAGCTTCCAGGCTAGTAATACCATTTTTGATCCATTGGGGGTCTTGAATTTTCCTAACTTTTAATTGCTCAATATCTTGTGACACCAGATTTTTAAAAACCTCCATATATTTGCTATCCTTATTTGGTGGATTGAACACAGATTTGTTTTTCAACATCGAGTGGTGTGTTCTCTCACTATTCATGGGGCGATTGTCTGGTTTAGATAGGAAATACTTCTTCTGATTTAAACCCCTCATGTATTTCTGTAAGCTAACATATGTGTCGAATTTATTTAGGTTTTTCACTGGGGCATATTTTAACCCTTTATCTAAGACTTTCGTCTCCTCCTTGGTCAAAGGTATGCCACTGATGTTGAATATGCCTGCTCCTATTGGGTTTTGCTTTTTTTGGAGGCGTCGACCTGCTCGTCGTCCTCTTTGTCTTTTCTTTTTTCCCCAGATTGTTTTCCAATTGGACCCTTGTACCCCCACAGGGCACTGGGTTTCTCTAAAAAAACATCCGGGGGATTGTTGTTTACGGCTGGCGGGTAGAGTGGGGTAAATCTATTCATGGTGGGGATATTATATGACGTAGATGGGCGAGGGGAGTCATATATTGACTCCTCCCTCCTGTCTTGTCGTTGATCCTGTGTGCCCCTTGGTTCCTGGGGGTACCAATTCCCTTGTTCTGCCTGATAGGGACTATTCCTGTTCCCTTGTGTTGGGAAATATGGGCCATTACTGTTCCTGGGTGCCTGTTGATATGGGCCGCCATTTCCCTGTGTTTGATGATAAGGGCCACCATTGTTCCTCCCTTGACCTCTACCTCTTCCTCTTGGTCCACCTCTTCCTGCTCTCCTCCCCCTTCCATTACCTCTTTGTGGTGCATGGTAGGTGGGTGCAGGAGTGTTGTTAGATTCCCGCCTTGCAGGAGCAGGCGGCGCTCTGCTCCATACAGGGGGTGTCATATTAACTCTCTCCGGTGTACTATCACGGGATGGTAATATAGAGTTGCTCTGAAGATCTTTCTGCCACTTAAAGACTTCATTCCCTCTATAATCATTCATATCCCTAATGAACTTCTTTCTCTTTTTTTCCTGAGTTTCTTTATCTGTTTTTTCTAATTTTTTCTTTAGTTCTCCTGCTAGTTGGTTGAACTCAGGAGAATCTTTTAGTGACTCCAATTTCTTTTTGAGCTCAGCTATATGCGATTCGATTATCGCAAGTTTCCTGCGTTTGCGAATAAGCAGGAAGTTCATGAGGTCTTGTCCTTTAGAATTGAAAAAGATAAACCACTCATCTAATGACTCATCATCCTCAAGTCCGTCATTAGGGGGGACTTCCCACCTCAGACGTCTTGGGATGAGTTGGTGGGCTATATACTGCTCAAATGACACAATGTCCCACCAAGCCCTGGTTTTCTTTTCCATAAGGATACCTAATTTCTTAAAGGATTGTGTAATGTCCTCATATCTGCCTCTGTTTTTATCTCCTGAGAAGATGTCATCAATTATAATATTCCTATTGTCAAAATAATCAAATATATCCATGGTTGCTGCTAATAGGTGAGTGAAAGACACAATCAAATGAAATACAAAAAAAAAAAAAAAAACTATCAGCGCAAACCTAATATATGTGATCAAATAACTCAACACCAATTCACTGTGCATAAATCAGGTGTGTGAACTTATAAATCAATAGTGGTGTCCGGCAGCATGCACCAATCGTGTTTCACAAATCACAATAAACTATAAATCATACAAAAATGTGATGCGCCAGAAATATAAAATCAAAAAGTGATGACAATAAATCATATCCAGTTCATAAGGCACATAGCAATGTGTGTGCTTCCAATAAAGTGATATAAAGAGTGTCCCGTGTTCAGTTGAAGAAAATCCAGTGATGAAAACAACTTGTAATCACCAATATAGTGAATCCCTCCACCAGGTGAATCAGCCTCTCACCTTCCTGAAGGACCCAAACGGGCCAGCAATCACATGTATCATTGATCAGACTTCCAGGAAAGAGCCACACTATATTGCACCTCGAGGGATCCCGGGACATATAGAAAACAGATGAAGAAATCTAGTGCTCTCCGCTTACTAATAAGGGTATGCTTTATTAGAGAAAGGCAGATCAACTCACATTTGTCGGGCACTCAACCGTGCCTGCTGTATAATCGATGTCAGCGATCTGTTACCAGAGAGAGACTCTGCGTCGGCCACGCACGCTCCGCCCCCCTATACGCGTTACGTCGAGCGTAATGCTCCTTTGACTTCCTCGGTAGGGGTGGCTAGTGCGTGCCAAGCCTCACTTTAAATACATTGACTCTCAGGTGGATTGGCCAGCAGATCTCAGTCCCTCCCCCCGCTCATAGCTCAGTACAGGACACCGGAACCTCCGAACCAGGCATGTTTACGGCGGTGTCACTGGCTCATATCACTAATGGGGCAATTTTATTGTATGGGCATTGATCAGATTACTATTGCACATTTGCGGAGATCACGTGGTGGCGCAGACATCTCTCTGGTTTACATTAAAACAGCTAAGACACATAGGGCCTAATTCAGTATAAGTTTGGAGTAGAGCTGCTCACTTCTCCAGAAATAACTCCAGCCTAAACTCATTGCATCCTAATTAGGTAAGTGGCTGGAGTTAAACCATCAACTAGATGCTTTAATGAATTCGGAGTTGGAGTTAACTTAGACTGAATTCGGGTTTGGAGTTAACTTAGGCTGAATTTGAGTTTGGAGTTAGCCAAATTCCCTTTGTGTTTTTCATAAAAGGAAATTTGTCTATTCTGAATCACTATTACACAGCAATGTCATTTATTATGGTTTATTTTAATTTTAAGGTATAGTTATGTATCTTATGTGTTTTAACCTTTAGATTTTCTAATAGCAGACTACACAGCTGTCTAATTAGCAGTCTTCATTCTTTATTCATCTGAAACTTTCAGGCATATCTGATTGTATTCAGCACTTTGGTGTAGTGGGCTAAGCTCACAGCTAAAGATTGCTAGGTCATGAGTTCAAGGCCCAACCATGATAACACTCTGTGTGCCATAATTTTTTTTTGGCCACATAGTAATACATTGGCTACATCACCTAAAATTGCATGTCAATGGCCTTGTATATTCAAGAAACAAACATGCATATGTGCAGGGTGCAATTATGCATTTGCCAAGTTTCAGTATTTATTTATAGCTGTCTAAAATTTAAGAAGGTGATGGCACACTTGGGATTTGAACTCATGCTCTCAGTGTTTATAGCCAGGAACACTAACCACTAAACCATTGAGCTGAGCATGATTACCCCTGGAATATTTATTCCCATGTTTCAATAGTTAACCACTTCCTTACAGGGCAGTTACACCCCTTCCTGCCCAGGCCAATTTTCAGCTTTTTATACTGTTGCATTTTGAATGACAATTGTGCGGTCATGCAACCCTGTACCTAACACAAATGTATG